>NC_140958.1:110198651-110798651 GCF_014529385.1 Adiantum capillus-veneris
GTAGACACCGACTCTAAGTACCGACGCACTAGATGACACAAATCCAGCACTTGTACAAAGACGACGATCTCATCGCATCACATCACATCACATGACAGATCAAATCAATCACAGAAAAATTCATTCCAAATCTCAGACCATGACTGTCAGCAACGTATTAGTAATTGCACCTAGATCCATCCCGGACCTCATTGATGTTGAATTAACTAATCCTTATTGTGATCATGTCTATGTGTGCGAGTAATCACTCGCCTCAAGCACTGTCATGGGAGAAATCATTTTCGGGGATCCCAATCCATCACTAAGTTCATACTGGACAGAGTGGTCCCATCATTGAGTTGCAGTTGTGTGGCCATCGCATCCCGTAGGAGCTCTTGATGCGCGCACGACAGTTCAATTGAATCGACTCGTGATTCAATTATCAGGTTCATTCGGGAGCTGTCACTGCTCTAAAATCATCATCGTCTCATTCTTAATCGTGTTATCTACTCACAAATAATAGGTTCTTTCATAAAGCATTAGTTTCATTCAAAATTCAAAATCATCTACCAAAAAGTCTTATAAATTCATAAAGCAAAATAATACTAATTCATCCGTAAGTTTCTATCTAAAATCTGTTCTGGAACGAGTATTGCCTCGTCTTGTTGTCCTTTCGGTTTGTCAATCATCTTGATTCTTGTGCCTTTTTGGGTCACCATGTAGCGATATGTCCTTGTTCTCCACATTCAAAACACTTTCCTGCTTTGAAATATTCATCTCTTTGGTCTTCTGTGAGTGGAGGTCGTCTGTCTCTATGTCGTTTGTTTCTGATGGGTAAGTCAAGTTACCCAAATGTATAGCAAATCCCCACTTTGCATGTCCCATCAGTTGTTGTACGGACTCGGACTTCCTTTCAAGACAATAGTCTCGAATTTCTTTGAGAAGTCCACAACAAAACCGCTCAATTTGCTCCTTAAAAGTGATCTTCTTAAAGGATGAAGCAGGTAGAAAAGTTTCCATAGTAAGAATCCAAAGATTCTGTCTTGACTATCCGAATATGGTTCTAGTTAGTAATCACGTCTCGTTCGTATTCTTGTGTGAGCCATGAAGAAATAAAGATTTTCTTAAATTTCAACCACTTTGTCGAGGCTTGTTTCCTTAACAAAAGAGTGAACCACCATGTTCGTGCATTGCCTTTCAGAAAGGATGTTGCCCGTCTGATCGTGGAGCGCTCTGTATAGTGGCCTCCAGAAAATGCTATATCAAACTGTTGGATAAAGGCTAAAGCCTCCGGGAGCATCTCGAAACCCTGAAAAGTAAAACTTTACCTCCTGTCCTCCCTCTTTGAAATTTTTGGCCTTTTTGCCCTTGTTGTCAAGAAAATCATAGAGATTGGCTTTGTAAATGATCTTTCCGTTGTTTCTTGCCCTTTTTGTCCTCATCACTCGAGTCAGAAGAAGACGAGTTGTTCAAGCTGTCAGAAGAAGACGAGGACGAACTTGGCAATCCTTTGAAGCGTGCACGTTTCTTGTGTTTTTTGGCATTTTCAAAATAGGATTTTTGGCCCAAGTAACCGAGGAAGTCAGTTCCCTTGTTACATTTCTTCAGTTGCTTCTCTTTTGACCCCAATAGTTGGTCAACTCGTTTTTCAACAACATCCTCGAGTTCATCTTCAGTAAACATTCTCGGTGTAGGAGGCTTCTTGATTGCCGGTTCGATTTGTGGCTCGGTGGCTTTCTACCACTGAGTATGCACTTCAGCCATTGACTACTGGGTTAAAAATTTTGCAAATTGGGGATCCTTAGCAAACTGAAGCATCTGCTTTGTGCACTCGTTAACCTCCTATCAACGGTGCATCTCCAAGAGTTCATACTGTGTGGGCCCGTACTCATCTTCTGCTAAGTCACTTGAATTTTCCATATTGCCTCCTCCTGCCTCAACGGAGGTTGACTGATTCTTTTTGGAGTCCATAGGTGTTGCCAGGAGAAGGATCGGATTTCCTAGTAAAAGAGAAATCGGTTGTGCTCTAGCCTCTGATACCACTGTAACAAACTCGGACACCCCAAGTCTAGCTTCTATCTCAACACAACAGAGATTCACTTCAAAACAATTCACAATTCAAGAGTCAACATGGCCCGGCATAGTTCCGTGCCAAGAGAGATTGGCCCCAAGGACTGGCGCCTCTTTCGGTATTTCTTTTATATTAGTCTTTGAGCAGAGTACAACTCCCGTTGGGAACCTAGTCTCTCAGACTCTGCGTCCAGATGCTCTGAGAAGTGAGGCCCTTGGGGCTCTTTTATTCTTACAAGGGATGCCAAAAGCAGAGCGTCAAAAGCAGTTACAACTCAAAAGCAAAGAGTTCCAAAAGCAACTGACTCAAAATCTGCCAATAAAAGCATCCGGCGCAAAAACCGGATTTACGTACAGTTCTGCCACATAAGCAATTGTTAGCGCGTTTCACGGAACTGTCCATTCAGTCAGCATGCCAACGTATTTTTTTGGCTTCCCTACAGTCAGCCTGCCAGCGTACTTTTTGGGCGTACAATCAGCCATGTCATCACTTCTGTCCGATCACAGGTGGTCATGCCATGTCCTCATTTTGTGACAAAAGAAGATCCCTTTCAAATGAGGATCGAAACAACAAGGTGCCTTTGATAGACTAAAGTATCTATTAAGCCATGGACCTATTTTGATAGTGCCAGACTTAAGGAAACCATTCGAGGTTCATTGCGATGCTTCAACTGATTGCATTGGTGCAGTGTTGAACCAAGGAGCTCATGCAGTGGCTTATGAAAGTAGATGACTTAAGGATGGAGAATTGCAAGCCTCGATCTATGAGAAGGAACTTATGGCTGTGATTCACGCCTTGTCTACCTGGAAGGACCATCTTCTAGGAGTGGATTTTGTGATCAAAACCGATCATCAGAGTTTGCGGTATTTTCTCACGCAATGGAAGTTATTTGAGAAAAAGATGAGATGGGCTAACTTTTTGTCCATGTTTCACTTCCACATTCTTCATACGGCTGGGAGTAAGAATGTGGCTGCATACGCATTGTCTAGACAGCCTAGGGTGAATGCAGTTACTTTTGTGTATCACCAAGAATTGGAATCACTTCCAGAGTTGTATCCAAACGATCAGACTTCTCCTCCATTTGGAGTAAGTTACAGAACGGAGAGAATGAATATTTCTATTCATTTGGGATGGTTACCTCTTATCACCCCCAAGCAATTTGTGTGGCAGTGCCATTGAGGAGAAAATTAGGAAGAAGCACATGCTTCGCTCTATGTGGGTCATGAGGGAATTCTCCCTACGACTTTAGAATTGGAAAGTTGTTTCTATTGGCCAAGCCTTAGAGCAGACATTGATCAATATGTCAGGGAATGTTTGGTTTGCCAAAAGGTAAAGTACGACTGGCATAAGACGCCTGGTTACTCCAACCTTGGCGTGCGCGTGATCAACCTTTGGAGAGTATTGCCATGGATTTTATTATGGATCTCCCAAAGACTCATATTGGAAATGATGCGATCTGGACCATTGTGGATAGATTTAACAAGCAAGCTCACTTTATTCTAGGCAAGAAAACGATCAAAGCGGATCATATGGCTAGGATTTTTCTAGCACAGATCTTTAAGCCTCATGGGATACGCAAGTCTATTGTGAGCTAGATCCTCCAGGAAATTTTTGGCGTGCCTTGTTTGATAACCTTGGCACGAAGTTGAATTTTTCTTCTAGATATATCTTCAAATAGATGGGCAGAGTGAGATCGCTGAAATCTTATGTGTCAGAAATACAGTCTGACTGGGAGAATTATTCTACTCTAGATGCTTAGTGGATGACCGAGCAGGAATCAGCATCTTATCCCGAGATTCTGGAAGGATATGTACAAGCACTACAGTTGAGGACAACTGTTTAGAGGCCAAAGGGATGTTGCTAAATAGACTATTTCCTTATTCTTTTGAGCAAATTTTTATTATTGAAGTTAGGATATTTAAATGTGTGCACTTGAACCGTAAGGTTAGGAACTGTAGATCTACTGGAATTTTTTAAAACCATAAGGAACGGACAACTTTGATGTGTCATATGATGGGTGACATTGTGACGAGAGTATCGGAAAGGGAATATTCCTTTGGTGTGGTAGGAAACCCAAATTGAAAAAAGAAAAATTCCTGTAAAGACGCAAGCACAAGAATGAAGATGGATTATGAGAAGCTTTTTTTAAAAAGCGGAGTATTTTCCGGGGAGAGCAAATGCTTTCCCACGAGGACTCTTTGTATGCATGGCATGTATGTTTGAGAACTGCATCCTGGGACGCCTGGAATGTGATTGCATAGCATCAATTTTCAGCTCACTCAGTTCTATTGAGTTTTGTCCAGGTTCATACTTAAAAAAAAAAAAAAAAGTGATTGGCCACCCACTTAAATTAAAGCAAGGTGTTATTAAAAAACACCAACGCTGAAGCTGTATGGCTGAATTTAACGTAGCCTCCTCTCTCTCTCTCTCTCTCTCTCTCTCCCCTCAGGTAAAAAGCATCACCTGCCTCCTCTCTCTTCTAGCACCACCTCTTGCAGGTAATTTGGCCGGCTTTGCACCGGCTATTCTTGCTGGTGCGGGAGCCTATAAAAGCAACCCGCTCCCTCTCTCAGAGACACAGAAATCCCAGCGCTATCAGCAAGGAGAATTACTGGCAGAGAATCTGCAAGTGATCAAGAGACGCCAATATATACATAAAAGCCTTTTCTTATAAGGCTCAAAGGCTATCTGACTATGAGCCCTTGAATTTCATAAAGGCATACAAATATCTTGCCACACAAGTTGTAAGGTGCAGCGGAAGTGGATGTTGAACTTTGCTCAAGATGAGTGCTCCGAATTGTGCTCAAGGGTTCCTTTTACTTGCAGAAGGGAGAGCCTTCCGTTCCTTTAGTGAGAGAATGCAATGGACACAAACAAAGTGATGAACAATGTGAATGAAGGTGCATGAGACTAAGAGATAGAGAGAGAAGAATACTACACTAGAATGTTTGTCAAACCCTCCTCCGAAGGCCAAACTCTCTATGGCGAGAGCGGTCTACTATTGATTGCAGAAATCTCTACAATGCTTTGGACTTGCCGACGATGTCGACGACGATGAGGACGACGACAAGATGGGCTGAAATCTGAAAACGAAAAACGCTAATGGCTGAAATCTGCAAATCTTTATCTGCTGAATTCTGACTATGTTGATGACGACGGCGATGCAATGACGACGGGTTGAAAGCGCAGTTGCTGAAATCTGCGTTTTCCGGGCTGAAACTGCAAACTACGCTGGATCTGACCGTGCGATGAGGATCTGTTGCGGGAAGGTGAGATCTGTGAGGTTCGGGGCTTGTTCAGCGGGATCTGATTGTTGAAAACTGAAAACGCTGGTGCTAATTTGAGTCTTGTCGCGATGAATCTGCAAAACGCTAGGAGGTCACGCTGATGCAAAAACGCAAGTGTTTTTGCTGGTCCTGTTGTCGCCGAGGCTGATCTGCAATGCAAAACACCAAGGGGCTCTGTTGTTGATGAAAACGCTAGGCTTCTGCTTGGCAAAAATGCTAGGTATGTTTGGGGGGGGGGGGGGTGTGGTCTTGCTGAGAAGGTGCCTGTTGGATGTCTGGTCCCTGCTGCCTCTTCTGCCAGATTATACTAGCGTTGGCTTTTCTTATATATTTGGCTATCAAAATTACCCTACCTAGTTCTCAATAAAAGTCACTTAAAAATAATAAGTGAAAATTGCTAAAATAAGGAAAATAGGTCTATGCATTGTAAAAATGCTCTTGATGGGTTCTGATGGAAATCTGATGATCCTGCTGTGTGCAACCATAGGATATGCATCTACTCTAAGTGTCTGGACATGCACGGTCTGCGAACAAACTCACAAAAGTGTCAGATCACTTCCTAATCTAATTGATCTGAACCCATGTCATGAAGTAGCTTGCCCACGTACACATAGGGTTAGATGTGCAGGTGACATCCCCTCCTTTTCAAAGTGAGGTACTGGTACCAAACTGTAGGGCGTCGAGGGAGATCGCGAGTAGCGTCGGAATTCTGGAAAGGACTCTTCGTCGGCCCACTCTGATGTGTGGGTCGTGCGATACTTGAACTTCATAAAGGTATGCAATGCTTGCTTCTTTGGGCCACGTCGAAAGCGACACAGTTACCTGTGGCTCCTTCAATGCTTCAACTTCGTCTACAGTCATGGGTCTACCTTCTTCAAGAATCTCCGAGGATGAAAATTCCTGAAACCACTTCCAACACAAAAACATGAACATACCCATTCCATGTAAAGTGACTGGAAAAAAACTATTCCTTCGAAAAAACTGTGCATGCAATGGAGATGAACATAGAGACGGAGTGCCAAACTGTTCATCAATCACACGCAAACAATGGGGTCGAATCTTGACTTTCTGATCTAAATCAATCAACTCTGGCAAATCAAAATGGAAATGCCTATGCTTGATGCTCAATCCTTCTTGTGCTCTTTCGGAAACTGTGTCATGCCAAGGAAGAGACATGGAATGTGAATTCCTTGAATGCAAACATTTCATCTTTTCATGAGCAATCCGCGTACATCCGTGCTCATTCATGAGTGAATCGTGTTCAACGTACAATATGTCATGCCTATGAAAAGGGATCACATAAGGACGGTGACTAAAATACAAGAAAGCATCACGAATGAAACACTCCAACAATGCGTGTCGACTAATCATTTGAACACATAATACTTCTTGTGGGGGTTCTTTGGAGCTCGACTTGAGAGCCAAGACCGGTTCTTCGTGATCGATCGAATCTGCAATGAGGTTAGCTTCACTAAACAAAGGATCAACTAAACCATCATCCTTGTGAACAATCACATCATTATCTTGCAAATCATCATGCTCGTGAATAATCACATCTTGATTATGCAAATCATCATGCTCGTGAGTAATCACACCTTGATCATGCAAATCATATTGCTTATCATTATCATGCAAATCATGTGTGTCGTGCTTTGAAGAAGAAAAGATTGAGAGAGTCTCCTTCTCTTGATTCTTTGCAATCTGCGCTTGCACACTAGAAAAGAGTCAGAACAACTCTTGCATGTGTTGGGCTCTTTGCGCTTCACGCTCTTCGCGCTTGCGATCCAATTCTGCTATTCTTTCTTCGGCCGCTGTGCATGCTTGCTTGCGCTCACGCTCTATGACTGCCATTCTTTCTTTGTATTTACACTCTATGGCTGCCATTCTTTCTGCTTGTCTTGCTTCGCGCTCGCGCTCCAAGGCGGCGTGTTGCGCTTCTTGTTGTAACTTTTCCCTGTCCATCGTCGTCTTGACCAAAGCCTCCATAGGATTTGGTGTAATCCTTGGCGTAGATGGGGAAGGGGGAGGGTTAGAAAAACCTCCCGGTGGGGAAAATTAATCTTCGCCACTGCCATGCTCATCACCTCCATGCGAAGTATCCATTCCGCTCCGGGTGATGACCATCCACTGAAGTCTTGGGTTCTTAAGTTCACGAGGAACTTGGGTTCTTAAGTTCATGAGGAACTTGGGTTCTTGTGGTTCTTGAGGTTCTTCTTTAGCTTGCAATCTGTGTTAGAGAAGCATCTCCTCTTACCCGAGCTATTCTCTTTCCTGCGGGCGCACCCCTTGGCAGCCTTGCGCTCACACCAAGGTTGCTTTTTCCCACCTCACGTTGATTGGCCGGCTGTTAAGTGCACGGTTCGCTCTCAATGAGTGAAAAGAGAACAAGGGGAGGCTGGACAAGCCCTTCTTTTTTGGGGTTCCTGTCACTCTTCAAAAACACGATTAGGGATCGACACACCCAAGAGGTCTTGGGTTACTTGTGACAGCAACAAGCAAAAAAAATTCTTGTTGTTCTTTCCTTGAGTGATACAAAACACTGCCAAAGCTTTGATATTATGTAAGGTGCAGCGGAAGTGAATGTTGAACTTTGCTCAAGATGAGTGCTCCGAATTGTGGTCAAGGGTTCCTTTTACTTGCGGAAGGGAGAGCTTTCCGTTCCTTTAGTGAGAGAATGCAATGCACACAAACAAAGCGATGAATAGTGTGAATGAAGGTGCATGAGACTGAGAGATAGAGAGAGAATATTACGACATCAGAATGTTGTCAAACCCTCCTCCGAAGGCCCCACTCTCTATGGCGAAAGCGGTCTACTATTGATTGCACAAATCTCTACAATGCTTTGGACTTGCCGACGATGTCGACGAGGATGAGGACGATGACGAGACGGGCTGAAATCTGAAAACGAAAAACGCTAATGGCTGAAATTTGCAAATCTTTTATCTGCTGAATTCTGACTCTATGTTGATGACGACGGCGATGCAACAACCAAGGGCTGAAAACGCAGATGCTGAAATCTGCGTTTTCCGGGCTGAAACTGCAAACTACGCTGGATCTAATCGTGTGGCGAGGATCTGCCGCGGGAAGGTGAGATCTGCGAGGTTCGGGGCTTGTTTTGCGGGATCTGATTGCTGAAAACTAAAAACGCTGGTGCTAATCTGACTCTTGTCGCGATGAATCTGCAAAACGCCGGGAGGTCATGCTGATGCAAAAACGCTAGGGCTGATTCTGAGTTCTGTTGCAAAAACGCTAATGTTTCTGCTCGTCCTGCTGTCGTCGGGGGTCGATCTGCAATGCAAAACGCCAAGGCGTTGCTGTTGGTGAAAACGCTAGGCTTCTGCAAAAACGCTAAGGTATGCTGGGGTTGGGGGGGGGGGGTCTTGCTGAGAAGGTGCCTGTTGGATGTCTGGTCCTTGTTGCCTCTTCTGCCATATTATGCTAGCGCTAGGTTTTCTTATATACTTGCCTATCAAAAGTGCCCTACCTAGTTCTCAACAAAAGTCACTTAAAAATAATAAGTGAAAATTGGCTAAAATAGGGAAAATAGGTCTATGCACGGTAAAAATGCTCCTGATGGAAATCTGATGATCATGCTGTGTTGGCAACCAGAGGATATGCATCTACTCTAAGTGTCTGGACATGCACGATCTGCGAACAGACTCACAAAAGTGCCAGATATCACTTCCTAATCTAATTGAACTGAACCCATGTCATGAAGTAGCTTGTCCACGTACACATAGGGTTAGATGTGCACGTGACACAAGCACTTATCCTCACATAGGATTTTAAGCAACTAAGAGCTGGTTCTCACACCAACTGTCGGCATTTAGGCCAAATGCCACAAACCCAACACCTGGCTCATCTCTCAACCATGGAGCCTATACGGGCTCACTCCTGTGCTTGCAGCTAATGGGGTAGCGTCTACCACAAGGGCTGGTGTCTCTTACCACCAAGCCTACACTGATAGATACTAGATGAGAGTTCTGTATGAAGCTTATTATTTGAAGTGCAAGCGTTTGTTGTTGTCTTTCCTCTTCTCTGAGTTGCAAGTTGAGTTCTATCTGGTTTTACAAGATTTTTGACCCTTGTCATTCTGGATAAAGTTTGCTATGTTGTATTTTCAACATATGTTTCAACGCTTTGTTTCTGAAATGTTGCGTTGAGTACAGATAACTAGGATGACTGTCTTATAAAGCTATGGACTAACTTCACGGGGATGGGCGCTTAACGCTGGAGCAAGGATTATAGTTAGGGCTATGGCACCCTTGAGTTGATGTTCTGATGCTATGTTCATGAAGGGGTGGGGTTAAGCACGCAAGTTGGTAGATTTTGAAGTTTCAGCCTTTTGAGATGACTACTATATGCTTCGGTCTTGAGAGAGCTTCAGTTGTTTAGTATACCATTTTGAAGTTTTAGCCTTTTGAGATGACTACTATATGCTTGTGCTAATATTTTCGATATAATGCTTCTTTTAGTGCTAGGCTTCATTATGGCTGAGTCTGCCCTTGATCTCCGGAGTCATGACAGAAACTCAGTACGCTGAACTTTGTGTTGATGTATGCTCATGTATGTGTGCGTGTGGTGTGTGTTGTGTTGGGGAGCACATGTTAGTACCTAGTTCTACACCCACTATTGGGCACTGACGACGTTAGTGGGGATGTCGTGGTATTTAGTCGATACTATGCATGATGGAGCTGATGGTTATATTGTCTTGTGGGTGACTACCATGGGTCTATGCCTTGCACTTTCCTTCAAGGGTGAATCTGGGCTTATCCTGGATTCATCTAGGTATATGACTACTATATGCTTGGGTCTGAGAGTGCTTCAGTTGTTTAGTATACCACTTAGCTTAAGGGTAATGGTAGTGTGACTTTGTCTTCAGTTTTAGTAAGTGAAGATTTGAAGTTGTATACTTTGGTCAAATGTTCTTTTCTAATGAAACACTGTCTATCTGTTTGTTTGTTTATTGGTTCAACCAGCATGCCGCAATATTGGACCTTGATGAGAATACATCTTTCTTTGGCGTGTATGATGGTCATGGAGGTCAGCATTTTTAAGCTTTTTGTTGAAACATGCGTATGTTTTAACCTTATCGCAACCTCAGAAAAAAAAAAAGCTTGTGTTTTGTCAAATTACTTATTATGATTTGTGTAAGTGATTTGGCAGTTTGTTTCTCATGCAGGAAAAACTGTATCAAGGTTTTGTGCAAAGCATCTTCATGCTCAAGTTCTTCGGAATGAGGCATACAGTAAAGGTGACTTAGGGCAAAGTCTCCAGAATACCTTCTTGAGGTGATGGATTCATCTTAATCTTCTAAGCTAGCCTAGTCTTTTGGATTTCTAGGACCGTACGGTTTTCGCCGTGTATGAGGTATTTAGTTCTCCTTCTTTTTATTCTGTGGATGATGTCATTCAGAAAGATTTAAATAATGTACAACAAAAGGGCAAAAGGTTCTCACGTTTGTTGCTGTGTCAAGATTTTGGCAGGTTGGGTTGTGTGGTTGTTAAGATGTGGCTGCTTAGGGGGCTTAAGCATGTCAGTAGTTGGCATGTATAGATGAATACTTTAGACCTAGTTTCTGTAGTTCTGTGCCATTATTGTAAAAGAGTTAAATTTGGATTCTGTGCCAAACCATCGTGTGTTCAATCGCCTTGTTTTGTCCGTATTCAGGATGGATGACATGATGCGTGGCCATCGTGGTTGGAGAGAACTTTCAATGCTAAATGGAGATAAGCTAACCAAAATTAACAATTTTATTGGAGGCCTTATGTCCCCAAGGAGTTCTGAAAATAAGGGATTCACAGGGGCAAAAGAGGCTGATGATGAAGAATGGGCATTTGAACAGGTAAGCTTTTTTGGGTTTGAAGCTGCTGGTCATCTTGGGTTTGAAGTTGCTGTTCATCTTTCAAATGTCTCTTTTGATAAGAATTTGTGCAGTCTTATTTGAGTCAAGATGTGTTTGTAATTTGTCACCCAGTATATTTAGTGCTGCAAATGTCCTCTGTTTCTTGTTGCAAACCTTATTGGTTACGTGAGGCAATCCGTGGGATAGTCTTTCAATATTTAGTTATAGATCTCTTAAAGAGCAACATTGCCTCTGCAAATGTTAAGAAGCATTGTGCCAGAGCGCATGGTTTGCTGTCCCACTCTGCTTAATACAAAAGGAGGCTCGATTCTTTGATCAATTACTTCGTGCTTCTCTGTCCAATGCGGCGATCATGCATTCTGATATTTTACCTCTGAGCGGACTGGCATGCTCAAAAAAATGAAAACACAAACTCAATATTTTGTTTGAGAAGTTTTTATTCTTTTGGAGAACATAGAGGAAAGAAATTTCTTACATGCTATGGAATCTATGTCTTGGTTTTTTGCTCCTTTCAGTTGAATGGCCTTTCTAGTGTTTATCCATGAGACATCTTCTGCAGTGTTTGCTTCCCTTTGAGGAAGGCTACTTGGGTCTTTAGAACAATAACGTAATGTGCAGGGCACACATTCAGACTTTCCCGGACCCACCTCTGGAAGCACAGCTGTGGTTGCACTGTTACAAAATGACAAGATTGTGGTTGCCAATGCTGGGGATTCACGTTGCGTCCTTGCTAGAGGTGGCAAGGTTGGTTTTTTTATTTGGTTTGTGAAGCTGCCATTAAAGATCTACTGGCTGTGGATTGCTGAACTTGCTCCTGTAATGTTTTGTGATAGGCTTTGGACCTATCTACAGATCACAAACCTTTTTTAGAAGCTGAAAAGGATAGGATTACGCAAGCTGGTGGATTCATTTATGCTGGCCGCATAAATGGCACCCTAAATCTGGCAAGAGCCATAGGTATGTGCCCTTTGCCAAATTTGTACCCTGGTGTGTTCTTTACAATGTTAGCTCTACGCTTGTAGGTGATGTAGAATTCAAGCAAAACAAATATTTGTCTCCTGATAAACAAATAGTTACAGCATGGCCGGACATACAAATTGTAAGTGTGTTTCTTACATGTTTGATGTGTTACGTGCTTGTAGCTGTTGAGGAAATAACTTTTTGTCTATCTGGCAGGTAGAGCGGACCGAGGAGGATGAATTTCTTATTCTGGCGTGTGATGGGATTTGGTAAGCACCATTTACCTCACAATGCTTGCATTTGTGCATAGAATGTTGAGAGTCCTGTGTTTGTTTTGCCAATGCTTTTCCTTGTGCAGAAAACCTGTCATATAAATACTGAAGCTGTCTACCTCCAACAGAAGCACGACTTGCTTGTGTTTGTTTTTTAAATTTGTACCAAGGAAGCCCAGTTGCTTTCAAGTAGGCTGTGCTGTTATGGCCTTGGGCTGTACAGAAAAATTGTCGAAGAGCTCCTTTTTGACTGGTTGGAGAAAGGTGCTAGGAATAGAGTTCTTTTGAGTTGGCTTGCAGTTGTGTAACTCATGCTTCTCAAACTCTGCATAGTTGGTAGGAGAGGAATTATATACATAGTAACATGGGATGGCCATTTGTTGGCCTTCCCGTACCCACTCCTGTTGTGTGTGTGGTAGTGACTCGAGCTCAATGGTTCTTGAAATTATTTGTCATCTTGTCATGGCTAATGCACTACGACATGAATCTTTGAAAAAAAAGGAAAATTTGGAAATGGAGTAGCAGTATCAATGACCTTTTTAAAGTCACGTTAAGTATAGCAATGAAATGTGTTGTACTGGCTCTTTTTCAATGGCTCATGACATAGTTTTTCATCATGCCATTGTTATGCATGGAAAGCACTGTGTAATGAGTCTCCAAACTAAGGCTGGTTACACACCGCCCATCCAAGCTTGGGTGTGCAGACGTGGAAGCCAGCTGACATAGAGTATTTGGCTGTGAAAAAAGGGCAGCGGACAAGAAATTATGCAGCTGCAATCCCCTGCCGAAGCACGGGCGGGGATTGAACTATTGACAGCTCAGCCGGTAGATGATGTCGAACCAATAAGCTAAAGACACGAGTTGCCACTGTAACAAACTTGGACACCCAAAGTCTAGATTCTGTCGTGACACAGAAGAGATTCCCTTCAAAACACTTCACAATTCAAGACTCAACATGGCCCTGCGTAGTTCCGTGTCAAGAGAGATTGGCCCCAAAGACTAGCGCCCCTTTCGGTATTTCTTTTTATATTGCTCTTTGAGCAAAGTACAACTCCCGCGGGTGCTCGCTCTCAGACTCTGCGTCCAGATGCTCTAAGAAGTGAGACTCCCCTTGGGTTAATATTCTTAAAAGGGATGCCAAAAGCAGAGCCCTAGAAGCATGTAAACTCCAAAGCAAAAGGCCCAGAATCAGCTAGTGTTGCTCGCGGAAATCCTTATTGTCGTGCCAGATCAGCAGCATGAATCGCGGGTGTCCGCACATCAGCTCTGTCAGCATTCTTTATGCATTCTTTTAATGCTAGGTGTCCCTTTTGGCCCCTCGGCACGTTGTCCATAAGTTGGAACAACTTATAATCTTCAGTTATAGGCCTCTCGGATAGGCTCTATAAGTTGGTAAAACTTTATCTGCCCTTTTGTCTAGGAGTTGGCTCTCCTTTTGTTCCGGTGTGTCCAGGTGGTCATGCCACGTCATCACTTTGTGACATACCCCTCTCTTGAAAGCATTGTAATCGCCCTCGATTACGCCTGCAAAACAAACAGAGGCCATAAACCATTTTAGCAGACACCGACTCTAAGGACGTCACACCCTTCCAAAGGCATGATATAAAGTCCTCGTGCCCTAAATACCCCTGACAATGCAAACGAAGTTTGCCAATGACACGCGTAATGGCTACATGCCGTTAGAACTGCCTCCTCCGGTGGCCCCATCCTGCCGGGTGTAATCTCGATCCGCACGGCCAATTTAGGTCAAATGAAGTTGGCCTTCAAAAAAGATAAGGGCTTCCTGATCTTTCACTTTGCCCCATGCGCGATAAAGTTCTATACTTTCATCCATCTGGCTTGGGTCGGCTCCCATGCAATTTGTTACCAGTCCTGCTTTCATCTTGCCTTTTTTGCAACATTCCTCCGTTGCTGTAGGACTCTCTGGTCTGTCTTCAATCTGTCCTCATTGTGCCTTTTCGGGGCACTTTGCGGAGATGTGCCCTTGTTCCCCGCAACCAAAACACTTCTCCTCTTTGAGATAGTCAACTCTCTCTTTTGCTATCAATCGGGGTCGTGCATCTTTCTTTTTTTGGGGATTCTTTTTCTTTCTATTTTCATTGGTCGAGGTCTGTGTGGTCTTTTGAGTCAAAACTTCATCAGTGGGGTAGGTCAAATTCCTCGAATGTATCGAGAATCCCCGTTTCGCATGTCCCATTAGTTGTTGTATAGACTAAGACTTTTGTTCAAGGCAGTAATCTTGGATCTCTGTAGGGAGTCCGCAGCTCAACCGGTCAATTTGTTCTTTAAAAGTGACCTTTTTAAACGAAGATGTCGGTAGAAAAGAATCCCGAAACCTCTCGCAATAAGCGTCCAAACTGTCACCCTTGGTCATTCGAAGATGGTTCCAAGCGGTTCTCACACTCTCGTTCGTACTCTTGGGTCAACCAAGAAGAAATAAAGAGGCGCTTGAACTTCAACCACTTGGTTGGAGCTTCTTTCCTCAGAAGAAGAGTGGACCGCCATGTTCAAGCATTTCCCTTTAAAAAGGATGCTGCCGTCTAGATCTTGGAGTGCTCTGAGTAATGCCCTCCGGAGAAGGTTGTGTCAAACTGTTGAAGGAAAGCCAAAGCCCTCGGAGCATCTCGAAATCCAGAAAAGGATTTAAATTTTATGGACAGTCCACCCTCTTTAAATTCCTTTGTCTTCTTGTCACGTGACACATCCCAACCCTATGCGTTCGTAGACAAGCTACACCACAACAGGGTTCAGTTAGTCCGATCAGTTTAGATTAGCAGTGATCTGGCACTTTTGTGAGTCTATTCGTAGACCGTGTATGCCGAGTCACTTAGCATAGATGCATATCCTCTGGTTACACACAACATGATCATCGGAATTCCCATCAAAATCCATTAGCATCAGTTAGGGGAATTTTCCAGTGCATTTAGCCTATTTTCCTATTTATTGGGATTTTCACTTATTATTATGTGACTTTCCAACAAAAGTAGGTAGGGCAAATTTTGCTAAGTTAATATATAAGCAAACCCAAGTTCTGCATTACTCAAGGGAAGAACCACAAGAACCACAAGAATTTTTTTGCTTGTTGTGATCGCACGAACCCAAGTTTACTTGGGCGTGGCGATTCCTAATCGTGTTTTGTTGAAGAGTGACAGGAATCCCAAGAAAGAAGGGCTTGTCCAGCCTCCCCTTGTGTCTCTTTTCACTCATTGAGAGCGGACCGTGCACTTAGCGGCCGGCCAATCGACGTGAGGTGGGAAAAAGCAACCTTGGTGTGAGCGCAAGGCCGCCAAGGGGTGCGCCCGCAGAAAAGGGTAGAACTCGGGTGAAGAGAAGATCCTTCTCCAACATGATTTGCAAGCGAAAGAACACCTCAAGAACCCTAGATTCTCACGAATCAAGGACCTCAAGAACCCCAAGAACCCAAGTTCCTCGTGAACTTAAGAACCCAAGACCCCCAAGAACCCACAAGAACCCACGACTTCAGAATGGTCATCACTCGAAGCGAATGGATACTTCGCTTGGAGGTGATGAGCATGAGAGAGGCGAAGAAGAATTTTCCACACCACGAGGTTTTTCCGACCCTCCCCCTTCACCATCTACGTCAAGGATTGCACTAACTCCTATGGAGGCTTTGAACCAGATGTTTATGGAAAGGAAGTTAGAACGCGAAGCAAGAAATGCAGAAAGAATAACAGAATTTGATCGTGAATGCAAAGAAAGAAAAGCAGAAATGGAACGCAGACACGCAGAAATGGATCGCAGGCACGCAAAAGACAAAGCAGAAAGAGAAGCAGAAAGAAAAGCAATACAAGAACAAAGCGACCGACAAAACAAAGAGTTTTGGCGACTCTATTCTCAAGTTCAGGCACAGATGCAAGAGATTTGGGGAAAGGAGACTCTCTCAGTCTCTTCTTCTCCAAAGCATGACACACAAGATTTGCATGATTG
Source organism: Adiantum capillus-veneris (assembly GCF_014529385.1). NCBI lineage: Eukaryota > Viridiplantae > Streptophyta > Polypodiopsida > Polypodiales > Pteridaceae > Adiantum > Adiantum capillus-veneris. Next base: position 110,215,035 of record NC_140958.1, read on the forward strand.
TGCGAAGCATGATGATGATTTGATTGACAATGACTTGCATGATGATTTGAAGCACAATGATAAGCATGATGATTTGGATGCCAATGATTTGCATAATGATTTGGATGACAATGACAAGCATGATGATTTGCATGATCAAGATGTGATTTCTCACAAGCATGATGAGTTGCATGAAGAAGATGGGATTGTTCACAAGGATGATGTGTTAGTTGATGCTTTTTCTAGCGAAGCTAACCTCGTTGTAGATTCGATCAATCACGAAGATCCGATCTTGGCTTTCGAGTCGAGCTCCAAAGAACCCCCACAGGACGATTCGATCATTTAGGACGAATCGAACTTGGCTCTCGAGCCTTGGTCCAAAGAACCCTCACAGGAAGTATTACGTGTTCGCATGATTGATACGCACGCATTGTTCGAATGTTTCATTCGTGATCGTTTCCTGTATTTTGGTCAGCATCGTTATGTGATCCCTTTTCCTAGGCATGACATATTGTATGTTGAGCATGTTTCTCTCATGGATGAGCACGAATGTATGCGGATTGTGCATGAAAAGTTGAAAAGTTTGTATGTCAGGTAGTCACATTCCATGTCTCTTCCTTGGCATGACACAGTTTCCGAAAGAGCACATGATAGTATGCGCACCAAGCATGGGCATTTTCATTGGCATTTGCCACAGTTGATTGTTTTCGATCAAACAGAAAAGATTCGACCTCATTGTTTGCATGTGTTTGATGAACGGTTTGTCATTCCGTCTATATGTTCATCTACATTGCATACACAGTCTTTAGAGAAGACAAGATTTTTTTCCTTCACTATACATGGAATGGGTATGTTCATGGTTTTGTGTTGGAGATTGTTTCAGGAATTTTCAGCCATGGAGATTCTTGAAGACGAAAGAAGCAGGACTCTAGACGAAGTTCAAGCAAGAAAGGAGATTTAGAAGACTTTGTGTCGCTTTCGGCGCGGCCCAAAGAAGCAAGCGTTGCAGACCTTTATGAAGTTCAAGTACCGCTCGACCCACACAGCAGAGTGGGCCGGCGAAGAGTCCCATTCCGGATGCTGTTGGCGATCTCCCTCGACGCCATACAGTTCGGTACCAGTACCTCACTTTGAAAAGGAGGGAATGTCATGTGACACATCCCAACCCTATGTGTCCGTGGACAAGCTACACCACAACAGGGTTCAGTCAGTCCGATCAGTTTAGATTAGCAGTGATCTGGCACTTTTGTGAGTCTATTCGTAGACCGTGCATGCCGAGTCACTTAGCATAGATGCATATCCTCCGGTTGCACACAGCATGATCATCGGAATTCCCATCAGAATCCATTAGCATCAGTTAGGGGAATTTTCCAGTGCATTTAGCCTATTTTCCTATTTATTGGGATTGTCACTTATTATTAAGTGACTTTCCAACAAAAGTAGGTAGGGCAAATTTTGCTAAGTTATTATATAAGCAAACCCAAGTTAGCACTTTCTGGCAGAAGAGGCAGCAGGAGCACCTTGCTCATTAGGCAACTTCTCAGCAAGACCAACCCCCGCGACTACTCTGGCGTTTTCTCCACAGAAGACCTAGCGTTTTTGCATCAGATCAGCCTTGGCGATTTGTGCAGAGCAGATCAGCCCCGGCGTCATCACGACACAGCAGATCAGCCTAGCGTTTTTGCATTTGCAGAACCCTGGCGACAGAAGGACCAATTTCAGCCCCTGGCGTTTTGGATTTCAGCAGCAAATTAAGATCGGCATTATTCACCTAAAGTGTAGCAGATTCAGCCCGTAAAGACCATCAGTTTTCAGCCCTAAGAAACCTCATTTTTCAGCCAAGAAAACGCAGCCAAAACAGTCATTTTCAGCCACCGAAACAGTCTCGAAATTCAGCGATTAGAAGATCTCAGATTTCAGCCGTCGTCGTCGTCGTCGTCGTCGTCATCGGCATAGACCAAGTTGCATAGTCCATTGCATACGCATTGTACACCTTTGTGCAATCAAAGAATAGACCACTCTCGCCGACGAGAGTGGGGCCTTCGGAGGAGGGTTTTACAACCTCTTGGTGTCGTATCTCTTCTCTCTCCTTCTCTCAGTCTCATTCATTTGCACGCACAACATCCACCCACTTTGTTCGTGACCACAACACTCTACAAGACGGAAAGCTCTCTCTTTCCCTAAGAACTAAAAGGAACCTTGAGCAATAAAGATCACTAATCTAACATTCATTCCGCTGCACCTAACACTTCTTGCTCTTATCTTCGAGGAAATCATACTGGTTGGCTCTGTAAAAGTGTTTCTTCTTTGCATAGAACATGTGGTCGTCGGAGTCTGAACTGTCAGAGGATGACTCCTCCATAGAACTATCTGAAACTGGTCGGAATCTGATCTTTGGCTTTTTCTTGTTCTTTGGATTTTCTTGTTCTTTCCAAAGCTTTGCCTCTTGCTTCACTTCTTGCCCTTTCTGTTCTACTCGCTCAAGTTGGAAGAGGAAGAGCTAGAAGAACTCTCAAAAGAAGAGGAAGAAGAAATGGATAGTCCTTCAAATCGCACACGCTTCTTCTGATTTTGTGCAAATGCAAAAGAAGATTGACGGCGGTAGTCAGTCGCCTTCTTGCGCTTCTTCAATCAATTGTTCGATGGATTCTTTGTGTCCAAAAGCTGATTTATTTTTCTCTGGACCACATCATGGAGTTTCTTCAGTGAACATCCTTGGAGCAGGAGGTTTCTTGATCGCCGGTTTAATTGGTGGCTCAGTGGCTTTCTGCCACTGCGTATGCACTTCCGCCATCGATTGCTGGGTCAAAAAGTTTGTATACTGGGGATTCTAGGCAAACTGTTGCATCTACTTTGTGCACTCGTTAACCTGCTGTCGAGGTCGCATCTCCATAAGTCCGTACTGTATGGGTCGGGGTGGCCCGTACTCAAGTCTGTGCTAAGTCGCCTGAAGTTTCCGTATTGCCTCCTCCCGCCTCAGCGGTGGCAGAAGAGGTCGAGTGATTCTTTTCGGAATCCATAGGTGCCGCGAGAAGAAGGATCGGATTTCTCGGTAGAAGAGAAATCAGCCGTGCTCTTATACCACTATAACAAACTTGGACACCCCAAGTCTAGATTTTGTCGCGACACAAAAGAGATTACCTTCAAAACACTTCACAATTCAAGAGTTGATACGGCCCGGTGTAGTTCCGTGCCAAACGAGATTGGCCACAAACACTGGCGCCCCTTTGGGTATTTCTTTTATTGAGCAAAGTACAACTCCCGCGGGTGCTCGCTTTTAGACTCTGCGTCCAGATGCTTTGAGAAGTGAGACCCCCCTTGGGTTAGGGGATGCCAAAAGTAGAGCTCTAGAAGCATGTAAACTCAAAAGGAAAAGGCCCAGAATTAGCTAGCGTTGCTCGCGGAAATCCGTACAGTCATGCCACATCAGCTGCGTGAATCGCGAGCGTCCGTACAGCCTACCACGTCAGCAACGTGAATCGCTGGCGTCCGTACAGCTGCCATGTCTACATTCTTTACGCATTCTTTTAATGCTAGGTGTCCCTTTTGGCCCCTCGATAGTTGTCCATAAGTTGGAACAACTTATAATCTTCAGTTATAGGCCTCTCGATTAGGCTCTATAAGTTTTTTTTTCCGAGAAAAAGATCCTTCTATTAGCTACAACCACCTTTGCAAGAGAGGGCTACAACAAACATGATGGGGAGACTCTCCCAATGAAAGAACAACATATATACAATGAGGCTAAATCAAGGGATGGGAGGAGGGAAGAGCCACACAGGTGGTCGGTAGTGCCATCTAAGCACACCCTGGACAATGGTGTGGAAAGGCCCAGGGCGCCAGAGTCGAAGGAAAGCCTCGCGGCGCTCCCGCATGCGGTCGAAGCTACCCTATAGTCCCTCAAGCTGTCCTCTGAGAGTATGGATCAGCTCTAGCCAAAAGTCACGAATAGTCTCTACTGGCGGCACAAAGCAGGCCTCAAAAATGCGGAAACAGCGGGCCTGCTAGATGAACCAAAGTGTCAGGCCACTGATGAGCTCCCAACACTCCTCTCTCTCACTGCACCACTCCTGTGGAGTAAGCTCTGTAGCAGGCTGGAGTGTAAGACGCCCCCCCTATATCACTATCATCCTGCTAGTGGAAGATAGCTCAAACTGAAGTGCCGGGCCCATGAGAGTGGACCAAGCCGCTGCCCCCCAAGTGTACTGTCTAGCCGTGGAGAGAGTAGGCATCGGCCGAAGAACTTGTAGCCACACCTGCTGGGCCGAGGGACAGTCCCAAAGACAATGACGCTGACTCTCCACCAACTGGTCACAGGCTGCACATGCGGCCAAGAGACCACTATCCACAAGCCAGCTCCCTACTGCTGTAGCTCTGTGTGCAACCAGCCACTGAAACAAAGTGACACGCCTCGGCTGTCTGGAGTCCCACAGCCTCTGCCAAAAGGCTGCCAAGAACTCGAGTGTGAGGCCCTCCTCCTGCCAATGACGTGCTGCAGCGGGGCGGGCCTCTCTCTGTGCTGCAGCGGGGTGGGCCTCTCTCTGTGTTGCAAGTATATGACGTCCAAGCCGAACAGTGTACTGAAAGAAGGGGACTCTTGGGTGGTCTGCAGAAGAGAAGGGGTCACTCCATAGCCACTCACCAGGATCCCACTATACTCGTGCCAGTGGACAACACTCCCAAGCCCATAGCCTCCAGTGTCCAGTCTCCAGAGTTGCTGGGTCAGGGTCTATGACGCAAGTCCTCCCATAGATGCCCACAACTCGGATCCTCTGAAAACAGCACTCTCCTACCTGCAGGGCCTCTACTGCAACTCGTTGTAATCGTCCCCCACCTTGAAGCTCGAAGAACAGGGCTGGGACAGTCTCTGAGCAGGCCCTGACTGAAATGAGAACTTCCAGTCGTGTGAAGGCTCCCATTCATCGGGGTGCTATTGGCTCGAGAGGCGTGAGCCACTCAGGTGGAGCTGACTCTGAGATGTCCTGACACATGCTCTGCACCCCTCTCATGCCCTGCAGCTGGAAACCCTGCACCTCCTCTGACAAACCTGTGAACTCTAGCCAGTCACCTAGAGAGCGTGCTGGACCTGCTGCCATGGGACCCCAGGAAACATGAGGCCAACTACCAACCAAGTGGCCTCTCTGAGTGCTAACCATGGGGTTCCAGATGAGGGGCTGCCGTAGGCGCTCCTCCGTGCACATCGGCTGTCGCTGCTCCAGGCCACGCCGTAAGAGCTCCCAAGAACGAAGCAAACTCACAGCGAAGCGGTCCTCCAGTCTCCTGCTCAAACCAACTCGGCGCATCTGTGTAAAGATCCATCTGGTCAAAGGTTGCCAAGGGCCTCCTGACTGAGGCACCCTGGCACGAAGCCTCTGCAACAAGAACTCCTTCCAGGGCTCCTCACCTGGAAGAAGTCCTCTGACTATGAACTTCCCAAGAGTCCTCTGAAACAAAAACTCCTTCTAGGGCCCTCACTGAGAACAAGGAAGCGTGATGACCGACCAAGCCACCTTGGCTCGGGCCATCTGAGTGTCACGTCTTGACCAAAGGAAGTTCCTGATCAGCCTCTCTACCTGGCTGATACAAGAACTCGAGAAGATCCAGCAGGAAGTGATGTACCACATAGTCGCCAACAACACCTGGTTGGCAACTACTACTCTACCAGCCAGCGAAAGTCGTGCTGAGCTCCAATGTTACAGCTTTCTCCTGATGGACAGGAGAAGAGGAGCAATGTGTTGCTAGGGAGACAAGTCCAAACCAACCTGGCAACCCAAGTACCGAACTGCAGTCCCTGGGGGAATCCACCTGAAACCCTCTCTTGGCATCCAATCTGGCACAAGAGCACTACCAACAAGAAAGCCACTGTCTTTCTCTAGTTGATCAGTACGCCCGATGCACAACAGAAGGTCTCCGAAGCCTGCTCACATCTGTGAAGATTGGCCTCCTGGCCATCTAAGTACAAGGCTGAGTCATTGGCAAACTCAGCGTCCAATAGCTCATCTCCCTGAAGAGGGAGTGCTAAGCCCCGAAGACCAGCCTGCTGTGACACCAAAAATCTGCTAATCGCCTCCGCATAGAACAACAAGAGAAAAGGGGGCAAGAGGACAACCCTGTCTGACCGAGCGTGTGAGCATGAAGCGCTCACCTCTCCCTCCTACCAAAAGCACCTGACTGTGAGCCTGTCTGTACAAAGCTGACACCCCTCTGATCCAAGCATCTGAGAAGCCCATCCTGCGGAGAGTGCCCTCTAGAAAGTCCCAGTCAACTCGGTCGTATGCCTTCTCAAAATCGAGAAGAAGAATCACAAGGTCCTCACCACGGAGCCGTGCCAGGGCAGAAGCCTCCCAAAAAGTAAAGATGTTTTCAAGGATACTGCGTTCCTTGACAAAACCTGTCTTGAGTCCCATGTATAAGGCTCTCTAAAAGTGGCTGAATCCTCAAACTCAGAGCCTTGGCAAGAACTTTGTAGGCTGAGTTGAGGATGGTGATGGGGCGCCACTGTCGAATCTCATCCAAGGATCCACCCTCCTTGGGAATGAGGTAGATTAGGCCCTCACTCATGCTGTCAGGCATCACTCCTGTGTGCAAAATGTACTGAAAAGCACTACAAAGATCTGGGCCAAGCAGGTCCCAGTACCCCAAGAAAAAGCTGGGGGTCAACCAATCCTCACCTGGACAGCTACCACGAGGGAGGTCCCTAAGAGCTGTGTGCAGCTCCTCAAGCTAAAGTGGCATCTCTAGCCTTTGGCGCATATCCTCTGTCACAAGACATGGCATCTGTGCCCAAACTTGCTCCCTGCATGCATCCTGTCGCTTTGACTGAGGCTCAACCGATAGTAACACACGGTAAAAGTCAGTAGCAACTGCACGCATATCCTCGGGCTCACAAGCAACTGACTATCGGGCCTCCTCAACTGAATGACCTTGGCATGCGAGTGCCGAGGTCCCACTGTCTCAAAAAAAGCACCAGTCACTCTGTCACCCACATGAGTCCACTGAGATGCCTGTCGGTGAAAGGCAAACTCATGACGCCTCTCCTTTGTGCTAGCAAGCTCTTGTCGAGCCTGCTGTAATTGCTCCTCCAACCATGGCTTGTCTGGATGCTGCTCCTGCATCCTCTGTAGTGAAGCAATGCCTCGTCTGAGACGCTACTCCGCCTCTCTCGCTACAGCCCGGCGAGCCAGAGACTCCTGAAGAAAAAAGTGGCTAAGTTGAGCTAGGCCTGAGGCCACTCTGTCTGCAGGTGAAACCTGGCTGTCCATGCCCTCTTTCCAGAGAGCCTCTACCCTCTCTCTGAGGGCTGAGTCCAACAAGACCCTCTCTTGGATGCGAAGCATCATTCTCCCAATCCTCTTCCTGTCTGCCACCGTGAGGATCACTGGTGCATGGTTTGAGAAGGAAGTCCCTGCCAGGATGCCCACTGAACCCCCCAAGTCACTAAAGTGGTCACTAGTGTAGAAGCGATCTATCCGCGATAGATTCACTGCTCCCACTCTGCGGTCCGATCTAGAGAAGGCAAGACTGTCTGGGGGCCTCACAAAACCAGAGTGCTGCCATGTATCCGAGACCCTCATAGTCATATACAACCTCTCCCAAGCTGCCAACTCGACTCCATGCACAGTAGCATGGCTGCCACCAAACCGTGTCAGAAGGGTCCTCCCAACATGTTGAAGTCCCCTCCTATACACCAATGATCGGCCTGCGGCAAAGACTCAACAATCTGTGAAAACTCTGCACGAGCACTTGGCACATTGGGCGCATAGATGTTCAGGAAGCCCACAAGGCCAACCTGAACTTGCATAGTAATCCATTGAGCCCTGCCTGGCACAATAATCCCTCTGTCCACGATGGCCTGCTGCAATGAGTCCGCAATAGTCATACATATCCCACCCTGGATGCCTCCAGGTCCAAAAGCAGCTGACCAAAACGTATCATATCGTCCACGTAAAATCTGACCACATCGCCGAATGCGGCTCTCACACAGATGGTGCTCCTGAAGCACAAGGAGATCAATCTCTCCTTCCACAAGGCAACGCTGAAGCTCCTGACGCAATCGGCCCCGCTGTCGTTGAAACTGGGGCCCACCTAGTGCCTGCACATTCCATGAGACGATCCTCATGGGGAGCGAGAGAGAACAGATGCTGCCGTAGCAACAAGACGGGCTATCTTCGAGGCAGGCTTGGATGGGGAGTAATCCGCATCCGAGCGTCCTCTAGATAGGCGTGACTACAGTGAGTGCCTTGCCCAAGCCCAAGCCCAAGCAAAGCGAGCCATGCGTAAAGCAACCTCCTCTGTCGAGGAGTCCTCATGAATGTATACATAGCAAGGCAAACACTGCATATGTCACAAACGGGAGCGCATAACAATATAAAATATACTCGGATAAATAGAATTTATCACTTAATATTGAAGCCAAAGGATATAGAGAGAAATAGATAGAGAGAGAGAGATAGAGAGTGAGAAGATCGACACAGTACTGGGGACCAGAAGATGGGTGGTCCCCCCCCCTTAAAGAGAATCCTTTATTAGGGAGAATCTTTTTACAAGCACAAGAACTGAAGAAAACCCCGCCGTTCTAAATCTCTGACTCGATGGTCATTCTTTCCCGTAAGGGAAATCCGAGAGACGAGCTCTCAATCCTTTTTCCGTCTGTACTCGGAGTCGAAACTCCGCAGACAATTTCCGAATTCCGTTCCCGGAATTCCCAAGCGTAGGCCGAAGCCTTCTCGCTTCTCCTTCGCGATGAAGTACCTGCAAACACACACGCAAACACGCGACAACAATTCGTATGGCGAATCCACAATAGATACGTGTCGCTCTTGCGCGTGAAAAGTGACTTCCGTGCTTCTTAGTCTCGCGATCTCTCGCGTCTTCTGGCGGCAGAGTCTTCTCTTGCTGGCGTTGGTAACCTCTTTTCAGTAAGGGCATGTGGTGCTTTTATAGCTCTTTGACCATGGCACGAATAGCTGCTCGTGTAGAAATGGCGGGCTTTTTAAAAAAAAAAAAACTTTTATTTTAATTTTTCAAAAAAAAAAATTTCGTTTTTTTTTTTTTGGTTCTACCCGAAATAAGGAGAGAGAATTCGTTGGCTGGTTTGGTTGCCCACTTATTAAGTGGGGGCTGACATATTTTAAAATTGGTCTGAAGCTGTCCATAAACTCATTAAAACCTTATAAGTTAAAAACAATGCCTTACAACACTTCCCAGGCGTCCCTGGATGCAACCACATGCACAAATGCAATGCAGACATAGATCCTCACGGGAAAGCGTTTGCTCTTCTCGAAAAACTCGTTAAAATATTCCGCTTTTTAAGAAAAGCTTCTCAGAACCCATCTTTATTCTTGTGCTTGCGTCTTTACGCGTATTCCTCTTTTCTAGTTCGGATTTCCTCTCGACTATGGATATCCCCTTTCCGATGCACCCGTCACCCACCTTGTGACGCATCAGGAATACCCATCACCTAGTCCTTTCCTACCGAACTTACGGTACAATCCCCTTCACGATGCTCTATGTCACCCATCCTATGACGCATCAGAGATGTCCGTTTCCGGATGGTCGGATACTTCTTTCCGATGCTCCCTGTCACCCATCCGATGTGACGCATCAGAAGTACCCGTTCTTGGTGGCTTTACAGATATTCCCGTTCACAGTGCTCCCGTCATTACTTTGAATGACGCACTAGGAATACTCTGTACTCGGATGTCTCCAGTGAGAAAAACCCTCTCGCTCAAAATTCCAATAATTCATTTAGAATTAGTTTCTTGGTGTTCCAAGCGAGAAAACCCTCACTTATAAATCCAATAATTCATTTAGAATTATTTTTCTGTCAGATAAAGCCAATTTAGCAAGAGCGTATCAGCAAAGAAGTACACCACAATGTGCCTACATCCTGCTGAGTCTGGGGTGTCACCGCAAACTTGGCCAATGGCCACAAAGTTTGCAGCATATCTGTAACTCCAAGTTCTCCCATGTGGTGAGAGAACTCTAAGACCTGTGTATGCAACCATCCCACCAGTGAGTCGAGGGACCACTCTGTCTCGGCCCTACCACAGAGGGGGAAGGAGAAACCAACTGCCGAGTCCAAGGCCTTTGTCCCCCTAGCGGCGAGGAACAAAACATGGACCCTGAAGCAGGCTGCCTCATGGTCTGCTACGGAATCGCCGAGAAAACTAGTGAACCCGTAGTCGAAGAAGTCCCAGCGGCGTCGGATGTCAATGCTCGTCAGCCCACGAGGGATAGCTGCAAGGCAGGATGTCTGAATCTGCAAAGGGGGCCGCAAGAAGGGCTGACCCTCTCTCGCTAGGCGACTCGCGGCAAAGGCACTGCCAAGAGATCTCCTAGCCGCCGGAGAGGGACCAGTCTCCTGAGCCGACTGTGAAACTGGAGCAGGAGGGGGGGGAGAAGGAGCTGGGGAGAGTGGAGGAGAAGAGGGGCGGGATGGGGCGACAGAGGTAGAGGGGCAAGGTGGAGAGGCGACGGGAGCAGAAGGCGGGGAGGATGAGGAAGAGGGGGGAACTCTGGGGGGGAGCGACTGTCGAGGGAGAAGCGGAGGTGGGGGCTGGCACAGGGATCTCCTCCTGCTCAAGAGGACCAAAACGGTTTCCCGTGGGAACCCACTGCTGCTGAGTAGGCACCTGAGGGCCACTCTGAGTGCTTGGCTGACGCTGTGGCCCCTGGCGTCGTCGGCCACGGGCCTTCTGCCACCCCTCCTCCGCTGGAGCTTTAGGCTCGAAGGGTGGCTCTGCATCTGTGCGCTGTGCCGCTGGCTGTGGCTGCGGGCCAGCCTTGGCAGGCTAGGGTTGAGGCTGTGGTGCAAGTCGCGGCCTCCTCGGTGGACAGGCCTTCGCTAGATGGCCCATCTGTGGGAAAATGAAGCACTGGTTCGGGAGGTCCGAGTACTCCACACTCTGTTGAAACGAACCCCCACTCACCCGAGGTAGAAGGATAACCTTCGGGAGCGTGTGGGTATCTCTGACCAAAACTCGAACTGAGGGAATGCCAGCCGCCTTGGCAGCTACTGATGCTGCTGTACGAGGTGTCTCCAGGACAGTCCCAATGGCGGAACCGATCCTGGAAAGAAGTGGTAAGTACTCCCTCCGTAAACCCGGAAAGCAGACTGAGATGGGGATGTCTGCCTCCTCTACTAGAACATCCGAAGCTGGGTCAAAACCATGTCGCCACTGTCGAAAGTGGGCACGTGATGCTCGGATGGCCAGTGGACTCATAGCTATGACCTTGGACGCCATCTCGGAGGACTCAAACTCGATCTGATAGTAACCGCGTCCGAGAACCTGGACATCCAAGATCTTGCCCACCTCTGCGAGAAGGCGGGCCTGGAGAAGGTCTCGCAGCTCTCCTCTGCTAGGTCGGGTGCCGAGAATCTTGCAGATGACCGAGGTCGCCTGCAATCGCTCTACCTCGTGTGGCAAGGCAGCGAAAAAGGCGCAAGGGATAGGGCAGCGGGCGGCGGCAGCTGGGGCTGAGGGCGGGCGGACAGGCAGGGACAGGGGCAGCACGAGGGGGGGCAGCGGGGGCTGAGGGCAGGTGGGGGGAGGGAGGCAGCCAGCGGGAGGATAAGGCAGCGCTGGGGTGGGGGGGGGTGATGGCGCAGCGAGGATTACACAGCAGCAGCGAGCACGTTTTTTTTTTTTTTTGATTAAATCTCTAGGCTCTATAAGTTGGTAAAACTTTATTTGCCCTTTTGTCTAGGAGTTGGCTCTCCTTCTGTTCCGGCGTGTCCAGGTGGTCATGCCACGTCATCACTTTGTGACAGCCACCTCCTTCACTTTTTTGAAATAAGAAGCTTTTGGTGTGTAACTCATGCCTGCAGGTATAGAGGCAGGTATAGAGGCAGTGTGTATCCAGCCTAAAAAGAAGATTTGGAGATGAAGCATGTCACAAGGCGGACACCACGTGCCAGTAGAAAAGAACAGACTGAACAGACTTTTAGCACTTCAATAACAACTGAACTGGAAGAGAGAGACGACACGCGACACGGAGTGGCAGAATTCCACCCCAGAGAGTATTGGCCCCAAACCTTGGCGCCCCTTTCTTTATATTGCATCAAGACAGTACAAGCTGGTTCTCCAGACTCTGCTGCACCTTCTCCCAGAAGCATGCCAGAGAATGAGCCCTAACCTCATATTTAAAGGCCCTTGGCCTAAAAACCAATTACAGTGAAAAGCCTTCAAACTCAAAAGCATCTAGTCCAAAAGCAAAGCCAAAAAGCTGCCAGCGTAATTTATGGAAATCCGTACAGCCTGCCACGTCATCAGCCACGCAAAACGCGGAATTCTGTACAACGTGCCATGTCATCATGTCAACGCAATTTTCGGAAATTTGCCACGTCATCAATTTTTGTGTGTGTGCGGGTCCTGCTTTATTTGAATCCTTTATGTCACTTGGGGTCCCATAGGACGGGGTCCCCATAAGTTGGTAGGACTTCTCCTTCTGTTATACTTGTTCTTCTTAGGGTTTAGTCCCTCCGCCGGCATCTGTAAGTTGGCTCCATTCTTTAGGCCTTTGACACGTCAGCAGTTTGTTACAAAGCAGCAGTATCAATCACCTTTATTATGTTTAGTGCAGCCTACCAAAACGTGATGTGGAGCTCTTGCTCTATGGTTCATGACATTATTTGTCATCATGTCATGGCTAATGTATGGAAGGGTTCTACAGCATGAGTCTTCGAACAAAAAAAGATGACTGGGAGATGAAACAGCAGTAACAATGACCTTATCTCATGTTTCAACAGCTTAGCAAGGTATGTGTGTTGTGGCTCTCGCTCGATTTTTCATGGATCATGCATGGAAGGGCACAAGGTCCTGTGAACTTCATGTGTGTTGTAGTGGCTCTTGCACAATGGTTCATGGCGCTATTTATCATCACGCCATAGCTAATGTATGGAAGGATGCTATGGCGTGAGTCACTGAACAGAAACTAAGATTCAGGGAGGAGCAGTTTCTACATTATGCTGTTCTGTGTGGTGAATTTTCTGCGTGCTTGCCTTTTAAGCGTTTTTGCATTTTTGTGAAGCGTAGATGTGATGCATCAACTTTGCATGGTATACCTGCACTAGCCCTCCAATAGGAGTGACTTTAGATCACACGTGCCTTAGAAAAAACTGAGGGATACCCTTATTCTGCAAACATACAGCTTAGACCCTTGTGATCCATGGGTGTCTCAAACTTTTTTTAGTCGATTGGGAGGCTGCATGCCTCGTCAAAGTCAAGTGGAAGGATGGCTGGTTCTGACCTTGGAGATGCAGTAAGGCTGTGAAGTAAATATGCGTCGTTTGCTTCGATGCTCGGCAAGTGGAGGGGAAGAGTGTTCCAACAAAAGACTAGAAGATACGGCCAGTGCCTCAGCAAGGATTGAGTAATGAGTTAATTGTTCGCTAATAACGCCTGTTATTATTGTGTAGTTTTTTTTCAAAAATGTCATTATGCCTTGATACCCAGAGTAGAATGTAACAATGATGTATGTGGAGTTCTATAGGTCAACGTTGGCCTCCAAAGGATGTATATAGAACTTTCTTTCTTTCTTTCTTTTTGAAGGGAAAAGGGGAAAGAGGTTTTGTTTATTTAAATTATATATTTTGGGTTTGGGGGGGGGTGTGCGCATGAGAGGGGAAAAAGGGAAGAGGAGAGGTTTTTGATATCATGATTGATGCCGTGATAATCTCTGACAGGGATTGTATGACGAGCCAGATGGTCGTGGACTTTATTCATGAACACATACATGAGGTATGCTCCTCAGTCTTGACTAGTGTTAAGTGGGAGATACAAAAATTTAATCTAATCTCATTTCTTGTGGTCCACAGTCATCAAGCCTATCGGCCGTTTGTGAAAAGATTCTCGACAAATGCTTGGCTCCGACTACTACATTGGGTGAAGGATGTGATAATATGACCATCATTGTTGTACAACTAAAGGATTTGAGCAACTTAGAATAGGCGAAGGAGTAGTTGCAGCAACAGCTACAAGTCACATAAAGAAGGGTTCATGGGCAAATGTGCGCGCGCTTCTATGAGGCTGGTAACACTATTAGGTGTACATTCATGTGTATATTGAGATAAGTGTGAAAACTAGTTTGATCCCACATTTATCTCTTGTTGTAAGATGGGAGCTTTTACACAGCATGGGCTCCTTGGGGGGTAATTCAATCTTTATCTTTATTTCTCTAATAAGCACTCCTTCAAAGAGAGATTTTTTAGTTAGGGCTCGATTATGATTAATCTGACACCGGCACCAGGACCTATATGTATCTGTTGTTGTAAGCCAGTGACCGTGTACATGTGTACACACAGTGCATGTAGCGAATGTGTGTGCTCATTCGGGCCAATTCAATCGTTATATTGCTAATAATTATCTTCACGTATCAAAGTGTCTGGTAATGCCCATCACAATATCTTTTTGCAGACTCTTAAGCACTAAATTGTTCTCTTCGTGTTGGTAATGTTTTATCGCTTACTCTACTAAGGCTATGATGTTTGCATATCATTCCATTCCGTTTGGTTGACCAGGAATTGCTCATTTTAGTATCTAGATCCGAGTTTCAAGTTACTATGTTGCTTTAATTTGGGGCCGCAAGGAAATTGTCCACTGGTTAAGTTGCAATCATTTACTGTTAAAATGAGTAAGGTTGTGATGACAAACTGTACGGAACGTTCAGGAAAAGCATGTGTTTATGGAGTACAGTCGTAACATGAAGATGGTTTCTTAAGACTAAGCTTGTAATTCCTTATGCTATAAAAGCTTCGATTCGGACCCATCTTTAGCATAGGTTTGAATCCGTTGACTTTAAGAATAGGGCAAAGTTCCATTCAATCGTAAAGGGAAACTTGAGAATGATGAAGGGTTTTTTATTTGTGTGGTAAGCTCTCATAGTAGATGCATGTGATGAAAACAGTTTCATCAGCCAAATTATTTTCAATCAACTTCAGTGGCATGCTGTATGAAATTATATAGATAAACCCGAATTATTTCTAAGGTTTGGGCAAAGAGACCAAAACTTTGGTTTTTCCTTCTCATTCTACACCCCCCTATTGATTGGTTCACGCTAGTGTTTGGGGAAAATAAAATTTTCCAAACATACACAATTCCTTTTTATAATTTTTTAAAGAGTTAATTTTACTAGTTTTAAAATCTAGGTGGGATTCTTCCTATCTTTCTTCCTCTGAGCAGGCATATTTGGGTTTTGAAGAGGTACGATTGCAAGCTGACACTTTTCTAGAGCAAAGATAACACATCCTCACGTGCTCTGCGAAAAGTAATATGCCAAAAGGAGAGATGTTTCCATGATAGGATTTGAATCTCCACATTTACATCATTGAAAGTATTGAAAGCATCCAAACATGCACAGTAAGAGAATATGGGAGAAATTGTACAATCTGGACGCATGTAAGTGTTGGCGGTCCAACAGTTATCATGAATTTTGGGATATAAACTAAAAATTTGTCATGTTTCTCGTGTCAAAATGCATAAATTTCGGAGAGTACGATTCAATTAAAGAAGAAGAGGGTACAGTAAAAAAAGTAGATGCATTTGTGAGGGTGTTGTAATGTCGCATATATTATTAAGTATTTCATTTCTTAAAAAGTTGATAGAACAAAATTTTCTTTTTGTTTGTGCAAGAAAATTCTCATCTTTAAGCCATAGCTTGTATTAAAAGCAATGTTAGGCCTTGTGGACCTAAATATCTACCCACAATTCATGACCCAAAGGTTATTTAAAGTGCTTTGAATCGTGTAATTGAGATATTAGTTCAAGATAACACACTGCTTTTGACATAGTTTAGGTTGAATAATCTTTTCAAAGCATAGCTTGAGGATAGAATGCACATGTCCACACCATTTTTCTTCAAGGTGTAAAGAAGCTTGGGTGATGGCTTGATGGCACCACGGTAAACTACGATGATGCTATTGCATTAATATGAATTGTTTTTGGTCATGTATACGATCATGGTTAATCAAGAGAGCAACCTACAACATCTACGTACTTGCTTGGTGAAAAGTATTCCTGAAGGGAAGGAATTGTCTACACACATGGAAGATACCATTCTTCTTCTTGACAAGAACATGCGATCCATACTGTAAACTAATAGAATTAGCATTCTTTAGTTTTGGTATGTATCTCTTTGTGTGCAAATGGTTTACACTATAAGGTGCACACGACAGTGGTTCATTTCCATGAATGATGCCAATACTATGGTCTTTTGGTTTAGAAGGTGGTACCTAGGTGGAAATTCATTTATAGAACAGTCTTGAAATTGTGTGAGAAATGGCTTGTGTGGTTTATCACATGTGGGTGCTTCATTAGCAGTTACTTCATTCACAAAGACAACACGGTTTTTCTTGTTTACAGATTACCGTCATGGCTTGAGTTTACGATACTAGTGATGATTGGTTTTAAGTTATTTGATTTTGTTTTGTGTAAATGAGAGAGAGCGCGTAGGATAATCAGGATCAAACTCATGAAGAAACCACATATCAAGAATTATGTCAATACCATGTAGAGGTGCAACAAGAAACTGAATTGACTTTGCTATTGAATTTTTGATCTTTTCCAAACATCAATACATGAAGAATAGAGAAAGGTGATCCACAAGCAAAGAGACCAAGAAAAGAGAGTATCTAGAAAAAACACAAAGTGTTTATCGGCGGATGTAAATCTAATTCTACCTCAAGGAGAGGGCTATAGATGGTAGATCCTTTTGAGCATAGCCTTTAGCAACAAGATAAGCCTTGTAATTAATAATGTAAGGTCTAATGGTCTTATCTCTATATTGTTGCAAGAGGCCCAATCTAGAAAAATAGGGCTAAGCAGCATCATTTGTGACTGCACAACAAAAGAAGAATACCATTATTGCCGCTTGCAGTTGCTATTCGTTCAAACAACATTGGGGTCTAATAAGTCTGGCAGTAAAGAAAAGAAGATGATAAAATTTCATTATTGTAAGTGGTCGCTCTAGGGAGCAGGCTGCCAAGTTGGTCTGCCTCTTCATTAATGACTCTCTCTTGTCGGTGGACTCCTTTTTTGGTTTCTTGAGAGAGGTCACCCCTCCCTAAAGGATGACCAATTTGATTTGGATTTTTTTTGTGTTTACTTCTGTCGAGTGACATGCGAAGGATCTCTATGAACTGTGGAAAGGGTTTGGTCCCCTTTTGATGGTATGTTGGATCATGGGGGCTACAACATGCAAATGGATTTGTTTTGTCCTAGTAGCCTAGTTCTATTTGATTATTCTTGTATCCTTATGCTTTTGATTGATTATATTATTTGGTTCTCTTAGGGCATGTGGGTGCCAGTGGCATGGTGGCACTCTTGGTGACATTTACCGATGGTGGGCACTAAGGACCCGCCTTTATGGCAATATGAATAGTATGTTGTTATTCTTAATGTGGTTTGAATGTTGCCTTTTTTATTGTTAGTCAATGGTGTTGTGATGTTTTGGGTATGGGCTCCATGTAAAAGCCCAATACTATGAGATATTTTGTAATTCTTTTTGGGCATGCCCTCCATGGTTCATGTTGAGTGTGGAGTTTATGTATGTGTTGTTGAAGGTTAATATAAATTAACTCTCTATTTTCTTATTTTTTTAATAATTTAGTTCTTTACAGAGATACCTACAAGTTGGAATTACAACTCTCCATCCTCATTCTCCACCTACAATTTGTCTCTTAACTCTCCACCCTCATTCTCCACCGGCCTTGCCTCCCACCCCTCAATTTTCTTCCCATGAAGATCACAAAATCCTTGACACAATTTTTTTTTAAAAAAAGCTTCATGCTATGTGAGTGCCTAAAATGGCCTCTCTCTCTCTCTCTCTCTCTCTCTCTCTCTCTCTCTCTCTCTCACACACACACACACACACACACTCTCTCTCTCTCTCTCTCTCTCTCTCTCTCTCTCTCTCTCTCTCTCTCTCTCTCTCTCTCTCTCTCTCTCTCTCTCTCTTCTCGAGAGATTGCTACTATGGTTGTTCTTATGCTGGTATCTCTTGTTTGTAACCATCTCTTGGTCTGATGTGTGTAGCCATAGCTCTAACACACGGCAGAGCTTCAAGCATCTCCCCAACCCCCCAATGAGGTTAGCTTGCTACTTAATTGGCAATAAACAATGGATACAACAACATTATCTCATAACTAGCAATAGCAAAGGTGTGGTAGGCTTAGGTAGAAGCTCTTTGAAAAAAAAAGGATTTTGTTGTGGTTATGTGCAAAATAACCAAAATGGTGACAATTATCACATTAAACATTCTTGAGATCTTCTCTAATGGATTTTGGCTTGGAATTAGCATTGGGGAGAGCACAAGGAGGAGGAGTAATTCTTGTTAAGAGAAATCCTTTTGAATAATTTTCTCTTCTTGTTGGAGTTAGGGTTGCACGAATGCACTGACGTAGCTTGGAGATGTTAAGAAGCTCAAGACACACGAAATGAAAGTGTATTAATAAGTGTGCAAATACAAGATAGTATAGCCCTAGAGTGATAGATGTATATAAAAAGCATGGCGAAAAAAACCTCCTTGTGAGGGAAAAGAGTGCCCCGATGGATGTAAGTGTATTCACACAAATCACTACCATATACATGGCAACAAATCCCCCCTAGGAGCGATGCGTTGAATGAGGAGCTCGCACATAGAGTATAGGGAAGTGCCATGCCCTACATGATCAATCCACAGTGGGAAGCAAGCCCAAAGTTTTGAACTTTTGAAGCAAGCATTTGTGAAAAAATCCACAAAGATTGTCTTGTGTCAACACATGATCTCTTCAGTTGAGAGTGTCTCCTTGACATAGTGATAAGGTGCCTCAATGTGCTTTGTGCGAGGATGAAAGACCGAGCTCCTTAAAACTACCAATATGCTCTAGTTGTAAGTGTAGATGAGAGTGCTAGCCAACTCCCAAATCATCCATAAGGCATTGGAGCCACACAACTCAACCGTAGCTATGAAAGCTTCCCTGTAATTAGCCTCACAACTAGAGGTGGCCACAATAGGTTGCTTCTTGCTCAACCAAGATATGCATCAATTATAGAGCATGAAAAAAAACCACCCATAGACACTCATGTGTCAACCTGCCCAAATCCAAGCCAAAAAAATTCAGGTAAATATGGTAGCAATGATCCCTTCTTGGGATAATACAACCCAAGATGTATCAGTGCCACACAAGTAGAAAAAGATCCTCTTAATCACCTGCAAATGCTTAGACCCTAGGCTACGCATAAAACTACTCACTTGCAAGGTAAATATCCGGCCTTGTTATGCATACATAAATGAGACAACCAAGAGCTGTCTAGTAGGGGATAACATCTGCAAGATATTTGGCATCATGTAGACAGCTTCAAAGCTGTCTCCATAGGAGTGGAAATTGGCTTGCAATCATCAAGTTCAAATCTGATTAGCAAAGTTTGCACATACTTTGCTTGACACAATGCAATACCCTCGTCACACTACTTAAACTGAATGCCCAAATAATGATGCAAAATCCCCAAATTTGATGTCTCAAATGTGCCATTCAAATCAGCTTTAAATGCATCAATACGTGTTGCATTTGGTCCAATGAGAAATAAATCATCCACATACCACATGTTATACATACAAAGTGCTCTCAATTTGACTATTTCAAAATCCATGTGCAGTTAAACAATTGTCCATTTTCTCATAGCAAGCAAAAGAAGATTGTTTCAAACCATACAGTGCTTGATAACATCTACACACTTTCTTTTCGTATCCTTTCTTGACAAAACCACAAGGGTGCATTACATACACTTCCTCATACAAGTCACCATTCAAGAAATCGGTTTTAATGTCAGGCTGATGTACATCCCATCCAAAGTAAACCGTTAATGCACAAATGAAACAAACACCAGTCATAAAACAATTGGGAGCAAAATCTTCTTCGTAATAATCATTGCCCTATAACTAAGCTTAACCTTTTGCAAAAAGACTTTCCTTGTTGCAATCAATACTACCATTCAGCTTACATTTCAGGTTATAAACCCACTTTATATCAATGGCGTTCTTGCCAAACCAGGAGGCAAGTCACATAAAGACCAAGTATTGTACTTCAAAATTACATCATATTGATCTTGCATAACAACCATCCAATTCTTTGAACTTTTTCCTCCCTCAAACATAAGCAGTTCGACCTTTTCACACAAACTTGACAAAGCCAAAACATAACAATCAGTTGTACAAGAAGCATGATGAGAATCCAAACAAGTACAACTAGACAAAGGTGCATCCAATTTACTATCACACACATAAAGTATTTTAAGTACATATAGGAGATATTTCCTCTCAAAGTGTCTTGCTTGTAAGATATTTGTGAGGGCTAGTAGGTTAAGAAGCACTAAGTTGGAATTAAAGACTATAGACTGAAGCGTCCTCTGCAGATGCAAACATCTACACTTTAATCTTGAATGCATGTTGCATTATGCACGATGTTGGCATGGGCAAACAAAATCTTGAATGAAGATATTGGTAGCTAGGGCACTTGGGATTTTTTTTTCCCATTTTGCATTGTTTTGATAGACATGTATGCCAAGTGTGTTCCTTTCATGAGATTTCAGAAAGTGTTTGATGAGTTGTATGTTGGAATGTTGTCTTTTGGATAGAATTGATTGCAAGGTAAGACCAATTGGGGAGAGCTAGGAAGCACTAAAAGGTTTCTAGCAAAAATGTTATAGAAGTCAAGGGCTATCGTAGATGGAGCTTAGGTTTTGAAGGATATAAACTGTTATTTTTGTTTGATTGATTGTACTTGCATGTGAATAACTTCTCTCTTTTTGCCACCACCACTTCTTGAGGTGGTAGGAATCTCACTCCTTAGAATGGAAGAAAAAGTCAAGAAAGAACATCATTAAACTAAACATTATTTTGTCAACTGACATCACAATTTCATCATCATTTTGGACTTAAGAAAAATTTAGACCCTCCACATAGGCACACCTTTAGAAGGAAAATAAATTAGATACTTTAACTTCCTTAAATGGATTATTGACATGTCACTAAATATATGTGCATTAAGGGTCTCTCCTCATATTGGGGGCCTTATAAATGTGCATCATTCATCAAGGTGAGATACGTTGTTCAATGATGCAACAAAATCCATGATAAACTTCATTGCTAGTGTTGAAATATAGTTATATGAATTCGCTTGCATCAATGGTGTAATTTTTTGAGCCTAGGCACCTTAGTCAACTTTCATGATAGCTATAAATACCAAATTTTAAGATTGGATATGGGTCTTTAGTTGTTTGAAGTTGTGAAGAGAGTTTAGAGAGAACCGATGGTGCAGCAAGTGTATAATCTTAATGGAGCTTTATTGCAATTAGTCTAGTGAAAGTGTGATTAATTATACTATTCAATACTCTATCGCTTCACCTTTTCTTTGTCTTGAGTTGTAGTAATCTAAAAATGATTCTAGTTGAGTACTTGGATTTGTGGGTTTGAATAGATCCTAATGTATGTGTTGGTATAAAACCTATATATGGCTCCCTACTTAAATTGCCATTTGCATCACTCTTAGAATAAAATGTGAATAGTCTCATTTCCTTACACATGGTCTTCTCATCATTCACCTTAATTTGCCTGCAGTGGTTTCAATATGCTCTGGCAAACTAGGAAAAGAAAGGGCAAGATCAATGCAGGCATTCTCATAAGAGATATGTGGAGCCTTGTAAATCCTAGTGAAGTTTGAGTACCTATGGTCAAATAAGGAATCAATGCGTTGATAGGAGAAAAGAATGTGGCAGCATCAGATTGGTGGAAACTGCATCCAATCTAAGCTAGTTTGGAGTGGTCTATACTCAGATATTTAAAGGTAAGGACTACCCTCACTTAGCATGATTTTGTAGCTTTGCTTGTTTTCTTGTGTGGTCATCTTTGCATAATTGGTGTGGGTCGCAATATAATATGGGGTTTCTGTATGGCAAAGGGGAAGGAGAATTAAGCCTTGTTGGAAGTGGCAACATCCCCAGGTGGGTGGCCCGAGTTGGCATTTTGATTGAAATATGGTTCTTTGTTTACATGTTGGTATACTATAAACAAATGGGTTTGCCATTGGGACTACCCATGGTATGTTTCCTACTAAAGTATGAAAAATGGCTTTATACATAGTCTCACATATGATAAAGTGTTCCCAAGTTTGTTCTTGCCTTCTCTAACATGGAGTTGGCATGGATTTGCTTGCATTACAGATGGCTTCATTAAACATCTATAGGGGTGGATAATTTTCATAAGATTGCCTGATGTATCTATGGTCTGGGAGTAGCTTAAAGCATTGATGGGTCTCATTTTACTTTTCTACCAAGGGTTTTAAGAGAGATTCTATTACATGTCATAAATAAGGATGTGGCTTGCCTGATGGGGTAGAGATTTTTTTAGTTTCGAGTACCACCCATTGTGTTAACCCATGATGCCGCCATTATTCTTTTGTGCATATGTTTAGTCATGGGCCTTAGTCATGGGCCAGGCTTGTCAGTCCAAGAGGTTTATAGTAAAAGGCTGGTCATCGCCGATGAAAGACACCCCAGACCTATTTAGCACGGACTAACAAAATATGGGCGCCCGTATGTGCAAAGGATGGCAAGCCCTAGATAAGGTTGTAAACTAGGGTTTTCAAGGGATTCTAAATGTGTAGACCCTGTACTCCCCAAGGGTGCCCATGTTGACATCCTACCTACTTTGTTCATTAAAGACCCTACTGAGCCATCACCCCCTAAGGTTCTACTACCAGATGGTAGGAGTATTGCCGAAGTGCGAGAGATCGAACGATATATGCAAGCAACGAGGGAGAGGCGTGATAATATTCTCAAAGAGAAATTTAGCAGATGACCTTGCATCAACCTTGTGTGTCGCCTTGACTTCTGTCCACTTTGTCACATAGTCAGTGGCAAAAATAATATATCGAGATTGAGTGTTACGAGCTGCCGAACTAATTAGGCCTACAAAGTTTAAACTCCATTTTTCAAATGGTTGAGTCACTTTAATAGGATGTAAGGGCATCTTATCTTTCGTTGTCTGATCTTATAGCGTTGGCATTCATCACACCCTTTTGCAAAAAGTGATGCATCCTTGAATAAGGTAGGCCACAAATAGCCTGATTGCAACAAATTTCTAACAATTAGTTCCCCTGAAAAATGTCCTCTAGCTATACCCATGTGGGCTTTTTGCAGTATGTATAAATACTCATCCTCATGAGCATAACGTCTAAGGATATCGTCCTTCCATATCTTGTCGAGAGTTCCTGTAATTAGAGAATAAGGTTCACATTTCTTTAATAATTTTTGAGCTATATCTTTACGAAGCTCTTTGGGTGGAAAACCGTTAACTAAAGATTTCACAATCTTCTCACTCCATTCAAGCATGGTCTCTACTAGGAACAAGGAAGTATCGGACAATTCATCATCGATTCCAGTAGGGACTTCACCATCGGGTATGCAAGACCAATAATCCGCCATGATATGTCTTTTATCGGGTCTCACCACAACGGTAAAATCATACTCAAGAAGAATTAACAACCATCGTGTAATCTCGGGAGGTGCACTATGTAATCATGTTAATGTATAACGTGAGTTCGAAAGGAGGGGTTTTAAAATGCAAAAAATTTAGTCAATTTAATAGAGATACATTAAAATAAGGGTGTTTTTAATTTAATTTTACAAAAAATCCTAAAATAAGGGGTCACATTATTCATTCAAACATGTTAAAAAAGGGGATTCTGTTATACCCTGCAAAGCCACGTTATATAAGGGGATAATGAATGGTGAACCCCTCAAGCGTGTAATTCTTCCCGTGGAACAAGGTTTAGGTAGTAGCAAAATTTCTTTGCTACATAAATCATAGCTAAACCTTTCCGCTCTATACTGGTGTAGTTTCTCTCAGCAGCATTCAATCCACGACTTGCAAAGCTAATGGGGTGATCCAATCTATGTTCTCCTGGTTGAGCTAGAACACACCCAATAGCAAAGTTCGATGCATCAATATGAACATGGAAAATTTCATTCCAATCAGACGCTTGTAGAATGAGAGCACTTGTCAAGGCTTTTTTTAATAACTCATAAGCATGGTCACACTCCGCTATCTAGTGGAACTCAATAAGAAGCTTGTACCATGGGCGAGCTATCTCAACAAAGTCTAAAATAAACCGCCGGTAATAACCAACATGGCCCGTGAACCTTTGAGCCCCCTTATAGTTTATAGGTGGTGGCAAATCGGAAATGGCTTTAATTTTGCTCTCATCACAATCCATATAAGGGGAATCTTCCCTAACATCAGTGTCCTTTTTACACGTGTGACAATACTGCAATGGGGCCGAGTGAATTGTGGTGTCAGATCTATGATCAATTATGAATTTGTTTCCTAGAGGATGTGCTCGACCAGTTACAAGATCAACTCGAATGACAGAGTCTTGGAATTGCAAGTAGACATGGTTTTTAGACTAGTCATACACCATTTTTGCTTTCCTTATGAAAGGACGTCCTAAGATCATATCACATGACATAGTGTGCTTGGAAAAATCCATAGCAATGAAGGTATGCTTTATTTTGTCTCCAAAGACCTTGATCTTGAGATCTTCTAGCATCTCAATAGGCTTAACAATAGTCCCATTGGCCATCTTTAGCACTATGTTGGTAGTTCCAAGGTGACGTCTTCCCATAGTTTCCCAACAATTTTTAGTTACAATGCTAACCCCAGCGCCACCATCAAGGATTCCCTTCACATTTAATCCCTTGGTAGTGATTGGTATGGTCGCATTGGACTCATCGCCTTCAAAGTATTGTCCCAATTTGTTAACAGGTATTTCAACAACAGAGTTCTCATCTAGGTTGGGTTGTGGATCTAAGTGTTCCTCCTCTATTGGCACCTCCCTAGCTCCATCCATCTGTGCAAATTGTGGTAGTTTGACTTTCAGTTCTCCATTGAGGAAAGCATGAAGAGCTAAGAATAGCTCGGGATCTCCATATAGTTTTAGACATGATGCTGGTTCTAACTTGTGAAGCCATGAAATTCATCAATTTGGCTACATTTAACGGTACTTTTTGGGCTTAAGTCCCTTGACATGGGGAAGATGGGATCTCTATTTCTTCGACAGGGTCAGGTAATCCCTCTGTAAACATTCTCTCTAACAAGAAGGGAGTACGTCCACTACCCGATGACTTAAATTCACTTTCTTCTTGGATGACACTTGGTATGGCTAGTGGTCTATGGACTTTGTGAGGTTGCTTTTGCGTACGGAACACTGTGTTGGTAATCTGGATCTGCCTAGGTGATGGCTCTAGATCCCTTTGGGTCTCTTCTACCAAACCCATTAATTTCTTGACTCGCTCAATCTCCTCTGTAGGGTTTGGGTAAGATCCTATCTTCTTCTTGGGTCTTGACCGTTGTGGCTCATGACAATCTTCCTTGTTTTTTTCTTTTCTTGTGGTCGTTTTAGTCTCCATGGTCTCACCTGAATAATAATCCTCTTCAATGTCGTTCATACATACGGGGTTGTTACCAGTCCCTATGTTGGTCTTTGAAATGGGGTCTAATTTCACTGCTTTTTGCGGTCTGTTCCATCGTGTTTTCTTCTTCTTCTAAGAGTGGGCAATTAATGTTGTGTCACTTGCTTCAAGAATATAATTTTGGTTTTGGAGCATCAATTGTGTGAATACATTCACTCGTACCACACGTGTACTTTGTGTTGGCTCCTCGATAACCTCAATTAAATTCAATGGCGTGATCTTTGGCGCATTCGGATTATTAGAACATTGGGTGATCACACATGAGTATCGGCATTGTAGATGTGCTCGGTTGATTGGTTTGCATTATAATGGCATTCTTTTGTAATCTAATAGGACACTCAGCTACACGATGTGGACCCCCATACTTGTATCATTGAAGACATGGTCTCTTAGCAGTGATTTACTGCAAGAGTAGCTAGTTGATAGACATGTTTGACTTGTCAATCAATAGTCCTCCATGTAGTATTGTGGAATTTATTCAAGTGCTCAATCCCATAGGCAATATTAGGGTCTATATCATCCTCATAGCCTTCCAAACAAGCAGCAGATGACTCACAATCCACTTGATTCACAAAAGTGATTCTCGGATATGGGGATTGCAGTCCTAGCATTGGAGGTGGTAATGGTGTTGTTTGCATAACATTTTGGGCCCTAGGGACCATGTGTTGTGACGATTGTTCGAGAGGTGGGGACAACATCAATGCAGGCACTCGGGGTGTGTCTGTCCATGGTAAGGTTGGTCTATTGGGCATCGCGTGTTTAAATACTATGCAATCCTTGGCTTGATGACCATACCTCCCATATGCATTACAATTCCCATTAAACTTTACTCTAAACGTAGGGCATTCATTGGTACTATGTGGACTATAGCAAACTGAGCACCATTGTGCTCCCTTATGGATACATATGATTGTTTTGTGGAGCACGAATTTCTTTAAGACTTTCTTGAATGGTCTTGGTGAGATCTGCTAAAGTCATTTCCGATATCTTTGGATCTTTAGCAATAGGCTTTATGGTCATTGGCTCATGCCGCGATGGTTGTGAGCTAGTAGATTTAGGGTCAAGAGACACTCTTTCTCCTTGAATCATTAAGTTGTCCTCCGGTTTGGATCATATTGGTGGTGATTGATTCCCAAGTGGTGATACCTCTAATGACTAGGCCATTGTAGATGTCCTCATGTCCTAGTCCCCTAATGAATCTATCGAGAAATTGGTTATCATTGAAGTGCTCATTTGGATTACAACAAGAATTTAAATGCTTCAAGTGAGTAATAAAGTCTCTCACAAACTCTCCTTCCGCTCGTTGGGCTTTTTGGAGCTGAGATGTTATGCCCCAAAGCACTCCCTCTTGTATGTACTCTTTCAAGGACACTCTTTTAAGAGTAGGGTAAATCGTTTTCTCTTCCTCCCTTAGGGTTCTATACCAATCCCCAACCTTCCCACTCAAGATCAGGCTTAAAGCGTTACTCATATGCAAGTCATTGTGTTCCCCTAGGGAATCGCATATCTGTTCAAATACTTCGATATGCTTTCTCATATCCCGTCTCCATTAAATTTTTGTATGAGCTTGACCATTTGTACTGCCTTATTTCTAGGCTCTCTATTAGGCGTGTTACGCATATTTTCAACAATAGATTTTGATCGATAGCTTGAGCAAATGTTTCCAAGTCACCAAGTGAGAAGGCATAGTGGGGATAGGTGCTTTTGGGACTGCATGTGGAATGGGGATTGGCATTGGGTTTGGCATATAGGAAGCCCTTGGATTCCAAGTTGGGTACGTTGTTGTGCCATGTGGTGGCCCAAACTTCATATGTGTGGCCGTCGGCATAGCAGACTTGGGATGTAACATGCTAATGCTAACTGGTATGGTCATAAGGGATTGTACATTGTGATCGTGGAGCATAAGTGGTTGAAACAATGGGAGGGGTAGAAGCTACATGAGCATGAGGACCCATAGATGCATATGATTGATACACACTTGTAGGTACTGTTGTAGGCATTGGGCCACCATGTATGTTACCATATACATGTGGTAGTGATGTGTGTGAACACACTAGGACCGCCGGGGCATTTTTTCCCTCTTTAGGAGGTTTTTTCCCCCGTGCATTGTATATACGCCCATCACTCTAGGGCTATCTATCTTTCCATTGCACACTAAGTAACACACTCTCTATTGTGTGCCTTGAGCTTCCTTCGTCTTCTCCAAGCTGTGTGTGTTTCTCTGCAACCCTAATTCCAACAATTGGTATCAGAGCAGGTCACGTCCTCCCGGGCTTAGTCGCCAGCTGCTCCAGCACACGCCTGCTCACTTTCTCCGATTTCAGTGAGCTTTGGCGAGCGTTCGCAGGTCGACAAATATTTTGGGTAAGCTCGAAGAGCTTGGTCTGCTCAGAATTTTGATTTGGGCTCATTTCGGCCTCCGTCTCCACTACGGGCAGTACTGCACAGGCTATTTCGTCATTTTGTGCAAATTTTCTGTCAGTGCTGTTTTCTGCATAACAGGTGCCTTATAGTCTTATATGGTTTGTGCTATATAGCACAAGTTGTTCGCGCTCCATTTCTCCTATTTGCGGGCAGTTTTCACATCAGGTATAGCATTTACCATGGCTGACAACAACAACACGGATGTGTTCAAGATGTTTGCTGCTGAGGACAGGTTGGATGGGGACAACTACCCTATGTGGGCTTATATGATGCAACATGTTCTTGTGTCAAAAGGTGTCTGGAACATTGCGCAGGGCATTGATGTGCGTCCTGGTTCTGAAGATGTAGGCGATATTGAGGATGTTGCAGGTCTTGCTGCAAGGATTGCAGCTGTTAGAGTTGTTTTGCCTACGGTAGAACAAGCTCGTTGGGATGTTAAGGATGCGCAGGCTCATGCATTGATTGCGTTGTCTGTGAAGCGCACCATTATTCCTCACATCCGTTCAACAAAATCTGCAAAACAGGCTTGGGATATTCTAGCAGGTCTTTATGCAAGCCGCAATGAGGCTAAAATTGCTTTGCTGCGTAAAGAGCTAGAGTCGAAGATTATGCATGAGGAAGATGATATGGACACTTTCCTTGCTAGTGTCAAGGATATCAATGAGCAACTCATTTCTGCAGGTGAAGTCATTTCGGACAGTTCCCTTGTGCAGACTGTTCTTGATGCCTTACCAGATTCCTACCAGACTTTTGCTAGTACTTGGAGACTCATGACCCAAGGAAATCCTGAAGTTGTCAAGTTTGATGCATTATGCACATTGCTGTTGCAAGAGTCACTTTCTAGAAAAAACAGGCAGCGTGCAGTTGAACAGGCTTTTATTGCTTCTCAAAGAAAGGGTGGTAACGGTAATGCAGCCACTTCTTATGGTTCTGCTGCGAGTGGCAAAAATTCTGTTCCTAATGCTTCTGGTGGCAGCACTTTGTCTGGTAATTCTGGTGATAAGGGCAAAAAGAAGATGCGTTGCCATTATTGTAAAGCCAATGATCACTTGATCAAGTCGTGTCCTAAGTTGAAGGCCAAAGAGGCTAAGAAGAAAGAGGGTGGTTCCACTGCAAATGCTGGTTCCACTACAAATGCAGCCATTGTTGAGTCTTCTGTGAAAGGAGATTGTGATGCTGATGTTGATGCAGAATGGGCTTTTAGCGCAGAGTGCACTTACAATCCTGCTGTCCATGATGCATGCTTGTCAGTTGCTACAGATTCACATGTGTGGTATTTCGACAGTGGTGCTACAAAGCACATTACCTCACATCGTGAATTGTTTACCTCTCTCGAGTCTGTCCTCATGGGAATTCAGTCACTTGTGCCAACAACGCCTCTTATCCAGTTCAGGGAGTTGGAAAGATTGTGCTCACTGCTGCTAATGGCAGTTCCTTCACACTTGTTGATGCACTTTATGTACCTGGGATCAAGAAGAATCTCTTGTCTGTATCCGCACTTGCTAGACTTGAACTTGTAGTCAAATTTGTGGATGACAGATGTACAGTTCATGATCTCAGTTTTGGTGATGAAATTGTTGCATCTGGGCTTTTGTGCCGTGGGCTGTATAAGCTCACTTTGTATGACAAGTGTGGAAATTTTTTTGCAAATGCTGTTGTAGATTCAAGGGCTATTTCAGATGCAAAACTTTGGCATGCACGTTTTGGTCATCTGAATTTTGCCAGTTTGCTGCGTTTGCAGAAATCTGATATGGTTGCTTCTTTGCCGCCTCTTGAAGCACCTGTCAAACATGTTTGTGAAGGCTGTATTCTGGGTAAAATGCAGCGTTCTAAGTTTCCAAAGGATGGTTCAGTTAGGGCCACATGCAGGTTGCAGCTTGTGCATAGTGATGTTTGTGGGCCCATGCAAACTCCGTCCTTGGGCAATTACCTGTACTTCGTGACTTTCATTGATGATTACTCCAGGCATGCATGGGTATTTCCGCTTAAAGCGAAGTCCGAAGTTTTTATGTGCTTCAAACAATTTTTGGCTATGGCTGAAAATGTCTCAAAATGTACTATGGGCACCCTCCGTTCCGATCGAGGGGGGGAGTATATGTCTCATGAATTTAATGCATTTCTGGCTAGTCGTGGGATAAAACACCAATGTAGAATGCCTTATACACCTCAGCAAAATGGTGTTGCTGAGAGGAAAAACAGGTCACTAACGGAAATGGCACGATGTATGGTCAAAAGTCAAGCTTTGCCGCATTCTTTTTGGCTTGAGGCCATCATGTGTGCCACTTATGTACTTAACTGGTGTCCTACGAAAGCTTTGCAGTCTATTACTCCATATGAAGCATGGCATGATAGAAAACCTTCTATTGAGCACATGCGTGTTTTTGGCTGTTTGGCATATGCTTTGGTGCCACAAGTGCAGCGCAGAAAATTGGATGATAAGGCTGTCAAATGTATTTTTGTTGGTTATAGTGCTGAAAGCAAAGGTTACAGGTTGTATCATCCGCAAACAAAACGTATTCTGGTTTCACGGGATGTAGTGTTTGTGGAAGATTCTGTTCAGCCCTTGCTGTCATGTACTAGAGACAGTAATGTAAGCTCACAGGACATTTATGACACTTTGTTGCCTCTTTTCAGTGGTGGAAATACGAATGTAAGTTCCAATGAGGCAAATGTACAGCCTATGGGGGTTTCTGAAAATGTTTTAGAACAACCTATTACTGATGCAGATGTACATGATGTACTTGATGAGGAAAGGGCTGAAAATGAGCAGGCTAGAGGTATGCCAAAATGGCTGGTGCACACTTTGCGTGACAGTAAATTGGATGCACCTTTATCTAGTCGTACTCGTTCAAGCTCTCGCCATGCATCTTATGCATCACATTGTTATGCTTTGGCTGTGTCTAGTTTACATGATGTTGAGGAGCCTCTATCTTTTGATGAAGCACAGAATTCAGAAAATTGGATTGCTGCCATGAAATCAGAATATGATGCACTTATAGAGAATGACACATGGACTTTATGTGATTTGCCTCCTGGCAAAAAGGCCATTGGTACGAAGTGGGTTTACAAGTTGAAACGCAAGCCGGATGGTGAGATCGATCGCCATAAGGCTCGACTTGTTGCAAAGGGTTATGCACAACAAAAAGGCATAGATTATGAAGAGACTTTTGCTCCCACTTGTCGTATGACTACTGTGCGTTTTCTATGTGCATTGGCAGCTCATTTTGGTTGGGATGTACATCAATCAGACATTGTTACTGCTTTCTTGAATGGTGACATATTTGAGGAAGTTTATGTAACGCAGGCTCGCGGTTTTGTCATAAAAGGACAAGAGGACAAAGTGTGCAAATGTAACAAGGCTTTGTATGGGTTGAAGCAATCTCCTCGTGCTTGGTATGAGAAAGCTGACACTCATTTGGTTAAACGAGGCTTTCGTAACAGTCCAACAGAAAGCACATTGTATGTAAAGCGTGAGGATGATGTATTTCTCATTGTGGTTCTTTATGTTGATGATTTGCTGATCACTGGACCAAATGAGAGACATATTGCTGAATTTAAGGCTGATTTGAATGCTACTTTCAAGATGAAAGATTTGGGGCTGTTGCATCATTACTTGGGTATACAGTTTAAGCAGTGTGATGGTGGTATTGCCTTGTGTCAGAAAAGTTACATAGAGACATTGCTATGTAAGTTTGGACTTGAGGATTGCAAACCTATTGCCACTCCCATGGAAACAGGTTTGAAGTTGAGTCTACATGATGCTGGCGATCCTGCTGATGTCACTCTTTACCAAACTGTTGTTGGCTGCCTCATTTATGTATGCAACGCGAGGCCAGATATTCAGTTTGTAGTCTCGCAGGTCAGCAGATTTATGCATAGCCCAGGGTCTAAGCATTGGCAGGCTGTCAAGAGGATTTTCCGCTACCTTAGTGGCACTTTACATCTTGGCTTGTTTTATCCCAAGGGGGGATCATTGCCGCCAGACTTACATGCTTTTTCGGACTCAGATTGGGCTGGTTGTTTTGACACACGAGTGTCCACAAGTGGTTTTTGTTTCATGCTTGGCAGTTCATGTATATCATGGTTGAGCAAGAAGCAACCTACTGTGGCCACTTTGAGTTGTGAGGCTGAGTACAGGGCAGTCTTCACAGCTACGGTTGAGTGTGTATGGCTCAGACGCCTTATGGCTGACTTGGGTGTTGGACAGGACACTGCCAACACTATCTACACTGACAGTCAGAGCGCATTGGCAGTTGCGAGGAACCCAGTTTTTCATGCTCGCACAAAGCACATTGAGGTGCATTACCACTATGTCAGGGAGAGGCTCTCAGCAGGCGAGATCAGCTTGGCTTATGTGCCAACACAGGACAACCTTGCAGATCTTTTCACAAAGGCATTGTCTCGTGAGAAGCTTGAAGCTTTCCGCAAAGCTTTGGGCTTACTCCCCTTTGTGGACTGATCCTGTCCTCAGGGCATGGCACTTCCCTTTACTCATGTGCCAGCTCTCGTTCACTGCATCACTCCAGGGGGGATTTGTTACCATATACATGTGGTAGTGATGTGTGTGAACACACTAGGACCGCCGGGGCATTTTTTCCCTCTTTAGGAGGTTTTTTCCCCCGTGCATTGTATATACGCCGATCACTCTAGGGCTATCTATCTTTCCATTGCACACTAAGTAACACACTCTCTATTGTGTGTCTTGAGCTTCCTTCGTCTTCTCCAAGCTGTGTGTGTTTCTCTGCAACCCTAATTCCAACAATGTAGCGGTGCTTTACTAATAAATGACGTCCATGTCATGTTTTTTGTCATGCCTATCACTGGGGTAATCATGGTAGCCATTGTGTCATCAAGAGAAAGATGAGCAAAATTTGGAAAGGTAAAGTTATCACTTGTTTGTATCAAGAGCCCCGGAAAAACAACATATGGAGGATCCATCGGACTTACCGAGGGAGTCTCCATTTGTGATAAAGTTGGTTGCTTAGCCTTCTTGTATCCAGAAATCTCATGAGACCCATTGAAGGCATGTGGATCCCTTTGTTGTGCCTCTCCATCTCAATAACCCTATCGATGACATCACGAACTCTTTCTTGTTTCTCCTCTATGCTAGTAGCATATGGATTGTAAGACATCTAACCAACCCACGTGATAGGTACGACATGTGTATAGGTCGGTTAATGTCTCTGTTTGTAGTTCATACTCCCAATTTTCATTTAGAAACACTCCATCTAGGATTGAGGTGTTAGGGGTGTCCTTTGAACTAGATACAATGTAGCTCTATGGGTTTACCCGTAGTGGTTGCTAATTCAAGAGCACTCGATTGCTCGACTAGCATGGATATTGACACAGGGGCCTTCGCCTTTAGCTCTCTCCATTGCTCTGCCTTACGTAAGCTCTAAATTTCCTTTTCCCTAGCTGCAAGGATATATCTCTCAACCTCTTGCACTTCGGCAAGGCTTCTACCATCAGGTAATATAACCTCGGAGGAGAATAGCTCTAAAGAGTCAAGGGGTGCAGTGAATGGAGTATTCACAAGCACACTCTCCAGGAGCATGGGGTCCACGTTGGTCATGAACGCTGAATTTACTTCCCCAGCCCCTTCATTTACATCACTAGCTCCTTGTTCAGAGCGAGTGGCTCTATTCAAAGTCTCCTTCAAGCTGCTAAACACACTCGGCCCGTGGGCCCATGGCATGCATGTCTTGGCTTGAACTATCGAGATTAGGCATCGGATAACCTTTCATGACATCGTAGTTAGAGGAAGAG
Organism: Adiantum capillus-veneris; assembly: GCF_014529385.1. Lineage (NCBI taxonomy): Eukaryota > Viridiplantae > Streptophyta > Polypodiopsida > Polypodiales > Pteridaceae > Adiantum > Adiantum capillus-veneris. The sequence goes on from NC_140958.1 coordinate 110,248,706, forward strand.
TTACTAGATGCAATATGTGGGTCCTGAGTGGTACTACCTTGGGTCCTGCAATATGTGGGTCCTGAGTGGGTCCTGAGTACTATGTGATCGTCCCCTAGCACATGACTAGAGCGTAGGTGCATGTGAACTCAACACTCTAGAAGTGTTGGTGAGTGTTCGTTGAAGGCCGCTCACCTAATTTTTTGGGTGTTTGCAACCCAAGTTTACTCTCAATTTTTTTTGTTTTTATGGTCCTTTTTTCTAACCAAGTCATGGAATGTAGTGTGTGATAGCTCAAAATGAGCGTCTTGGTTAGAGGAATGTGTTGTGATTTACAGCCTCCAATTTGGTTACTTAAAGGCCTCATAATACTAAAAATAGTCTTTTCCTAGTCGGAAAGAAGGCTAAAATTAGTAAGTTCAAGGGGTAAGTGTGAAGGGAATGGTGGAGGACTTGAAGGACTTGTCCCACATGCCCTCCCCTCACTTGAGGTGTTAGTCTTTATATATATAGTAGTGTTTATACTATATCATAAGACTAAGACTAAGGCCTTGGCTTGGGCTCAAGCTCAAGCTCAAGCTCAAGCTCAGGGAACGATCCTCATCCTTCCTTTTAAGATTTTTTTTCTATTTTCTTTTTGTTGTTAATTTTCTTTTTGGTCTCAGATTTTTCGAGCGTTTTTTTAACTTTTTGAAAAAAAAACTTTTGTGTGGATAATGTTGCACATGCGCTTTGAGCTCACGTACGCACACAGTTGTCTCTGGCAGCTCTATCTAACTTGCATATAGCTAACATTACTAATTAACACTAATTAGCATTGCGCACACACTTCCTAGCACAGCAAACTTCACACTATCTACTGCACATTGTCTACACTCCCTAACACAACAAACTGCAACACTAAATAACATATCTTCTAACACCTGCACATTACAGAACTTAGTAGATCTAACAAAAACCTGCACATTGCAACACTAGCAAATTCTAACAAAACGTGCACATTACAACCCCTAACAGATCTAACACAAACTCAGAAAAAAGCTGAAAACGGATAAAAGAGTGGCTTCAAGAGGTAGCACTGAGTGCTCCTCAAGCTTAGTGCAAGGCAGCCCCCGACAACAGCGCCAAAAATGTGTGCTTTACCACACGTATCGGAGGCTGGGAACTTGCCAAATAGCCACGAATGACTGCAAGCACACAACTAGACGATCCTAGCAAGTATCACTCACTGCTAAATGCTTCCGGCGTGAAGGATCTTGTGCTGCAAAGAAGAAAGAGCCGTCGATGCCGCCGCAATGCTCTCTCTCTCTCTCTCTCTCTCTCTCTCTCTCAAGCATACACACATACACACCCGTGAGTACACGAAGGAAAAGGAGACAGAGGTGGAGCAAGAGCAGTTCTTGGCATGCACCTCAAAGAAGAAGGATTTTAGGTCAAAATGGACCTTTTATAAGAGTCTGACCCATTCACACATGGGCGCTCACAGTGGTTGGTCATAGTAAAAATCATGTAAAAATTGGATAAGCGGTGCGCCTCTCATCGACGATCACCTACACACCTATTGGACCGACAAGCCCGGTCCATTACCTAAAATAAATGATAAGACGTGTGTCGAAGGTGATAGGTTTTTTGTGAGGGTTAGCACTATCCGAGTACTCATTCTAGTGGGGCCATACCAGCTAGTATTAACATGTCATATCCCGTGGGTCTCTATGCTTAGGGCCACACATATGAACTTTGGGCCACCACATGGCATAACATCATACCGATCTTGGATCCTCCTCGACGATCACCTACACACCTATTGGACCGACAAGCCGATCCATGACCTAAAATAAATTATAAGACGTGTGTCGAAGGTGATAGGGTGTTTGTGAGGGTTACCACTATCCGAGTACTCATTCTAGTGGGGCCATACCAGCTAGTATTAACATGTCATATCCTGTGGGTCTGTTATGCCTAGGGCCACACATATGAACTTTGGGCCACCACATGGCATAACATCATACCAATCTTGGGACTGGAGGATCACCCGTATGCCTAACCCAATGTCAACCCCCATTCCACATGGAGTCCCGAGAGCCCATGTCCCCACTATACCTGCTCACTTGGGTGTCTTGGAAACATTTTCTCAAGCTATCAATCGATCTTTCCTAAAAATATACGTAATATGCCTGATAGAGAGCCGAGAAGTAAGGCAATACAAGTGGCCAAGATCACACAAAAATACAGTGGGCACAGGGATGTCAAAAAGCATATTGAGGTATTTGACCACGTAGTGTGATTCCCAAAAGAGCACAATGAACTGCGTAAATGAAAATCTTGAGGTTGACTCTAAGTGGGAAAGCAAGGGACTAGTATAGAACCCTACGACATGAAGAGTGCACAAACTATCCTACTCTAGGAGACTGTTCTTGAAAGAGTACATATGAGAGGGAGTGCTTTGGGGTGTAGCATCTCATCTCTAGAAAGTCCAACAAGAGCAAGGGGAGCCAGTGAGAGACTTTATTAGTCGCTTGAAGCATTTGAATTCTTGTTGTAATTCAAATGAGTGCTTCAATAATAACCAATTGCTCGATAAATTCATAAGGGGACTATGACATGAGGATATCTATAATGGCCTAGTCATTAGAGGTATCAACACTTGGGAAGCAGTCACCACCAATGCAATCCAATTGGAGGACAGTTTAATGATTCAAGGAGAAAGAGTGTCTGTTGAGCCTAAATCCACTAGCTCGCAAGCATCGCGGCATGAGCCAATGACCATAAAGCCTATTATTAAAGAGCCAAACATATCTGAGATGACTTTAGTAGATCTCACCAAGGCCATTCAAGAAAGTCTTAGAGATAATCGTGCCTCACAAAACAATCATATGTATCCAAGAAGGGAACAACAATGGTGCTCAGTTTTCTTTGGTACGCATAGCACTAGTGAATGCCCTACATTTAGAGTAAAATTCAACGGAAATTGCAATGCATGTGGTAGGTACGGTCCCCAAGATAAGGATTGTATATTGTCCAAATGTGTGAAGGTGAATAGACCACCCTTGGCCTGGACATATTGACCTCCAGTTCCTGCATTGATGCCTATCCCGCATGTTGAACAACTATCCAACACATGGTTCCTAGAGACCAAAATGTTGCTCAAGCTACACCACTACCAGCGCAGTGTCCACATCCAAGAGTCACCCCTGACAATCATATGGGCTGCGAGCCATCTAGTGCTTGTTTGGAAGGTTGTGAGGAAGATATAGACCCTACTATTTCCTATAGAGTGTCCATAATACTACATGGAGGACTACTAGGGACACGTCAAACCTATTTATCAAGTAGCTTCTCTTGCAGCAAGAGGCCAAAATATCAACTGCCAAGAGACCACCACTTTAATACTATGAGTGTCGAGGTCCACATCGTGTAGCTGAGTGTCCTATTAGACTACAAAAGAATGCCACACTAGCGCAAGCGAGCACATCTACAATGTCGATAGTCATGTGTAATCAATGTGGCATAGATCATTGCATTGCCCAATGTCCTAATAATCCGAATGCACCAAGGATCACGCCATTGAACAAAATTGAGATCACTGAGTTGCCATCACAAAGTACACTGGTGGTACCAATAAATATACTCACGCGATTGATTCTCCAAAACCAAAATTATATTCTTGAAGAAAGAGATATGGCATCAATTGCCCAATCCAAGAAGAAGAAAAAGACACGAAGGAAGAGATCACAAAAGGTAACAAAGTCAAACCCGAGTTCAAAGACTAACATAGGGAGTGGTGACGACCCTATGTATATGAACGATGTTAAAAATGATCTTGATTCACGTGAGACCATGGAGACTAAAACAAGCATTAGAAAAGAAAAAAACAAGGAGGATCATGATGAGCCACAATGGACACAACCCATGGAACATAGGAAGAAGATCAGAAATTACCCAAACCCTATAGAGGAGATCGAGCGAGTCAATCAATTAAGGAGTTTGGTAGATGAGACCCAAAGGGAGCTAGAACCAACACCTAGAAGATCCAAATTATAGACACAATGTTTCTTACACAAAATCAACCTCACAAAGACCATAGACCACTAGCCATACCTAGTGTCATCCAAGAAGAAAATGACTTTAAGGCATTGGGAAGTGGGCATACTCCCTTCTTGTTGGAGAGAATGTTTACGAGAGTACCTGACCCTATTGAAGAAATGGAGATCCCATCTTCCCCATGTCAAGGGATTGAAGACCAAAAGGTTTTGTTAAATATTGCCAAATTGATGGATTTCATGGCTTCAGAAGTTAGAACAGCAATGATATCTAAACTATATGGAGACCTCGAGCTATTCCTAGCTCTTCAAGCTTTCATCAATGGAGAGCTAAAGGGTGGGTTACCACAATTTGCATCGATAGATAGGTCTAATGAAGTGCCAGTAGAGGAGGAAACCTTAGATCCACAACCCAATCTTGATGAAAACTCTATTGTTGAAATACATGTCAACAAGTTAGGAAAATACTTTGAAGGCAATGAATCCAATGAGACCCCACTATTCCCTACCAAAGGATTGACTGTCAAGGGAATCCTTGATCGTGGCATTGGGGTTAGCATTGTAGCTACAAATTGTTGGGAATCTATGGGGAGACCTCACCTTGGGACTACAAACATAGTGGTAAAGATGTTAAGTATGGAGCCTGATTTACCCTTGTAATTTTCTGTGGTAAAATCACACATTTGTAAGGCCCCCATTATGAGGAGAAGCCATCGTGCGTGAAGGAAAATCACTCACCGGAAACCAAAATTTTCACGGAGAAGAATCAGGGGCAACTTTAAAGGCCTCCGGGGCGGAGGCCCCCGAGACTTTTTTTTTTGCCAGAATATTCTTTTTCGCCGAAATATTATGGCCGGACGGCGGCTGGAAAGTGGTCGAAAAACAACCGGTCGGTTGGCCGGTGGTCAGAAGTCAATGGCCGGCTGCCGGTGGCCGAATTCAAAAGCGGACTTGTCTTCTCAAGGGCGACCACACATGGGCGGATTGGAGGGTCCGATTTGGACTTATTCGCACAAGGGCGGCTACACATGGCTGTCTCTCATAAGAGAGGGCAGCCCTTTTGGCCTATAAAAGGAGGCCATTTCTACACACATTTCATAGTGTGAAGTTGATGCAACAAGGTGAGTGTGAGGTGGTGAGAGTGAAGCAAGGCGGGAGCTCCATTAAGGGTATAATCCCTTTGTAAACTACTTCTTGTTTTGAAGTACTAAAGCCATTGAGTGGCTGCTTTCCCGTGGACGTAGCCCACATTGGGTGAACCACGTATATCGTGTGTACTCTCTCTCTCTCTCTCTCTACTCTATAATCTCGTGTATATAAATTTGTCTCTCTCCATTAAGTAATCTACTCAATTATCTATTTAGCTACGTCTTATTTCCTAACAAAAGATAGCCAATGGGACCATCGTTAAATCTATTGGGATGCTAGAAGATCTCAAGATCAAGGTCCTTGGTTACAAGGTAAGGCACACCTTCATTGTTATGCATTTTTTTGAGCATACTATGTCATCTTAAATGATCTTAGGACGTCCTTTCATGAGGCAAGCAAAAATGGTGCATGACTGGTCTAAAAACCATGTCTACTTACAGTTCCAAGAATCTGTCATTCGAGTTGATTGTTACCATATACATGTGGTAGTGATGTGTGCGAACACACTAGGACCGCCGGGGCATTTTTCCCCTCTTTAGGAGGTTTTTTCCCCCGTGCATTGTATATACGCCCATCACTCTAGGGCTATCTATCTTTCCATTGCACACTAAGTTATACACTCTCTATTGTGTGCCTTGAGCTTCCTTCATCTTCTCCAAGCTGTGTGTGTTTCTCTGCAACCCTAATTCCAACAATTGGTATCAGAGCAGGTTGCGTCCTCCCGGGCTTAGTCGCCAACTGCTCCAGTACACGTCTGCTCACTTTCTCTCATTTCAGTGAGCTTTGGCGAGCGTAGGTCGACAAATACTTCGGGTGAGCTCGTAGAGCCCAATCTGCTCGGATTTTCGATTCGGGCTCATTTCGGCCTCCATTTCCACTACAGGCATTACTGCACACGCTATTTCGTCATTTTGTGCAGAATTTCTGTCAGTGCTGTTTTTTGCATAACAGGTGCCTTACAGTCTTCTACGGTTTGTGCTATATAGTACGTGTTGTTCCCGCTCCGTTTCTCCTACTTTCGGGCAGTTTTCACATTAGGTGCAACATTTACCATGGCTGACAACAACAACACAGATGTGTTCAAGATGTTTCCTGCTGAGGAAATGTTGGATGGGGGCAATTACCCTATGTGGGCTTATATGATGCAACACGTTCTTGTGTCAAAGGGCGTCTAGAATATTATGCAGGTCATTGATGTACGTCCTGGTTATGAGGATGTAGGCGATGTTGAGGATGTTGCAGGTCTTGCTGCAAGGATTGCAGCTGTTAGAGTTGTTTTGCCTATGGAAGAACAAGCTCATTGCGATGTTAAGGATGCGCAGGCTCATGCATTGATTGCGTTGTCTGTGAAGCACACCATTGTTCCTCACATACGTTTAGCAAGATCTGCAAAACAGGCTTGGGATATATTGGTTGGTCTTTATGAAAGTCGCAATGAGGCTAAAATTGCTTTGCTACGTAAAGAGCTGGAGTCGAAGATTATGGATGAGGAAGATGATATTGACACTTTCCTTGCTAGTGTCAAGGATATCAATGAGCAACTTATTTCTGCAGGAGAAGTCATTTCAAAGAGTTCCCTCGTGCAGACTGTTCTTGATGCCTTACCAAATTCTTACCAGACTTTTGCTAGTACTTGGAGACTTATGACCCAAGGAAGTCCAGAAGTTGGATTATGCACATTGTTGTTGCAAGAGTCGCTTTCCAGAAAAAACAGGACTAGACAGCGTGCAGTTGAACGGGCTTTTATTGCTTCTCAAAGAAAGGGTAGTAACAACAATGCAACCACTTCTTATGGTTCTGCTGCAAGTGGCAAAACTTATGTTCCTAATGCTTTTGCTAGGTAATTCTGGTGATAAGGGCAAAAAGAAGATGCGTTTCCATTATTGTAAAGCTAATGATCACTTGATCAAGTCGTGTCCTAAGTTGAAGGCCAAAGAGCCTAAGAAGAAAGAGGGTGGTTCCACTGCAAATGCTGGTTCCACTACAAATGCAGTCATTGTTGAGTCTTCTGTGAAAGGAGACTGTAATGCTGATGTTGATGCAGAATGGGCTTTTAGCACAGAATGCACTTACAATCATGTTGTCCATGATGCATGCTTGTCAGTTGTTGCAGATTCACATGTGTGGTATTTCGACAGTGGTGCTACAAAGCACATTAGCTCACATCGTGAATTGTTTACCTCTCTCGCGTCTGTCCCTCATGGGAATTCAATCACTTGTGCCAACAATGCCTCTTATCCGATTCAAGGAGTTGGAAAGATTGTGCTTACTGCTACAAATGGCAGTTCCTTCACACTTGTTGATGCACTTTATGTACCTGGGATCAAGAAGAATCTCTTGTCTGTATCCGCACTTGCTAGACTTGGACTTGTACTCAAATTTGTGGATGACAGATGTACAGTTCATGATCTCAGTTTTGGTGATGAAATTGTTGCATCTGGCCTTTTGTGCACTGGGATGTATAAGCTCACTTTGTATGACAAGTGTGGACAAAATTTTACAAATGTTCTTGCAGATTCAAGGGCTATTTCAGATGCAAAACTTTGGCATGCACGTTTTGGTTATCTGAATTTTGCCAGTTTGCTGCGTTTGCAGAAATTTGATATGGTTGCTTCTTTGCCACCTCTTGAAGCACCTGTCAACCATGTTTGTGAAGGCTGTATTTTGGGTAAGATGCAGCGTTCTAAGTTTCCAAAGGATGGTTCAGTTCGGGCCACATACAGGTTGCAGCTTGTGCATAGTGATGTTTATGGGCCCATGCAAACTCCGTCCTTGGGCAATTACCTGTACTTCGTGACTTTCATTGATGATTACTCTAGGCATGCATGGGTATTTCCGCTTAAAGCGAAGTTCGAAGCTTTCATGTGCTTCAAACAATTTCTGTCTATGGCTGAAAATGTCTCGAAATGTACTATGGGCACCCTCCGTTCCGATCGAGGGGGGGAGTATATGTCTCATGAATTTAATGCATTTCTAACTAATCATGGGATAAAAAACCAATATACAGTGCCTTATACACCTCAGCAAAATGGTGTTGCTGAGAGGAAAAACAGGTCATTGACGGAAATGGCACGATGTATGGTCAAAAGTCAAGCTTTGCCGCATTCTTGTTGGCTTGAGGCCATAGTGTGTGCCACTTATGTACTTAATAGGTGTCCTACGAAAGCTTTGCATTCTATTACTCCATATGGAGCATGGCATGATAGAAAGCCTTCTTTTGAGCACATGCGTGTTTTTGGTTGTTTGGCATATGCTTTGGTGCCACAAACACAACGCAGAAAATTGGATGATAAGGCTGTCAAATGTATTTTTGTTGGTTATAGTGCTGAAAGCAAAGGTTACATGTTGTATCATCTGCAAACAAAACGTATTCTGGTTTCACGGGATGTAGTGTTTGTGGAAGATTCTGTTCAGCCCTTGCTGTCATGTACTAGATACAGTAATGTAAGCTCACAGGACATTTATGACACTTTGTTGCCTCTTTTCAGTGGTGGGAATATGAATGTAAGTTCCAATGAGGCAAATGTACAGCCTTGGGGGTTTCTGAAAATGTTTTAGATCAGCCTATTACTGATGCAGATGTACATGATGTACTTGATGAGGAAAGGGCTAAAAATGAGTAGGCTAGAGGTATGCCAAAATGGCTGGTGCACACTTTGCGTGACAGTAAATTGGATGCACCTTTGTCTAGTCGTACCCGTTCAGGCTCTCCCCATTTATCTTATGCATCAGATTGTTATGCATTGGCTGTGTCTAGCTTACATGATGTTGAGGAGCCTCTATCTTTTGATGAAGCACAGAATTCAGAAAATTGGATGGCTGCCATTCAATCAGAATATGATGCACTCATAGAAAATGACACATGGACTTTATGTGATTTTCCTCCTGGAAAAAAGGCCATTGGTACTAAGTGGGTTTACAAGTTGAAACGCAAGCCGCATGGTGAGATTGATCGCCATAAGGCTCGACTTGTTGCAAAGGGTTATGCACAGCAAAAAGGCATAGATTATGAAGAGACTTTTGCTCCCACTTGTTGTATGACTACTGTCGTTTTCTATGTGCATTGGGAGCTCATTTTGGTTGGGATGTACATCAATCAGACATTGTTACTGCTTTCTTGAATGGTGACATAGTTTAGGTAACACAGCCTCACGGTTTTGTCATAAAAGGACAAGAGGACAAAGTGTGCAAATGTAACAAGGCTTTGTATGGGTTGAAGCAATCTCCTCGTGCTTGGTATGAGAAAGCTGACATTCATTTGGTCAAACAAGGCTTTCGTAACAGTCCAACAGAAAGCACATTGTATGTAAAGCGTGAGGGTGATGTACTTCTCATTGTGGTTCTTTATGTTGATGATTTGCTGATCACTCGAACAAATGAGAGACATATTGCTGAATTTAAGGCTGATTTGAATGCTACTTTCAAGATGAAAGATTTGGGGCTGTTGCATCATTACTTGGGTATACAGTTTAAGCAGTGTGATGGTGGTATTGCCTTGTGTCAGAAAAGTTACATAGAGACATTGCTATGTAAGTTTGGACTTGAGGATTGCAAACCTATTTCCACTCCCATGGAAACAGGTTTGAAGTTGAGTCTACATGATGCTGGCGATCCTGCTGATGTCACTCTTTATCAAACTGCTATTGGCTGCCTCATTTATGTATGCAACACGAGGCTAGATATTCAATTTGTAGTCTCACAGGTCATCAGATTTATGCATAGCCCAGGGTCTAACCATTGGCAGGCTGTCAAGAGGATTTTCCGCTACCTTAGTGGCACTTTACATATTGGCTTGTTTTATCCCAAGGGGGGTCATTGCCATGCTTTTTCGGACTCAGATTGGGCTGGTTGTTTTGACATGCGAGTGTCCACAAGTGGTTTTTGTTTCATGCTTGGCAGTTCATGTATATCATGGTTGAGCAAGAAGCAACCTACTGTGGCCTCTTCAAGTTGTGAGGCTGAGTACAGGGCAGTCTTCACAGCTACGGTTGAGTGTGTATGGCTGAGACGCCTTATGGCTGATTTGGGTGTTGGACAAGACACTGCCAACACTATCTACACTGACAATCAAAGCGCATTGTCTCGTGAGAAGCTTGAAGCTTTCCACAAAGCTTTTGGCTTACTCCCCTTTGTGGACTGATCATGTCCTCAGGGCATGGCACTTCCCTTTACTCATGTGCCAGCTCTCGTTCACCGCATAACTCCAGGGGGGATTTGTTACCATATACATGTGGTAGTGATGTGTGTGAACACACTAGGACGACCGGGGGATTTTTTCCCTCTTTAGGAGGTTTTTCCCCCCGTGCATTGTATATATGCCCATCACTCTAGGGCTATCTATCTTTCCATTGCACACTAAGTTACACATTCTCTATTGTGTGCCTTGATCTTCGTTCGTCTTCTCCAAGCTGTGTGTGTTTCTCTGCAACCCTAATTCCAACATTGATCTTGTGACTGGTCAAGCACTCCTCTAGAAAAAAGATTTATAATTGACCATCGATCTGAAACCACAATTCACTCGGCCCCATTGCAATATTGTTACACGTATAAAAAGGACACCAATATCAGGGAAGATTCCCCTTATAGGGATGTTCTACCTGGAATGGTTGAGTCTGACAACGTCGATTGGGTCCACCTAGCCACTTGGACAAATAGATGGACAAATTGTGTAACACCTACGAGGGACAAAGTGCCACAACTTGTACCTTTAAATATGATAGGAGCAATGCATATAGCTTCTGATGACCTACAAGATGAAGGCTTGACTGACATTGGAACCAGTAGCGTCTTAGAAGACTATAGCCCACACGATTTGGAGTCAGAATCATTAGTTGAAATTGACTCTGAGAATGAAGAATTTGAGTTAAATATTGGTGAAAATGTGGGGACAAACCATTCAAGGCCGAGTGGTACCCTAGATGACAATCGGAGAAGACACGAGTAGTGATTCATCAAGGGACTCTGCACTAGAGACCGGCCATAATTAAAAATTAGACAAGAGGAGTAAGCAATATAAGAGGTGACGATATCGAGTGAATGTACGTGCTAAGATAAATGAAAAGAAATCTATCACAGAATGTCTCAATTATATGGGAGCATGTGATGCTCATCAGAAGTTGGTAGATAATTGGGGATAATACCATCAAAGCGTCATGTGATGCAGCCCACAAGCCATTGACATTGCACAGCTAGAGGCTATAGAGAATCCAAAGTTGAGTCGTACTATAAGGAGAGGCCAAAACAGAGAGTTAGCTCAACAATTAGGGAAGCGGAATCAAAATCACAATCCACAGCACAACAAGATCCAACGGTGGACTTACACCCTGCACCTGATCATTCAAATCCTACACCACGCAGGAGTGTAAGTTTTGGTATACAAAGGCCCAAAGAACATCTACTAATGGAAGTAATGGAATCTATGATGGTCCGATGATAGTTAAAGAAATAGAGTTAGCAAACCCAGCTGAGGACTCCAAACCTATTTTCATTGCCCGAGACCTGACAGAGACTGAGAAATGTACTTAAGGACCTCCTCAAGGAATCCAAGGATATATTTTCTTGAACATATCATGACATGAAGGGCGTTCCACCTTCCATAGTGCAACATACAATTTCAATGATTAGCACTACTAAACGAGTCCAACAAAGACCCTACCCAATGAATCCTAAGTATGCAAAGATTATTCAAAAAGAACTCAAAAAGCTTATCAAATGTGGATTCATATACCCTGTTCAACACTCAAAATGGGTGTCTCCAATAGTTATTGTGCCAAAAAAGAATGGGAAACTCAGAGTGTGCGTAGATCTCAAGAAGGTTAATGTTGCCACTAGAAGAGACCATTAATTACCCCTTGCCATATTCAGAACATGTGCTTGAGAGAGTCACAAGAAAGGAAGCTTATAGATTTTTATATTGGTACTCTGGTTACAATCAAATCATGATTGTGCTAGAGGACCAAGCTAAAACTAATTTTATAATTGAATTCGAAGTGTTTGCATTTTGTGTTATGGCTTTTGGCTTAACTAATGCCCTTGCTACATTCCAAAGATTGATAAACATTGCTTTTAGGGAATATTTAAGGGTGTTTTGTGAAGATTATTTAGATGACCTTTGTGTTTATTCTTTTTGGAAAGAACATCTATCATGTTTACGAAAAGTGTTTGAAAGGTGCAGATTGTATTGCATCTCATTTAACCCTTTCAAATGCCAATTTTAGGTTAAGCATGCAGTCATTTTAGGGAATATTGTGTCCAAGAATGGGATTTCCACATATGAAAGAAAAATTAAAGCTATTGCTAATTTACCACCACCTACAAATTATAAGGGAGCTCAAAGATTTATGGGGCATGTTGGTTATTATCGACAGTTTATTTTAAACTTTGTTGAGATAGCTCGTCCATTGTACAAGCTTCTTATCGAGTTTCACTGGACCGAGGAATGTGACCATGCCTCTGAATTATTAAAAAGGTCCCTGACAAGTGCTCAAAACCTGTGAGTGCCCGATTGGAACATACTTTTCCATGTGCATATTGATGCATCAATCTTTGCTATTGGGTGTGTTTTAGCTCAACCAGGAGAACATAAATTGGACTACCCCATTAGCTCTGCAAGTTGCCAACTGAATGATGCTAAGAGGAACTACATCAGTACATAGCGGAAAGGTTTACCTATGATTTATGCAGTAAAGAAATTTTTCTATTACCTTCTTGCCAACAAGTTTGTTTTTTATGTGGATCATCAAGCGTTGTTGTATCTAGTAAACGAACCATGCTCCACGAGAAGAATTACACGATGGTTATTAATTCTTCTTGAGTTTGATTTTATCGTTGTGGTGAGACCTGATAAAAGGCATTTCATGACTGATCATTTGTCTCGCATACCCAATGGTGAAGCCCCTACTGGAATCAATGACTAATTGCCCGATACTTCCCTATTTCTAGTCGAGACAATGCCTGACGGAAGTGAGAAGGTTGTGAACTTTTTAGTTAATGATTTTCCATCCAAGAAGCTACTAAAGGAATGTGAACCTTATTCTCTAATTGAAGGTACTCTCTACAAGTGGGTAAGGATGATATTCTTAGATGTTTGTACATACTGGAAGAAGCACACAAGGACATAGCCGGATGACATTTTCTAGGAAAACTAACTGCTAAGAAGGTGTCACAATCAGGCTATTGGTGGCCCACCTTATTGAAGGATGCTGCAAAGAGATGCGATGAATGCCAACGTTACGAGACCACACAACAGAAGGGTCGGATGCCCTTACATCCTATTCAAGTGACCCAACCATTTGAAAAATGGGGTTAGACTTTGTAGACCCAATTAGTTCGACAGCCCGTAACACCCAGTCTCGATATATTATTGTTGCGACTGACTATGTGACAAAGTGGACAGAAGCTAAGGTGACACGCAAGACTGATGCAAGGTCAACCACTAAGTTTCTCTTTGAGAAAATTATTACGCGATTTGGTTGTCCCTTTGAAATTGTGAGTGATAATGGCATACATTTTATAAATGAAGTGAAAAATTATTCATATACAATGGAAAGAGAGAGAGCAAAGAAAGGAAGATCAAGAAGCAAATCTCATTCTTGTCATGACATAAAGTGTTACCATTGCAATAAGCTTGGTCGTATACAAAGGAAAGAGAGAGAGCAAACGAAAGCTAAAGTTAAGCAAGTTCAAGACAAGGTGAACAAAAAACTTTGTCCATGAATATTGAAGAAGAAAAAGCAATGGAATCACATGGATATGTGTTGTTCAATCTGAGATAAGCAAAGGATTTTCTTGCTCGTATCTCTGACAATACTCATACTAAGAAAGTGATTGGATTCTCCCAAATCCTTCATGTCAAAGTTCTTGTGCAACTTTGATTTCAATGTATCTATCTTTCTAGTACTTTTCCCAAATGATAAGCATGTGCTCTACATGCAAGATCAATATCAGACTACCATTAATAGCTTTTTTAGTGTAGAGGCACCAATGATATTTGTCACTCCTTCTAAAACCTTGAGACCTCGTAGAAGCATCAAACTTATGATACCATTGACGGGATCCTTGCCTTTCTAACTTTGCAAACCATCTTTTCCTTGCCTTCAATAACAAACCCTTGTGGTTGTTGCGTATAAATGTCTTCATGAAGATCCCCATGTAAGAATTACGTTTTGACATCCATTTGAACAAGTTCCATATCCTCAATGGCTTACCAATGCAAGCACTAAGTGAAGAGTGGTCATCTTCACAATCGGTTAAAAGATTTCACCAAAATCAACACCCTTTTGTTCCTTAAAACCTTGGTAGCAAGTCTGGCCTTAGACTTTGGCTTATCATCAATGGTAGTGATCTTCATTTTGTAGACCCATTTGCAAGGAAGAACATTCATGCCCTCTTTCAAAGGTATCAAGTCCCAAGTGTCATCCTTCTTCAAAGCATTCATCTCAAATTGCATAGTCATTTTCCACTTAAGCTTATCATTTGCGTACATAGCTTCCTCATAGCATGAAGGCTTACCACAATCTGTCAAGATCACATAGTCAAGAGATGGAACAAGACGTTTAGGAGGACAAGAAACCCTAGTAGATCTCCTTAACTCATGCACATTAGGTTGTTCCACTCTTTCTTCTACCACAAGAGGGTTTTCCACAAGTTGTGGCTGTTGTTCATGTACATTATATACTCTATTATGTACTATCCCATCCTCTTGAATCACCACACATTGAATCTCAATAGTAGATATAGGTTTCTTATGCCATTTCACCAAACTCGCCATAACCCAAGAATATACATTTCCTTCACTTGGGTTCAAGCTTGTTATGCTTAAGGAACGTGACAAAATGATTCATTGCCAAAAACTTGAAAATATTTATAAGAATGAACCTTTTTAGACCAAAGCATCTCTGGATCGTGTTCGTCTAGCACATGATTAGGTGACCTATTGATGAGATAAACTATTGTAGCAATCGCTTCTGCCCAAAACTCTTCAGATAGACTAGCAATAGACAACATAAATCTATTCATTCTCTTTGCAACACCGTTATGTGGAGGATTGTAAGGAGCAGTCAACTCACATTTGATTCCCTTTGAATCACAAGCTTCTTGAAAAGACTTATGATTCTTTTTTAATCACAAAATTCTTGAAAACACTTTGAAACATAGTCCCCACCATTATGAGTGTGCGTAAGCACTTGACCTTCTTTCCACTTTGGTTCTCAACTTGTGTTTAAGAGGATAAACCCAAACTTTGTGGGAATAGTCATCTATGAAGGTGGGAAAATAAGAAGCACCCCCTAATGAAACACTAGGCATAGGATCACAAATGTCACTATGTATTAACTCTAAGCGCTCACTTCTTCTATAGCCACTTGCTTTGTGACGACTTTTTGTTTGTTTACCAAGGTAGAATACTCAAGATGCGATAAATAACCCAAATGAGATAATTCTTTCATTCCATTTTCACTCATATGACCTAGCTGGTAATGCCATAAAGACGTATTTGGCTACTCAGTTATACATAACATTGTTCTTAACACTAGCAACATGTAGAGTGTAAAGAATTCCATATTTGAAATCATTTTCCACAATCAAAGAATCCTTTGACAACTTCCAAGAAGCATCTCCAAAAGAGGTATAATAACCCTCATTATCAAGTTGCCTAGTGCTAATTAAATTTTTTGCCAACTTTGGAATGTGACTCACATTCTTCAAAGTGAAGTTACAACCATTAACAAATGGCAATTGAGCATCACTAGTGCTACCCACTATGTTACATGCATAATTTCTTCCGAGATGGACCACACCTTTCCTTGAAGCATCATAAGTAGAAAACCATTCTCTACATGGAGTAACATGAAATGATGATGCACTAGAATCAATGATCCAGTTTTGAAAGGTAGTAGTTGACCTTGCGGCTAAAACGTCATAGTCGAGAGATGATAATACATTTCCAAGGTATTTCAATGTTTTAATATGGAGAGGGGGAAGGTATTTAATAGCCCGATACCTTCATATGTAAAACTTATCCAAATTGATTGTCCTACCTAAATCAGAGGAGGAAAAGGCTGAAATGATCAAGGTTCCTTATGCATCTACTGTTGGTAGCCTAATATATGCCATGATTGCTACTCATCAAGATAGTGCATTTGCAACGGGAGTAGTCAGCAGATACATGTCTAATCTTGGTAAAAATCATGGGAGGCAATGAAAGGAGCAATGAGATATTTTAGTGATACAAAGGACAAATATTTATGCCTTGGAAACAAGGATGCACATGTAAAAGGATACACAAATGCTGATTATGCAAGGAATGTGGACAATAGAAGGTCCACTAGGGACTATGTTTTCAGGTTAGTTGGGGGTGCAATATTGTGGAGATCCCGTTTGCAAGATTGTATTGCTCAATCAACCACTGAGGCACAAAATGTGGCCACCTTTGAAGCTTGCAAACAAGCTATTTGGCTTGCTTGTCTGCATTAATTTTGAGATTTTGATATTGCATTATGGCAGTCAAAGTGTTATTCAACTAGCACAAAATCTTGTGTTTCATGCAAAGACAATGAACATTGACGTCAAGCAGCATTTCATTTGGGAGATGGTTGAGGAAAAGTGCATCCAACTTGTCATGGTGCACACACATGACAACCCTGCTATCCTTCTCACAAAGGATTTACCTCCTCAGCATTTTCATATTTGCGTGACTTAATAGGCACTACCCATTTCTTTGCTTATTGGTACATTGGCCTTTAATTGAGAGGTCGCTGGGGATAAGGCCATTAGGGCAATACCATCACAAACTAGCCGCTCACTAACCCTAATCTCATTCTTTGTTAATGATAATATAGAACAATAAGGAGCTCACACATAGTGTGAAAATAAGCTCCAACCAAAGCCTCTCTCTCTCTCTCTCTCTCTCTCTCTCTCTCTCTCTCTCTCTCTCTCTCTCTCAATATGTCAACCCTTGCATCCCTTTCGCATTACGAACTCATCAACAGAACTCACTAGAAATCTTTGACCTACTGATGCTTTTCATAAGGTCTTTCTCTGATAATATTCTGCTCTAAGTTTTCCACTCTAAAAAATTGCCATACGGTTTGTTGTCTGGGATTGCCAAGAATAGGGGTTTTCTGAACAATGTTTGAATATAACAATAAGCATGATATAAGGTTATTGAATCAAGCCCTTTGAGGGATTGGTAGAAGAAAAATTCGAATTTTCAAAAGTTGTTGTTTGATCTCTTCAAAATGGTATTATATTTTGCATACGAGTTCTTGAGGTTAAATGTCACCTTTGTGGCTACTATGCACGATGAAGATCTCTCTAGAGTTGTTGGTAGTTTTGTAGATTGTGAATTGCAACTCAATCATATCTTATATTTGGATATAGTTGTGGAGTTTTGGTGATTCAAAGATGACGAGTCCACGCTATTATTTTTACAACCCTGTATCTTTTCAATGTCTTAACACTTATAATTATTGTAGATCAATTTTCTTGTAGTAGCCATCTTCAATTACCCTTTAAGACTCAGATTAGCACGTCCATGATATGATAGACGTTCTAGAGATACGAGAGTCTCAATTGTTCTTGTTTGGACAAGTGGTTGCTTGACACATTTACACAACCCGGGGACATTGTGCTCGATGTGTTTAGTGGTAGGGACACAATGTCACAGGCATGTCATGAGCATCAAAAATCAAAAGTTCATAGGAGCTACCATGAAGAGAGCTTCACAAATGGCACCAAAAGGTAAGGCAATGTGGCACCACCAAAAGGACCATCCAGATCTGAAGTTTAGCCTCCCAAAACATCTTTACATGAATCATTTACCCAAAAATTATATCCTTGTCAACCCCCTTCTCATGACTAGTGTCAACTCGCTTTGTAATGTTTGGCATTTGCCTATGGTCAAGTCATTTACAAAGGCTTTTAGTTGCAATGTTGTTCTTTCTTTTAGACATTATGTTAAAATATATATAAAATACTACTGGTCTTTAAAGTAGTTGTTTTGTTATAGCTAACAATTTGGTGGAAACCATGTCATGTGAAAAGATGCGCTTCCAAACTATGTACACATAAGCTCTTTTCAAGGTATTTGATTCACTTTGGTTTTGCACCCTCTCACTTCCACTTAGTATGATCTTCTTGTAGAATACTAGTTAGTCTAATAGAAGAGATCCCCCGGTAGAGGGGTAGAGGATGTGGTCAATCTTGAACACAAGTCTTGATATAATTGCCTCTCGTTGAAAACATGTTGGCAACTATTTTAGGGGATGAGATAAAGCAATGGTTGCATTTAATGTAGCAATAAGCTTGAAACATGCACAATATACAGTTTTTTGAGTGTCTAGAGAAGTCTTGTGAATTGCAAGGGAAGATGTCGTGGACTTGATTGGGTAAAGCTTCAAACATATACAACATGGTGATTCTTGCAACTTCGGTGTTTGAGTTTTGGGAGAGGATTGGGTATATAGAGTCCCACCGCAATGCATCTTGGAGAATAACTCTTGATACATGGACCCAACAATGGGAAAATTTGTTTTGCCAATCAAAATGAAAATACTCAAGAGTGCTCTTACAACATCTTAAAAGAGGCAACCACATCAAAGATGTCCAAGACACAAACAAGTAGATAGGCAGAAGCGTAAATTAGTTTTAGAACTAGAGGTAAGAAATGAGTAGAACATGAAAGAACTCGTGGACTGCCAGAATGTTCAGTAAAAGAAAAATACCATGTGGCTATAGCATTAGCCACTCCCATGAGTCTCTCTCTCTCTATGTTTCTCTCTAACGTCCCTCACTGTTTCTAATGTGTTGCACCCAATTAGTGTTTTTTGAAAAGCTCGCCAAGTACGTAATAAGCGCTTGCTAAAAATTTCTCGCTTGAAAATGACATCACTCTCTAATTTGGCTAACGTTTACTTCTCTCAGCTGCACATTTTAACTTTTCCCAACTTTGTTTTGACCATGATCATGATTGTAATGTTATTTTTTTACCTGATCCTACCGATTTGTTCATTGAATGACATGAAATTGGAAATACGGGATAAAGAACACCCTCTAAGTTGAATATGTGCACTGTTTGACTCATTTGTGACTTAGGGAAATAAGGTTCTACTTCTTTAAACCCTTTATCCCTCAGGATGAAAAGTAAAGGATGACCTTAAATAAATTGGTTCTTGCCTAGCTACGTCTCTACATCCTTCAAATAATGAGACTATGGGGTTAAGTAACAAATTGTTGAACCCTTGAAACTAATGGTTTTAGGTTACCTGTAATTATTTAAAGCTTTAGGACATAGTATTGTAATTTTCATCTTTGTAGTATTGTCTCATAGGTTAAGAAAAAGGGAGGCCTTTTTGTCTTGGTGACTCTACTTTAGGTAATGACTTCTTTTGTGAACGGCACCCTCCACTTCTCTTTAGACCCGGTCGTTGCGTGTCTATAAATATCCCTAGCTTATTCTTTTTAGGTTAGGACGTGTTCTTGGGATTTAGTTTTAGGTTATATATCTAGACTTTTCCATTAACTTAATGGATACTTAAACAAAAACTTAATGGATTTTGCATGCCGGCTTAACATAACCATTATGAGAAACCTGGACTCAATTTTGGGCCCTGTAAGAAACGCCAACTCAACATAGAGAGAGGTAATTATGAAAAATGCAAAAGTTTTTTTTTGGATTCTATTTTTCATAGTACATATGTAAAAGTTTGTTCAATCACTTAAATGCATGCTCGTGATCACTTAGAGGTCAGTACCAAGCGAATAGAAACTGACCTCATGAGGCCTCTATTCGCTTGGTACTGACCTCATGAGGTCCTAGGCTTAAAAATGCTATATCTTGAACTAAAGACGTCAGATTTCAGCGTTTTAAAGAGCTATCCTAAGATTTTTGGACGTTTCGGATGCATTCGTGGGCTTAAACAATGCTATATCTTAATCATAGGGCCTCATGAGGTCAAAACCAAGTGAATAGAGGTCCCAGAGAGACTCCTTGATAGTCTTAAATAGTACCTATCAATCACTATCAAGTAAGATCTGTTCGAATTTAAATTGCGAGTACTTCATAAAAAGGTGATTGATACTTGTGCGAGATGCACAATTACAATTACTTCACTTTATAGGATAGCAATACCGGGTCATAAAAAGGCGTTCGGCACTTGTGCAAGATGTCATTATCAAACGCCTTACTTTTTTTATGATAGTGACAATTTCACCTAAATGGTTTTCATGGATATTTTCAAAATGAGAAAGAAGGTTTTTTCAACTAACGTTAGCTTTCTTCCTATTGACTAAGGAGCATTCTCTCACTAGAGCTAAAGGGCCCAAAACTGAGTCCATTTCTTTCCTAATGCTTGTTTTTTTACAGAAATAATATTTGTTAGTTTTCTTGGATTTTTTTATGAAAGATGTTTTGCAGACAAGCATCAAGGTTGCTTTAGACTTTGGGATACTTGATGCATTAAAGAGTTGGTATTTTTGGAGTGTTGGTAGAGAAATACTCAGGAATCTTATATTGTTACTTTTTTACCTTATCCTATTGGTTTGTTCATTGAATGACATTTCAAATTTTTGTTTTGGAGAATTTCTATTTTGGAGGATCTAATGTTACTTGTTTACCATATCCTACTGGTTTGTTCATTGAATGACATGAAATTGGAAATATGGGATAAGAACACCATTTAAGTTGAATATGTGCACCATTTGACTCATTTGTGACTTAGGAAAATAAGGTTCTACTTTTTATGATTGTTTTGATAAGAATTTGCTGCATATCCATTTTTTCTTCAGTGGCTTGACTAGATTCGAAGACATTGATCTTGATGTGTATTTGGATGAGGCCCAACTAATATGGGCATACTTTCCCACAAGGGTAACCATATCACAAACTAGCTCTATGATGCCATCATGGTATGACATGAGATTTGATCTCATCAAAATGGTGGCATATTTTGCATACAAGTTCTTGAGGTTCAATGTCACCTTTGTGGCTACTATGCACGATGAAGGTCTCTCTGGATGAGTCCAAGCTATCATTTTTACAACCTTGTATCTTTTCAATGTCTTAACACCTGTAATTATTTTAGATCGATTTGCTTGTAGTAGCCATCTTCAATTACCCTCTAAGACTCGTATTAGCACGTCCATGATATGATAGACGTTCTAGACATACGACAGTCTCAATGGTGGGCGGTACAGCTCTGATAGCACATATATTTTGAAATCAACCTACGAGGAGAGGAAAATTTTGAAAGTGGCATGAAGGAAGGATGAACATCCTATTTGTAGCTCATGATGTCCATCGTTCTAAATGTCAAATTTTGTGCTTGTTTGGACAAATGGTTGCTTGACACATTTACACAACCCGGGGACATTGTGCTCGATGTGTTTGTGGGTAGGGGCACAATGTCACATGCATGTCATGAGCATCATTGGCATTGTGTGAGCCTTGAGTACAACAGAGAGTGCTTTTTAGCTTGCTTGCATGTAATAGAAGATTGGCCCTCAATCTCAAAAACCAAAAGTTCATAGGTCCTACCATGAAGAGAGCTCTAGATGAAAGAAATCCACAAATGGCACCGAAAGGCCAAGACAATGTGGCACCACTGATAGGACCATCCAGATCTAAAGTTCAGCCTTTCAAAACATCTTTACATGAATCATTTGCCCAAAAATTATATCCTTGTCAACCCCCTCCTCATGGCTAGTGTCCACTCGCTTCGTAATGTTTGGCGTTTGCCTATGGTCGCGAGTCATTTTCAAAGGGTTTGTTTCAGTTGTAAAATTGTTCTTTCTTTTAGACATTATGTTGCAAAAGTAAATATAAATTACTACTCATCTTTAACGTAGTGGTTTTGTTATAGCTATTAGTTTGGTGGAAACCATGTCATGTGAAACGATGGGCTTCAAAACTGTGTACTCATAAGCTCTTTCCACGGTACTTGATTCACTTTGGTTTTGCACACTCTCTCTTTCACTTAGTATGTATTCTTGTAGCATAATAGTTAGTCTAATAGAAGATATCCCTTGGTAGAGGATGTGATCAATCTTCAACACAATTCTTGACATAATTGCCTCTCGTTGAAAACATGTTGGCAATTATTTTAGGTGATAAGATAAAGTGATGGTTGCATTTAATGTAGCAATAAGCTTGAAACATGCACAATGTATAGTTTTTTTGAGGGTCGAGAAGTCTTGTGAATTGCAAGGGAAGATGTCATGGACTTGATTGGGTAAAGATTCAAACATAGACAACATGGTGATTCATGCAACTTCAGTATTTGAGTTTTAGGAGAGGATTGGGTATAAAGAGTCCCACTACAATGCATCTTAGAGAAGGACTCTTGACACATGGACCCAACAATGAAAGAATTTGTTTTGCCAATCGAAATGAAAATACTCAAGAGTGCTCTTACAACATCTTCAAAGAGGCAACTACTTCAAAGATGTCCCAAGACATAGAGAAGTAGATAGGCAAAAGCATAAATTAGTTTTAGAACTAGAGGTAAGAAATGAGTAGAACATGAAAGAACTCTTGGACTGTCAGAATGTTTATTAAACAAAAAATACCATGTGGCTATAGCATTAGCCTCTTCCATGAGTCTCTCTCTTTGTTTCTCTCTAACGTCCCTCACTGTTTCAATGTGTTACACCCAATTAATGTTTTTTGAAAAGCTCGTAAAGTACCTAATACGCGCTTGCTTAAAAACCTCACTTGAAAATGGCATCACTCTCTAATTTGGCTAACGCTTACTTCTCTTAGCTGCACGTTTTATCTTTTCCCAACTTCGTTTTGACCATGGTTATGATTCTAATGTTATTTTTGATGGTCAGAGGATCTAATGTTACTTTTTTACCTTGTCCTACTGATTTGTTCATTGAATGACATGAAATTGGAGATATGGGATAAGAACACCATCTAAGTTGAATATGTGCACCGTTTGACTCATTTGTGACTCAGGGAAATAAGGTTCTACTTTTGAAACCCTTTATCCCTTTGGATAAAACATAAAGGATGACCTTAAATAAATCGGTTCTTACCTAGCTACCTCTCTACATCCTTCAAATAATGAGACCCTTGAAACTAATGGTTTTAGGTTAACTGAAATTATTTAAAGGAGATTTTGATCTATGTAGTATTGTCTCATAGGTCAAGAAAAAGGGAGGCCTTTTGGTCTGGTCTTGGTGACTCTACTTTAGGTAATGACTCCTTTTGTGAATAGCACCATCCACTTCGCTTTAGATCTAGTCATTGCGTGTCTATAAATATCCCTAGCTTATTCTTTCTAGGTTAGGACTTGTTCTTGGGATTTAGTTTTAGGGTATATATCTATACTTTTCCATTAACTCGGTGATACTTAAACAAAAAGTTAATGGATTCTACATGCCGGTTTAACATAAACTTTTTTTTTATAAAAAGAATATTTGTTAGTTTTTTTGGATTTTTTCATGAAAGATGTTACTTTAGACTTTGGGGTTATTGATGCCTTAAAGAGTTGGTATTTTTGGAGTGTTCGTAGAGAATTACTCAGGAATCTCATATTGTTTACTTTTGCTAGTTTTAACCTTGTACCTTTTGCAATACCAATACTTTAGAGTTTTTGTGAGCTATGATCTTTTCTCTTGTTGAGATTGCAAACTTGATAGTTTTAACCGTGTAGCCTTTGCAATACCAATACTTTCGAGTTTTTGTGAGTTATGATCATTTCTCTTGTTGAGATTGCAAAAGGATGCATTGGTTTAATGTTTCAAAATGCATTACCCTTGGGATGTATGCCGAAATTGATTGCCTTTTTATCACTCCTCTACTTGGTTTCTTGTACAATGATATGTTTCTCATGTCTCTAATTGAATTTGTTTATGATTTCAAATAAATTTAAACATTCTTTGCTTGATATAGAGATTCTCATGAGAGATTGGGAGCAAGTTGATTAACCCGTAATTTTTTCTTTTTTCTTTTGAAGCAAAAAAGGGGGGGAGGGGGAGGGGGCATGTAACAAGGCTAACTCTTTGGACTTCTTGTACAGGTCTAAAAATGGGGTGAAGTATTAAAAATTTGTCAGTTCTGTTTATTAGAAGGGATTGTCTATTAACCTTCACGGACACTCTATCACCTTTGATGAACGTATTATTATTTATTTAATTGAGTCTTGGATCGGGTTTGTTGATTCAATAGGTGTGTTGTGATCGTTGCTTTAGAGGCGCATCACTTATCTTATTTAACAATATTTTTGCAACGATCGGCCACTATGGGCGTCTATGTGTGAATGGGTCAAACTCTTATAAAATGTCTATTTTGACATAAATTTCTCATTCTTTGAGGTGCAAGCTAAGAAGTGCTCTTGCTCTACTTTGTCTTTTCCTCCTTCGTGTGCTCACATGTGTATGTGTGTGTGTGTATACTTGAGAGAGAGAGAGAGAGAGAGAGAGAGAGAGAGAGTGATCGATCATTGCGACGGCATCTACGATTGAGCACGGCGACGGCGACGGCGACGACTCCTTCTTCTTCACGACACAGGATCCTTCACGACGAAATCATTGAGCAGTGAGTGACACACCATTGCCCCTTTGAGCTTGCTAAGATCTTCTAGTTGTGTGCTTGCAGCCATTCGTGGCTCGCACACAGTGTTTTTGCAAGTTCTCAACCTCCGACACGTGTAGCAAAGCGCACATTTTTGGTGCCACTGCCGGGGACTGTCTTGCACTAAGCTTGAGGAGCACTCAATGCTACCGCTTGAAGCCATTTTTTCAGCTGTTTTCGGCTTTTGTCGGAGTTGTGTTATATCTGTTAGTGGCTGTAATGTACAGGTTTAGCAGAATTTGCTAGAATCTGTTAGTGTTGTAATGTGCAAGTTTTTGTTAGATCTGCTAAGTTCTATAATGTGCAAGTTTTGCATGTCTGTTAGTTAGTGTTTAGTTCTGTAATGTGCAATAGACAGTGAGCAGTACAGTAGACAGTGAGAAGGTTGATTGTGTGTAGTTTACTATGATAGGCCGTGTGTGAGCAAAGATAAATAGTATTATCATAGATAATTAGTGTTAATTAGACCTGTTAACTGTAGGCAGGTTAGACAAAGTTGCCAGGGACAGTTGTGTGAGCTCGTAAGCTTGGCGTCCACGTGCAGCATTATCCACAGAATTTTATTTAAAAATAAATAAATAAATAAACGCTCAAAAAGTTTGAGACCAAAATAAAAAATAAAAAACAAAAAGAAAAAAGAAAAAATCTTATTTTAAAAGGAAGGAAGGATCAAGATCATTCCTGAGCCCGAGACCAAGCCCAAGCCCAGCCCTCAATCCTCAGCCTTATGATATAGTTACACACTACTATATATATAAAGACTAAGACCTCAAGTGAAGGAAGGACATGTGGAACAAGTTCCTCAAGTCCCCAACCATCCCCTTCACACTCACCCTTTGGACCTACTAATTCTAGCCTTCTTCCCGAATAGGAAAAGACTGTTTTTAAAATTTCGAGGGCTTTACGTAACCGAATCGGGGGCTATAAAGCATGGAACGTCCCTCTAGCCAAGATGCTTTTTTTGAGCTATGACACACCATATTTTGTGGCTTGGTTAGAAAAAAGAACCAAAAATAACAAAAAAAGGGTTGTAAACACCAAAAAAACTAGGTGAGCGGTCTTCACCGGCACTCACCAACGCTTCTAGAGTGTTGAGGTCACATGCACCTATGCTCTAGTCGTGTGCTAGAGGACGATCACATAGAGAGTATCTTCGTTTATGCAGGCACTCATTATTCCTCCACCTTAGGCTCTAGGCCCTCAGTGTGAACCCAAGGTAGTACCACTTAGGACCCACATATTGCGTCTAGTGACTCTTCCTCTGACTACGACGTCATGGAAGGTCACCCGATGCCTAATCCCGATAGTTCAAGCCAAGAAATGCATGCCATGGGCCCATGGTTCGTGCCGAGATTGCTTAGCCGCTTGAAAGAGACTTTGAGTAGAGCCACTTGCTCCAAACATGGAGCTAACGATGTAAATGAAGGGGATGGAAAGTAAATAATCCATTCATTACCAATATAGACCCCATGCTCCTAGAGAGTGTGCACATGAATACTCCATTCACTGCACCCCCTGACTCTTCAAATCTATTCCCCTCCGAGGTTATATTACCAGATGGGAGAAACCTTGCCGAAGTGCAAGAGGTTGAGCGATATATCATTGAGGCTAGGGAAAAGGAAATCAAGAGCCTACGCAAGGAAGAGCAAAGGAGAGAGTTAAAAGTGAAAGCCCATATGTCAACATCCATGCTAGGAGAGCAATTGAGTGCTCTTGAATTAGCAACCACTAAGGGTCAACCCATAGAGATCCATATTCCATCTAGTTCAAAGGACACCCCTAGCACCGCAATCCTAGATGGAGCATTTCTAAATGAAAAGTGGGAGTATGAACTACAAACGGTTACTTTGACCGACCTATAGACAAGTCACACCGATCACATGGGTTGGTTAGATGTCCTACAATCCACAATGGGAGCTACTAGCATAGAAGAGCAACAACAAAGATTTTGTGATGTCATCCATAGGGTTATTGAGGTGAAGCGGCAGAACAAAGGGATCCACATGCCTTCAAAGGGTCTCATGAGATTCTTGGATACTGGGAAGGCTAGGCAATAACCTTTATCTTCGCAAATGGAGACTCCCTTGGTAAGCCCGATGGATCCTCCGTAGGTTGTTTCCCCAGGGGTCTCAGTACAATCTAAGCCCACAAGTGATAGCTTTACCTTTCCAAGTTTAGCTCATCTTTCTCTTGATGACACCACGGCTACCATGACTACCCCAGTGATGGGCATGCAAAAAAATAGGCCATGAACCTTATTCATTAGTAAATCACAGCTACATCGTGGCCCAATGCCTACAACAGTATCTATAAGTGTGTGTCAACAATCATATGCACCTATAGGTCCCTGTACTCATATAGCTCCTACCCCTCCCATTGTTTCAACAACTTATGCTCCACAACCACAACATCCAAACTCTTATTCTAATGGGACCATACCAGCTAGAATTAGCATGTCACATCCCACGTCCTGATATGCCTAGGGCCACACATATGAACTTTGGGCTACCACATGGCACAACATCGTACCCAACTTGCAACCCAAGGGTTTCATATACGCCAAACCCAATGCCAACCCCCATTCCACATGCAAGTCTCGAGAGCACCTGTCCCCACTATACCTGCTCACTTAGCTGACTTGGCAACATTTGCTCAAGATATTGGTCGATCCATTGCTGAATATATGCGTAACATGCCGGATAGAGAGCCTAGAAGTAAGGCAGTGCAAATAGCAAAACTCACACAAAAATTTAGTGGAGATGGGGATGTGAGAAAGCATATCGAAGTGTTTAAACAAATATGCGATCTCCCTAGGAGAACACGATGACCTGCATAAGAGTAATACTTTAAGTTTAACCTTAAGTGGAAAGGCTAGGGATTGGTATAGAACCCTAAGGATGGAAGAGAAAACAATTTACCCTACTATTAGGAGACTGTTCTTGAAAGAGTACATACGAGAGGGAGTACTTTGCGGTGTAGCATCTCAGCTCCAGAAATCCCAACGAGAGGAAGAGGAGTTCGTGAGAGACCTTATTAGTCACTTGAAGCATTTGAATTCTCGTTAATCCAAATGAGTGCTTCAATGATAACCAATTGCTCGATAGATTCAGTAGGGGACTACGACATAAGGATATCTACAATGGCCTAAACATTAGAGGAATCACCACTTGGGAAGCAGTCACCACCAATGCGATCCAATTGGAGGACAATAGAATGATTCAAGGAGAAAGAGTATCTGCTGAGCCTAAATCTACTAGCTGGCAAGCATCGTGGCATGAGCCAATGACCCTAATGCCTATTGCTAAAGAGCCAAAGATATATGAGATGACTTTAGCAGATCTCACCAAGGCCATTCAAGAAAGTCTTAGAGACAATCGTGCTCCACAAAAAAATCATATGTATCCAAGAAGGGAGCAACAATGGTGCTCGGTTTGCTATGGTCCGCATAGTACCAATGAATGCCCTACGTTTAAAATTTAATGGTGTGCGCTCCTTGCCGCACTGTTGAAGCAAGGGACTTGCCGATACACCGTGTGCGAGCCACAAATGGCTCCAAGCACACAACAAGACTAATCTAGCAAGCTCAAGGGAGCAAAGGGTGTGTCACTCACTGCTCTACGCTCGCCTTCCTGGTGGATTCCTCGCCACGATGAAGAAGAAGCTGCAGTCGTGCCGCGCTCAACCGCTTCGCCGCCGTCGTGCCTTCGTAATGATCGATCGCACACACACTCTCCCTCTCTCTCTCTCTCTCTCTCTCACACATACACACACACACACATACACAAGGAGGTGAAGAAGAAGAAGATGGAGATGGAGATGGAGCAAGAGCACTCTTCTATTGCACAAATGAGAGAATAAGTGAATTTTAGGTTTAGTTGGCTTTTATATGAGCTCACCCCATTCACACTTGGGCGCCCATGCTTAGCCCACTAATCCCTTGAATGTCCCGGTTAGAGTGCGCCTCTCATCGGCGATCACTCTTACCCTTTTCCTATTGGACCGACAAGCCCGATACCTGACTCTACCAAATACATAATACACGTCCGTCGTAGGTGATGGGGTGTCCATGAGCCGTGAGGGTTAACATGCCACCCTTCCTGATGTAGATTCCGTCCTCGGAAGCTATTGAGTTGAAGCTCGTTCGTCGAGGTGGAAGAGCATTTGAGATGAATGTCCTTAGCCTTCTTCAGTCACTGAAAAATCAAACAACATTGGCACAGTAATTGCATTCTCATAAGTGATTAAAAAGCATATGCAGTTTTAGGTAGACAAATTGATTGGTAAAAGAATTTCAAACAATTTGTCAGCCATGAACATTAAATTTCAATGTAATCAAATGCATAAATAGATGTAAAGGTAAAAAATTAAACAAGTCTGGAGTCGCTAATTTGACGGTCGAAAGGCACTAGAGATCGAATATTAATACCATGGGTAAGCTTCTTAATTTTCTCTGGTCAATTAAGTTGTTTAATCGCGAGAGCCAAGTATTTCATGTTCGAGGGTTGATTAGAGGCTATACTTAGAGGACCTTGTAGTTAAGCTACGATAAAAGGAATTTCTCATGAAATCATCGCCTGATTGATTACCTTTTCTTTGACCCCCCAAAGTGTTTTCACAGTGATTCAATTTGATGTGTGTGCTTATTTTGTATGCCTTGGGTTTTTTGCTTTTAAAGGAAAAGCGCCCATACAGGGAACCTCTAGGGCTCTAGTACCATAGGCAATACATGTGAGTGAAGTACCAAATCAAGCTGAGATTTCTCTTCCAGCTTAAGATTTTACAGTGTGGCACTTTGATTTTTTGTTTGTTCATTTTCAGTATTTTAATTTTGTAACTTTGGGGGGTCATATAACACTGATACACCTCTCCAGGCTCATCACACTAGTTAACTCCCTTTATAATACTTAAGCTAAAGGTCAATAGGGTCAAGCCCACTAGAAAGCCCTAGTACATTTCACACAATGCTGCCTAAATCGGATTAAGAACCTAAGTAACCATTGATTATTAGGAAGGCATTCCCCATGGTATTAAGAGAAGATTTCTAACACCTAACTTGGTCAAACTAGTTTGTCGGACTGCTTGATTTTTAAACCTAGACAAGTGATTATGACAAAAAAATTACATTGAATTAAATGTTTGATACTAAGCAAATGCGGTGAATATTAGGCTACCAATCACAATTAAAGCAGACAATCATAGATGCAAAAAAGATAAGGGACAATGCTAATGGACAAGAAACACCTGTTTGTGTCGATGGTCGCGCTTGATTTGAAGAGTGAGTCGAGATAAAGATTCCATGAAGGTCCAAATCCTACCAATAGCAACACGCTCCTGTACACACTAGGAAACAAAAGGAATACCTCCAAGAGGCACATTAGTGGAAAAAGGTAACAAAAAACATATTGAACACAACAAAAAACATAAGGAACCCTAACCTAATTATTTGCACTCCCCCTAGAGAGTCAAGGGAATAGGATATTGTAGAGGTTGGGGGGAAACCCTAAGGCTAAACCCCTATCCTCGTCGTCGAGATAAACAAAGTCATCATCCATGAGACCATATGTGCCATCCGTGTAGTCGTGTAAATTTTCTTCCTCATCATAGGTGTCCATGTTTACTAAGAAGGTCACTAGATACCTATAGTCATCTTGGTCAAAAGGGTAGGCTTGTGCAATGGGAGAAACGCTCTCTACTAAGTATAGATCAGACGTGGTCAAGAGACGTATCAGCCATTCTAACTCCTCAAAATTTCTCTCACATGCTATCGTACCTATCAAATCCCATTCACATGCAAGCACTGGAAAGACCATGTGCGATATATATACATTCCCTAGGATTGGAGATTAAGGGGTCAGGGGGAAATTTTGAGAGGGAAGCAAGTGAATAATGGATGTCCACAAACACTCCCCCCTTCCTTGGGTAGATCATACCGTTTGAAATGATGTCGTCACCCTTTGAAACCAATTGTTCCAGTTGGTAATAGGTAAGGATTTTTGCCAGTAGTTTTCTATTACCCTAGGTGCCTCGTCAAGTTGCAAGGGTGGTAAGGTACTCTCCTAGGATCGAACTTGAAGTGGTTCATCAAGTGATTCTTGAACACTGGGAGGTGTGGATTCTTTTGTAGCTTCATGGAGGTCCACTACTATAGATGGAGGCTGTGTAGAAGCTTTTACCTCTATGGATGTATTACATGAGAAGCTAGAAGCTTCATGGAACTCCCCCCTTCCTGAGCTAGGTGGAATAAATTGGTTTTTCCTTGGAGCCCAAACTAGCTCTGGACTAGATGTGTAGCATTCTGTGATCTTTCCCTTCCCACGGTCTGCCATTGGCTTTAGCGTTACACTGTTTGACTCATATGGGTTTGTTGTCGATAGGGAAGGACACATTTTACGTTTAGGTACCCAAATTTGTTCATTTCCATCATAGTAGCCTTGGGCTTCTAATAGTTGTTTTGGAATCCATCGTGATTTGGTCTTGACTCTCCTAGGGCGCGCTCTTGGTTTTCCCGGGAAATTTTTTCTTGGAATGGATGGGAGGGTTGACGTAGTTGGAAGTAAGGCCTTGGGGACCCATTGATATGTACTCTTAGGTCGTGCAGGTTGAGTACTTGCAATATTACTACTTGCTGCAACTACAATTGTTGAAGTGCTAGGTTCATGGGTAGCCGGCAAATACAAGTTAACCACCTTGGCTTGTGAATGTTGGCTATCCTTCAACTTTGCTAGAGTTTGCATCGTAGGTGACTTTGCTTGAATGATAGGGGTAAGAGTCGGTGGTCGCGTCGTGACACTACCAGTATCCCAATCAATAGTGCATTTGGTTGCCAACATCCACGTGCGTCCCAGGTTTACGTTGCCTTCCATAGCTCCCGTGGGCATGACTAGAACCCTCTGCACTATGCTTCCATTGTCATAGACAACAGGGGTCTCAAGGACTCCAAGAATAGCAGTTTTCTTTTTATTAATGCCCTTGACTTGCATCGTACTCGGGGATAGGGTCGGTTTCCCTAATTGACACCAAACTCCATAGGATAACAAATTGTGTTTAGCTCCCGTATCTAATAAGGCATTGTATAGTACTTTCCCATAGGGGCTATTTAGCTCAATTGGGTATCGTAGGGGTGGCTCAAATTCTAATGAGTCGTCATCTGTGTCCTCGAAAAATGCTTGTGTGATTCCCAGATTAGCCTCTCATTGGCGTCTAAGACGTTGTTGTCGTTCTCGAGCCTCAACTCTTGCTTGGATTTTTTTAAGCTCTGCTTGTTCCTTGGTAGCCTTCTTTTGATGGATGGCTTGCAACTCTTCCTGGCTTAGAGGATCATAATATCTTTTGAATTTACTCCCATTAAGGAATCCAATGGTTTCAACTCCATCTAGAGTCTCCACACGAATGGTACCTTGCGGGGTAATTTCACACACTCGATATGGTCCCTTACCAGCGTATTTCAATTTCTTCTTTTCATTACGTACCCCGTACATAAGAACTTTATCACCAACCTTGATGTCTTTATCCTTTAAATGGCTATCAAACCACTTCTTTCTCCTATCCTTCTCCACTAGAGCATTTCGCACAGCTCATTGCCTCTCTTCATCTAGCCTTTCCAGGATATATAATCGCTCCACTAAGGGGTTACCATCCCAACCTTCTTGAGAAGCTACTCGAAGACTAGGAATGACAAACTCCCATGGCATAACTGCTTCTTGGCCATACACCATCTTAAACGGTGTGCAATTAATAGCAACTTTATACGCAGTACGATAAGCCCATAAAGCTGATGTAAGCTTTAGGTCCCAATCAGTGCGATGAGCCTCGACTGTCTTTGTCAAAATGGAGATGAGAGTTTTGTTGGTACTCTCAGCTTGGCCATTTGCTTGGGGATAATAGGGTGTAGACTTGTGGTGAGATATCATGAAGTTTGATGTGAGTTCTTTTATTACTTCATTTATAAAATGAGTTCCATTGTCACTCACAAGTTCAAAGGGGCATCCAAAACGTGTGATAATGTTCTCAATGAGGAACTTAGCTGTTGTTTTTGCATCCGCCTTCTGTGTTGCTTTTGCTTCAGCCCATTTGGTTACATAGTCTGTAGCCACAATGATATATCGTGATTGCGTGTTACGTGCAGCCGGACTAATCGGTCCTACAAAGTCTAAGCCCCACTTTTCAAATGGTTGGGTTACCTTGATGGGATGTAGAGGCATCCTATCACTTCTTTGTGGCTTCTTGAAGCGTTGGCATTCATCACATCCCTTTGCAAAAAGTGATGCATCCTTAAACAGAGTGGGCCACCAATAGCCTGACTGTAAGATCTTTCGGGCAGTCAAGTTTCCTGAAAAGTGACCACCAGCTACGCCCATGTGTGCCTCTTGTAGAATATATAAATACTCATCCTCGCGGGCACAGCGTCTAAGAACATCATCTTTTCCTCTCTTATAGAGAGTTCCAGCCAGTAAGCAATAGGGTTCGCATTCCTTGATTAATTTTCGAGCTATATCTTTTCGCAGTTCTTTGGGTGGAAAACCATTAACTAAGAAGTTAACAATCTTTTCACTCCATTCAGGCATTGTCTCAACAATGAACAAAGGAGTCTCAGGCAATTCATCATCAACCCCCGTAGGAGCTTCGCCATTAGGGATACGAGATAAATGATCTGCCATGACATGTTTCCTCCTAGGCCTCACAACAACGGTGAAGTCAAACTCAAGAAGAATTAACAACCATCGTGTAATTCGACCTGTGGAACACGGCTTGTTTACCAAATATAGCAATGCTTGATGATCAACATAAAACACAAACTTGGTAGCAAGAAGGTAATAGCGAAATTTCTTTACTGCGTAAATCATAGCTAGACCTTCGCGCTCTGTAGTAGTGTAGTTCATCTCGGCATCATTTAATTGGCGACTTGCAAAGCTAATAGGGTAGTCCAATTTATGTTCTCGTGGTTGAGTTAGAACACACCCAATAGCAAAATTTGATGCATCAATATGCACATGAAAAGGTACATTCCAATCGGGTGTTCGCAGGATTGGAGCACTTGTTAGGGCCTTCTTTAATAACTCATAAGATTGATGACATTCTTCCGTCCAATGAAACTCGATAAGAAGCTTGTACAATGGACGCGCTATCTCGGCAAAGTTTAAAATAAATCTCTGATAATAACCAACATGGCCCATAAATCTTTGAACTCCTTTATAGTTCGTAGGTGGTGGCAAATCGGCAATGGTTTTAATCTTACTCTCATCTGTGGATATCCCGTTCTTGGACACTATATGCCCTAGAATGACTCCATGCTTAACCCAAAATTGGCATTTGAAAGGGTTCAATGAGATGCGATAAAATCTGCACCTTTCAAATATTTTTCGTAGGTATAACAAATGCTTCTCCCAAGAAGAATAAACACAAAGGTCGTCTAGGAAAGCTTCACAAAACTCCCTTAGAAATTCTTTAAACGCAGTGTTTATTAATCGTTGGAATGTAGCAGGGGCATTTGTTAAGCCAAAAGCCATAACACGAAATGCAAACACTCCAAACTCTGTGATAAAAGCAGTTTTAGCTTGGTCCTCTAATGCAATTGTGATTTGATTGTAACCAGAGTACCCATCTAAAAAGCTATAAGCTTCCTTGCCCGCAACTCTTTCAAGCACATGTTCTGAATATGGCAAGGGATAATGATCTCTCCTAGTGGCTGCATTAACTTTCTTTTTTGGCACAATGACTATTGGAGAAACCCATTCTGAGTGCTCAATAGGGTATATGAATCCACATTGGATAAGTTTTTCAATCTCCTCTTGTAAAATTTTGGCGTACTTAGGATTCATTGGATAGGGTCGTTGCTGGACGGGTTTAGCAGTGTTGATCATGGGAATTGTATGTTGCACCACAGAAGGTGGAACGCCCTTCATGTCATGATATGTCCAAGCAAAGATATCCTTGTATTCCTTGAGGAGCTCCTTAAGTACATCCTCTTCAGTTTCGGTAAGGTCTTGAGCAATAAAGACTGGTTTAGACTCCTCACCTGCTTCTACTAATTCTATCTCTTTAACTACCGCTGGACCATCATACACTCCACTGCTTCCATTGGTAGGTATTCGTTGGGCTTTGGCATACACAACCTTTCGCTCCCCCGTGGTATAAGATTTAAAATGTTCAGGAGCGGTATGTAAGTCAGCAGGCTCTTGTCCTGACGGAGACCTTTCTTTTAGTTCTGCCTCCTTTTGTTGTTGTGCTAACTCTCGGTTTTGACGTCTTCTTATAGTTCGACTCAATTTCGGCTCTGTAACCTCCAATTGAGCGAGGTCAATGGGTCGCGGGCTGCACCACATGACACTCTGGAGATGTTCGCCCCAATTGTCTACAAGCTTTCGATGAGCATCACATGCCCCTAGATAGCTAAGCCATTCTGTAGTAGATCTTTCCTTGTTTATCCTAGCTCTCACATTTGCTCGATATCGTCGTCTCTTATATGACCTTTGTTTCTTGTTAAGGTTGTGATTTTGGTAAATGTTTGAACTCGACTCGCTTGATAGGTTTTCGCTTGTATCTTCTTCACTCTCATATAAATTACCATAGATGGTCGTACTAAACCTTGAGTGTTCAGTTTCTATACTTGGCTCACTCGATGTTTCCTCAGGTTCTGAATCCATTTCTCCCTAAGATTCTGTCTCTAATGTGTATTGGCCTGAAGCCTTTGAGGAATCATCGGTTTCACTCTCAGGTAGGTGTGCCTCTTTCTTATCATCGGATGTTACATGCGCTACACCTAACATGTTTACTGGTGCAATGTGTGGTATCTCTTCCCCATTTGGTGTTACCCAAGTTGTTCCTCTAGCTCCCCATGTATCTATAGTTGCCGCTAGGTGTACCCAATCGACATTGTCTGACTCAGCCATTCCGGGTAGGATATCCATATAAGGAGAGTTCTCCCCAATATCCGTGTCTTCGTTACACGTGTAACAATACTGTAATGGAGCTGAGTGAATTGTTGTGTCTGATCGATTATCAATAATGAATTTATTTCCTAGAGGATGCGTTCGACCACTTAAAAGATCAACTCGAATGACAGAGTCTTGGAACTGTAAGTAGACGTGGTTTTTGGACCAGTCATGCACCATTTTTGCTTCCCTCATGAATGGATGCCCTAAGATCATCTCAAATGACATAGGATGCTTGGAAAAATCCATAACAATGAAAGTCTGCCTTACCTTGTGTCCCAATACCTTGATCCTAAGATCCTTTAGCATTCCAATAGGCGTAACAATAGATCCATTAGCCATTTTTACCACTACGCTTGTGGCTTCAAGGTGAGGTCGCCCCATAGACTCCCAACAACTCTTTATCACCACGCTTACTCCCGCACCACCGTCAAGGACCCCCTTTACAGTTAATCCTTTAGTAGTGATTGGTAGAGTAGCATTAGATTCATCACCTTCAAAGTATTTCCGCAACTTGTTAACGAGTACTTCAATTACATATTGATGTCCCGCTAGGTCACATGGTGGTGCTAAATGTTCCTCATCATTCATTACCGAGTCAGGTTTGTTCATATGTGCAAACTGTGGTAAACCGGCCTGTAATTCTCCATTGAGGAAGGCTCGAAGAGTTGAGACTGGCTCGGGGTCTTTATATAGTTTGGACATGATGGTGGTTCTAACTTCTGAAGACATGAAATCCATCAATTTGGAAACATTTAATGGCATCTTGTGGGACGTAGGACCCTGACAAGATAATGGTGAAGATGGAATCTCCACTTCCTTAAGGGGGTCGGGCATTCCCTCATTGAACATTCTCTCTAGTAGGAAAGGTATGTGTTCACTTTCAGATGTCCCACCCTCACTCTCTTCCCGAATGATACTGGGTATAGCTAACGGCCTGTAGTTCTTGTGAGGTTGAACTTGTGTGGGAAACACTGTGTCCAACATCTGGATATGTTTGGGTTCAGGTTCTAATGTTCATTGAGTTTCTTCCACCAAACCCCTCAGTTGTTGGACTCATTCAATTTCCACTGTTGGGTTTGGATAGGTTCCAATCTTTCTCTTGCAATCCTCATTTTTTGCCTCTCGTGGCTTATCTTGGGGGTTCGCAACTGGGTGGTTTAACTTTGAATACTCTTTTGGTGTTCGTCGTAAGTCCCTCTCGTGATCCTCCTCAGTGGCTTTTTCCTTTGTAGTAACAGTTTTGGTCTCCGTGGTCTCTATCGAATCTGAGTCATCCTCAGGGTCATTCATATACACGGGATCCTCTCCTGTCCCTATGTTAGTCTTTGAACTAGGTTTTGAGCTAGAAGCATTAAGGAATTTCTTTCTTCGTGTTTTCTTCTTTCTCGCTCGGCCAATGGATGTAGCATCTCTCTCTTCAAGGATGTAATTTTGCTTTTGGAGCATCGACCGTGTGAGTGCATTCATTGGTGCTATGTTTATAGTTGGTGGTGTCCCATCAACAATCTCTATTATGTTCAATGGTGTGATTTTCGGTGCGTTTGGATTGTTAGGACACTGTGCGATCAAATGATCTATGCCACAACAATTACAAGTGAGTATTGGCATTGCCAATGCATTCCCTTGACTTGTTTGCATTAGTGCAACATTCTTTTGCATTCTAATGGGGCACTCAGCTACTCGATGTGGTCCACCACATTCGTAGCACTGAAGAGGTGGTCTCCTGGTAAAACTATTAATGTTTTGGCCTCTTGCTACTAGCGCAGTAGCTTGATATACCGGTTTGATTTGTCCCCAATGGTCTTCCATATAGTACATGGGACACTCCTCAAGCATGTCGACTCCATAGGTGATACTAGAGTCTATGTCCTCTTCGCAATCTACATAAGTACTAGATGACTCGCAACCTATTTGGTTCATAGGTGTAACTCTTGGATGAGGGGGTTGCGGTCCTAGCACTGGAGGTGGCAACGGTGTGGTTTGGACCACATTTTGGGTTCTAGGGACCATGTGCTGTAATGGCAACTGTTGCTCCATGGATGGGGTAGGCATCAATGCAGGAACTCGAGGTGAGTCTGCCCAAGCTATAGGCGGTCTATTTTCCATGATGCGTTTAAGCATTAGGCAATCCTTCGCTTGATGGCCATACCTACCACACACGTTACAAGTCCCGTTAAACTTTACTATGAAAGTAGGGCATTCACTCGTAGTATGTGGGCCCAAGCAAATTGAGCACCATTGTTGCTCCCTTCTTGGATACATATGAGTGTTTTGTGGAGCACGATTACCCCTAAGGCTTTCTTGGATGGCCTTTGTGAGATCTGCCAAAGTCATCTCAGATATCGTTTGCTCTTTCACGATTGGCTTTATCTTCATTGGCTCATGCCCTGATGCTTGCGAGCTACTAGACTTCGGCTCGGCAAACACTCTTTCTCCTGCAATCATCAAATTATCCTCCAATTGGATTGCATTCATGGTGACTGCTTCCCAAGTAGTGATACCTCTAATGACTAGGCCATTATAAATACTTTCATGTCGTAGTCCACTAATGAATCTATCGAGCAATTGGTTGTTGTTGAATCGCTCGTTTGGATTGCATCGAGAATTCAAATTCTTTAGGCGACTAATGAAGTCTCTCACGGATTCACCTTCTTCTCGTTGGGCTTTCTGGAGCTGAGAGGCTACACCCCAAAGTACTCCCTCTCGTATGTACTCTTTTAAGAACAGTCTCCTAAGAGTAGAGTAGATCGTTTTCTCTTCTACTCTTAAGGTTCTATACCAATCTCCAGCCTTTCCGCTTAGGGTCAAACTCAAAGCCTTACACTTATGTAGCTCATTGTGCTCTTCCAAGGAATCGCACACATGTTCAAAGACTTCCATATGCTTTCTAGCATCTCCGTCTCCACTGAATTTCTGTGTGAGCTTAGCTACTTGAACTACCTTGCTCCTATTCTCTCGATCAGGTGCACTACGCATGTTTTCCGCAATAGAGCGACCGATAGTTTGAGCAAATGCTGCCAAATCTCCTATTTGAGCAAGTATAATGGGTGTATGTGCTCCTGGAACCACATGTGAGATGGGAGTTGGCCTTGGCCTTGGCATACGCGCGGCTCTTGGGTTCCATATTTCGTATGGTGGTGTACCAGACGGTGGTCCAAAGTTTACAGGCGTGGCCCTAGGCATAGGGGGTGCCTGATATGGCATGTTCTTATTAAATGGCATGGCTCCACTTGTATAAGAGCTTGGATAATGCCATTGTGGATTGTAAGCTCTTGGAATAATCGGAGGTGTAGGAGCTACATGAGGCTGAGGTACGACAGGTGCACATGATTGATACATACATGTAGGTATAGTTGGGGGCACTGTGCTACTAGGCATCGGCGCAGTGTTAACAAATGAACTCCATGGTGTACTTCTTGTCATGCTCACCACTGGGATATGCATGGTAGCCGTAGTGTCATTAAGAGAAAGATGAGCTAGATCTGGGAAGGTAAAGCTGCCACTTGTGGGCTCAGATTGTACTGAGGCTCCTGGCGAAACAACATATGGAGGATCAATGGGGCTCACTGAGGGAGTCTCCATTTGTGACAGGGTTGGTTGGTTGGCTTTTCTCGTATCCAAGAATCTCATTAGGCCTGTTGAAGGCATGTTGATCCCTGTGTTCTGTCTTTCTAACTCGACAATCCTATGGAGGACATCACAGACTTTCTGTTGTTGCTCATCTATGCTAGTAGCACCAGATGTGGATTGTAGAACATCTAACCAACCCACATGATAGGTGTGTCCTGTGTACCGATCAGTTAAAGATTCTGCTTGTAGGTCATACTCCCAATTTTCATTTAGGAATATCCCATCTAGGCCTGGCGTGCTGGAGGTTTCCCTCAAGGTGGAAGCATTATTGCTCCCCATCGCTTGCCCCTCCGTGACTGCTACCTTGGGAGCACTCGGTTGCTCGGCTGGCATGATTGTTGTCATAGGAGCCTTTGCTTTCAGGGTTCGACTTTGTTCTAGCCTTCGTAGGTTCTCAATTTCCCTCTCCCTTGTTGCTTGCATATAGTGTTCGATCTCTTGTACTTCGGCAAGACTCCTACCATCGGGTAGTAAAACCTCAGAGGGAGATAGTCGTAAAGGATCAGGAGGTGCAGTGGATGGAACATTCACATGCACACTCTCAAGAAGCATAGGGTCTATTTTAGGTATGAATGACGAATTTACTTCCCCACTCCCTTCATTTATTTCATTAACCGCATGTTCGGAGCGAGTAGCTCTACTAAGGGTCTCTTTTAAGCGGCTAAACACGCTGGACCCGAGCCGTGGGCCCATGGCATGCATGTTTTGAATTGAACTATCAGGGTTTGGTGTAGGATACCCCTCCATGACTTCGTAGTCAGAGGAAGAATCACTAGACGCGATATGAGGATCTTGGGTCGCGCTACCTTGAGTCCCGGCCGAAGGTCCAGAACCTAGGGTGGAGGAATAATGGGTGCCCGCGTAAATGGAGGCACTACCAATATGCTCGTGCTCTAACACTCGTCCAGAGCGTAGCTTCATATGACTTGGATCCCCTAGAAGTGTCAGTGAGGGCCCGTGAAGGCTGCTCACCTAGTAATTTTGGGTGTTTTGCAACCCAAGTTTTTTCTTATTTATTTATTTTTTGATTTTTTGGTCCTTTTTTTCTGACCCAGCTATAGAATAGAACGTATGATAGCTCAAAACGAGCGCCTCGGTCAGAGGGACGTGCCGTGCTTTATAGCCCTCCGTTTGGTCACTTTATGCCCTCGGAATCCCTAAAACCGTCAGTTTCTAGTAGGGAACTAGGCCCAAATTAGAAAGTCTAAGGGTGCAAGTGGGAAGAGAAGGGAGGAGAGTGGAGGACTTGCCCCACATGCTCTCATTCCCTCTTGAGGGGGTAGGGTATATATATAAGAGTGACTCAAGTATATATCATTTGACTGAGGACTGAGGCCTGGGCCAGGGCCTGGGCTTGGGCTTGGGCTTGGGGAAATGATCCCGATCAAAATTTTAGTGTAGCCCCCCAGTCACTCACGCTTAAATATTTTCGGTTTTTTTTTTTTTTTTTTTTTAAAGGCGATGACCGCGCGCGGTTTAGGTGACCCTTTCTTGGCCACACACACTGTCACCTACCTAACCTCCCAGTCAACAGCTCACACCTCACAGACAGCTCACTACCTTATCTACTTACTAACAGTGCTGCTAACTACTGACTAATCTGTTAACTGCTTACTGACAGTGAGCTAACTGTCCACCTACTTCCTCTCTCACTACCTTACTGTGCAAAGACTGTGTGCAGGCAAACCTTGACAGAAAACTGTGTACAGACTGTGTGCAAGCAGAAATTGCTAACTGCCTTCCTACTTATTCATTCATTGCAAACAAGCTAACGACTACTAATTGTGCAAAGACTGTGTGCAAACAGAAAACACAACATTATGCAGAAATCACAGAACTTGCAGACAACACAGAAATTAACAACTTGCAGAAAAACAACTCATTCCTCTTCCTCTTCCTCTTCTTTCCTACTACAAACAACTCATAGGAGAAGCACAAAGTGCCTCTTGGGCTTAGTGCAGGGAGATTCCCCGGCAGCGGCGCCAAAAATGTGCGCTCCTTGCCGCTCTGTCGAAGCAAGGGACTTGCCGATACACCGTGTGCGAGCCACAAATGGCTCTAAGCACACAACAAGACTAATCTAGCAAGCTCAAGAGAGCAAAGGGTGTGTCACTCACCGCTCTACGCTCGCCTTCGTGGTGGATTCCTCGCCGCAATGAAGAAGAAGCTACAGTCGTGCCGCACTCAACCGCTTCGCCGCCGTCGTGCCTTCGTAATGCTCGATCGCACACACACTCTCCCTCTCTCTCTCTCTCACTCTCATATACACACACACACAAGGAGGTGAAGAAGAAGAAGATGGAGATGGAGATGGAGCAAGAGCACTCTTCTATTGCACAAATGAGAGAATAAGTGAATTTTAGGTTTAGTTGGCTTTTATATGAGCTCACCCCATTCACACTTGGGCGCCCATGCTTAGCCCACTAATCCCTTGAATGTCCCGGTTAGAGTGCGCCTCTCATCGGCGATCACTCTTACCCTTTTCCTATTGGACCGACAAGCCCGATACCTGACTCTACCAAATACATAATACACGTCCGTCGTAGGTGATGGGGTGTCCATGAGCCGTGAGGGTTAACAAATGGGAATTGCAATGCATATGGAAGATATGGTCATCAAGCCAAGGATTGCATATTTAAATGCGCGATGGACAATAGATCAACCTTAGCATGGACATATTCACCTTGAGTGCCTGTATTGATGTCAGCCCCACCTCTTGAACAACCATCACAAAACATGGTCCCTAGGGCCCAAAATGTTGTTCAAAAAAAAACCTTACCACCTCCAGTTCTAGGACCGCAACCCCCACATCCGAGAATCACTTCTGCAAATCAAGTGGGTTGTGAGTCATCTATTGTTGGTTTTGAAGGCTGTGATGAAGATATAAACCCTAATATTGCCTATGGGATTGATGGACTTGAAGAAAGTACACAATAATACATCAAGGACTATTGGGGACAAGTAAAACCTGTCTATCAAGTAGCTTCTCTTGCAACAAGAGGCAAAAATATCAATTTCACTGCCAAGAGACCACCTCTTCAATGCTATGAGTGTGGAGGTCCACATCGTGTAGCCTAATGTCCTATTAGATTACAAAAAAATGCCACACTAATGCAAACCAATCAATCAAACACATCTACAATGCCAATACTCATGTGTAGTCATTGTGGCATAGATCATTTGATTGCCCAACGTCCGAATAATCCAAATGCACCAAAGATAACGCCATTGAATTTAATTGAGATTACTAAGGATCAAACACAAAGTACACATGTGGTACCAGTAACCGTACTCACACGATCAGTGCTCCAAAATCAAAATTATATTCTTGAAGAAAGAGACATAGCATCAATTGCTCAATCTCAAAAGAAGAAGAAAACATGAAGGAAGAGATCACAAAAAGCAGCAAAGTCAGACCCCAGTTCGAAGACCAACATAGGGACTGGTGACAACCCTGTATATATGAACGACGCCTCAAGAGGATTCTGATTCAGGTGAGACCATGGAGACTAAAACGACCACTAGAAAAGAAAAAAACAAGGAAGATCGTCATGAGCCACAACGGCCAAGACCCAAGAAGAAGATAGGAACTGACCCAAACCCTACATAGGAGATCGAGCGAGTCAAGCAATTAATGGGTTTGGTAGAAGAGACCCAAAGGGATCTAGAGCCAGCACCTAGGCATATCCAAATTACCGACACAGTGTTCCATAAGCAAAAGCAACCTCACAAAGTCCATAGACCACTAGCCATACCAAGTGTCATCCAAGAAGAAAGTGACTTTATGTCATGGGAAAGTGGGCGTACTCCCTTCTTGTTGAAGAAAATGTTTATAGAGGGATTACTTGACCCTTTCAAAAAAACTGAGATCCCATCTTCCCCATGTCAAGGGACTAAAGCTTAAAAAGTACCGTTAAATATTACCAAATTGATGGA
This sequence comes from Adiantum capillus-veneris, assembly GCF_014529385.1. Classification (NCBI taxonomy): domain Eukaryota; kingdom Viridiplantae; phylum Streptophyta; class Polypodiopsida; order Polypodiales; family Pteridaceae; genus Adiantum; species Adiantum capillus-veneris. The sequence goes on from NC_140958.1 coordinate 110,291,947, forward strand.
TTTCATGGCTTTAGAAGTTAGAACCACCATCATGTCCAAGTTATATGGAGACCCCAAGCTATTCTTAGCTCTTTGAGATTTCCTCAATGGAGAACTGAAAGTTGGGCTACCACAATTTGCACAGATGGATGGAGCTAGGGAGGTGCCAATAGAGGAGGAACATTTAGAGGAGGTTACTGATGCCTTAAAGAGTTGGTATTTTTGGAGTGTTGGTAGAGAATTACTCAGGAATCCCATATTGTTTACCCTCGATAGTTTTAACCTTGTACCCTTTGCAATACCAATACTTTAGAGTTTTGTGAGTTATGATCATTTCTCTTGTTGAGATTGCAAACTTGATATTTTAACCTTGTACCCTTTGCAATACCAATACTTTAGAGTTCTTGTGAGTTATGCTCATTTCTCTTGTTGAGATTGCAAAAGGATGCATTGGTTTAAAGTTTCAAAATGCATCACCCTTGGGATGCGTGCCTAGCTTGATTTCCTTTTTATCACTCCTCTACTTGATTTTTTGTACAATGATATGTTTCTCATCTCTCTAATTGAATTTGTTCATGATTTCAAATAAATTTAAACATTCTTTGCTTGATATAGAGACTGTTATGAGAGATTGGGAGCAGTTGATTAACCTGGACTTTTTTTTTTAAGCAAAAAAAAAAGGGGGGGGGGGGGGGGGGGGGCATGTAATAAAGCTAACTCTTTGGCCTTATTGTACCGGTCTAAAAATGGGGTGAAGTATTCAAAATCTGGCCAATTCTATTTATTAGAAGGGATTGTCATTTAAAATCACTTAATAAACATTTATGATGTTCGTGACTTAATGATATGATAAAAACTTTGTTGATATCATTTTTGTTTATTGCTTTGCAAGTTAGGATTCATTAACTTCAAAAATTTGACATCGTCTCTCTCTCTCTCTCTCTCTCTCTCTCTCTCTCTCTCTCTCTCTCTCTCTCTCACACACACACACACACACACACACACCTTTTGTTTTGGTAAACCTTTGGGATTAATTTACAAGTGGGAAACCTCAAGGCAAGACAAACTAGCGAAAAGGATCAATACAAAAGAAAAAACACATCAGTGTTGTGCTGTGAAGGAAGGCTAAAAGCATTCATAGGAAATCTAATGTATCTCAAGGGTAATAGCTTCAACTTCCATGGCGTAATGTAAAGATTGCCTAAGGGATAGCTTGAAAAATGAAAAAGGACCTGTATCAAAGCGATGGAACATGCAGACATTATGATGGCGCCACAGGGTCGAATAAGCCCAAAATCTAACCCACATGAAGACGACTGCAAATCACTGCAAGGAAGGTGGGATAATGCCAAAAGCCTAGAACCGCTTGTGAAGACCATAGAGGGGAAATGAAGCCGCATACAAGTTGATACACGATGAAGAAAAGCTTGAGTAATGCAGCAATCCCATAGCAAGTGATTGATAATCTCTTCTGAATTCAAACAAGAACACAACAAGAAGAGGAGCAGATATGACATGCACTAAGAAAATTTCCCATCGGGAGAACCCCAAGCAAGCATTGTCACATAAATAACCACTCCTTCAAAGGCAAGTGACTCTTCTAGATGGCAGAGAGTGGCTTCCTCCACCAAGTATTAGACTTGTGCATACACCATAAGGCATTACAATGGTCAGCAAGCCAAGGACGTGGTTGAAGAAGATAATAAACCAGATGAGTGGAAATGGCCTCAAAAGGCATGTCTCAAAAATTCCAATCAGACATGCGACTACCATCAGCCAAAGGCAAAATGGGTAAAAAGTCACCCAGCATGTGTTGAAGCTCTCTCCAAAGCTGACGGTAATGCATTTGTAATCCAAAGTAATGAGTAGCAAGAAAAAATTGGAGAGTTTATCCCGCCTCATTGACCACATTACCAACCACTTGAAGGCCACGACAAGAAAGAAAGTATGCCTGCCAAGGTGAACGATCAACCAAAGCAAGAGAGAATGCATGACTCCAATGTCGACTCTCCAAACAAAGCGAATTCCCTTCATGCTGTTGTCGACCATGCCGTGATAAACGCATTGTAACATCTTTCCAAGCAAAAATCAAATTGAAGTAAACGGACATCCAGGAAGGTGCCCTTCCATCTTACCAAACACTACCTCCGAGAGGGATGATTGCCAATGACCAAAGGAGGACGTGACAACATGTTGACACAAGTAAGCAAGCATAAGATTCCAAGGTTGAACTTGTTGCACAAGGGTAGGCATCAACATGGATTCCCTAGGAAGAGCGTGTATGTGCAAGTCCAGGATATTTAGGCCATCAAAGCTAAGAGTGCAAAGTTTCCCAATCGACATCAAGCGAGGCCCTTTTTTGTGAGCATGGGTTCGCCACAAATGAGAAAAGATAATTGACATAAGGGAATCGAGACAATGAAAAGGCCAATAAAACAATGGCAAATAGAACTGAACGTAAGCCATCAAGATACTTTGAACAATTTGCAGTCACAAACATGCAAAGGCCATGTGGATAATTTCAAGTAATGCAATTTGACATTCAAGTGTTGGATAACCGAATCCGCTTTGTGAGTGTAAGTGACATTCCATCCAATTGGATAACCCAAATGCTTGGCAATCACATTTGGAGCACAAATTATGCCAATCACATAGATTGAGCGGCAGAAGCTTCGGTTTGCGGAAATTGACTCTAAGACTAGCCGCCAGTCCATATAACTCCAAAGCGTCCATAATCAATTGGACATTAGCCTGTGATTACAAGGCATAAACAAAGAGTCGTCTGCATAATCCTATCCAATGAAATTTTGACTCAAGGGTAACTGCAAGCCATGAACACGTGCAGTGGAAGTCGGATGATCGAGATGCTTCAACAAAGGGTGAGTAGCAATAGCATATGACAATGCACTAAGGGGGCAGCCTTGCCTAAATGAGCAACCTAGAGGCGAAGGTTCTATCAGTTCACCTTCAAGAATCTCAAGAGACGATATTTGCTAACCATTGACAAACTTGTTTGGTAGCATTAACGTCCACCCGAGTTCGATGCATGTACTATTTACCATAATCCTGAATAGCACATTGCACCCGCATTACAAAGCAAAACCAAGTAGCTTCAAAATCAAGATGCATGTGGGTGAACAAAGGGGGGATAATTCTTGAAATTATATCTCGAAACGCCTCATGAGTAAGATAAGCATTATTAATATGCACTGGACGCTTCCGAGAAAGGGGTCAATGACAAATGGATTGTCGAAAGTACAAAGTCAACAAAATATGATCTGCAAGCTGCAAGGTGTAATCCATTCTTATATCGCATAAAAATTCATCATAGGGTTGGAGGTTGAGTATGTACCAATGATCCAGACATGGCAATAAGAGGAATGAGCATTATGCAGAAAAGTAAACCCCAAGACAACTGAATGCAAATAATGCCATAAATCAAGCATGTGTGTAGTAGCAATAACATAATCCAATGCTTGTCTCTCCGCAAGAAACATGTGAGAATTGCATATTTGCTATCATGCATATCTAGAGTACTATTAAAATCACCACAAAGGAAAGCATTGGAGATCCATAAAATAGAAGAGATGCCTCGTCATAAAGCGGCTCTTTTGCCTAAAGGTTGTGTATGCATTGATGCCTCCAAATTCATAAATTTGGTCATTTAGCAAACATTACACAATCATCCAGCGACCACATGGGTTGTTACTCCCTAGAACTGGCTGAAGGTCATGAAGAACCATCATCAATAATCCCAAGTAATCATGAAAGCCAACATAAGCAATCCAATAGCCAAAAAAATAGGAACATTCACTAGAAAACTCATGATCATTGTGTTCTTGCAAAAATGGCGCTATCTACCTTACATGTATTTACATAGTGCCAAGTTAGCCGCCACTTATCAAGGTTTCATAACACACGCACATTGTACGAGATGCATCTAATGTGATTGTGCATGAAGATTCATATGTACAAGTGACAAAGGAACATAAGAGATTAGGTAGATGTGCCCATAGACACATCTATGCTATGTCCAATCCGTTGATTTAGTGCAAAAGAAGGTTCCACAAAGTTTGCATGCGGGGTGGAAGTCTCACCAATAATTACATCCTTGTAAGATTGCATCACTTTTTCCCATACGTCAACCAACGTGCAATTATCATTACAAGAAATTTTCTTAAATGATACATTCTTATTAGCATTAACAAGTGGAACATAATTGAGATGAGGGTGGAGTGAAAATCTTCACTTTTTTTATAGGCACCATCCAAGCACTATTATCATTGGACCCAACATTCTTCCATTTCACGGCATTGACATTACCAAGAACAATAGGTTGAGATATCTTGGTTTTTCCTTTTTCCAAAGTGAGGTGCATTAGTAGAGGAAACTCCATTTTTCTTAGTCTCTCCATCGGATTTTCCCGTAGGGACAAGAGCGGCTTATGGAACCGCTCAAGTAGGGGGTTGCAAGACAGGTTCACAACATTCTGATTGCATCTATTCAAATTTTCCACATCTGTAAAAGGAATTTGCAAACTTGCCCCATTTGAGTTTGAAAGGGCGTTTACCCACCCATGGGTCCTCCCAATCAACCATAATTCCTTTCGGAGTTGGTTTATCAATATCCCAAAGAATGCAAACCTAGTGGTGTTCGCATCCAATTTCGGGGTGCAGACTACCTTCCCACGCTGTGCAGCCAACGACGGCAAAAAAATGTCTCCATGTGCGAGGGAAATCAACAATTTCCACCCACACCATGCATTTATGGTGAATGAGATTTTGATAATCCTTAGCCAATGCCCATGGCAAAACATGGGTCATCTGCGTGCTAAAAAATAGTAGAGACATCTCCAACAACAAATTTCTAGCTTCAATATCTGCCAATAGAACTTCATAAAATCCATGAGCACCAAAATAAACCCCATGGACAGCCTAACGCATTGCCCAACATCTTGCGCAGTAGTCATTCTCCCCCAGAAAAACAATATGACTGCATTTTATACCATCACTCTTTCTAAGCCTCCTCAAAATCCTCATACAAACAGGTGTTGATCTCAGAAATGGCCTGTTAGGAATTACCCATGACTTTTTTATGCTTAAATACACATGAGATTCAAACATATAATAATAAATGACCCAAAGAGAAAATGCTAGCAAAGGCACAATGGAAATGAGTTTCGTTTTTTGTTTTTTTTATGTTCTATTTAGTGACCTCTAACTCTAGTAGGAGACACAAGAACCTGTACATGAAGCCACAGAGGGGCATACATAAAATTAACACTCATCGTTCCAACAGTTCTGTACAAATGCACACTGAGCATTCTAGCACACCAAATTTTGAACCCCAATTATGTGATTAAATGGATGGAGAAAACCCACGTACTAGCAGTGTTGAGTATCTAACTTTCAAAGAAGTGGCCTTCTATTGCTTTCACACACACAGACACTTGCACACCTTCATGCCGACGCATGCGTAGGGTTTTATAGAACAAGCTATCCAACAAGCTGCTGCAGTGGGACATGCTGGGCAAAAGGATGGGTGCAAACACTGCACGCAAGAAGAGCACACTCAAGTCGACATGCCACAGGGCTGCAATCTCTCTCTCTCTCTCTCTCTCTCTCTCTCTCTCTCTCTCTCTCTCTCTCTCTCTCTCTCTCTCTCTCTCTCTCTCTCTCTCTCTCTCGCGCGCGCGCGCACGCACACAAAAGTGGGGCCTATGACCATTTGTACTACATAAAAGCCACCATAGGGCGATATAGAAGAGATATGGGAAAAACCTTGAAAGATATACAATGAGATCATGGGGAAGGAAAAAATCACAAAGCAAACCTCATGATACATAGAAGGATAAATGAAAGGACAATTAACAATACTAAAAAAAAATTAGTGAATAATTCTACATACTCCTATATTTACACACACACACACGTGGGGCCTATGACCATTTGTATTACATAAAAACGACCATAGGTCCATATACAAGAGATCTGGGGAAACACTTGAAAGATATACAATGAGATCATGGGGAAGGGAAAAATCACAATGAAAACCACATGATACATAGAAGGATAAATGGAAGGGGAATTAACAATACTAAATTTTTTATAGTGAATAATGATATAATGCTACATACCTTCTACTAAAGTAGTGAATAATTTTATAATGCTACAATGGCTCATCCCAAAATAAAATCGCTAGTTTCTTCTCAAGATTTCGTGGAGACATCGACCCAGAACCTGTGTCGCCTCCTTTCCATGTTGATCCTCCTTCGCCTACCCAATCTTGCATTGTTGTCTTTGCTTGAGTGCCTACTCTGCACAAAATTTGATGGAGCTTCCATAATTCTTTGTAAACCCTCAATCTCTACCTTGACTCCATTAAGGCAGTCTTCACTGTTGCAAATCACCAAGGGATCTAACAAGGGGGTTGCACGTTAGAGGCAAACTAGCGTGCGATGAAAAAATCAATGCGGGCGTTGGGCAGTCAGTGTGAGCTTGGGCTAGGGTAAACACAATGCCTCAATGAGAGGGGATCAAATTGGCTTGGTGGCATCTGCGATGTAGGCATAGAGCCTTGACGCAAGACTCGCAATTGTCCCAAGGTCCAGGTATGGCTCGATGTGCGAAAACGGAGACAAAATGCTTGAGACAGGGAGTCATGAGGGTTCTCTTCCCAGAGCGATCGTACGAGCAAGAGGTGAGGTAGGACACTCAGCAACCTGCAAGAGAGGTTCCTCATCCTAGAGAGGGTGGCAAGAAGAGATCTTGTAGGGCCAAAAAGAGACACAAAAGACAAAGGAGAGAGAGAGAGAGAGAGAGAGAGAGAGAGAGAGAGAGAGTAGGCGGTGCCAATTTTGGTTTGAGGTTGATTAAGGGGTATCTTGAGAGATGCCTTTCATAAGTATAAGTGAAAAAGGGAGAAGAAGACACGTGGAGGGGAGAGAAAAAGGAAGGTGGAGTTGAGGTAAAAAAGGAGAGGAGTGGCACGTGCTGCATTCTTTCAAGATTTTCTCATCTTATTCAATTTTGACAATTGAGATCCGATTTTAAGCGCTAAGCATATCGTAAAGGTGAAGCAAAGACAGAAGGGGGATGTTGAAGGAAGAGTGTGCAAAACCTCAAGGAGTTGCATCCAGCTACTTCAGTAAATTAAGACAATAGTGAAGTCATGGCAAAAGGCGAGCACAACAGTGCTCGCCTTCTGCAAAGGATAGGCCTGCCAAGGCGCATCGGATGAGCTGGCAATGATAGTCCAACCGCTGTGCTTGCTTCCGAGGCTTCTCTGTGCTGCGATGGTGGATGAGCCTGAATTGCTGAGTAGGTGGGGCAAAATGCCCTGAGCTTTGAGGAGAAAGGAGAGAGGTAGAGACATTTCGTTTGTTAGCATGGTGGCGGGGAGGGCTGCATCAGCACCATCTCTGTATCTCTCTCGCTCTGGTTTCTCTTGCACAGAAACGAGATGGTGATAGATGTAGGCTTGCACACACACACACAGAGAATGACGCGGAGCATATGTGGGAGTGAAGCAAAGGGTGACTGTAGTGCATCGAGGAGCACACATAGAGTGCCCTTGTTGCAACGGGAAAGTGAAGCAAGGCAGGCGCATGGGTGCGGGTGCTTGGGTTTTCTGGCATGCATGCAGCAAAGAGGGGGCTCAATAACAGTAACACCATCTCCCTGTTTGTCCGTCTCCTTCCTCTACACAGGGGAGGCCTCATAGGCTCTGTGTGTGTGTGTGTGTGTGTGTGTGTGTGTGTGTGTGTTTAACGCGTGCAAGAAGGGCGGTCAGTCTCTCTTGGAGTGCTTGAACTTGTCCACGCAGGACCTAAAGTGTCCAGTCGCCTTCGCCCGAGAGCCGGAGAGACACTGATCTTCCTCGAAGTTGAAGCAAGCAAAGAAGTTTCTATTAACCTGCAAGCCTCAGCGTGGAGCAGAACGTTCCTTCCTGTGCAACCCAACCTGTCTCATTGTTGGACAAAGGAAACGAAGGAAATCCTCTCTCTCTCTCTCTCTCTCTCTCTCTCTCTCTCTCTCTCTCTCTCTCTCTCTCTCTCTCTCTCTCTCTCTCTCTCTCTCTCTCTCTCTCTCTCTGCTTGCCAGCTTGGCTAGGTCACAAGGAATGTGCATGCGTGTGTGTTTTTCCAACTTCTTGCACGATGTAGGTCGGGATCGGGGCTCTTTGGAAGATCTACGTCTACGCCTACGAACGCCAATGCACAGAGCAGAGCATGGGAGCGAGAGGCAAGGACTTGGTTGCAAGCACGACATTACGAAGGGAATGAGAGGTATCATGGGGCGAGGCTGAATTGGTCTTGTCTATCGCAGGAACAGGCCATGGAGGTTGTCCTTCAGAATTAGTTTTCTTTTTGCAAAGAGGGGCGAGGAAAGAGCATCTACTGAGATTCGACTTGATCAAATGAGATAGAGCGAATAGTAGGAGTAGGAGAGAGAGAGAGAGAGAGAGAGAGACCTATATTAGCATAGAATATATACACAAGGAACATACTATAAATGAAACCAAAAGTCTCCATTTTCCATTAGGAATCTCTTCACTTGACACTGTATTTTTTAATTTTTCTCGAATTGGGGAGACCTACTCCTAATCAGTATTCCTAATAAGAGAGAGAGAGAGAGACCTATATTAGCATAGTATATATACACAAGGAACATACTATAAATGAAACCAAAAGTCTCCATTTTCCATTAGGAATCTCTTCACTTGACACTGTATTTTTTAATTTTTCTCAAATTGGGGAGACCTACTCCTAATCAGTATTCCTAATGGCTCCAGAAAAAAAAAAATCTACCAAAGAGCTTAAAACGCTAGACGAAAAGAAAACATGAACAAAGTATAAATAAATAAATACAACCCTTATCACGCTCTATAAGTCTTTTAAGTGTCATGGGACTTTTCATTTGTTACTAGTATGTGACCCGCGTGCTGCTATGGCGAAGTAAAGCATGGCAATTGGATCTCTCTCCCTCTTTCTCTCATGTGTGAGGAGAATGGAACTATAGTTCTTGGAATCAATCTAAGAAGAAAACCCATGTACACTCATTACCTTGAGCACCTATATGCTAGTACCAAGTGATCCCATAGTAGCAGGCGATGCTTGTCTCCTGATCGCCACCACTTCACAATCGAGTTACTACTGTTGAACATTATAGCATCACCGCTTAGCCTATCGTACCTATTTGTGATCACCACCAACTACCCTGGTCTAGGTCTTGGTCCTAGACCTAGTGACCCACCTCACTCTTTCTCTTTCTCTGTCTAGTTGCTAGTGGGAGCTCTCTCTCTCTCTCTCTCTCTCTCTCTCTCTCTCTCTCTCTCTCTCTCTCTGTGTGTGTGTGTGTGTGTGTGTGTGTGTGTGTGTGTGTGACACATATAATGATGGTCACACACACATAGCGTGTGTGTGAACGTGCGTATACACACGTGCAAGCTATCAGGCACACAATTGTGGCTATACATTATGTCCGTTGTTGGAAAAGGTTGGATTTGTGGAGTCTACCGAGTCTCTCTCTCTCTCTCTCTCTCTCTCTCTCTCTCTCTCTCATACACACACACACACATGTTATCAAACGCACAATCATGACTATTGCAGGTTGTTGGGAAAGAATGGACTTTCATAGAATTTGAACCGCTTCATGCAATTTTTGAAGACTCTTTAATGTGTCTACAGGAAGGGGGATGACCTACTAGGGATTCAACAACACAATTTTAACATTGATACAACATGCCGTGCAATTGAGCCAGAAGGCATGCTTGGAGGCCCTCTCCTTCCTTTAATTTTTAAAGCTCCCTTATAATGGACTATGACTAATAGAGAAAAAATATTGTGTTTGGGAGTGTAGATAATGAACTATTGAAATAATAATGTATAGATATTGGACTATTGAATAATAGAGAAAAACTATTGTGTATCAGAGTGCTGAGAAAAACCTACGTTTACTATAATCCCACCTACAAATTTTCTCAAGTATATCTAATGCACCTTAAAGACCCCTGCCACGTGACATAAGGAAAGGGCTTAGGGGATGGTGGGCCAAGAAAAGGACCCCCCCCCCCCGCCCCCCTCTCTCTCTCTCTCTCTCTCTCTTTCCATAGGATGGGGGACATACTCGTAAGATCTAATTTGAAGTTTAGGACACCCATAACAATTGGAGGAAAAAACCTAGGTTTAGTATAATCCCACACGTAAATTTTGAGATTTATCCCTATTTTTTTAATTAAAAAAATTAGCATCACTCACTTCACAAAGTGAACATCCCCATGCTCCAAAAGAGACATGGATGCAAAAAGAATAACAACTCTTCTATTCTAATCACACAAATCCCATGCACATCAAAGAAAATATCCTTATGGGTGCATAGGGTCGTCTGGCTACACTCAAACCCATGACTCGGGCCACGAAGATCGAGCACTCAACTTTAAATTTTAAATTGAAGGTGAGAATACCTCTAAAATTCAAAGAAACTCAAAGCTCAAAGATAAAATTTAGAGAATCTACAAAGTGCAAAGAAGTTTAGTGCAAAAACCTTCAAATATAGTGAATTTGCCTCTAAAATTTTGGAATAAAGAGTAGTATAGTCGAATGCCAAAGAAATCCTAGGTTTAGTATAATCCCTCCTCCAGATTTTGAAATTTATGTCTAAATTATAAATTTGAAGGTGAGGAAACCTACAAAAGTATAGAGAAATTGAGTGTAAACGCCTTCAAATATAATAAAGTTGCCCTTAAAATTTATCTTACGCAAATTTTATAAGTTTTTGGGAGAAAGCGCTCTGCCTCAACTCAATTTAGTATAACTCCCCTTATAAAATTTTGAGAATTGTCTCATTAAATTTCCTTTAAGCGCTCAAAAAAACCTAAGTTTACTAGCAATACCACTATGAATTTTGAGTTCACTTTTAAATTCCAAGATAATTCGAAGGCCAGAGCACTCACAAAGCTTAAAGAAATCTAGTTTCTACACTTCAAAAACACCCAAGAGTTGTCGGAGCTGCCTCCATCGTCTGCCTTTGCTGTCTGTTGAGGTCTGGTCCTGCCTTGGGCTTGCATAATCTGCCTTGGATTTTTCGGATCAAACTTTCCCAATTCCATTGATTCTTGATTCCATCGATTCTCAATTCTGTAGATGTCGATGTCGATGGTCGATTCTCGATTCTCGATTGAGGCTTTTGTTGATCGTCACTTTGTCGATCTTTAATTGTAATATCAATGCTTATTCTCCAAGCCCTCTCACCCTCTCTCTCTCTCTCTCTCTCTCTCTCTCTCTCTCAGGCACATACACACACTCACTCACATAGACTGTAGCGGATGGTACTCTCTCTCTCTCACTCACTCACTCACTTACACATGCGTTCTCTCTCTCTCTCTCTCTCTCTCTCTCTCTCTCTCTCTCTCTCTCTCTCTCTCTCTCTCACACACACACACACACACACACACACACACACAGAGGATGAATCGCATGGACCATTTTCAATTTCTCAGCACACTCACACACACAAAAGCTTGCAAGCAACAACGTCTCTCTCTCCTCTCTCTCTCTCTCTCTCTCTCTCTCTCTCTCTCACACACACACACACACACACGCGTGCACACACAATACGTGCATGACATCCATAATAAATCGATAGAATTGATGGTCCACAATCTTGGGAAGATGTGGACCGTCCATTTATTCTCAAGAACCAAAAGATTCCGACCCGGTTGAGCCTCCGCGACCTGAACCACCTCCTACCACATTGGAGTCTACGATTCTCCCACTTAACTATCGCGTGTCACTTGAAATGGAGGCGAGAGTGTAAATGATATAGCAAAAATGACGGGGTGATGATCACATGGTGTTCACTTAGAGATCACTTTGGGATGGTTGGGGTCACACAGTGATCACTTTGAAATAGATGGGTTCACAAGGTGATCATATCTTGATTGGGATTCGCACGGGGATCACTTGGCAGTCACTTGATGTTAACATCGAGTTTACTTGGGGTTCCCTTTAATTGTGATCACATGGTGATCACCTAGGGATTAATCAGCCATCGACGAACGACACAAAACCAATCCGTCCACCCCCAATTTATTGGACAATTGATCCCACCTGAAAGAGGGGATGTCAAATAATTACGAGGCTTACAAAGGGAGGTTCATTGGGTGAGACATAGAGGGGAGTTCTTTATGGCCTTCAAAATGCAAAGTAAAGCCACCCTTTAAATGCATTTTAACAAGTGATAACATTACAAGGCCGGGCAATGAAAAGGGCACATTAGTTCTCCATCAATTTAGCTAGTTTTATCAAAAAATTCCAAGCCAACTTTCTCTCTCATCCTCAATGGACAATCAAACTAGGGACTATTGAGATGATAAAGCAACACATCGGATGGTGTTTGGATGAACCATTTTAAATGAGAAAATTCATATTTGTTTAATGTTCTAAAAACCACAAAAACAATTAATTTCTACTAAAGATTCCAAAGGCATCTACAAATTCTAAGGTTAAAAAAAGGCAACATGTCGCCATCATCTCCCTCCCCCTCCCACCCCCAATCCCAACCCGACCCACCATCGCCTCTACACAGTGCTCACAGACTCCCTCTCTCTCTATGCCTTTGCCATTAGAAACTGCTTGCGCTCTCTCTCTCTCTCTCTCTCTCTCTCTCTCTCTCTCTCTCTCTCTCTTTGCAACGACAACCGACGCTCCCCTTCCTAGCAAAGCTCCTTCGCTCATCTTGAGACGGGATTCATGCCCTTCGCCTACCAAGGTCCACTCTTGCAGCGTGCACAGAAATGAGACAAACATGAAAAATGCATCTCGCGAGGCTGTCTCGCTGCTCGTCTTGCACCTAGGATGTCTCAACTTGCAGAGGAGAGAGAGAGAGAGAGAGAGAGAGAGAGAGAGAGAGAGTTTCACAGATGCCTTGTAAGGGTTTGAAAGAATGAGCTGGACAGCCTCGCAAGCAGCGTGCGCCTCTTCATCAAATTAAACAGTTTCCTTGGACTCCATCGCCATCTCAATCTCCTCTAGGCTCTCATGCCTCTACAAACTTCAAAAGTGCCTGCTCTTTTGCAAGCTCATGGCCATTGCATCTCGTGCCATAACACCTTAGATCCAGCACGTGTCACTCCCCTGTTGTACTACCCTCCCTGGAGTGCAGAGCACTCACGGTTTCCTTCACCCCCATACCCTCCACCTCAACCCTCGACGTGCAACTATGCCCTGCATAGAAATGGGACAAAGGGAAATGAGACCAAGAGAGAGACATATGTGCAATGCATGCGCTGCAAGGAAACCACAAATAGAGAGAGAGAGAGAGAGAGAGAGAGAGAGAGAGATTGCACCACTCCAACCAAGCCTTGCTCTACAAAGAAACAAAACGCAGACATGAAGGCCCCTCTGTTTGATGCGCCAAGCTTCAAGCCTCCTTTCCCTCCCTCGTGATTCTAATGCATGGCATCACATTCTTCCTCTCTCTCCTCCAGATGGTAGGCTTCCCCCCTCCGTTTTCCTCAAATGTATAGGGAATTCCTTGGGATTCCCTTTAACAACGACCCAAAAAAATATTGGCAGGACCTACTAGGGGATCTTAACCAATCGATGCCTCTCACTCACAAGTTGCCTTAGCCAACCTACCAGATTTCCATCTTTAAAAAATTCCTTGTCTGTAGGTCACTTGCCAATGAGGAGCTCCAGCAAGATCACCCCAAATGAGGAGATGTCCCCTTTGAAAGTGCACTAAAGCTTTGGTAGTGATGTGGAGTTTGGAGGCACATAGTGAGGTGCCCATGCCAATGTGCTCACACTCAAGTGAGTGTCCAATGCACTTATTGGCCGTCAAGGTTATCTTTTGACACATTGGCACAAGGGTTCACCGCAGACCTGGGTTGTGGTTCAAAACTTGTTGAAGAAGAAACACTCAATTGCCCACCAGCTGAAAGGATTTGGGCCAAAGATGTATTTATTAGACATATCAATTTGAACCACAAAGGATCAACTGAATTCTTCAAGCTTGTTATGGGAGAGGTCCATAAATCCTATGGTTCTAAGAGCCAGTACCACAATACTGCCGCCCTTGCATTGCAAACATCCTTGCTTAAAATTGAGCCACATCTAGAAAGCTTTGTCACTGTCCAAGAAAGGTCTGTCTCGACTTAAAACTAAGCCACATCTAGAAAGCTTTTCCATTGCTCAGGGAAAGGTATGTCTCTTGAAGAACTGTCATTTCATGTTCAAAGTAGCCAAAGGCAAGTTGGAGACTGCAGGTACTTAAATACACATGAGGTCACTTTTTACATTGTGGAAGTGACAATGACGAGATGGACCAAACACAAACAATTCATTGGAAAACAAAGAATTTTCAACACAGCAACTATCGTTAAAATCAAGAAGATACCTTGCCTTGCCTTGAGTTTTCAAATTAAGTCAAAGTTGGATAAATTGAGTTGAAACGAGGTCCTCAAATTTGTTTATTTTTTATTTTTAAGGCCGCATAACAAAAACATGAACATGATGGTGTTGATCCCACCCCCCCTCCCCCCCAAAAAAAAAGCAAGGCTAATCTTTAAAGATTTTAGAGGCAATTCTCCTCTTTTTCAAACGAGCATTGAGGGGGAAGACCACCCAACCTTCTAAAGAGTAGAAGTTTTAGAAACCATTCAGCATTCCTTCTAACTTTACCCTTCAACCCATGAACCTTGCCTGCAAGAGAAGCATAGGCAACAAGCTCACATTGCTTCTGGACTTCAAAAAAGAAAAGTTGTTCGTAGAAAAGATGCGATTGCTCGATGGGAAGGGATACTTTTCTTTTAAGTTCCACATCCTCCACAATAGAATCACGAATAATGAGTGTTATATATGTAGATGACAATTACATAACTTTGAAGGGCCATTTGAAGGGCTAATGCTATTCTGAAATAATAAGAAAAAGTGAATTGCCCCTTCCTTTCTCTTTGAATATCCCAACTAGTTGTGCATGATTGTAGCCTAGCTGTAAGAATAACATCAGACAGACGAACATGCATTTTTTTAAAGGGAAACCATCACTAAGGTCTCCCCCCTTTGGGGTAGGCCCAAAAACAAAAGTAGTGAGTAGTCACTCTTCAAATTTCATTTCAGCTGAAGTACTTCTTTACTTTTCATTACCAAACTCAGAAGTCTTTTTGTTTTTATTTTCCCATGTCAGTAGTGACCTTTCACTTTTGCATTTAAATTAAGTGTTTTTTAAGGTTTTCTTTGAAATGAAGCAATGAATAACACATGGAGGGTCTCTCCTTCCTTGAAAAATTTAAAGTGCTTTATATATAGTATATATATAGAAGTATAGAAGCTCATCCTCCACTTATTCATTTGAGATGCTTTGAAAGGATTTTTATTGGCTTTCTAAAAGAAGCCTTAGAGGAGTGTAGAGTTAGACATACTTTCAATGTTTTTCAATGATGATTGAGATTTGACTTAAATGTTATTTCAAAATAGTAAAAGTAAGCTTACGTTTTTTTTTTCAAAAGGGAATCTCAAAAGATCCCTTGGAAAACTAAAGGTAAAGAAAGAAAAGTGATGGCTTTTACAAAGAAAAACAAGTTAAAGGGTCATGGTGACTTTCTAAATAACAAGAAAATGATAAAATCGTAGGTAAAGCATTGTTCATGAATATCTCTTTTATTAAGAGACAGAGTTTCCTCCTCCTTGCAAAGAAGCAAACCGGAAATAATAGTCGAATTTTTTAATTTGCAAGAATTTTGAACCATGGTTTGGTCATTTAGTGTGTGTGTGTGTGTGTATATATATGTGTGTGTGTGGGAGTGTAAAATAAATAAATATATGTATATGTGTATGTATATATATGTATAGAATTTATTAGAATTATGCAAGGTGAAGCTTCACTTTAGCATTCTAAAAGAATAGAATGCAAGTGAAGTCAAGCCGTGTAAGGATATGAAATGAAAGGTGAAATAGAAAGATTCATTTAATATATTAAAATGGAAATAACATTTAAAGTAAATCTCCATCATGGCACTGAAAACAATGGAAGTATGCCTAACCCAACTCAACACTAAGGCTTTTTTTAGAAAGCCAAAAAAAAGGAGAAATGAAAATGAAAAGGCTGTGTAAGGATGTGAAATGAAAGGTGAAATAGAAAGATTCATTTAATATTTTAAAATGAAAATAACATTTAAAGTAAGTCTCCATCATGGCACTGAAAACAATGGAAGTATGCCTAATCCAACTCAACACCAAGGCTTCTTTTAGAAAGCCAAAAAAAAGGAGAAATGAAAATGAAAAGGCCGGCCTTGGGAAGAAAATTAAAATGAAGACGAGGATAAGAGCGGCTAGGTGATGGCGCAAGGGATAGGTGGCCTCAAGATCGACACCAATCCATGGAAGCCTGTTTTTTTAGTATGGGGGAGCCTATGAGCACGACGCTCGTTCATCAACTCATACGATTTAATTGTGGCTTCCGTGTTGAGGGTTCGATTGCGCATCGTTCGCCGCATGCTATCTCAAGTGGAATCCATGAAGATTCCATTTGACTAATTGAGAGTAGACTGAGTGAGTATAGGGGAGCTGAAAAATCTCTAAATTTTGTAGTTTCAAATTTAAAAGGGAAAATTACCGAAATACCCCTCTAATTTGTGGAAATTCCTACTTTACCCCTCAAATTTCCCAAAATACCCTTGTATCTATTTTGGTTGGATTCTTCAAGACTTTCTAACCTTTATTCTTCTTTGAGGATTGAGATCCGTTTTTGAGTGCTTAGGATGTAATGTGTCACAAATTACCTCCATAAAAAATGCAATTATGACTAAAAATGATGAAGCAATTCATCTCCAAAGCCCTGTAGAACCAACTTAAAGTTTAGCTTTAGCACCTATTGGCATATTCGTATATACTGGGTCTTTTGCACAACCCATTAATTAATTAGTCTGAAAGATTGGTTTTGGAATCAAGACTTCGGAAGCAAAAATCTCACGCCTCGTCAACAACAGCTCCTCAATCCATCGCCTGTTCAAGCATTGCAGGGATTGCCACTGCGTGCCGTCCGCCTTTGCCACTCCTTCCCTCTCTCCTCCCCGTCCAATCCAGTGACCGTGCCGTCCTCCACTCCCATCGCACTTGCCTACCCATCCAACCTCTCTCTCCTGTAGCTATGCAGCCCCGCCGTTCATTCCCCTCCAGTTCGCCTTTGCTAGTACTACAAGCAGCTCTCTCTCTCTCTCTCTCTCTCTCTCTCTCTCTCTCTCTCTCTGTTTCTCTCTCTCTCTCTCTCTCTCTCTCTCTCTCTCTCTCTCTCTCTCTCTCTCTCTCTCTCTCTCTCTCTCTCTCTCTCTAGTGGTGATCGCACAGCTTCCCAGTCGATGCGCAACAAGAAAAAAATATTTTTGGCTCCTCGACAAGGCCATGGCGAGCCCTACTGCAATGCCTGCACAAGACCATTGCACACAACTAATGCTCCAACACACGAATCTGTGTTGTCCACGTTCGAAACTACAGCTTCCCCATTTGTCTCGATCTACCTGCCCCGGGCACGTTGACAGATGTTGATTTTCTTGCGTCTCTATTTTCTCCGACTCCCTCTCTCTCTCTAGTTCTCTTGACGCATGGCAGCGCTCTCTCCACCTGCACTCCACTTGGAGTCTACCCCTTTTTCCTCGTGAAAGCTAAGGAGGATCTCGTCAGATTCCCCCTAATTTGACGTGCTTGCAAAGATTAGGACCACATACTCACTCTTCTTATAAAAAGCTACAATTTTTTTTTTTTTGAGACATTTACTCTCACAACCAGGGGTATTGTGGGAATTTTGCAAAAATTTGAAGGGCAATTTGGGAATTTATGACAAAATATGGGGGGTATTTTGGTAATTTGCCCAATTTAAAACTCAGAGAAAAAAATTCATAGGTGGTATTACAGTAAACCTAGAGAGCTATCAAAGAGGGGGATATTTTTTCCTTGTTTCATGCAGGGTTGTCCACTTGATCTTTCTGTCCTGAGGTTCATCGTGCGAACGTGCGCGATTATAAGACTGGGTGACGGTGTAGTGTTGTGGAGGCTAGCCGAGGTGGAGCCAACTGCTAAGATCTGGGGAGGGCGGCACAAGGGATAGAGGATGCAAGCAAACGCAAGTGCACGCAACTACTGAGAGATGGGGTGGAACAGAGGATGCAAGCGAATGCAAGTGGTAGGAGTTGCAGATGGTGCCCTAGCCCGGAGGTGTTGTGGCAAGATGGGAAAGGTTGTTGTGGAACAAAGCAGACGGAGATTCTCCCATCAAGAGGGACTTGGTACAATACAATATTTGTGTTCCTTGCGACCTAGGTGATGCAATGAAGATGGAAAGCTTCATGCACCACGAGCAAAACATAAACTTTGTAAAAGTATGAACCATCCCGAACCTCAGTCCCAAGGCCTCAAACACCTTCAAAGGTGGAGAGAACTAGCGGGGAATGAGGATAGGGAAGAGCAAGAAGAAACATTCGTAGGAGAAAGAAATAGTTCCTCACTTATCATCACTCTTCTTGCTTAGCATAGCATAATAGCATAGTAAGGAGACGAAGAAGATGGCAAGCTTAAGCATTGAAGCATGGCTCTTGGTTGGATTTTCATTCTATAACCAAGAGTGTTGGTGTAGGATATCAACTTCTCAACAAGCTTGGAGAAGGAGATGGATCTCTTGCACTTTGCACCTCACACAATGAGTGTGTGTGTGTGTGTGTGTGTGTGTGTGTGTGAGAGAGAGAGAGAGAGAGAGAGAGAGAGAGAGAGAGAGAGAGAGAGAGAGAGAGAGAGTACACCCCCCAAGCTAGCCCCTGGCTTCCTTGGTTGACCCCCCCTTGTAGCTCATGCTAGAAGATGATTGAATCCCTACAAGCCTAGACAATCACATGTAGGGTGCATATCAAGCAACCATGCTAGCCTTGGGACAAGTGTCCCCCTTTCCCCTTTGAGAGAGAGGACTTGATAAATGCATAATCAATTAAATAAATTAGCTAAATTATCATTGGACCCCTTGAGAGGCTAACCAATAGGCTTTAGGCACACCATGAGGCAACATGAAGAGGAACTTGACAAGTGTCCTTGTTACTTCTTTAGACCAAGCTTGCCTTGTGTGAGGGTGTGTGTGTTCTCTCTCATGAAGGCTCACCCCCCCTTGAGTAGGGATCGTGTTTGACTTTTGGAACTCCTCAAGCACCTTAGTCATGGAGCACCTTAATCATTAAGCACCTCAAGCATCTTAGTCAGCAAGCACGACAAGCACCTCAAGCTCCTTAGTCAGCAAGCACAACAAGCACATCAAGCTTGGGCCGTGTTCCCACCTCAAGCACAACCCTAGCTTGCCTAAGGTCAAAGGACTTTTAACACTAACCTTTGGAGGTCTTTAATGAAGCTAACCCTAAGGCCTTAAAGCTCCATTAGCTAGCCTTTCTCTTTGAGATACCATCTCTCATTTGGACCCTTTAACGTTGGCCCCGTATTGAGATAGATCCATACGCACATGTCTATATTCTAACCCTTGTTCCCCTCTATTCTGCCACATTAAATGATCAGTTTAATATTAATCATTTGGGTTGGTTAGATATTGGATGTTATGACATGCCATCCCTATTGTTGTAGCTAACTCCATATTAGCATGTAGGAGAGAGAAAGATGGAATGGAGCCTACATCACCTTATGGGTTTGACGATGTCAAACTATGAGCCCCCTTAGCCATGTACATCATCTTCTTGCCTCGCTTGGATCTTATACCAACATAAGCAACATTTTCATACCTTTGGCATATGAAGGATTTGTTGACTCAATGTGCTTCAAGCTGCCATGGGAGGCACGACGCACTA
Organism: Adiantum capillus-veneris; assembly: GCF_014529385.1. Taxonomy (NCBI): domain Eukaryota; kingdom Viridiplantae; phylum Streptophyta; class Polypodiopsida; order Polypodiales; family Pteridaceae; genus Adiantum; species Adiantum capillus-veneris. The sequence continues at coordinate 110,311,759 of NC_140958.1, forward strand.
TAGCGCGTAGAGATTTCGGCTTAGCCTCACGATCTTCCACCCTAGTTCACTAAGCCTTCACACTTTTTGGCCCCCCTCCCTTGGACCTTGATGGTCGGGTATGGTCATTTAGTGACCATTTCCATAATGTTGACTCCAACATGACTTCCGGCTCCCTACCCCTTCTCAAATTTATACTACCATTTTTTGAATTTATAGCAATTGGTATCCCCCTATTAGATGGACTAGTTTGGCTGGTGGCCTTCAACAAACTCTCTCTCTCTCTCTCTCTCTCTCTCTCTCTCACACACACACACACACACACACACAGCCGTTTTTTGACCTAGTAGACAGCAATTCACTCTTTTGACCATAACTTGCTCATCCGAACTCCAATTTAGGTGATCTATAGCCTCAATCGAAGAGCATGAATCCCTCTACGCATTGATGTAAAGACATAATTTTTTTGTGTAATGGAAGGCTTTGCTATAACAGCATCTCAGAACTGAAAAACTGTCAAAACTTTTCGTTTTTGTTGCCGACTTGAAGGCAATGTCAGACAAAACTCGCAAGGGTGGAAAAGCCACACTCGCCATGGAGAATGATGCCAAATCTCCAAGGAATTTGGATGCTAATCCAACCATATCGTCTACAACGGAAGCAATGATCATGGCTTACTTGATCTCGTTACAAGAAACCGTCAACAAGCAAGGTGAAGAGTTGCGCGCACTTGCAATGGAGAATGGCACTTTAAGAGTTCTCGTTGTGGAGAATGAGCACCTCAAGAAGGTTCTTGAAATGCAAACGACATGCTTGATGTATCTTGAGAATGAAGTTCAAGAATGTAAACGCTCTCTTGTTGACATGAATGTATTGAAAGAGCGCTTGAGCAAAGTTGAGAGTGATCATGTATTGAAAGAGGAAACGATAGATACAATACGACATGATGTATGTGAGATGAGAAATGCATCCAAATCATGGGCTGATATATGTAAGGATAATGTGGTTTCTACATCTCCTATCACGCAAGCCGTTGTCCAAGCAAAGAATGTAGAGAATGTGGACACTCAAGAATTGCAAGAACGACAAAAACGCTCAAAGAACATCGTCATTCGTGGAATCAAGGAGGAAAGCATGGAAAAACCCCAATCTCTTGCGGTTGCTATTGAAGAGTTTTTTGCTACACACTTTGGCATGTCAGGAATCATGGCTTATGGTGCACATCGAGTTGGAAAACAAGGAGTCCCTAGCTCAAGAGAAAGACCTATTGTATGTACCATGGCTGATGAGGTAAAGAGAAAGATCATTCTTAACAATGGTTGGATCTACCTTAAAGGAATGGGTTGTAATGTATATCAGGATCGCACTCTTATGCAACAAAATGTACGTCACAAAGCATACGAGGAAAGAAGCAAGAAGGTTAAGGTATCATCTCAAGAAGAAAAGCCACTTGAGGAGGATGCAAGTCCACCCAACAAATAGGGACACATGATCTATGAGACCAACTCACGCTTGCGAATAAGCTTTTGGAATTGTAACGGGTATCCATGGAATTCGGGAATTGGCATTGATGAGCTTACCAATGACCCCGATGTGATACTTCTTGTCAAAACATGGGAGCATGATGCGCAACGAATTCTTCGATTTGACAAATACGATGTGCATTCTTTGATGTGGGCCAAAAATGCAAAGCAACGAAGAGGCCAAGGAGGCATAGCATGTATGACCAAAAATGGTTTGAAAGATGTTTCCATTGTCAAAGAAGATAAGTGTAAACGCTACTTATGGCTGAAAATCAGCCAACCAAATGGTCAAGTCATGTTTATGGCTGGTTGCTACATTCCTCACTATGACTCCAACTTTTATGCTCGCTTGAATATGGATAGAGATCAATCCTTTGATGAACAAGAGGAAGACATTGCTCATTACAAGGATCAAGGTGAAGTCATTGTTTTTGGAGACATGAATGCTCACACAAATATGTTACAATACGACACACAACAAGTCGACATGCCGCATGTCTCAAGAAGAATGGATGACTCATACATGTATAATCGAAGTTCTAATGATGCAAAAGAAGTGGATCACTATGGAAAGTCACTTCTACATATGTGCAATAGTACCGGAATGCTCATTACAAATGGTGTATCTCTATGGCAAGGCACCAATGACTTTACATGTAGAAAGCACGATGGTGATAGCGTGATTGACTATATGTTGTTCTCGGAAGCCACTCTAGAATGCATACAAAGCTTTACACTTGGTGAATGGAATCCGGAATCGGATCATAGAATGTTATGTATTGACCTCAAGTGTGGTAAACAGCCCGAGCATGTAGCCTCCAATCATGATGTGAATCCTTTGTACCTACGTCTAGACTTCAAACGAGCACTTATATATGCTGATATGGTGGACCAAATGTTAAGCATGATAGAGCATCAAGAGAGTCCAACATTAGAATGCAAGTGGAAAGTTTTCAAAGAAGTAATTTGCTCTTGTGCGAAGGAATGCTTTTCGGTGAAACACATGTCTTGCAAAAGGTCTAAGAAGGGTAGCACCAAGAATAAATGGTTTGACATGGAATGTAGTCAAGCCCGAAAACACTCGCTAAGATTAGATGCAATCAAAGAAAAGGAAGTTTACTTGGAATGTTCACACACATACAAATCACTTGTTCAAAAGAAGAGGAGAAGGTGGGAAGTCAAAAAACAACTTCTTTTAGCGCAAGAGAAAGCACATGCATGTGGCAAGTTATGGCAAAATCTAAAAGGCAAGCGCGTTGAGAGCTTTGGTGACTTGACTCTTGAGGATATGTATATGCATTGCAAGAACCTCTATGAGAAACCCAATGTTGATAAGATGGAGTGTTGTAGCTTCCTTCCGTTTATATCTCCCTTCTTTACCATTGAAGATGTATGCTACGCGCTTGAGAAACTTGCTACCCGCAAGGCAGGTGACCTTCAAGGTGTCAAGGCTGAAATGATTAAATTGACAAGCAAGAAAACACGATATTGGATATGCGATATGTTTAACCTTGCACTTCAGTATGGCATGCCTCATGATTGGAGTGCAAATTGGATCAAACCTTTGCACAAAGGAGGAGATGTAAACAATGTGAACAACTATCGCACTATAATGGTTGGTTCTTTGATGGCAAAGTTATTTGGATATATCATGGAGATGAAGATAAGTGAATGGGCTGAAAATAATGGCAAACGTGCGCTTGGCCAAGTAGGTTTTCGAAAGCATCATAGCACTATTGATCACCTTGTCACTCTTCGAGTTCTTATAGAAGCGTCTCGATTGAAAGGAAAAAAGTTGTATTGTTGCTTTGTGGATTTCAAGAAAGCTTTTGACATGGTACCGCGAGAAAATCTTTGGAGACGTTTGCAAAGCCTTCAAGTGCCGAGAGAATTTATGCATGCAGTCTTTTGCATCTACCAAAAAGTGATATGTCGATTACGTATGGGAGATGGAATTTCAGAATTTTTTGCAAGCACCATTGGTGTCAAACAAAGACGCCCACTTTCCCCAATCCTCTTTGGGCTACTCATTGATGAATTGGAATGCATGGTTCTTGATTTTATGCAGCAAGAAGGCATAGAAGAGGTTAAGATCGAAAATGCGGTGATCATGGTTTTGCTTTATGCTGATGATGTAGTGCTCTTGGCACATACCTTAGAAGATGCACAAAAGCTTATGAGTGTCTTGGAACTCTTTTGCCTACATAGCGGGCTGATTATGAATGGATCCAAAACCAAGGTTATGCTTGTAAAGACCCTCAATGACGAAAATCCATGCATTGTATACAACAATGAGCAACTTGAAGTGGTAGATCACTTCAAGTACCTTGGCCTTGAGGTTCCATCCAACCATTAATGGAAGGATTGTGCAATGCGTTGCTTGGAAGCCGGAAAGAGGGCTTATTATGCATTTGAGAACATGTGCAATGCTGGAGAGATCAAGTGTTGGGCTCTCAAAAAGTACCTCTTTGACACATTGGTGACACCGGTGCTTCTTTATGGAGTGGAGGTGTGGGGTGGAAGCATTGGGAAGTCTACTTGGAAAGAGTTTGAGAATGTCCAAAAGCGTTTTCTCACCAACTTTCTCCAAGTCAAGACACAAACACCCTACATGCTCTTACTTCTTGAGTCCGGATCGCTTCCCATTGAGGTCTTGGGCATGCAAAGGGTTGTGGAGTACATGCATAAGACACAACATAGCCCTTTGCATCGACTTCCTAGAATCGCATATGAAGCAAGTCAAAACGTTCAAAAGACATGCAAGAGCAAAATACTAAGTGCGGGGTGGATGCTTGACATCAAGAAATGGTTTGGAAGATGGGATGCATGTCACTTGGTCAAGGATGCGTCGATTGACTCCCAAGTTAATGAGGCCTTCTTACAACGCCAATGTATCACGGCTTGGGAGAAATCCAGAGGTTCTCGCTTCAGCCATTACACCACACACGTTGCCCCAAACTACAAATCTCTCTTCTTCTCTGAACGAGGTAACCGAACCCATCCCTACATCCTTGAGCCCATCCCGTTGAGTGCGATCTGCACCATTGCCTCCATTCGTCTTAGCTCCCATTCTCTACGCTGCGAGACAGGACGTTGGGGCACTGGCGAGGAGTGTCATCGACTTTGCACCTTATGCCCTCGTCAAGTGCGAGAGAGTGAGTACCACACACTACTTGAGTGCTCAGCTTTTGACCACATTAGGTCCTCTTTTCCCCATATATTCAGCCATGAGCTCTCCCTACATACCTTCCTCTCCCAACCACGATGTGGACTCTTTATTGCGACGCTCATTTCAGCTATTTTTGAGCATCGAGAGTTACTTATGACCTCCACTCACACCACGTGACATGTTCATTTGGTCCCATAGGTCATATTTGACCTCCGAGGATGATAATAGAACTATCTATCTATCTATCTATCTCTCTCTCTGAGCATTGAGCGCGTGTGTGCCAGGTTGCAGGCCACACTCGCCGGAGCAAGCAAGTGTTGCCATGTGGCTTGAATTCCTCCCCGCTCCCGCCATAGGAAATGGTCACTAAATGGTCCTTCTCAAATTAATACCACCATTTTTTGAATTTAATTAGCAGTTGGTACCCCCTATTAGATGGCTAGTTTGGCCGGCGGCCTTTAACCACCTCTCTCTCTCTCTCTCTCTCTCTCTCTCTCTCTCTCTCTCAGCCCTGAGCGCTTGTGTCGTTGAGTTACAGGCCACGCTCGTCGGAGCAAGCAAGTGCCGCCACGTGACTGGGGGAGGGGTCAAAATTATTCCCCGCTCCCGTCGATCGCCATGTGGTCGTCAACATTTTAGGGAATGGTCACCATTCCCTACCCCTTAGCAAATTTATACCACCATTTTTTGAAATTATACCAACTGGTACCACCTATGAGGAGATGGACTAATTTGGCTGGCGGCCTTTGTTCGCGTCTCTCTCTCTCTCTCTCTCTCTCTCTCTCTCTCTCTCTCAGCGCTAGCGTTTGTGTCGGTTGCATGCCACACTCGCCGGAGGAAGCAAGTGCCGCCACGTGACCGAGGGAGGGGTCGGAACTACCTCCCGCTTTATTAATGGTATAGATAGCCTAGATGTGGCAGGCCATTAATTCCCACTTACCTTTCGATTATTAACCTCGTTGTTACAGTGAAAGGTAACCTCTAAAAAAAAGGCGTGCAGCTCGTGTCAGCAGAGATCTTGCATGCGAGCGCAGTCTTGAGCTTCCGCCTTGAATCCAGGAAGAGAAAGCGGACTGTCGTGGGCGTTTCGGCAGAAGGCGAAAGCTCATGGTTGTGGTTTTCTTCCTCGTATGGCAGCGCGTAGTGATGAGATTAAGCTCCACTGGAAACATATCTACGGTTGCATTCGATAATGAGCTGCAGTTCTTCTGGTTAGTCTGCTTCCTATCTTATCAATTTGCACATTCTCACGGATTTAGTCACAACAGCATGATGCAAACAAGTCATGTTGCACGATGACCTTGCGTCTGCAAGTTTCAGGTGTATGTTAAACTTAAGGGATGCCCTGCCATTTTTGAGAATGTAAAGTGGATTTCTGCTTGCAATTGCCTGGTCATTTGAGACGTTTGTATTTTGCTTTAATCTTATGTTTAAATATAGCCTTTAAGCTCTTCAGTACTTTTGCTTGCTCATGCACCGATGGAAAAAGTGATTGTGCACAATCCTTGGTTACGTTTCTTTACATCCCACAGAGAATGATTTAGGGCAGCTCTATATTGCTGTTTTTTGTAGACAATTGCTTTATGTCAAACCTGGGAGACATTTTTGGAAATTTTTGATGGATGAGTAAATGATTTGGATCACACAGAAAAATACGTACCATTGGTAAAAAATAGGACATTCAACACTTTTCTACATTTAAGAGACCTCAAACATTCAAGAACCAAAACAAACCACTTTGCATGTACTAATTTCAAAACACACATCAGATACATCATACTTGACACAAATTATAAATCCGAGCATTGAGCCGCAAGCGGCAATACTAAAAGCACATTGTACCATATGGCATACTGCGAGAAAAGATGGATCATGGTCCACATACAAAACTGTGTCAACCAAAAAAGGCTCATACTAGAGCATACAAGTAACAAATGCTCTCTGTTTTTCGCTCTCTGGAATCGTGTGTTTTTCGCTCTTTGTAATCTGTAATCTTTGGGACTTTAATATTAGCCAAACATCAAATGGCCAGGCCCATCATATAGGCGCCCTAAAAAAATACACTCGTCAGCAAGCGAATTCCCGAAAACTAGGAAAAAAAAATACTCACGTACGGATCGATCTGTACACGTACGGATCCGTACAGTACGGCCGTACGGTACGGATCGGATCCGTACGTACGTTTATATCAACCTTGCCTCGAGTAAGGGCGTTCTTATATAGAAACTGAAGAGACACGATGAAGGGACATGACCATAGGTTGAAAGACATCACTCTTGGCAAATAGTCGTGTCCCTCTGCTCTAGAGTCGTGACCCTTCGGCGTAAAGGTGCAGCTATTCGTTGAAGAGGCATGGCTATTTGCCGAACATGTGCGACTCTTGGGCGAAGGGATGCATTCTTTGGAGAACGGGGGTCTCGGATATGGTGCGTCTTCGTATCTACAAAAGAATCAAGCAAGAAGGTAATACCAAGACAAACAATACGTCACAATCGTGACCCTTAATTAAGTACTTAAACTCATGATTAAGACTTAAGAAACTTAAACTTGACTTAGAGACAAGACCAGAAGACTCTGTGTTTGATTGATTGATTCCTTCATTGAAATGTGTTACAAGGGCGTTCTTATATAGAAACTGAAGAGACGATGAAGAGACATGACCATAGGTCAAAAGACACGACTTTAGGCCAATAGTCGTGTCCCTCTGTTGTAGAGTCATGACCCTTCGGCGTAAAGGTGCAGCCATTCACTGAAGAGGCATGACTATTCGCCGAATAGGTGCGACTCTTGGGCGAAGGGACGCATTCTTTGGAGAATCGGGGGTCTCGGATCTGGTGCGTCTTCGTACCTGCAAAAGAATCAAGCAAGAAGGTAATACCAAGACAAACAATACGTCACAATCGTGACAGGTGCATCCAAGGAGTACTGGAACGGAGGCAATCTATCCATGCTGAGACCGTGTGACTGAAACCATGATGTCATCTACCCATACTAGCATGCTTTATCACCTTGTAGCGCTAGTTGTCGGGATGACTTAAGGGCTAGCCGAGCATATCTGTCTCTAGGAAGGTCCCATAAACTATGCATGAAGGATACTGATCTAGTAAGTGCCTCGACCACCGGGGGGGGGGGGGGCTCGAATAATTTCATGTGGCACTGAGGCCTTAGCCCAAATCATCCAAGAAATCATAGAGACTAAAGGCCTCTCCATACATCTCCATCCATCAATGCTACTAGATTTGCCATGGTGGTCCAGTGAGGGTCCCCATATTTGAACTCCGTAAAGCACAGCCGAAGCCATAAGAGTGTTGAAAAGCGAGAGCTTTGTTCGAGGTTCTTGAAACTGAGCCTGCGACACATCCTCTCCGATCCTCCCAAAGCTGCATAAGCTCTCGTTTGTCTAGTCTTCGGTGTTGTCCTTAATGAAAACACAGGTCCACTGAAGACTACCTCGAGATAGGTGTATGCATGTGTATACTCCACCGTCTCTTGGCCAAATGTAAATGTGGGTGTTGATCTCCTAACCCACTGTGGTGTGGTGTTAAAACACCATAACCTTGGTTTTCCCCAGGTTAACAGACAATCCACTATCATGAGAAAATGTGTACAAAGCATCTAAGTGACGTTGCATCCCCTACAGGGATTCAGAAATGAACACAATATCATCAACATATAACAATAGTGGGATCCATGTCCCTGCCAATTGTGCTCCTCTATCACCATCCCTCTCAATGTAGTTAGAAATCTTATCCACATACATGCCAAATAATGTAGGAGATAGTGGGCAACCTTGTTTCACCCCGATAGTGGAGTGAACCAAATCAGAAATCCACTATGAGTACGTACATGCCCCACTACTAACCTATAAAGAGCCATGATCCCCCAAATCAACTCTGTGGTTACCCCATCTCCTGCAGTTTGCGCATCAATCTAGCTCCAGGCATTGCATCAACGGCTTTGCGGAAATCCACAAAGCAACAATCGAGCCTTCTCCCATGTGATCTCTCCTCCTCAATAATGGCTCCGAGTGTTAGAATATGATCAAGAGTAGAGAAACCCCTCCTGAGCGTGTCCTTCTGCTCGTACACCCTCTTTCTCTGCCCATCTACTCAACTGTTGCTCAAGGATGGATGCATACAACCGTGCCAATGTGTGTCCAATCATGATAGTGCGGTACTTCCCAGGCTCCATAGGGGTCCCTTGACTTGAGGATAGGTAGGATAGTAGACAAACTCCAAGTATCAGGTAGGCCCTCACAGATGGCATGGTTGAACATCATTGTGAGAAGCTCTGCAAGTGAATCTCTAGCATGTATAAAATGCTATGCTACTAGGCCATCATTATCATATGCTCTCTTGGTCCTCACCCTGTTAATGGCCTTCTTTACCATCTCGGCGGTAAAGAAAACACGTGTGGGCATGGCTCTGACGGATCTGGAAGAGGTGGCTGCCTCGAGACTGTGTAGAGAGATGATGCATATTGACCCCATATCTTCGTAGAAGTGATGACTGGTGGGGGAGAATGCCTATGGAAGAGTCGCCATGCCTTGCATGAGTCCTGGCTCAAAAACAACCGGTATAAATCTCGCTTGAATCTGCCGCACTAAGCGCCTAGAAGCAATCCGTGATTGCTTGTGAGTGACGACTCCTAGAGTCCTAGGAGTACCTCCCTCTGAAGTCGGGTTCTTGTCTCTCTATGCTCCTCATCATACCAGCTATTCTGGGGTATGCTCAAGAATATCATCCCTTCCCAAGCGCAGTGTGTGGGTATGCCTCTGCAGCTGCATCGTGCAGTGTCTGTCAATATATAAGCGAGTTCCTCTGGAGGTCTCCCCGGATTCTGTGTGCATAAGTGTCTGTATATACCATCTATGTAGATAGAATGAGCCTCCGAAGTAAAAGTGTATCGTGTATGCGCAGATGTCTGTGCCACTCAAGCCGTGCTGAATGGGAAGGTAAACGTGAGGGCATGATCTACTGCTACCCTGATAGGCTTGGGCTCGACTGTAAAGTCCTGAATAAAGGGTATAAAATTGGGCTGAGCCAAAACATAATCCATTGTGCTAGCCCTGTGTCTATGAGGAAAACAAGTAAACCCACTCGATGCTAATCCACTGTGCTAGCCCCATGTCTATGAGGAAAACATCTAAACCCACTCGATGCTGGAAATCTCTGGAGGCCATTCAAGATGGCAGTCCATGTTCGGTCTCCATGTCTATCAAATATTCCCCATATGCATTGTGCTCCTCATCCTGCGAACACTTGGCCAATCCCATATCATTGACATCCAACTCTCTCAACATTTCCTCTTGAGGTATCGTAGAATGCTGTTGGAGAGTGGCCTGTCTTGGCATTAAAGTCTTCCAGAAGAATGACATCTCTCTCCCTAGAGAATTCCCATATGTCCTCATCCAATATCATGTAGGGTGACTGCCCCTTGGGTGATGCATAATGAGATGTGCTGGGGCAAAATAGCATATTGCAATGTAGAGTGGCTCCTTGTCTCCGCTCTCACTCTGACCAACATAAATTTGACCTGCTCATCTCTTTGAACAATACGAATGAGGGGCTGAAGCTGTGTAACAGACTTGGGCACCCCAAGTCGAGAACCTGGCACGACACACGAGAGAATCACTTACGCTATAATCACAGTTTAATTGAGTCGACACAGCTCGGTGTAGTTTCGTGCCCAGAGAGATTGGCCCCAAAGACTGGCGCCCCTTTCGGTATTTGTTTTTTTATTAATGCTTGAGCAAAAGTTACAATCCATGCGGGTCCTCTCTGCTTGAAAGCTCGTTAGCAATCTGAGCCAGGGAGTGGCCCTATGGTCTTATTTAAAGGCCTTGAGGGCTCTCAAAAGCAGTTACATGAAAAGCTTCAACTCAAAAGCACTTGGCCCCCAAAAGCTAGAGCTGCTAGTGCCAAAAGCAGAAATCCGTACAGCCTTAAAACCGGAAGTCCATATGGTCCGCCACGTGAGCCAGTTAGCACGTTTTCTGGCCATCCGTATAGCCACCCACGTCAGCGCATATTGCAGCGTCCGTACAGCCTGTCCGCCCTCCTTTTTAATTTCCTAGTGTCCCTTGGGGCCCTGTTGGTAGGTTCCTATAAGTTGGAACAACTTATAGCATCACGTCCTTGTGAGAGTATGCGTGCGCGAAAGCTTGAAGAGAGAGAGAGAGAGAGAGAGAGAGAGAGAGAGAGAGAGAGAGAGAGAGAGAGAGAGAGAGAGAGAGAGAGAGATTAGACCACAAACGCAAGATGGTGAAGAGGGGGCGATCAGCCCCCCATGATTACCATGAGCAGAATACTCATCACACAATAACCAAATCCTGTTCGGGTGCCGCTAGAACAACTTCTGTTTGTGGCCCCATTCTGTCGGGCGTGATTCCAAGTCAAGCCGCCAATTCAGGCGAAATGAAGTTGGCCTTTGCTCTTGTGTCAAAGAAGATGAAGGCTTCTTGATCTTGTACTTTGCCCCATGCGTGGTAAAGTTCTATGCTTTCATCCATCTGATCTGGGTCGATCTCCACACAATCTGGTCCCAGTCCTGCTTTCATCTTCCTTTCCTGCCATGTTCTTCGGTTGCTCTAGAACACTCTTGCGTATCTTCCGATGGTGCTCTCTCTGTGCCTATTTGGGGCACCGTGCGGCAATATGCCGTTGTTCGCCACAGTCAAAACACTTGCCTTCTTTGGGATACTCGGATTTTTGGTCCTTCGTCAAACGGGGACAAGTATCTTTCTTCTTTTGAAACTTCTTCCTCCTTCTATTATCATTGTTCAAATTTTGTTCGGTCCTTTTGCGTCAGCTGTTGATCTGTGGGGTAAGTCAGGTAACCCGAATGCATAGCAAACCCTTGCGTAGCATGTCCCATTAGTTGCTCGATGGACTCGGTTTGTTATAGTAAACAGTAATCTCGAATCCCATTAGGGAGTCCACAACAAAACTGCTCGATTTGTTGCTTACTGATCTTTTTAAAGAAAAAGGCATCCCAAAACCTTTCACAGAATGAATCCAAAGTGTCTCCCTTAGTCATCCGAAGATGATTCCAGATTGTAATTACATTGCGCTTGTACTCCTGAGTGAGCCAAGAGGAAATAAAAAGTCGCTTGAATTTAAGCAACTTGGTCGGTGCTTCTTTTTGTAAGAGAAAAGTGGACCACCATGTCTGTGCATTTTCTTTCAAATAAGATGCCGCCCTTCTAATCTTTGAGTGCTCTTAGTAGCGCCCTCCAGAAAAAGCTATGTCAAATTGTTGAAGGAAGGCTCTGTAAGCATCTCTAAACCGTGAAAAAGTATCAAATTTGACTGCTTGTGCACCTTCCTTGAATTCTTTGGTGTTCTTATTCTTGTCTTCGAGGAAGTCATATTGATTGGCTCTGTAAAAATGCTTCCTCTTTGAATAAAACATCTAGTCCTCGGAGTCCGAACTATCAAACAAGGACGACTCCTCATCGAAACTCTTAGAAAATTGTCTGGATTTGCGGTGGGATCTGCTTTTGTTAGCCTTCTTCTTGTTCTTTCCATATCTTTGATTCTTTCGTCGTTTCTTGCCCTTTCTATCCTCATCACTCGAATTAGAAGAGGAAGAGCTATCGGAACTGTCAGAAGAAGATCAGGACGAACTAGACAATCCCTCGAAGCATACATGCTTATTCTGTTTTCTTGCATTCGCAAAAGAAGATTGACGACCCAAATAGGAAGGGTAGTCTGTTCCCTTTTTGCGTTTCTACGGTTGCTTCTTTGCCCCCGAAAGTTGGTTGACTCGTCTTTCGACAATGTCATCAAGTTCATCTTTAGTAAACATCCGTGGGACAGGAGGTTTCTTGAGGGCTGACTTTAATGGGAAGTCGATGGCTGATTGCCATCAGGAATGCACTTCATCGATCGGGTGCGGGGTCAAAAATTTGGCATACTAGGGATCTTTCGAAAACTGGAGCATCTGCTTTGTGCAATCATCAACCTATTGTTGACGCTGCATCTCCATTAATTGATACTCAAATAGGCAGGGTAGTCTGTTCCCTTGTTGCGTTTCTTCGGTTGCTTCTTTGCCCCCAAAAATTGGTTGACTTGTCTTTCGACAATGTCATCAAGTTCATCTTCAGTAAACATCTGTGGGACATGAGGTTTCTTAAGGGTTGACTTTGATGGGCCAAGATTGACGACCCAAATAGGCAGGGTAGTCTATTCCCTTGTTGCGTTTCTTCGGATGCTTCTTTCCCCCCAAAAGTTGGTTGACTCGTCTTTCGACAATGTTATCAAGTTCACCTTCAATAAACATCTGTGGGACAGGAGGTTTCTTGAGGGTTGACTTTAATGGGAAGTTGATGGCTGTCTACTGTCGGGAATGCACTTCATTGATCGGGTGCCGGGTCAAAAATTTGGCATACTGGGAATTTTTCAAAAACTAGAGCATTTGCTTTGTGCAATCATCAAGCTGCTGTTGACGCTACATCTCCATTAATTAATACGCCGTAGGCCGAGGTGGCCGGCATTCTTTATCTGCTGTGCCATTTGAATTTTTCGTGCTGCATCCCGTTCCAGAAGTGTCAGGAGGGTTTGTTTGATTCTTGTGAGAATCATCACCTGAATCCATGCATGTCACGGGAAAAGGGGATCAGATTTCCCGGTAGAAGTGAAATCGGTTGAGCTCTGATACTACTGTACCAGACTTGGGCACCCCAAGTCAAGAATCTTGCACGACACACGAGAGAATCACTTAAAAATTCCTCACACTTTAATCACAGTTTAATTGAGTCGACACGGCCCGACGTAGTTCCATGCCCAGAGAGATCGGCCCCAAAGACTAGCGCCCCTTTCGATATTTATTTTTATGTTAATGCTTGAGCAAAGTTACGATGCTTGCGGGTCCTCTCTGCTCGAAAGCTCGTCAGCAATTGTCACAAGACGGGCACCACGTGCCAATAGAAAAGAACAGACTGAACAGACTTTTAGCACTTCAATAACAACAGAACTGAGAGAGAGAGAGAGAGAGAGAGAGAGAGAGAGAGAGAGAGAGAGAGAGAGAGAGAGAGAGAGAGAGAGAGAGAGAGACGACACGCGACACGGAGTGGCGGAATTCCACCCTAGAGAGTATTGGCCCCAAACCTTGGCGCCCCTTTCGGTATTTCTTTATATTGCATCAACACAGTACAAGCCGGTACTCGAGACTCTGCACCTTCGTACTGAAGAATGCCAGAAAATGAGCCCTAACCTCATTTTTTAAGGCCCTTGGCCTAAAAAGCAGTTTACAGTAAAAAGCCTTCAAACTTAAAAGCTTCTGGTCCAAAAGCAAAGCCAAAAAGCCGTCAGCGTAAATCACGGAAATCCGTACAGCCTGCCACGTCATCATGCCAGCACAATTTTAGGAAATTTGCCACGCCGTCCTTAGGGTTAGGGTTAGGGTTTCTGCAGTTTTTAGGGTTAGGGTTTCAGAATTAGGGTTTCAGCAGTTAGGGTTTTTGGCAGAAATTAGGGTTTCCATTCTTTAGGCTTCGACATGTCAGCAGTTTGTTACATCTCCCCTTCTTGAAAGAGAGTAATCGTCCGTGATTACAGCATATCTGCAAAACAACTCAAGTTAGCTCAAAAGTTTCCGAGGGTCATTCCGAGGGACAATCAATTTGCTCTTTTTTATTAAGGATTTAGCTTCTCCTTTCGGCTGTTTTGATCAAGGAGTTAGCTTCTCCTTTCTGCTCTTTTGATCAAGGAGTTAGCTTCTCCTTTTGTCCAAATCGGAACTCTTGATATTCCGGCGTAGTAAAATTAGCCATCACACCCAGACCGTACAGATCTTCCACGGGTGTCTTGATGCACTAAAATTACATACCCAAGCAATCTCATCCAATTAGGAATATTCAGTAATTGACACATCACAATGCAACACAAATGCTCACATATGCATGTTACAAGACACAACAAACAGCCCCGCTGAGCACTCCCTCGAGACAAACGGTCTGCAGTATGAAGTTACTCAACGACTACCTCGTCACTCCGCTCGCAAATAACCTAAAAAGGTCCGGGCCATGAGCTCAGAGGACTGTACAACCAAACGCTCCCCACACCGCAGTCTGCGTCGCTCGGAGGTTCAAGCATACAACCAAACTCTCCCCCGGCATCGGCCTGCGTCGTTCGGAGGTTTTCTAGCATACAACGAAACGCTCCCCAGGCATCGGCCTGCGTCGTTCCGAGGTTCAAACAATATCAAGACAGTATTTCTCACTCCTCCACTCGGGAGTAAAAATCACCAATCAATGAAATCAGTATTGAAACCAGAGTCAAACATTTCAAATGGACACCAAGACAGGTAAAACAGATAGCACCCATTTCAAACAAAGTTCAAACAATACTTTCTCAAACAATGTTCAAAAGTATCTAAGTAGAAAACAACTAGAGAGGTAATTTGGGGTTTTGTTTGGATAATCGAACTTTGAGGACAATGGGCTCGCCCTTCTGCATCACGGTGATGGTTCGGTTCCGGACCTGGAGAGTTGCATCATTCTTGTCGTGCCAGGGCATGCCCAAGAGAACGTTGCAATTGCCTAACTTCATAATGTGGAAATCGGCTTTTCCATGATAATCTTGTATAGTCACTGGAAGTGCACCAATGAGCGGTACCACTTTCTGAGTTTGCCCCGTGGCTAGCTCAACTTCAACTTCTCCACCCTCTGCATCATAATCAAAGTGCATCTGCTTCAAGAATTCTGGATGGATGAAGTTCTCCATGGCTTCGGGGTCAAAGAAAATAAGGGCTTTCAAGCCGTTGACTTTTCCATAAGCTTTGCATATTTCATTAAAACTCTCGAGGTGTATACCATAAATATCGGGTACTAGTCCAATAGCAGGTCTAGGCTTCTTGGCCGGAGGTGGCCGCGGGGATTTGTCTGTCGTGGGAGCAGAAGGTTGCACTGAGGACGTCGAGGGTCGCTCAGGACATGTATTGAACGTATGCCTTGTTTGGAAACATTCGAAGCATCGGCCTTCTTGTAACAAGGCGTCTCGTTGAAGTTGTGTCAAACGAGGCCGTTGAGGTTGGTTTTCACGGGATTCTCGAGAATTTGTTCGTTGTTGCCGGGAGTTTTGGTTAGTGGCCGAAGGTTCTTCTATGGTAAACTCCAACTTTCCTTTCATGAGCTTGTAGCCGACCGCGGCATGGTCCATAAGCTCTTGCATGGTAGAGACTTGCTTGGAGAGACAATATTCCTGCAATGGTGATGGTAGTCCAATGGTGTAGCGCTCGCACTGGTCCTCCAAGGGAATGAACTTAAAAGAAAACCGGAAGGTACACGTCGAGAAACCTTTGGTTATAGTCGTCCATGGTTTCGGTGGCAAGCATTTTCAAGTTGCCCCACTCTGCCAAAATCCGGACTTCAAACATTGAAGTCATGTAACTACACGCAAAAACTGTCTTGAAAGCTTGCCAGGTCCTTGGAGCATGCGGTTGTGTCGCGATTGAACTCCACCATTGCATAGCATTATCTTTAAGAAATCCCGCTTCTCGAGAAATCTTGGATTCTTCTGTATAGTTCCCCAAAGCATAGATGTTGTCGAATTGCTGTAGGAACTGCAATGCTTTCTTGCGATCTTTCACCCCGGAAAAAGTGAAAAATTTGACTGTCGTGCCACCATCTTTGAAATCTTTGGGTTGGTTAGGCGCATGTCCCAAGTATGGATAATAAGGGTATCCATATGGGCTCCAAACATTGTAGCTTGGTGGCGGTGGGGGCAATGGCGGTTGCACTGGATCAGGGTCAGATGGCTGCATCATATTTGTGAAGACTCCCCCGATCGGAACAAACGGCTGAGAAGGTTGCTGATTGGAAGCTCTCGTACTTTCTGGTGCCGGAGGAGGAGGTACCACCTGGGGCATTAGAGGGGGTAACATGTATGTAGTTCAAAAATTGTTGAAAACTTTGCAGCATCGAAAGATTCTGCTGAGGATGCCGCGAAAGAATGTCGTGAAGCTCGTTGAGCAAAAACTGGAAATATTCCGCTGAATCCATGAATTCCAAGTATTGGGTTCTTAATTGGCTTATGCCCTGTAAGACACTGCGGTGAAGACGGGAGCGCGCCCGATGCGCGATGAAGTAAGGGTGGGAGTGGCTAATAGGTCCGGCTTGGAGGTCGAGGATACCTCCCAATAAAATTCCAATAGCTCTGTCTGCTCTTTTGTAGGACCGGTATGCTTTCAGAAAAGCACACGCCTGATGCTCTGATACCACTGTCACAAGACGGGCACCACGTGCCAATAGAAAAGAACAGACTGAACAGACTTTTAGCACTTCAATAACAACTTAACTGAAAAGAGAGAGACGACACGAGACACAGAGCGGTGGAATTCCACCCCAGAGAGTACTGGCCCCAAACCTTGGCGCCCCTTTCGGTATTTCTTTATATTGCATCAACACAGTACAAGCCGGTACTCGAGACTCTGCACCTTCGTACTGAAGCATGCCAGAGAATGAGCCCTAACCTCATATTTAAAGGTCCTTGGCCTAGAAAGCAGTTTACAGTAAAAAGCCTTCAAACTTAAAAGTTTCTGGTTCAAAAGCAAAGCCAAAAAGCTGCCAGCGTAAATCACAGAAATCCGTACAACCTATTACGTCATCATGCCAACGCAGTTTTCGAAAATCTGCCACGCTGCCCTTAGGGTTAGGGTTTCTGCAGTTTTTAGGGTTAGGGTTTCCAGAATTAGGGATTGCAGGTTTTAGGGTTAGGCTTTCTAAAATTAGGGTTTCAGCAGTTAGGGTTTCTGGCAGAAAATTAGGGTTTCCATTCTTTAGGCTTTGACACGTCAACAATTTGTTACAGCAATCTGAGCTAGAGAGTGGGCGTGGGTTCTTATTTAAAGGCCTCGAGGGCTCTCAAAAGTAGTCACATGGCAAGCTTCAACTCAAAAGCACTTGGCCCCCAAGAGCTAGAGGCGAAGGCTGCAAGCGCCAAAAGCGGAAATCCGTACAACCCGTAAAACGCGGAAGTCAGTATGGTCTCGTTAGTCAATCAGTGCATTTTTCGGCCGTTTGTATAGCCAGCCATGTCAGCGTGTCGCGTATTGTCACAAATTGCTGACATGTCAAAGCCCTAAAGAATAGAGCTAGCTTGTAGATGCCGGCCGAGGGGCGTAAACCCTAAGAAGAACAAGTAACAGAAGAAGAAGTCCTACCAACTTATGGGGACCCCGCTCGATGGGGCCCCAAGTGACTTAAAGGATTAGAATAAAGGTGGACGTCCCCTCACACACAGCGTGGAACTGAGGACGTGGCAGATTTCCTGAAATTACGCTCATAGTGCTGACGTGGCAGGTTGTACGGATTTCCGTGTTTTGCATTGATTGTTGACATGGCAGTTTTACAGAATTCCGTGATTTACGTTGGCACCTTTTTGGCTTTGCTTTTGGACTAGAAGCTTTTGAGTTTGAAGGCTTTTCATGTAAACTGCTTTTCATAGGCCAAGAACCTTTAAATATGTGTTAAGGGCTCATTCTCTGGCATGCTTCCTGGAGAAGGGGTGCAGAGTCTAGAGTACCGGCTTGTACCGTGTTGATGCAATATAAAGAAATACCGAAAGGGGCGCCAAGGTTTGGGGCCAATACTCTTTGGGGTGGAATTCAGCCACTCCGTGTCGCGTGTCGTCTCTCTTTCTCTCTCTTAGTTCAGTTGTTATTGAAGTGCTAAAAGTCTTTTCAGTCTGTTCTTTTTAATTGGTACGTGGTGCCCGTCTTATGACAGTGGTATCATACATAAGGTGTGTGCTTTTCTGAAAGCATACCGGTCCTACAAAAGAGCAGACAGAGCTATTGGAATTTGACTTGAAGTATCTTTGGGTCCCGACCCCGGACTTATTAGCCACACCCACCCTTACTTCATCGCGCATCGGGCGTGCTCCCGTCTTCACCGCTCCTGTCTTACAGGGCATAAGCCATAAAGATCACTTGCAAGAGAAGGATCCAAGATTTGGTTCGAGCTGCTGTCTTTCTCAGAGGCAGTGCAATGCAGATGTTGATCTCTATAGCTACCAAGCCGCACACTCCAAGGACATGGCAAGCTTTCAAGAAAACTTTTGCCCGAAGTTATATGGTTTCTGACATCTTCCTTCGGAGTGCAACTTCTGGCAGAGTCGGGAATCCTGAAATGCTTGCTATGGAAACACCCTAGCAGATTATATCTTGAAATTTCTCGACATCTCTCAGTAGATGTCTCTTCTCGAGTTGATAACCTTGGAGGTCCAATGTGATTGCTATGTCTTCATACTACCATTGCCGCCAGAGGAACAGTGTTTGTCCAAGAGCTGATGGACCATGCTGTGGTTCTCTACGACCTTATGGAAGGAACCTAGCCCTAATTTTTTATGCAGGTCTCAGAATAGAAAGCCAGTCGACTTTTCGAGCTCGGCTGATGTCGAGATTGCTCTATAAGTTTGGGTTCTGTTTGAACTTGTTTGGTGATAATGTTTGGAATTTGTTTGAAATGGATGGTATCTGTTTTGTACCTGTTTTGGTGCCGATTTGAAGTGACTCTGGTTTTAATATTGGTTTCGTTGATTGGTGATTTTACTCCCGGGTGGAGAAGTGAGAAATACTGATTTGGTATTGTTTGAACCTCGGAACGATGCAGGCCGATGCCTGGGGAGCGTTTCGTTGTATGTTTGAAAACCTCGGAATGACGCAAGCCGATGCTTGGGGAGCGTTTTGTTGTATGCTTGAAAACCTCGGAACGATGCAGGCCGATGTCTGGGGAGCGTTCCGTTGTATGCTAGAAAACCTCAGAACGACGCAGGCTGATGCCTGGGGAGCGTTTGGTTATATGCTTGAGCCTCCAAGCGAGGCAGACTGCGGTCTGGGGAGCGTTTGGTTGTACAGTCCTCTAAGCTCATGGCCCGGACCTTTTTAGGTTATTTGCGGGGGAGTGAGGAGGTAGTCGTTGAGTAGCTTCATACCGCAGACAGTTTGTCTTGGGGGAGTGCTCAACGGCGCTGTTTGTTGTGTCTTGTAACATGCATATGTAAGCATTTGTGTTGCATTGTGATGTGCCAACTATTGAATATTCTAACTGGATGAGATTGCTTGGGTATGTAATTTTAGTGCATCAAGACACCCGTGGCAGATCAGTGCGGTCTGGGTGTGATGGCTAATTTTACTACGCAAGCATATCAAGAGTTCCGAACTGGACGAAATGAGAAGCCAATCCTTAACCAAAAGAGCCGAGAGGAGAAGCTAACTCCTTAACAAAAAAAAAGAGCAAACTGATTGTCCCTCGGAAGTTTTTGAGCTAACTTGAGTTGTTTTGCTGATATGCTGTAATCGCGGACGATTACTCTCTTGCAAGAAGGGGAGATGTCACAAACCGCTGACGTGTCAAAGCCCTGAAGAATGGAGCCAACTTGTAGATGCCGGCCGAGGGGCCTAAACCCTAAGAAGAACAAGTAACAGAAGAAGAAGTCCTACCAACTTATGGGGACCCCGTCCGATGGGGTCCCAAGTGACATAAAGGATTAGAATAAAGCTGAACCCTCACACACACAGAGCGTGGAATTGATGACGTGGCAGATTTTTGGAAATTACGTTGACAATGCTGACGTGGTAGGTTGTACGGATTTCCGCGTTTTGCGCTGACTGTTGACGTGGCAGTTCTACGGAATTCCGTGATTTACGTTGGCAGCTTTTTGGCATTGCTATTGGACCAGAAGCTTTTGAGTTTGAAGGCTTTTCATGTAAACTGCTTTTCATAAACCAAGGACCTTTAAATATGTGTTAAGGGCTCATTCTCTGGTATGCTTCTTGGAGAAGGTGCAAAGTTTGGAGTATCGGCTTGTACTGTGTTGCTGCAATATAAAGAAATACCGAAAGGGGCGCCAAGGTTTGGGACCAATACTCTCTGGGGTGGAATTCCGCCACTCCGTGTCGCGTGTCGTCTCTCTCTCTCTCTCTCTCTCTCTCTCTCTCTCAGTTCAATTGTTATTGAAGTGCTAAAAGTCTGTTCATTTCTAGTGGCATGTGGTGCCCGTCTTGTGACACATATTGCGGCGTTTGTATAGCCTATCCGCCCTCCTTTTTAATCTCCCAATATCCCTTGGGGCCCTGTCGGCAGGTGCCCATAAGTTGAAACAACTTATAGCATCAGGTCCTGTCATTGGGTCATGCCACGTCATAATTTTGTGACAAGCTCCTCCTTGAATAAGACTACCACACCTCCTGACCCACGTCCTCTATGTGTTGATCTCACCTCTTGTCTGGAAGTAGTCTCCCAATGGTCTCCCGTCACTCTAGGTAATGCGCCACCATGAGTTTGATGCGCCTCCGAGTAAAAAATAATGTCCCTTCCCTGTTAGAGTGAGGTCATCACCCAAAAATATCCCAGTTTGCTCGAGTGTTGGTCTCTTCTGTAGGAATTCCTTCCTAGCTTCCAATGTAGGGAAACGTATAATGAGTGCCCTTTCCTTGGAAGTCCCTTTCTTCCTTCTTTTCCTCTCTCCAAGCACCTGTGTGTGTTGGTTCAGAAATGCCCTTGCGCTTCAAGAGTTCTTTCACTTCTTCTCCTACTTTTCCAGTGTCTTTGAGACCTGTAACTCGCACATGAAGGGCTCTAGTCTTCCTCTTTTGCTCCTCCTCAATGGTCATATTGATGATAGTGGACGTCGGTGTGGCTTCATGCATCTCATCTTTTCCTTTCTATGCGCCCTCAATCCACTTTACAGCTTTATCAACAGTCTCTTGTGTTTTGAATAGGTGCTCCGCCCATGAATAGGCCGTTCGTGCCTTCGACGTGGGGGGACCGTCACCTGGCTTTTGCGACATCCAGTCTACATACCATGTATGAGGGATCTTCCACAGATTCGGTATTTTTGTTGACAGCCTTGGGATACAGAGGGGGCACACTAGACATGGTGCCTGCTTTAGTAGACGAGTTTGACACAGCCTCTTGATATTCTATTTGCTACGATATGCAACCCAGTATTGTGGATTATATGGAAGGCTCGCTGTGCTCAAGTTCTGGGTGGTCGTCCTTCTCATGTGACCACTACATTGGTTGCAGTTTGGTCTGAACTTTTGCATACCTTGTGCATCCAATGGGATTCTTCAGTAGGCCTCTCTAGGGCAACAAAGAGGAGACGACGTCAGTTTCTTCGACTATGGGTGCGTACTACAACTCTTTTGAGTATGGATAGAGGCACGATCATGTGGCATTATGCCCCTCCACGGTGGTATATTCATCGTTCTTCTCAGTTTCCACCTTGATGTACATACAACCCTGCCACTGATCATCCATAGTTTGTACTCCTAAAAGACGGGCTTTCTTGAGCATCTCTAGAAGTCTCTCTGTAGTCCGTATATATCAACTGTTCTTTTGAGAGAGAGAGAGAGAGAGAGAGAGAGAGAGAGAGAGAGAGAGAGAGAGAGAAATGAAATGAAATGTTATATTAACGTCTTCAGAAGGCCTAAATGACCTATGAGACCAAAAAGTTACAAGGCGGTGTGTCACAAACTGATGACGTGGCATGACCACCCACGGGCAGATGGGATGACGTGGCACAAAAATTGCGGACATGCTGATGTGGCAGAGTGCCATGTGGCAGACAGTATGAATTTCGGAATCTACGTTTACATGCTAACGTGGCAGATCGTACGGTAGGGTGACTGTACAGACGTCCGAAAAATGCGCTGGCAGGTTGAGTGTATGGATAGTTCCGTGAAACGCGCTGACAGCTGCTTAAGTGGCAGAATTGTATGGAAATCCGCTTTTTGCGCTAAATGCTTTTACTGGCAGATTTTGTGTCACAACTGTTGACGTGTCAAAGCCCTGAAAAATGGAGCCAACTTGCAGATCCCAGCCAAGGGGCCTAAACCCTAAGAAGAACAAGTAACAGAAGAAGAAGTCCTACCAACTTATGGGGACCCCATCCGATGGGGCCCCAGTGACATAATGAATTAAAATAAAGCAGGAACCACACACACACACATCAAGACTTGTGCAAAAATTGACGTGGTAGCTGTACGAATGCTCCGGATTTTTCGTTGGCTGATGATGTGGTAGACTGTACGGATTTTCCCCGTCTTGCGCTCACAGTGCTGACGTGGCAGCTCTACGGAATTTCGTGATTTACACTAGCAGCTTTTTGGCATTGCGTTTGGATCAAAAGCTTTTGAGTTTGAAGGCTTTTCATGTAAACTGCTTTTGGGGCCTAGGGCCTTTAAGTATGAGGCCATGGGCTCATTTCTCTAGCATGCTTCTTAGAGAAGGTGCAGTCTGCAGTACCGGCTTGTACTGTGTTGATGCAATATAAAGAAATACCGAAAGGGACGCTAAGGTTTGGGGCCAATACTCTTTGAGGTGGAATTTCGCCACTCTGTGTCGCGTGTCGTCTCTCTCTCTCTCTCTCTCTCTCTCTCTCCAGTTGTTATTGAAGTGCCAAAAGTTTGTTCAGTCTGTTCTTTTCTATTGGCACGTGGTGCCCGTCCTGTGTCAGTGGTATCAGGGCATTAGGCGTGTGCTTTTCTGAAAGCATACCGGTCCTACAAAAGAGCAGACAGAGCAAATCCCCACCCTTACTTCATCGCGCATCGGGCGCGCTCCCGTCTTCATCGCTCTGTCTTACAAGGCATAAGCCATAAAGAACCCAAGACATGCAATTTATGAATTCAACATAATATTTGCAGTTTCTGCTCGACGAGCATCACGACATTCTTTCACTGCATTATCAGCAGAATCTTCTGATGCTGCAAAGTTTTCAACAATTTTTTAACTACATGTTACCCCCCTGATGCCCCAGGTGGTACCCCCTCCTCCGGCACCAGAAAGTACGAGAGCTTCCAACCGGTAACCTTCTCAGCCGTCTGTTCCAAATGGGGGAGTATTCAGGAATATGGTGTGGCCATCTGACACTGATCCAGTGCAACTGCCTTTGCCACCTCCATTACCCCCACCTCCACCACCACCACCGCCACCAGGCGGAGCTCATATGGATACCCTTATTATCCATACCCGGGATATGCGCCTAACCAACCCAAAGATTTCAAGGATGGTGGCACGACAGTCAAATTTTTCACTTTTTCCGGGGTGAAAGATTGGAAGAAAGCATTGCAGTTCCTACAGCGATTCAATAACATCTATGCTTTGGGGAACTATACAGAAGAATCCAAGATTTGTCGAGCAGCAGGATTTCTCAAAGATATGCTATGCAATGATGGAGTTCAATCGCGACACAACAGCATGCCCCAAGGACTTGGCAAGCTTTTAAGAAAGTTTTTGCACGTAGTTACATGACTTCGATGTTTGAAGTCTGGATTTTGGCAGAGTGGGGCAACTTGAAAATACTTGCCATCGAAACCATGGACGACTATAACCAAAGGCTTCTCGACGTGTACCTTCCGGTGTCCTTCTTTAAGTTCATTTCCTTGTAGGAGCAGTGCAAGCGCTACACCATTGGACTACCATCACCATTGTAGGAATATTGTCTTTCCAAGCAAGTCTCTACCATGCAAAGAGCTAATGGACCATGCCGCGGTCGGCTACAAACTGATGAAGGAAAAGCTAGAGTTTACCACAGAAGAATTTCCGGCCACTAACCATAACTGTCCCCAACAAAGAACAAATTGTCGAGAGTCTCATGAAAGCCAGCCGCAACGGCCTCGTTTGACACATCAACAACGAGATACCTTACGACAAGAAGCCCGATGTTTTGGATGCTTTCAAGCAGGACATAACTATTTTGGTTGTCCCCAACGCACTGACAGGCCAGCGGAGCCGACGCCCGCACCGACGATCGACAGAAACCAAGGACCATCTCCAACCAAATGAGCTAAACCGGCCATTGGATTAGTACCTGACATCTATGGCATACGCCTTGAAAGTACAAATGAATTGTGCTGAGCATATGGCAAAGTCAACGGTTTGAAAGCCCTAATTTTCTTTGACCCAGGAGCTACAGAGAACTTCATCCATCCAGAATTCTTGAAGCAGATGCACTTTGATTATGATGCAGAGGGTGGAGAAATTGAAGCTGAGCTAGGCGCAGGGCAAACTCAGATAGTGGTATTGCTCATTGGTGCTCTTCCAGTGACTATCCAAGGTTATCATGGAAAAGCCGATTTCCACATTATGAAGTTGGGCAACTGTGACGTTCTCTTGGGCATGCCTTGGCATGACAAGAATGATGCGACTCTCCAGGTTCGGAACCGAACCATCACCGTGATGCAGAAGGGCAAGCCAATTGTCCTCAAAGTTCGGTTGTTCGAACAAAACCTTGAATGAACTATCTAGTTGTTTTTATAGTTAGATACTTTTGACCTTTGTTTGAGAAAGTATTGTTTGAAACTTTATTTGAAATTTGTTCGAAATGGATGGTATCTGTTTTAAACTTGTCCTGGTGCCGATTTGAATTGTCTAACTTTGGTTTTAATATTGGTTTCAATGATTGGTGATTTTTACTCCCGGCTGGAGTAGTGAGAAATAATGTTTGAGAATGCTCGTTCATACTCATGGCTCGGACCCTTGTGGTTATTTGTGGGGGGAGTATTGAATGATTGAAAAGTGTTGT
Source organism: Adiantum capillus-veneris (assembly GCF_014529385.1). NCBI lineage: Eukaryota > Viridiplantae > Streptophyta > Polypodiopsida > Polypodiales > Pteridaceae > Adiantum > Adiantum capillus-veneris. The sequence continues at coordinate 110,336,964 of NC_140958.1, forward strand.
TTTTACAAGTGGTCCGGACTCGAATAGTTATTTACGGGGGGAGTATTAAGAAGTCGGAGCAGTCCTTACTCTCAGCACCTCCAAACAACGCAGGCTGCGGTCGGGGGGCATTTGGTTGTAAAAGGCCTCTATATCTCATGGCCCGGACCTTTTTAGGTTATTTGCGGGAGGAGTGATGAGGGAGTCGTTGAACAGCTCATGGCTCGGACCGGGATGGTTATGTGCGGGGGGAGTGTTCATCGGCGACTTTATGTTTCTATGTCTTGTAACATGCATATGTGAGCATTTGGGCATTGTGATGTGCCATTTGCTGAATGTTCCTAATTGGATGAGATTGCCTGGGTATGTAATTTTAGTGCATCAAGACACCTGTGGAAGATCAGCGCGGTCTGGGTGTGATGGCTAATTTTACTACTCCCGAATATCACGAGTTCTGATCTGGATGAAAGGAGAAGCCAACTCCTTGATCAAAAGAGCCGAAAGGAGAAGCCAACTCCTTAACAAAAAAAAGAGCAAACTGATTGTCCCTCGGAAATTTTTGAGCTAGCTTGAGTTGTTTTGGAGATATGTTGTAATCGCGGACGATTACTTTCTTTCAAGAAGCGGGGATGTCACAAACTGCTAACGTGTCAAAGACCTGAAGAATGGAGCTAACTTGCAGATCCCAGCCGAGGGGCCTAAACCCTAAGAAGAATAAGTAACAGAAGAAGAAGTCCTACTAACTTATGGGGACCCCGTTTGATGGGGCCCCAGTGACATAAAGGCATTAAAATAAAACAGGACCCACACACACACACACATCAAGACTTGCGCAAAAACTGATGACGTGGTAGTTATATGGACGCTTTTGATTTTCCGATGGCTGATGACGTTGCGAACTGTACAGATTTCCGCGTTTTGCGTTGACAGTGTTAACGTGGCAGTTGTACGGAATTCCGTGATTTACGCTAGCATCTTTTTGGCATTGCTTTACGTGCTTTTCATGTAAACTGATTTTGGGGCCTAGGGCCTTTAAATATGAGGCCATGGGCTCTGTCACAAAGTGATGACGTGTCTGCCCGGGAGCCGAAACCATGACTGCTGTTGAAAACCCTAATTCTGCAAACCCTAACCCTAAAACCTGCAAACCCAAAAATCTGCCAAGAACTCTAACCCTAACCTTAGCTAACCCTAGCAGCAGAGCTGAATTTCCGTGAAATGCGTTGGCATGATGACGTGGCATCGTACGGAATCCTCCGAAAATTGCGGCGTTGATTTTCAGCTTTTGGCTACGCAATTTGTGTGTGAGAGAGAGAGAGAAAGGATTGCTTTTATTATTAAAAGCCCTATAGAGAGGAGCTTGTGAGAGAAAAGAGTATCGCTTTATTTTTAAGCTTTTGGGGCTCTGCTTTTGGCATCCCTTGTAAACTTTAAATAAGCGGTTTGGGCACACACTCTGCAGAGAGCGCTTTTGGCATCCCTTGTAAACTTTAAATAAGCGGTTTGGGCACACACTCTGCAGAGCATCTGGACGCAGAGTCTGAGAGTGAAACCCTAACCGCTCTCTTGTACTGTGAACATTGATTAATACCGATAGGGGTGCCAGTCTTTGGGGCCAATATCTCTAGGCACGGAACTCCGCCGGGCCAGTGCAAATCTATTGTGAACTGTGAACTGTGAATTGTTTTGAAGTGGTTATTTGGTGCTGTCGTGATTGATTCTTGACTTGGAGTGTCCAAGTCTGTTACAGTGGTATCAGAGCACGGCTGGTTTCTCTTCTACAGGAAGTCCGATCCCCAATTTTTTTTTTCGCGGCACCTATGGCTTCACGCAAGGATGAGTCGACTCCCTCTGCATCCGGAGATGCAGGCATGGATCACAACGAAGATTTTGGTAGAGAGTATGGCCCGCCTCGGCCTACTCAGGCGGAGCAAAGAGAGATGAAGCTTTGTCAATTGATCCACGATGCAACAAAGATGATGCTCAATTTTGCGAAGGACCTGAAATTGGCAAAATATATGAGCGAGACTTCTTTTCAGGAAGTGCATGCGCAGTGGCAGAAAATCACACCACCACCCCCGAAACCCGCTCTCAAGAAACCTTCTGATCACAAGCAATATTCAGAGAAGGAATTAGAAGAGGTGGTTGATGCACGGATTGCTCAGCTTTTTGACGCGCAGAAGAAAGCCAAAAAGCACGGCAGAAAGCAGAAGAAAGGCACTAACTTACCGGGTTATTTGGGTCGTCAATCGACATTTGACAAAGCAAAGAAACGGAAGAAGCTTGTTCGATTTGAAGAAGTACCCAGTTCTTCTTCTTCTTCTTCTGACAGTTCTTCTAGCTCTTCAGATTCGAGCGAAGAAGACAGAAAAGGCAAAAAGCGAAGCAAGAAATAACGCTTCGAAAAGGGCAAGAAAAAGGCAAAGAAGTCTAAATCCCGCCCAGTGAGTGGCAGTTCTACAGAGGACTCGTCCATGTAATTCTCTCCACAAAACTAGCTGCAGCTGGCGTAACTATCATACTCCATATTGCCCATGTCAATAATATGCTCCCAAGCTTCTTCATTCTCTCTCTCTCTCTCTCTCTCTCTCACACACACACACACACACACACAATCTCTCTTATAGGAGTTCTCGCATGATCGAGCGGACTAGTGTCTCATTACACTCATGCGTTATACACACACACACACACACACACACACACATAGAGAGAGAGAGAGAGAGAGAGAGAGAGAGAGAGAGAGAGAGAGAGAGAGAGAGAGAGAGAGAGAGAGAGAGAGAGATGAATGAAATGGAATGATATATTAACGTCTTCAAAAGGCCAAAATGACCTATGAGACCAATCCGTTACAAACTGGTGAATCTGATCAGTTCAGACTCCGATGGAGGAAAATTTTATGCGAACAAGAAGAGTTTTTATAAAAGCCAACCAGTATGACTTTCTGGAAGATAAAAGCAAAAAAGTCCGAGAGTTTAAGGAAGGTGGACAGTCGATCAAATTTGACACTTTTTCAGGATACAAAGATGCTTCGAAGGCTTTGTCTTTTATAGTGCAGTTTGACATCGCTTCACGGGAGGACGCTACTCAGAGCACTCCAAGATTCGGAGAGCTGCCTCTTATTTTAAGGGGAATATGCTCAAACTTGGTGGTCCACGCTTCTTTTAAACAAGACTGCGCCAGTTAATGGCTGAAATTTAAGAAGCTTTTTATTTCTTCTTGGTTGATGCAAGAGTATGAACGCGATATACGAGCTGCTTGGAACCATCTTCGGATGACCAAGAGAGATACAGTGCATGCTTACTATGAGAGATTCTGGAGCTCTTTTCTACCCGCCTCTTCATTCAAGAAGATCTCGTTCAGAGAACAGATTGAGCGGTTCACCTTGGCTCTACCTACAGAGATCCGAGATCACTGCTTGGATCATTTAACTGGCGCAGTCTTTTAAAAGATTGCGCCAATTAAGTGGCTGAAGTTTAAGAAGCTTTTTATTTTTTCTTGGTTGACGCAAGAGTATGAACGCGATATACGAGTTGCTTGGAACCATCTTCGGATGACCAAGAGAGATACAGTGGATGCTTATTGTGAGAGATTGTGGAGCTCTTTTCTACCCGCCTCTTCATTCAAGAAGATCTCATTCAGAGAATAGATTGAGCGGTTCACCTTGGGTCTACCTACAGAGATCCGAGATCACTGCTTGGAAAAGAAGTCAGCTTCTATTTAGGAGTTGATGAGTCATGCGAAGCGGGGCTTTGCCATTCATTATGGCAGTCTGACCTACCCAACCGATAAGGTCATGACAGAACGAGGCGAACAGACTTCTGGGAATGAAAGTAGAAAGAGAAAGAGCAACTCAGAGAAGAAGGATGCACGACCCAAGCTTACTCCTCAGGAGCGAGCTCGCTTCATCAGGGAGGGGAAGTGCTTTGGATGTGGGGAACATAGACATACCTTCGCTAAGTGCCTTAAAAAGGCAGAGAAAGGACAGAATGATAAGGACGACCATAGGCCTGAGAGTTCGAGAGCAGCTGAGGAACGTGGAAGAAAAGGCAAGATGAAAACAGGATTGATTCCAGATTGTGTGGGTACCGATCCCAACACCATGGACGAGAGTACATAACTTTGCCGAGCTTGGGGCAAAGTGAAAGATCAAGAGGCCCTGATCTTCTTTGATGGAGGAGCCAAGGCCAAACTTCATTTCACCGGAATTGGCAGCGTGGCTCGAGATCACTTCCGATCGGATGGGACCACTTGCGGAGGCTGTTCTAGCGGCACCCGGCAGGGACGTAGCCATTACATTGTCATTGGCAAACGTCGGTTGCATTGTCAGGGGTATTTGGGGCATGAGGACTTTTTCATAATGCCTTTGGAAGGTTGTGATGTTCTCTTAGGGATTCCTTGGTACCACAAGAACAACGCCGTGGTCGATTAGCGGGCGAGGAAAGCGACATTGACTACAGAGAAGGTAGAACCATTGTACTTGATATTAAATTGAAGGGCGAGTCTGTCGCTATTGTATCGGCTTCGGCCATTTCTATATTAATGAAATCCAGTTTGTTTGTTTACTCAATCTTCATGAAAGAATTGAGCGATAAGGATAGGACAAATATGTCTAAACTTGATAAAAAACGCCAAGATTTTCTCCACTCTCACGCCGATTGCTTCTCAGAGGGGCTACTAGGCGAGTTACCACATGCTCGTCCTGAAGATCATACCATTGATCTGATATCTGGAAGCACACCACCAAACCGGCCACCTTACCGTGTGAGCCGAGCACAAAATGAAGAGATTATGAACCAAGTGAAAGACCTCTTGGAAAAGGGTCTTGTCTAGCCTAGTACTTCACTGTATTGCTCTCCAGTGTTGTTGGTTTTGAAGAAAGACGGATCTTGGAGAATGTGCATCGATTATAGAGCTCTCAACAAAATCACTATCAAGAACAGATTTCCGATTCCTAGGATCGATGATATACTCGACAGATTACAGGGATCCTCGTGTTTTAGCAGGATTGATGTGGATATCATCAGATCAGAATCGCACCGGGAGACGTCTACAAGACAGCTTTTCGGACGACTTTTGGGTTATTTGAGTTTTTAGTGATGCCTTTTGGCTTAACCAATGCTCCTGCGACATTTAACCGGATGATGGACATGATTTTTTGAGAGTACAGGCTATTTGTTGGCACTTTCTTTGATGATATCATTGTTTTCTCCAAGAATGAGGTAGAACACAGAGATCATCTGCTTCAGGTCTTTCAGGCATTACGAGATCACAAGTTAGTGATTGATGCAAAGAAAAGTGAATTTTTCCTACCAGAGATATAATTTTTTGGGACACATTGTCTCAGCAGCAGGAGTGCAAATGGATCCGGTCAAGATAGAGACTATCCGTGATTGGCCCGATTTGAAGAATGTCCATGAAGTTAGAAGCTTCGGGACTGTGTTCGTACTACAGGCAGTTCATTCAAAAGTTTGCAGAGGTTGCTTTCCCTTTGCATATCTTGACTCAGAAAGGAGTCACTTTCTTGTGGGGATCCACAGAGGTGACTGCCTTTTAGACAATGAAAGAGAAATTGACTACGGGGCCAGTTTTGACTTTGCCGGACTTGCAGAAGTCATTTGAAGTATATTGTGATGCTTGTGGTCGTAGTCTGGGTGTGGTCTTAATGCAAGAAGGCCATGTCATTGCTTACGAGAGCCGATTGTTCTCAAGGTCGGAAATGACAGCACATATTTATGAGAAAGAGCTTTTGGCGGTTATCCATGCTCTTACTCAGTAGCGGCATTACCTACTCGGAGCGGATTTTATTATCTTTACAGACCATCAGAGTTTGCGCTACTTCTTGTCACAGAAGTAGCTTTCGGAAAAGCAGATGCGGTGGGCGAACATCTTGTCACAGTTTCACTTCCAGATTGTCCATGTGCAGGGACCGAAGAATGTGGTGGTAGATGCTTTGTCTCGGAAGCCGTTGGTTCTGGCTATTTCCGCGATACATCATAGGAGCTTCGAGGATATGGTCGACCAGTATGCCACAGATACAGATTTTGCAGACGTTTTCACACGGATACGGGATGGGGAGACAATAGCGGGATATTCCATTTGGGATGGCTATTTGATGAGAAAAGCCATGTTGTGCGTTACACAGCCGTTGAGGGAAAATGTTTTGACTGAATGCCATTGTCCACCTTTTACGGGTCACCTCGGCAGTGCTACCACCATGAAAGGGGTAGAGAGATACTTCTTTTGGCCGAGACTCAAAAAGGATGTGGAAGAGTTTGTGCGCAGTTGCTTAGTATGCCAGAAGGTCAAGTTTGACAGGCATAAAGCATAGGGATTGTCACAGCCTTTACCCATACCCACCCACCCCTGGGAAAGTATCTCCCAAGAACACAGAGTGGTCACGATGGTATATGGACTGTTATTGACAGATTTAGCAAACAGGCTCATTTCATTCCAGTGAAGAAAACAGTCAAGCCGGATCACTTAGCGAGACTGTTTGTGGCCCAGATCTTCAGATTACATGGCATGCCTGAGACGATTGTCTCCGACAGGGACCCCAAATTTACGAGTTTGTTTTGGAAGGCAATTTGGGAGAACATTGGCACGCGGTTGCAGTTCTCGTCATCATTCCACTCGCAGACTGACGGGCAATCTGAGATTGCCAATTCAGTGGTTCTAGATTTATTGAAGTCTTATATCTCGGATCAGAAGACTCAATGGGAAAAGTACCTACCTTTGGTGGAATTTGCCTACAATAACACGATACACTCTTCGATGGGGAAGGCGCCATTTGAGATTGTTGAAGGTGCTACGAAGGTTCTGTGAAATGCGCTGGCATGATGACGTGGCATCGTATGGAATCCTCCGGAAATTATCGCGCGGATTTTAGCTTTTGGCAACGCAATTTGTGTGTGAGAGAGAAAAAGGATTGCTTTTATTATTAAAAGCCCTACAGAGAGGATCTTGTGAGAGAAAAGAGTACTGCTTTATTTTTAAGCTTTTGGGGCTCTGCTTTTGGCATCTCTTGTAAACTTTAAATAAGCGGTTTGACACACACTTTGCAGAGCATCTGGACGCAGCGTCTGAGAGTGAAACCCTAACCGCTCTCTTGTACTGTGAACATTGATTAATACATAAAGAAATACCGAAAGGGGCGCCAGTCTTTGCGGCCAATATCTCTAGGCACGGAACTCCGCCGGGCCAGTGCAAATCTATTGTGAACTGTGAACTGTTTTGAAGTGGTTATTTGGTGCTGTCGTGATTGATTCTTGACTTGGAGTGTCCAAGTTTGTTACAGGCTCATTCTCTGGCATGCATCCTGGACAAGGTGCAGAGTCTGGAGTAGCGACTTGTACTGTGTTGATGCAATATAAAGAAATACCGAAAGGGGCGCCAAGGTTTGGGGCCAGTACTCTCTGGGGTGGAATTCCGCCACTCAGTGTCGCGTCTCTCTCTCTCTCTCTCTCTCTCTCTCTCTCTCTCTCTCTCTCTCTCTCTCTCTCTCTCTCAGTCCGGCACGTGGTGCCCGTCCTGTGACATTTTGAGCCAATTGCTTTTGGGGCTCTGCTTTTGGCATCCCTTGTAATGTTTATAAGTGACCCAAGGGTCTCTCTTCTCAGGGCATTTGGACGCAGAGTTTGAGAGTTGAGGACCCTCAGGAGTTGTACCTTGATTAAGCATTAATATAAAAGAAATACCAAAAGGGGCGTCAGTCTTTGGGGCCAATCTCTCTTGGCACGGAACTACGCCGGGCTGCCCAAGCTTGTGGCAGTGGTATCAGAGCATCAAGCGTGTGCTTTTCTCAAAGCTTACCGGTCCTATCAAAGAGCAGGCAGGGCACTTGGGCACTTTTTTGGAATTTGGAATTTGATATTGATATGAATGAATCTTCGTGTCCTGACCCTGGACTAATTAGCCACTCCCACCCTTCGTACATCTGGCATCGGGCGCGCTCCCGTCTTCATCGCTGTGTCTTACACGGCATAAAGCCATTAAGAATCCCAGATTACATATGGGTTCTCGTGAAGAATCTGATGGAGATAACACCTCTCAACGGGAAGGCAAAGAAAAATCGAAAACCGGCGCGGGAACTGAAGAAAAGAATGAAGATTTGGGAAAACTTTCTTGGTAAAGAAGTTTGCCAGGGCAAAATACAAGCGTCCATTGCAGGTTGACATGGGTATGAAAAGATTGATGAAGTACTCTAGAGACCCGAGATTTGCGAAACACTTGAAGGATTACTCGATTGATGAGATTCACTTGAGATGGCATGAGGCCATTGAGTCTCCTCTCAGGCCGGGGTGGAAAGCTGAAAGGACAGACGAGTGCAGAAAAATGGAAGCTTTACTTGCAAGAAGAGGTGGAATAGATCTGCTGACAAGAAGATGAACCAGATACTGGAAAGGACACTGAAAGAGATATTGATGTGCTGACAATCTGGTTGTTTGTGACATATAACCGGAAATAGCAGCGAGGAACTCGCTTCTGTATGGATCGGGAAGCATGGAGCTGGACAAGAGTAGCCTCACTACCCATCATGCGGAGAAGGTCTTCGAGTTCCCTTTCCACATCATCTCGGTCTTTTAGACCGGTTACTCTTATATGCAAAGCTCTAGTTTTCCTTTGCTGCTCTTCTTCAAGAGTCATGTTGATGATTGTAGGAGTGGGGACAGATGTGGTTTCTTTCCCTTTCCCTTTCTTAGCGACTTCTATCCATTTCTCGGCCTCATCCGTCTTCTTCTGCGTCTTCGTGATCACATCCATCCACGAAGACGTCTTTACCACCTTCTGTTTCTCCTCCTCTTTGATCATCTGTACCTGCTCCTTAATGACCTTGATTTCCTCTATCACGGAGGGCTGGAATTCTCCTTCCTCTAGTCCACTGCTTGCTCTATCAGCAAGCTCTCGCTTGAGGGCTGAGACCTCTTCTTTAAATGCTTGTGAATCTGCCTTAACTGCTTGTAGCTCTGCGTGCAAGTCCTCTTTCTCCTCGTTCCATTGCGCGCCTTCGTTGAGAAACATCTGAACAAGGTTGGCCTTCTCTTTCCACCATCCCTCCGTATCTGCTTTCCATTCTTTCATCGTCCTTTCCATTTGTGTTATCCGCTTGTTTGTAAGCACAAAGGTTGCCTTCGTATGGGGCTTCCACACTGGCGAAGCGTCGTGGCCTCCATAAAAAACAAAAACAAAAACAAAAACATAGTCTGCACTTCTGCAAGAGAGGCCAACCCACTATATCCACTGTTGCTAATTGGACTATTTCTTATTTTTAATGATTAATTTCTTTTTATGAAATTAGGATATTTTAATGTGGACACTAAGAACTGTTAAAAGATTGTAGCTACAGGAAATGCCATTAGGAACGGACAACTCTGATGTGTCATTTGATGGGTGACGGGTGCATCAGAAAGGGGGCATTCCTTAGGCTAAGGAGGAAATCCGAACTGAGTAAGAAAATACGCGTAAGAACGCAATCACAAGAATAAAGATGGGTTCAATGACGCTTTTTATGAAAAGCAGGAACAGTCACGGGAGGACAGATGTTTTCCCGCGAGGAGTCTGTGTCTACATTGCATCTGTGTCGTGTCCTGCACCCGGGGACGCCTGGAATGTGTCCGTGTAGCATTGTTTTCACTAACTGAGTGAGTTTTTAAAGTTTGAACAGGTTCACACTTTATTTTATAAAGTGACCGGTCACTTTTAAGTGACCGGCCCCTTTATTAATAAAATAAAGCAAGCAGGGCTCATATAAAAAAAGCCAGCGCTAATAGCTATGCAGGGGGCTGAATTGCGATCTCTCTCTCTCTCTCTCCTCTTTCTAAAAAAACACGATTTTCTCTCTCCTCTCTCTAGGAGCGCCAAGTTCTACTTATGGACCTCTATTCCTGCCGGGTGTCGGACCCTATAAAAGGGTAGCCAGCGTTTCAGTTTAGGAGAGCCGGAAGCAGCAGAAAAGCCCTAGCGCTGGGATTCTGGAGTAGAGCCTGGCGACAGAATTTGCAAGTGTTCGCGTGACGACTGAGTACGGAGGTTGATTCTCCGAGCAAGAAGCGATAGGTATAAGGTGTTGATACGCTTTGAGAATTGTTGCTTTGTGTGGTTTGTTTTGCAGGAATCTCCCGTCTTACGGGAAGGCCCTTTACGGGAAGTACGGCTTCACGCCTAAGTCCCTTACGAGAAAGTACGGCTTCACGCCTAAGTCCCTTACGGGAAAGCACGGCTTCACGCCTAAGTCCCTTACGGGAAGGAACGGCCTTGTGCCCAAGCCCTTTACAGGAAAGCACGACCTTCGGGTCTAAGATTACAGAACGGAGGGGTTTCCTCGGGTTCTCGTGCTTGTATAAGAATTCTCCCTAAATAAAAGAATACTCTTTACGGGGGGGGGGGGGGGGGGGACCAGCCCATCTTCTGGTCCCCAATACTATGTCGATCTTCTCCCTTCTCTCATGTTTTCAAAGAATTATAATTTTCAGATTTTCTAGGTGCTCGTGTACGCTCCCGTTTTGTGACAGTGGTATCAGAGCTCGGACTCCTCTCTTTCTCTGCAAAGAAGGAGGGTTCCGGGAAGAACGGGAAGAACCATGTAGAGGCAAGGGAGAAGCGTTGAAGAGGAGCTTGAACAAGTGCAAGCTCAACTTGCGGAGTTGCAACAAATCTTACTGTTGCCAGACGTCCAAAAGCTTTTGGGCGGAATGAAGAAAACGTATGGAACTGATGCAGCCAAGCATCCAGACAACACTGTTGGCGTGAGACCACAGGAGGCAAGAGAAGAAGAACGTGCCGAGGTGCACAAAGATGTTCGGATCGGAATGAACGGCCTACTTCAAGGAAAGGCCAGGAAAAAGCGCTCTCTTTGCTAGACGAGAGCAAGGACATCTCTATCTCATCTCCATCTTACTCTCCTGATTATACTTCTACTTCTCGATCATCTCGTCAGAAGAAGGAAGCAGCTACTACTGCCACTACCCTACATCAACCTAAAGATAAGCCTCGATTCAAGAAGCATGGTCACAAGTCTCAACATCGCATGCGAGTCTTTAAATCGGGCGACAAGGACATCAAGTTCGAAACCTACAACGGACGGAGAGACGTCTCCAAAGCACTATCCTTCATCAGACAGTTTGAAGTTGCCTTTACCAATGGGCACTTCACAGAAAAATCCAAATTACGCCATGTGGAGATGCACCTCAAGGAAACGGCAAGTAATTGGTGGTTAGTCAAGATTCTGGAAGGTTCTCAGGCCAGAACTTTGGAGAGCTTCAAATCTGAATTTTATGAACAATTTCTTCCACTTGACTTCGAGCAGGACATACGGAAGGAATGGGACTGGCTTGCCCAGAAGGAACATGAAAGAGTAACGACTGATGTGGACAAGTATTGGTCGGTTTTGCTGAAGGTCACTCCCTTCATGAAGATTGCCGACGAGGAAAAGAAACGAAAGTTCGAAGCGGGCCTCCAACCGTAGCTTCGAAAGAGTATGAAGGTGTATCCGCATGATACTCTTCAAAGGATGATGGAGTCAGCAATCATTGCTGAGGATTTGCACTCAACTGGGACGCCCAGAAAGATGGAGCATAGCACTTACCGTGCAAGGCAAAGACGGGTCTACGATGACCATGGGGGCCAAGGAAGAAAACGTCCTCCATCTAGAGACGATGATCATTCTAAGAAGCCAGAGGGCACTGGCAAGCGAACTAAGTATCTTTCTCCTACTCAACTTCAAACTTTCAGAGAGGAAGGAAGCTGCTTCTACTGTGGCGAGAAAGGACATATGAAACCGGATTGCCCGCTAAAGCAGCAACGGCAGGAGATTGGCAGCTCCCAATTGATAAAACTAGTAGGGACTCCCTCTCTAGTCTAGAAATTAAGCGTCTTCAATTTATTGAAAAGTACAAAGATTGTTTCACGGAAACACTTCCTAATGAACTCCCTCCGGTACTCTCGGAAGATCATCGCATAGATCTCATACCGGGTATAGCTCGCCTCCCAATCAACCCCCTTATCGGGCAAGTCTTGCTCAGCAAGAGGAAATTTTGAAGCAAGTGAACGAGCTTCTAGAGAAAGGGTTAGTACTGCCAAGTGCTTCACCCTACTGCTCTCCAGTTCTACTGGTGCAGAAGAAAGATGGCACGTTTCGAATGTGCATAGACTACAGGTCTTTAAACAAGATCACGATCAAGAATCGCTTTCCGATCCCTCGGATTGATGATATACTTGATAAGTTGCAGGGTGCAAGTGTCTTTAGTCGCATAGACTTAAAGAGTGGGTATCATCAGATACGGATCGCCCCTGAGGATGTCCATAAGACTGCTTTCCGCACGACCTTTGGACTTTATGAATTTTTGGTAACGCCTTTCGGCTTGACCAATGCTCTTGCGACATTCAATCACATGATGGACCGCATTTTCAGCCCGTATCGAGCTTTTACGGGAGTATTCTTTGACGACATACTCATCTTCTCTAAGTCAGAAGAGGAACATCGGATGCACTTGGACTTAGTGTTTCAAGAATTGCGAAAGCATGAGTTGCATGTGAATGCAAAGAAGAGCGAGTTCTTTCTCTCTGAGATACACTATCTCGGCCATATAGTCTCTCACAATCAAGTGAGTATGGATCCTGCCAAGATCCGAGTGGTCGAAGATTGGCCTATTCCCACTACGGTACATGATGTACGTAGCTTCCTGGGATTATGTTCATATTATCGAAGGTTTGTCCGAGGATTTGCTCATGTAGCCGGACCACTTCATGATTTGACAAAGAAGAAGATTCCTTTCAGATGGGGATCGAGACAACAAGGAGCTTTTGATCGGCTCAAGTACTTGCTAAGCCATGGACCTATTTTGATAGTGCCTGACTTAAGGAAACCATTTGAGGTTCATTGTGATGCTTTAGGCGATTGCATCGGAGCAGTGTTAAACCAAGAAGGCCATGCAGTGGCATACGAAAGCAGACGGCTTAAGGATGCAGAGTTGCATGCATCAATCTATGAAAAGGAACTCTCGGCTGTGATTCACGCCTTATCCAACTGGAAGCACTATCTTCTAGGAACGGATTTTGTGATCAAGACTGATCACCAGAGTTTGCGGTATTTTCTTACGCAAAGGAAACTATCTGAGAAGCAGATGAGGTGGGAAAACTTTTTGTCTATGTTTCACTTCCAGATCCTTCACACGGCTAGGAGTAAGAATGTAGTCGCAGACGCACTGTCTAGGTGGCCAAGGGTGAACGCTATCACTTCGGTGTATCACCAAGAATTAGAAGCACTACCGGATTTATATCCGAATGATCCAGACTTCTCCACCATTTGGGGAAAGCTACATTGTGGAGAGAATGAGTTTCCTTATTCCATTCGGGACGGTTATCTCTACCACCATGAGGCCATATGTGTGGCGGAACCATTAAGAAAGAAGATCATGGATGAAGCACACGCTTCGCCTTATGCGGGTCATCGGGGTATTCTCCCTACAACCTTAGCAATGGAAAGATATTTCTTTTGGCCTAAGCCTTAAAGCAGACATTGATAAGTATGTCAGGGAATGCTTGGTTTGCCAAAAAGTGAAGTATGATCGGCATAAGACGCCTGGGTTGCTACAACCTTTGCCTGTGCCTAATGAACCTTGGGAAAGTATTGCCATGGACTTCATCATGGACCTCCCTAGAACTCAGACTGGAAATGATGTGATCTGGACCATTGTGGACAGGTTTAGCAAGCAAGCACACTTTATACCAGTCAAGAAAACGATCAAAGCAGATCATATCGCTAGGGTCTTTCTAGCACAGATCTTTAAGCATCATGGAATGCCTAAGTCTATTGTGAGTGGTCGAGATCCTCGCATGACAGGAAATTTTTGGCGTGCCTTGATGGATAATCTTGGTACAAAGCTGAATTTTTCATCTGCCTACCATCCTCAAACGGACAGGCAAAGTGAGATAGCCAATTTCACAGTATTGGATATGTTAAAAGCTTATGTGTCAGACCGGCAATCTGACTGGGAGAAATATTTGCCTCTTGTCGAGTATGCGTATAACAATACCATACACTCATCGACGGGGAAAGCACCTTTTGAGATACTTTATGGTAAGCCTTTGCTTCCACCTATCCTTTTCACTAAGGATAAGATTTTCGCAGTTGACGAATTTGTCCGGGATTTGGACACAGCCTACGGGCAAGTGAGGAGAGCTATTCTACGCTCTCAAGAAAAGCATAAGAAAGCTGCAGACAAGCACAGGAGGAATCCCGACTTAACGGGTAGTTAGTCTTACTCAAGTTTGAGAAAGCAAGACTTAAGAAACAAGCGTCTCATAAGGGAAAGGTGGTAAAACTTTTTACCCGTTATTATGAGCCGTTTAAGATCACTGAGCAAGTGAATGATGTTACATTCCGATTAGAGCTACCGCCTGATTGGAGGATCCACAATGCTTTCCATGTTAGTTTACTCTGGCCGTATGTAGGACCGCCTCCGAGCCAGCCTAGCGCTGAGGAACTTCCTGAGGTTGAGGAAACAGAAGAAATACTCCAACCGGAGCAGATTGTAGGTCATCAGGAGCGGCCCCTTAAGTCCGGAAGGATAACACGGAAGTATTTGGTTAAGTTCAAGAATTATTCGAACTTAGATGCTCAGTGGATGACTCAGGAGGAATTAGCAGCTTATCCCGAGATATTGGAGGTATATGTCCAAGCACTACAGTTGAGGTCAACTGTTTAGAAGCTAGAGGGATGTTGCTAATTGGACTATTTCTTATTTTAATGATTAATTTCTTTTTATGAAATTAGGATATTTTAATGTGGACACTAAGAACTGTTAAAAGATTGTAGCTACAGGAAATGCCATTAGGAACGGACAACTCTGATGTGTCATTTGATGGGTGACGGTAAACATCGCGAAGGAGTTTCCGTAAGTTCGGTGGAAAGGGCCGGGTTACGGGTGCGTCACATGATGGGTGACGGGTGGATCAGAAAGGGGGCATTCCGTAGGCTAAGGAGGAAATCCGAACTGAGTAAGAAAATACGCGTAAGAACGCAATCACAAGAATAAAGATGGGTTCAATGACGCTTTTTATGAAAAGCAGGAACAGTCACGGGAGGACAGATGTTTTCCCGCGAGGAGTCTGTGTCTACATTGCATCTGTGTCGTGTCCTGCACCCGGGGACGCCTGGAATGTGTCCGTGTAGCATTGTTTTCACTAACTGAGTGAGTTTTTAAAGTTTGAACAGGTTCACACTTTATTTTATAAAGTGACCGGTCACTTTTAAGTGACCGGCCCCTTTATTAATAAAATAAAGCAAGCAGGGCTCATATAAAAAAAGCCAGCGCTAATAGCTATGCAGGGGGCTGAATTGCGATCTCTCTCTCTCTCTCTCCTCTTTCTAAAAAAACACGATTTTCTCTCTCCTCTCTCTAGGAGCGCCAAGTTCTACTTATGGACCTCTATTCCTACCGGGTGTCGGACCCTATAAAAGGGTAGCCAGCGTTTCAGTTTAGGAGAGCCGGAAGCAGCAGAAAAGCCCTAGCGCTGGGATTCTGGAGTAGAGCCCGGCGACAGAATTTGCAAGTGTTCGCGTGACGACTGAGTACGGAGGTTGATTCTCCGAGCAAGAAGCGATAGGTATAAGGTGTTGATACGCTTTGAGAATTGTTGCTTTGTGTGGTTTGTTTTGCAGGAATCTCCCGTCTTACGGGAAGGCCCTTTACGGGAAGTACGGCTTCACGCCTAAGTCCCTTACGAGAAAGTACGGCTTCACGCCTAAGTCCCTTACGGGAAAGCACGGCTTCACGCCTAAGTCCCTTACGGGAAGGAACGGCCTTGTGCCCAAGCCCTTTACGGGAAAGCACGACCTTCGGGGTCTAAGATTACAGAACGGAGGGGTTTCCTCGGGTTCTCGTGCTTGTATAAGAATTCTCCATGAATAAAAGAATACTCTTTACGGGGGGGGGGGGACCAGCCCATCTTCTGGTCCCCAATACTGTGTCGATCTTCTCCCTTCTCTCATGTTTTCAAAGAATTATAATTTTCAGATTTTCTAGGTGCTCGTGTACGCTCCCGTTTTGTGACATCCACACTACGCATACATCCATGTCCCGCATAATGCATACATATGTTTTCCTCATATCAATCATACATTTTCTGATGCACTTCTGCAAGAGAGGCCAACCCACTATATCCACACTACGCATACATCCATGTCCCGCATAATGCATACATATGTTTTCCTCATATAAATCATACATTTTCTGATTTTCCTTCTCTACTAATTTTTGTCAATACTGTTCTGTAATTCCCTGAGAGAGAGAGAGAGAGAGAGAGAGAGAGAGAGAGAGAGAGAGAGAGAGAGGTCTGCATCATTTTTCTTAAAGGTGTGCTGCAGAGCTCTTGCATTGCTGAGGCAGCATTTTTGCATACTTCAAAGCCCTCTTCCTCACAGCAATCTGATGAACAATGGGCAAATGGGGAATCAAGAATTGCAGAGCTTTTATCCCATATCCAGCCAAATGGACATTCTGAATTGCAAAGGAAGGCTGTTGCTGATTATGTCTCAGGCCTCGTGCAAAAGTGCTTGGATTGTAAGGTATTGAACTGAGACCCTCTGTTTGAAAGTGTTTATGTTTCACGTCTCTCTATCTGGACCATGCTTTGGTTACATGCCAAAAAACCGTGTCAGTCATGTTGTCAATCAATGTTAGCATTGCATAACTGGCAGTATTCGAAGATAAGGATAGTCATTGTTTTTCTATCATGAATGATTTATGGATGGTCGATGCTTTGGGCGAAACTAATTCCTAAAGTGTGACAGATGGTGTGTCCCGCTCTTCAATTTTATCAATAGACTCCTGATGGATGTGAAGGAGCATGAGTTTTTTGCATTGGGGAAGTAAAGCTGGTTAAAATGGGTTTTGTCAGCTTCTTTTGGGTCACCAATCTTCAAGAGCTTAAAATGGCTAACTATCCAATCAAGTCAGCTCGCAATCTTCACTAGCTTAAAATGGCAAACTAGCCAAGCAAGTCAGCTTGCAATCTTACAACATGGAGCTCTTTTATGCTTGATGGAATATAAGGCGATGTATTTTCTTGTCGAAGAACAGCAATTATAGAGTTTGGATTTTAATGCATGAACTTGTAGTTTTCTTTTCATCTCCTTTTGATGGCAGTTGTTTTCATCTTATAAAAAACTTATGGTTCTTATAACACTTTCAAGTTGTTTATAAAATCACAGAATTATGATTTCTTAGAGGCTTTAATCTTGATGCATTATCTCTATTCTATTGGTTAGGTATTTAGGTTTGGCTCAGTTCCTCTGAAAACATACCTTCCAGATGGAGATATTGACTTAACAGCCTTCAGTAGCCATCAAGAGCTTAGAGACTCATGGGCATTGGATGTTCAAACCATTCTGGAACAAGAACTACAGAGAAAAGATACCGATTTTACTGTGAGCGATGTGCAGTGTATTCATGCAGAGGTAATCTCTTTCTTGAAATTTCAATCCCTGTCAAGTGAAATGTGAGTTAGTAAAGATCAGAAAAAACACTTGATCGTTTGGTTTTTCCAATAGCCACTGGATACTGGGAAAGGGAGTCAATAAAGTTGCCTAGTTGTTCCCTTTTGGACCTTCTGTTTTTGAACCGACATTATTAGGGCACAATCGTACACCTACAGCTTACAACAATTGGTGTGTTGGCCATGGGGTAGATTATGGTGGTATCATGAATAACCATCCACACCAGCTGTTCTTCCGTCTTTTGGTAGAGCTTAATGCAATCACTCTCTCGTGTGCACGCTCACTTTGGAAGTGTATCATGGTTTATAATGTACAGAAAAATAAATAAGCCACCCAAAGTCCAAGAAGCAGCCTTTCTTTCGCGGGTGGCCAATGGCTTCCAAATTTTTGAGTACATCTCTTACACATATGAAAGCCTCCAAAGCAAAAGTCCACATTGCGTTGAACAAAGACTCTCACACTGGATGGCTCAACAAAAAAATAAAAGCAGTTGGCATAAGTAAAATGTGCAATGCTTTGGTCCATTTCAAGAAATCTTGTATTATGTTCAAGATTACGAGGGTTTTGTAACCCTTTTCTCTCTGCAGCAAAAGGGTGAGCAGTTCAATACGACCGAGTAATGAGAATCGTTGGAAAGACTTGATCGATTATCGTAGCAGAAAAGTATATACCATTGAATTTGTAACACTTGAGTAATCACCGCAAAGAAAATGGAAGTAAATTGGTCAGTACTTACAAGTCACCCGACAAGGCTGTAAAATAAGGAAGTAACACCACAACTGAACGTAAAACAGCAGACTGAACTGAAAATCACATTTCAGTCAAGACGCCCAGAGTGGCGGAGTTCCACTTTCAGAGTTACTTGCCCCTCAACAGGCGCCCATGATGGTGGTGCTTTTTATATTAGAGAACTGTTGCGGTTACAATTATTAACTGAGAGCCCATTCACTTGATCCCACCAGCTAATGGCACCCTGGCCTCTTAACATAGTGTCATTTGGTTTCTAAAAGCATTCTAAATCATCTTTAATTTACAAGTGAGGCTTAAAAGCACTCAAGCATCTGCTATTACAATAACTGGCGCCCATAATTAGCAACTTCCATAACATCATCAATGGTACAACAGATTTATGGTTGAATAAGGTCGTTTTTGCTCTTCAAAACATGAAAAGCGAGCTTTTTGATGCTTTTTCTGTGTTTTGGAATATTCTAAAAGTCTCTCAAATGGTGGAGAATTTGAAGACTTTGTAGAAGACAAAGTGGATCCTCTCAACAAACCCTACATATTGACACATACGGATTTCACTTTAGACAACTTAAAAAAATAAAGGTTGCTTCAGAAAGTTTCAGCATAGGATTATTTGCAATTTCTCAGTGCTTTTGTTTTGAAGCATATTCGAGTGAATATTCTTGGTTCTAACAACTTGAGTGACACTTTGGCTCTTCATTTTGGAAGAAAGTGATCACGCTTCAAAGTACAATGGCATGAAAAGATAGATAAGTTGAGGATATGAAGATGCAAGAACATGCTCGATTTTTTTGCAAAGGGTTTGAGGTGTTTGTTGGTATCAATGGCTATGGTGGATAAGCCATTGTACCATTCATGATAAGACATAATTAAAGTAATTAAAGAAACTAACCATACACTAGTAACTCGATGTGATGGAAGCATGAACTTGACACAAACACACTTGATTATTGAGAAATTGTTGAGTGTATAGCTTCAAGCAAGGCATCTTTGCACACAGTGGGTGACATCATAGGTAAGCCAACTAGAAATGTTGATTAAGCTTGGCACATAGGACACACATGTTCTTCACATGGGTTGTTGACACATCATAATCCTAACTGGAGTGGTTGTTCTCACAAGAGATGCAACAAAAGCCCGCATCTCAACAACTCTCCTGTATGTGGGTTTTGTTGCATATCACTTACACAATATTATCCTCTTCTCAAAACACACTAGAGTGAGGCACACAAAACACAAGTCTCCGCTTGGACAAAAGAATGTAATGATATGAAAAGGCTTAAAATTGCCACATCACTCACGGTGCTGTGAGTGTTCAGGATGGGGGAGTACTTTTTGAAGTTCAATATCAACACTCTCAACTCTCTCTATGTGGGAGGAAGGAGGGTTTCTACAAGTGATCCTGCCCGACTCGTTCACGTCCCGCTTTCGAGTGTGTGGAGGAGTGAATGAGAGGTTCTTCTTCAATTTTGCACTTGGGAGAGTCTATG
Source organism: Adiantum capillus-veneris (assembly GCF_014529385.1). NCBI lineage: Eukaryota > Viridiplantae > Streptophyta > Polypodiopsida > Polypodiales > Pteridaceae > Adiantum > Adiantum capillus-veneris. Next base: position 110,356,677 of record NC_140958.1, read on the forward strand.
AAAGTTGAGGTTTCCATGGATGTGTGTGTGTGAGGAATTAAGGGAAGAAGGTGCGGCTTTTTGCAAGACTATGTGACCCTCTATCGGTGCCATTAGGGTTGAGGCTACTCCAAAGAGTCCAACAGAGTGGAGTTTGGTGAAGCTTTTGCAATGGTTTAAGAGAGGCCTTTTGTGGCTAGAGTTTTTGAGTTTTTGGTGGTTTTTCTTGTATATTTTGGTCACCATCGAGTGTGATTTCAAGCGTTGATCAACTCGCTCACCTTGTAGGGTCTGCGGGCAGGCAAGGGCTTGTAACTCGAGGTGTTTGGAGTTTGAATTGAGCTTGGAGGGAGATTTTTTATGAAGCTCTTGAGTGGTTGCGTGTGGGGTGAGAGAATTGAGTGAATTCCATCTGTTGTGTTAAGATGTCAAGGTGTGAGTGCACGCACGGTGTCTTTTGCTCCATTAGTGTATTGACTAATCATGCAAAGATAAAATACTTCCTGAATGGGTTCTTTGGATCTCGACTCGAGAGCCAAGATCGGTCTTGCGTACTGATCGTATCTACAATGAGGTTAGCTTCACTAGAAATACAAACATCCAAACCACCAAATTGCTCATAAGATTGGAAACATCTAGCTTGACGGTCATCCCAAGATGTACTCGTTACAGATTGGAGCAACGTGAAAGCTCGGTGAACCCGACGAACAATTGCCTCTCTATCATGCAAAAAATGCATGTCGTGCTTCGGAGAAGACATGAAAGCAAGAGAGTTCTTTTCATGGATTCTTTTCTAGACTGTGGGACTATGTACTGAGAGAGACTAAGATACTACGTGTTGTATCCTCTTTCGAAACATGAGAGTGAGAGACTAGTGGCAAAGACGGAATGTTCTTGTCACAACGAAGAACCACACGAGGTGCTCCTTCGACTGTAAGAGAAAGAGTATTTTCTTTCCAATCAAGAAGAACCACACGAGGTGCTCCTTCGACTGTAAGAGAAAGAGTATTTTCTTTCCAATCAATGTGTGGATTATAACCTTTAAACCACTTGATGCCAAAAATCAAATCACATCCTTTGGAAGAAGAAACCACAAATCTACCACGAAAACCGGCATTTTGAACTAACACTGTCACATTAGGACATTCATCCGTGAAAGAAGAGTGCATGCCAGGAGCAAAACCAGAGATCACAATGGGATTTATGGGAAGATCTTCTAAATGTGCGCTCTTCACAAGAGAGTCACTAATCACGTCATGCATACAACCCGAATCAAAGAAGATCACAATGTGTTTACTATTCACATGACCATAACACTGCATGAGAGACTCATCCACATGATCATGAGAAACTTCAGACACATTTGTGTTCTCACTGAGTGCATTAACATATGATGTGGATTTTGTGGGTTATTTAGGTGCTTTCTTAGCACGATCTCGTTTTACGTGACCTTTATGGTGACATTGAAAACATCTTCTGTCCTTTTGGTACTTGGTGCGTTCTTCAAGAGTTCACCTACCTCCTAAAATTCCTTGAGCAGCTATTTCATCAAGTGTCAACTTAGCGGTTACTTGAGTTTTAACCTTTCTGTTATCATCATTGTGAGAATTCTATGCTCTAGGTGTAGAAGAAGATTGACAAGAAGAATTATCGTCATGCTTGCCAATGGTCTTACCGTTCGGTGGATTTTGAGAAGTACTCGACTTATTCTCCTTCGGCTTACCTTTGTTGTGCTTCATTTTTTGTGCCAGAGCAATTTTGACAGCGTCATTGTAGTCTGTAGGTATGAAAACTTGTACATCGAACTTGATGTACTCGTCTAACCCGAAAAGGAAAGCCTCTTTTTGTTTGGCATCCAATTTGCGCAATTGGACGCCAATCTACAAAATACGGTTAAAAAAAGACATAATAGGAGTGCCATTTTGCTTAAGACCTCGCCAGTCTTCTTTTAATTGATCTAGGTACTACGGTGGCATGAAGCGAGCCTTGAGCTTGTCTTGGAAGTCGCCCCAACTGAAAGAGAGGATCGCCTTCCTCGGGATGCCCAAGATGCTCAGGCAACTGTGACTCCTTCAAAGCTTGATACCAGTTAATGGCATCACTTGCTAGATACATAGCAGCCGTCAAAACTTTACTGTTACTTGTTTTCTTGTTAGTCGTAAAGTAAGCATTAAATTGATGCAACCAGGAATAAATCACAGAAGTGTCCATCTTACCATCATACTTACTAAACGTCAATTTCTCAGTGACTGGATTGTTGGAATCTTCGTCTCTACCTGTGCTACGTGATGACTCACCGACCTCCTTGAGTGGCTCGATCTTCGAGGAGAGTACCTGTAGGACCAACTCCTGCATGCGTTGGTCTCTCTGCGCCTCTCGCTCTAGCTCCATAGACGCTCGCTTTTCTTTGGCCGCTATGCGTTGAGCCTCGTGTGCTCACTCACGCTCGAGTTCCATAGCTGCCCTTCTTTCTTCAGCCGCTAAGCATTGAGCTTCGCATGCTTGCTCACGCTCAAGCTCCATAGTTGCCCTTCGTTCTTCAGGATCGCGATCCATGGTGGCGCGTTGCACCTCTTCTTGTAGCATCATCTCCATCATCGACTTGACCAAAGCCTCCATAGGGTTTGGTGCAATCCATGGCGTAGATGGAGATAAGGGAGGATCGGGAAACAATCCTCCCGGTGTAGAAACTTCGGCTTCTTCAACTCCGCTCTCATCACCTTCACACAAAGTATCCATTCCGCTTCGGGTGATGACCATGCACTGAGTTCTTGGGTACTTGGGGTTCTTGAGTTCTTGAGGGTCGTGAGGTTCTTGAGTACTTGGTTACTTCCGGTTCTTGGGGTTCTTGAGTACTTGGGGTTCTTGGGGTTATTGAGCACTCAAGGTTCTTGGGGTTCTTGAGTACTCGAGGTTCTTGGCTTGCAATCTGCATTTAAAAAGGCTTGTCTCTTACCCAAGCTCAACTCCTTCCTGCGGCCCTTGGAGGGGAGGTTGGACAAGCCCTTCTTTCTTGGGTTACCTGCCACTCTTCAAAAGGACAGATTAGGGATCGACACACCCAAGTGGTGTTGGGTTACGTGCGACCACAAGAAGCAAAAAGAATTATTGTGGTTTTTGTGCTTCTTTCCTTCAGTGATGATACCGAACATTGCCAAAGAGCTCCGATACCAATGTAATGTGAAACGGAAGTGAATGATGGTGTATGGCTTAGGATAGTGATTGATGGGTGCTCAAGGTTCCTTTTACTCACGGGAAGGGAGAACCTTTCTTGACTTGATGAGAGAATGTGCAATGACCAGAACAAAGAGAGTGTACACTGTCAAGGCAAAGTGCATGAGAGTGCTAGAGAGAGAGATAGAAGAGACGACACCACATGGGGTCCCAAAGCCCCCTCCATGACGACCACGATGATGTCGACGACGACGACGGATGTCTGCGATGCTAATGGTTGAAATCTGAAAACGCTAGGCCTTCTACTGGGAATATGCCGGAATTGCGACGCTACGGGGCTGATCTGCTGCCACCGACGCGTCAAGGGCTAAAACTGAAAAACGCTAGCTGTCTGAGCAGAACCTAGAAAACGCTAGCTGTTTTGTGCTGAAAACCGAAAGGATGCTGGGTGGTGACGGCGACGTTCTGCTACCGGGTAGGTGCGGTAGGGCGAGGCTAAGGGCTGATCTGAAAACACTGGTCTTCCTTTGCTGAAAATGCAGGTCTTCTTCTACAAACGCTAGGTCTTTCTGGTGCAAAAAACGCTAGCACTGCTGGACTTGCTGAGGAGAAGCTTCTTCTGCTGCCTCTTCCGCTTCTACTGGTCACCTTGGCGTTGCTTATATAGGTGCTTGGAACTGGGCCGAACAGGCTCCATTCAACTCCCACAATTCTGCTAAAATAATGAAGTCATTTATTAAATAAATGACCTTATAAGAGGTGGTTCACATGCAACTTCAAGAATGGGTCATTGCGGTGGACAATGCTCATGCTGGTACTGGGTATTGATGCTAATGATCATTGGTTGTGCAATCAGAGGGTATGCAACTACTCTAAGTGCTTGGACCTGCGTACAGGATCACAAGGGTGCAAGAACACTGCCTAGGCTACCTAAACCCTAGAAGTAGGAACAGCTTGTCCACATGCACATAGGGTTAGATGTGCACGTGACACCTACCGTTTTTGGCTGGCAGCTTGGTGGCATTTTTGTGGCAGGCATGGGCAGTATGGCGACTTGCTTTCCAAGCAGTGTCCCTTCACTTAGGGTGATGGGCAGCAGTGCGTTTCCTCGGAGTTTCCTCCTAAGGGCAGCCCATTCAATGGGCATCAAGTGCAAAGGCAAGGCACTTCGTTTTTTGGCAGGCCTATACTACTAGGTATGGATGATGACGAGTGGGAAGAGATGGATGAGCTTGCACACTCTACGATTATGCTTTCCGTGTCAGATTCTCTTTTGTTCAATATCTCAAAGAAGAGAATGCATGGAATATGTGGAAAAGGCTTGATGATTTGTATGCTCAACAAAGTTGTTGCTAGCAAAGTATACTGGTTGAAAAGGCTCATGGACCTTCGTATGAAGGAAGGCACTTTGATGTTGGTGCATTTGAATGAGTTTAATTCAATTTTCAGCCAGCTCACAAATTTGGAATTCAACATTGATGATGAATTCGAAGCTACGTTTTTGCTATGCACATTGCGTGAAAGTTGGGACACTTTTAGGGCAGCTTTGAGCAACTCAAACACCACACTTGCATATGCTGATGTGGAGAGTTCCCTTCTTACGAAAGAGATTAACAGAAAGAATACTGTTGGGAATGCACCTGATCAATCGCGTGCCAGGTCAAAAATTTGGCATACTGGGGATCCTTTGCAAACTGAAGCATTTGCTTTGCACAATCATCAACCTCTTGTTGACGCTACATCTCCACCAATTGATACTCTCTAGGCCAAGGTGGCCCGTACTCTTGATCTACTGATCCATTCCAATCTCCCGTGTTGCCTCCCATTCCAGAATTGTCAGGATATTTGTCTGATTCTTACGGGATACGTCGTTTGAACCCATGTATGTCGCGGTAAGAGAATCGGATTTCTCTGTAGAAGAGAAATCAGTCGTTCTTTGATACCATGTCACAAACTTGGGCACCCCAAGTCGGAAATTTGACACGACATACGAGAGAATCCCTTAAAACACTTCACAACTTTAAATTACATTTCAATTTTACTCGACACGGCCCAGCGTAGTTTCGTGCCCAGAGGTATTGGCCCCAAAAACTCGTGCCCCTTTCGGTATTCATTTTTATATCAATGCTTGAGCAAAGTACAACACTCGAGGGGTCCTTTGCTCTCAGACTCTGCGTCTAGATGCTCTGAAGAGTGAGGCCCTTTGGGTCTATTTATTCTTACAAGGGATGCCCCAAAAGCAGTAAACACAAAAGCAAACTGTCCTAAAAGCATTTGGTCCCAAAATCTGCCATAAAAAGCAGTCAACACAAATTACGGAATTTCATACAGTAGCCACATCAGCATGTCGGTGCAATATGCGGAAATCCGTACTATTGCCACGTGGTACCTATTAGCGTAAATTTTGGAATCTGTTGTACAACGTGCTGTCACGTCATCATCCTTTGTCCGTACAACGTGCTTCCACGTCATCATTTTGTGACGCTCTCCTCTTCCTATCGCGAGAAGATCACAATAGGACCTCACATGTGCGTTGTTTTCAAGGATTCTAAGTGTTTGTTAGTTAATCCATGTCAAATTTCAATCTTCCTTTCATAAGCTTGTAACCGACCACAACATAGTCCATATGCTCTTGAATAGTAGAAACTTGCTTGGACAAACAGTATTCTTGTAGAGGTGATGGCAATCCAATGGTATAGTGTTTGCACCGGTCGTCCAAGGATACCAACTTGAAGAAAGACACCGGAAGGTTGTAATCTTCCCTGGTTTCCGTGACAAGCATTTTTACGTTTCCCCATTATGCCAGAATCTTTACTTTAAACGAGGATGTCATGTGGCCCCGGGCAAAAATATTCTTGAAAGCTTGCCAAGACTTTGGAGCGTGCGGCTCGGTAGCTATAGAACTTCACCATTGCATAGCATTGTCTTTGAGAAACCGACGGCTCGAGACATCTTGGAATCTTCAGTGTAGTCCCCAGAGCAAAGATATTGTCGACCTACTGTAGGAATTGTAAAGCTTTCTTCCTATCTTTCAAGTCTGAAAAGGCGAAAACTTTTACTGTAGATCCACCATCCTTAAAATCCTTTGGCTGATGCAGTGCAAATGCAAGACGTGAATAATAAGGGTAGGCATAGGCTCCAACCATTATACCCAGGTGGCGGTGGGGAAGGTGGTGGCAAGGGCGGTTGCACCTGTATCAGGCTACAGTGTCACTCGCATGGAACATGCAGTTACAGTTGATCAGCGGCTACAGTTGGTCTTGGGTTCACACTCGGTGGGTTCTCGCCTCGGCAATGACAAGTGGTAGCAAACCTAGGAAGTGGTGGTCTAGAGGACACCCTAGCTACTTCACCACCACCACGGTCGAGAGATAGGTGCAGCTGGAAGGTTAGAGATATTTGTGCTAGCCGTTGGCTACATTGGTCAATTGAAAAGCCCACTAGAGGGGCATAACATACTCTCATAGGGGAGAGAGAGGGCAATGCGTAGCGAGCAGGGCATCACTCCTGGCACCGCACTGTACATAGGAGGGAAAGCAAGCACTCCATAGCTCTTAACCTGTGACAAAACTGAAAAATAAGCCTCTCCCAGCTTAAAAATCAGCGCCACTTCCTGTTGCATGAGGAAAGTGCACCAGAATGTGCCACTTGGCGCATTTACAAGCATTTTCCCGTTTCGGGGTTGCCGCCTAAAAATCTCCCAACCGGTTGCCCAGTTGACTTCACGGTAGAGTAAGAAAATGTTCCCCTTGTCATTCCGGAGGTAATGACGCAAACACATTTTCAGGTCCCAAAATAGCAGTTCCCTAAATTTTAGGAGATGCTGCCATTGTATCTTTCTAGGTCATCTGACCCCCTTTGTACAGTGCGGCCACACCCAGAATTGAAATGTAGCCTCTGTAGCAAAGGATTCCACTTTGGCTAGTCAATGATCCCACTTTGGCTAACCATAGTCTTTGTCCAACCTTAGTGCTCTCTTGCCCTCAGGCCTGGACTCCCTCTGGACAGTTCCACACTAGCTATGCAATGCAAGGCAGTTAGATTTCTCGAGGGGTGTTTCCAAAAAGTGAAAGTAAATAGATAATAAGAAAGAAATCAGCAAAAAGGATAGATAGTAGTCACACGCTTGCGACATACGCCCCTCTTGAAATCTCAAACGTCCTCGTTTGCACCTCGTTTGCATCTATGTCGTACATGCTCACAGTCAACACTGATGTATTCAACACCTGTCGACACGTGTACAACACATACATGCTCATTGTCAACCCTGGTGTGTTCAACACCTCGTCGACACATGTATTGCTTGCGTGTGAAGCCTTTCCCAATGACATAGTGGTAGCTTCGCACTTTGCCATTGCTTTGAGTCACTAGCTTTCGAATGACAAAATGGTAGCCACACATTTTGCCACTGTCTTATAGTACACGTTGGATCCCGTAACACTTTCGAGCATATCCAAACCGACAGTTTAAGAATGCAGTTACACATGTACTCTTTAATAGAAGCAATTACTGTATCCTTGACAAACTGACAAGAAATACTCACTTCTATAGCACTAAGCACACTTTTGGACATTCCATAAGAGCAATTGCCAAACTGACAATCTGTATAGCTCTAACATTCATGTAACAGGTATTTCATTTGAGCTCACTTTAAATACCATGTACATCATTTGTTTCAGAAGCCATTGCCACACTGACAATCCATGTAGCTTTGAAACTCAAGGGGTCAAGGTAGGTTGCAAATCGAAGGCTTCAAGATAAAGTGATAACACAGTTGGTGACTCTGCGAGTTCACCTTCTTCCATCCACTTAGCATCCATTGGTGGATAGTTTCTGAACTTTACCAAGTAACGCCTAGCAACCTTGCCTTTCACTTTCCTTTCTTTGTGTGCCAAAATCTGTTCGGGGACCAAGATCTCGTCAAGTTCCTCGACTTCCGGCTGATCTTCAGCTGGCATATCTTCTGGCACATCACCCACATAGGGTCTGAGAAGACTCACATGAAACGCATTGTGAATCTTCCAACTGTCAGGCAATTTCAGCCTATATGCAACATCACTGATTATGTCGCACACTTGAAAAGGCCCATAGTAACGCATGCTGAGCTTTGGAAACAGTCTTTCCTTGCCCTTCATCTTCTTTAACCTTGCCTTTTCAAAGCATAAAAGCACCCAATCACCAAGTGAATATACCACTTCATGACGGTGACGATCAATTGCTTTCTTTTGCTTTGCCTGAGTCTTTTCTAAGGCAAATACTCCACCAATGGCAAATACTGCTCCCACTTTCCTTTATGTTCTGACACATAGCACTTCAGTAGATCTACGACAGTAGAATTTGCCTCTTCTGACTGCCCATATGTTTGAGGATGAAATGACGAAGAGAATTTGAGCGTGGTGCCCATATTCTCAACTCCAGAATAAACTTGTCATGCGTGGATCACGGTCGCTAACAATCGAATGTGGCATGCCATGATACTTGAAAGGAATTGACACAACTGAAATTTGTGGCTTCCTTGACAAGGCATCAGCCACAACGTTCTTCTTGCCTTCCACATGCACAATCTGAAAATGGAACATGGACAAGATATTTGCCCATCGCATATGCTTCTCAGATAACTTTGTCTGTGTCAAGAAGTATCGCAAGGTCTGATGGTCCGTTTGGACAACGAAATCTGCACCTAGCAGGTAGTTTTTCCAACTTAAGAGCGCATGAATCACAGCCAGTAACTCTTTCTCATAGACCTGCATGGTCATCACTGGCCCTTGCAAAATTCTGCTCTCATAGGCTACTACCCTGCCATCTTGCATTAGCACTGCACCAATGCTACTACCACAGACATCACACTGGACCACAAATGACTTCCTAAGATCTGGCAACACAATGACTGGATCTGAAGTCATCTTTTCCTTTAAGAGATTAAAAGTTGAAATCTCTTTCTGTGTCCATCTAAAGGTGACTGCCTTCTTTTGAAGAGCATGTAAAGGTGAAGCAATCTCAGCGAAATTTCGGATAAACCTTCTGTAATAGGAGCATAGTCCCAAGAAACTTCGGACATCGTGCACTGTCTTCAAATCTGGCCATGACTTGATCGCTTCAACTTTTGCAGGATCCATTCTGACACCATCCTTTGAGACAATGTGTCCCAGAAAGTGGATCTCTTCCAGAAAAAATTCACTTTTCTTTGCATTGATGAGCAACCTATGACTGCGTAGCTCTTCAAACACAATGGCCAAGTGATGCCTATGCTCCTCTTCATTCTTTGAGTAGACTATCATGTCATCAAAGAATGTACCAACAAACTGCTGGTGTGGACGGAAAATTCTGTCCATCATCCTATTGAACGTAGCAGGAGCATTTGTGAGACCAAAGGGCATCACTAAAAATTCGTAAAGGCCAAACGTTGTTCTAAAAGCAGTCTTGTGCACATCCTCTGATCTAATGCGGATCTGATGGTACCCACTCTTTAGATCAACCTCTTCAGTCACATCATAATTGCAATTTCCTGTGTCTGGTCTATGATCCCCTGTGTCTTCAAGCCCAAACTGACCAAGGCTCACTTCTATGGGAAAAAGTGATTTAATCCCGTCGATGGAACCATGAAACCGGCCTGTTCAATCCAAAAAGGGCGGTAGACTTTAAACTTAAACCTTATTTGCTTTCACCCATTTAATTTGTCGTCCACTTTACCTGTACTTTCAAGACACAACAAAGGGGAAAGGGATACAGGCTGCTAGATTGCACCTGTATGAGTAGACCGACACCAGATTGGCCCCTAACTTAGGCGCCCCTTTCGGTATTTCTTTATTGTTCAAAAGAGGGAATAAACGCTGTGGTTCCCTACAAGCTGCCCCGCACAAACTTGGCTGAATTTCAACTGTTCCGGCCCGATTTCGGCAGCATAACTGTACTAGGACCCTTCACAGTCAGTATTCCCACGCATTGACTGACTTTCCCGACGCATACGGGCACTTTGCAAAACCTGGCGAGAATCTGCAGCACGCTGAATTCTCTGTTTTCAGCCCCGAAAATGCGCCAGATCACCTTTACAGCGGTCCCCTCGCGTCCCCGAACCTCCTTGGGGTATTAGGGACCGTTTAGGGCCAAAACCCTAAACCTGCAAAAATACACAGCAGGCTGTAATTTACTGTTTCGGGCTCCGTTTCGCGTGCCGGTCGCATCCGTAGCAAGTCCTCGAGCTCCCGCACCTGTAGGGCTACTTGCCCTTTGAATCGGACGAGATTTCTGGCGTGAAACCTCTCCGAATTCACCTGTACCTGCGGGGGATTAGCCGCTAGCTAATCCAGTACCTGTGCAAGAGGCTCTTGCCTCGGCAATCGCGCATGAACCCACACAACTGTACATTGGTCAATTGAAAAGCCCACTAGAGGGGCATAACATACTCTCATAGGGGAGAGAGAGGGCAGTGCGTAGCTTGCAGGGCATCACTCCTGGCACCGCACTGTACATAGGAGGGAAAGCAAGCACTCCATAGCTCTTAACCTGTGACAAAACTGAAAAATGAGCTCTCCCAGCTTAAAAATCAGCGCCACTTCCTGGTGCATGAGGAAAGTGCACCAGAATGTGCCACTTGGCGCATTTACAAGCATTTTCCCATTTCGGGGTTGCCGCCTAAAAATCTCCCAACCGGTTGCCCAGTTGACTTCACGGCAAAGTAAGAAAATGTTCCCCTTGTCATTCCGGAGGTAATGACGCAAACACATTTTCAGGTCTCAAAATAGCAGTTCCCTAAATTTTAGGAGATGCTGCCATTGTATCTTTCTAGGTCATCTGACCCCCTTTGTACACTGCAGCCACACCCAGAACTGAAATGTAGCCTCTGTAGCAAAGGATTCCACTTTGGCTAGTCAATGACCCCACTTTGGCTAACCATAGTCTTTGTCCAACCTTAGTGCTCTCTTGCCCTCAGGCCTGGACTCCCTTTGGACAGTTCCACACTAGCTATGCAATGCAGGGCAGTTAGATTTCCCGAGGGTGTTTCCAAAAAGTGAAAGTAAATAGATAATAAGAAAGAAATCAACAAAAAGGATAGATAGTAGTCACACGCTGGTGACACACCACCCCTGAAACCCGCTCTCAAGAAACCTTCTGATCACAAACAGTATACAGAGAAGGAATTACAAGAGGTGGTTGATGCACGGATTGCTCAGCTTTTTGACGCGCAAAAGAAAGCCAAAAAGCACGGCAAAAAGCAGAAGAAAAGCATCGACTCCCCACGATATTTGGGTCGTCAATCGACTTTTGACAAGGCAAAGAAACTGAAGAAGCGTGTTCGATTTGAAGGAGTACCCAGTTTTTCTTCTTCTTCTTCTTCTGACAGTTCTTCTAGCTCTTCAGATTCGAGCGAAGAAGACAGAAAAGGTAAAAAGCGAAGCAAGAAACAAAGCTTCGGAAAGGGCAAGAAAAAGGCAAAGAAGGCTAAATCTCGCCCAGAGCCTGATAGTTCTACTGAGGACTCGTCTACAGATAGTTTAGACTCCGATGACGGAAATTTAATGCGAACAAGAAGAGTTTTTATAAAAGCCAACCAATATGACTTTCTGGAAGATAAAAGGAAAAACGTCCGAGAGTTTAAGGAAGGTGGACAGTCGATCAAATTTGACACTTTGATACGAAGATGCTTCGAAGGCTTTGTCTTTTATACAATAGTTTGACATTGCTTTCGCGGGAGGACGCTATTCAGAGCACTCCAAGATTCGGAGAGCTACCTCTTACCTTAAGGGGAATGCTCGTACTTGGTGGTCTACGCTTCTTTTAAACAAGACTGCGCCAGTTAAATGGCTGAAATTCAAAAAGCTTTTTATTTCTTTTAAAATAAGTGATACAATCAATGCTTACTGTGACTCTTTTCTACCCGCCTCTTCATTCAAGAAGATCACGTTCAAAGAGAGCGGTTCACTCTGGGTCTACCTACAGAGATCCGAGATCACTGCTTGAAGCAGAAGTCAGCTTCTATTGAGGAGTTGATGAGTCATGCAAAGCGGGGCTTTGCCATTCACTCTAGCAGTCTGACTTACCCCACAGATGAGAACATGACACAGCGAGCCGAACAGACTTCTGGGAATGAAAGTAGAAAGAAAAAGAGCAACCCAGAGAAAAAGGATGCACGACCCAAGCTTACTCCTAGGAGCGAGCTCGATTCATCCAAGAGGGCCCAGGGGAAGTGCTTTGGATGCGGGGAACAGGGACATATCTCCGCGAAGTGCCCTAAAAAGGCACAGAAATAACTGAATGATAAAGGAGATGACAGGCCTGAGAGTTCGAGAGCAGCTGAGGAACGTGGCAGAAAAGGCAGATAGAAAAGCAGAACTGGTACCACATTGCGTGGGATCTGCACCGAATCTAATGAATGAAAGTACAAACTTTGCCGCTTTTGGGGCAAAGTGAAGGATCAGGAAGCTCTTTTGAAGGAGCCAAGGCCAACTTCTTTTCACTTGGAATTGGTGGCTCGATTTGGAATTACGCCCGAAAGACTGACGCAACAATCGGAGGTAGTTCGACTGGCACCCGGATGGGATGTTGCCATTACACCGAGCGTTGGCAAACTTCGTTTGAAATGGCAGGGGTGTTCAGGGCACGCGAGTGACGTTCTACTCAAGATCCCTTGGTACCACAAGAACTACGCCGTGGTTGACTACCGGGCTGAGTAAGCGACTATGACAAATGAAGGGCTCATAGATTGTACTTGATGAACTTCAGTTTTCTTTACTCATTCTTATGGGAGAGACCTGAACGATGGATAAAGGTTGAATATGCTTTGACCTGAATAAAAGAACGCCAAGATTTTTCTCCACACTCATACCGATTGCTTTTTAGAGGGCATGAAGATCATACTATTGGTCTGATACCTGGAAGCACACCACCGAACTAGCCAACTTACCGTGTGGGCCGAGTATAGAATGAAAAGATTATGAACCCAGTGAAAGACCTCTTGGAAAAGGGTCTTGTCCAGCCTAGTACTTCACCGTATTGCTCTCCAATGTTGGTTTTGAAGAAAGACGGATCTTGGAGAATGTGCATCGATTATAGAGCTCTCAACAAAATCACCATCAAGAACAGATTTCTGATTCCTAGGATCGATGATATACTCGACAGGTTACAGGGATCCTCGTGCTTTAGCAGGATTGACTTGAAGAGTGGGTATCATTAGATCCGAATCGCGCCGGGAGACGTCTAGAAGACAGCTTTTCGGACTACTTTTGGGTTATTTGAGTTTTTGGTGATGCCTTTTGGCTTAACAATGCTCCTGCGACATTTAACCGGATGATGGACATGATTTTTCGAGAGTGCAGACTATTTGTTGGCACTTTCTTTGATGATATCATTGTTTCTCCAAGAATGAGGCAGAACGCAGAGATTATTTGCTTTAGAGACTTTTTGGGACACTTTGTCTCAGCAGCAGGAGTGCAGGTGGATTCGGCTAAGTTAGAGACTATACGTGATTGGCCCGATTTGAAGAATGTGTTCGTACTACAGGCGGTTCATACGAAAGTTTGCAGAGGTTGCTTCCCCTTTGCATATCTTGATACAGAAAGGAGTCCTTTTCTCGTGGGGATCCACAGAGGTGACTGCCTTTCAGACATTGAAAGAGAAATTGACTACAGGACTAGATTTGACTTTGCCGGACTTGCAGAAGTCATTTGGAGTATATTGTGATGCTTGTGGTCGTAGTCTGGGTGCGGTCTTGATGCAAGAAGGCCATGTCATTGCTTACGAGAGCCGATTTCTTTTCTAGGCCGGAGATGACAACACATATTTATGAGAAAGAGCTTTTGGTGATTATCCAGCCTCTTACTCAGTGGCGGCATTACCTTCTCGGAGCGGATTTTACTGCCTTTACAGACCATCAGAGTTTGCGCTACTTCTTGTCACAGAAGCACCTTTCGGAAAAGTAGATGCGGTGGGCGAACATCTTGTCACAGTTTCACTTCCAGATTGTCCATGTGCATGGACAGAAGAATGTGGTGGCAGATGCTTTGTCCCGGAAGCCGTTGGTTCTGGCTTTTTCCGCGATACATCATAGGAGCTTCGAGGATATGGTCGACCAGTATGCCACGGATACAGATTTTGCAGATATTTTCACACGGATACGGGATGGGGAGACAATAGCTGGATACTTCCTTCGGAAAGGCTACTTGATGAGAAAAACCATGTTGTGCATTACACAGCCGTTGAGAGAAAAGTTATGACTGAATGCCACTGTCCACCTTTTACGGGTCACCGCGGCATTGCTACCACCATGAAAGGGGTAGAGAGATACTTCTTTTGGCCGAGACTCAAAAAGGATGTGGAAGAGTTTGTGCGCAGTTGCTTAGTATGCCAGAAGGTCAAGTTTGACAGGCATAAGGCACAGGGATTGTTACAGCCTTTACCCATACCCACCCGCCCGTGGGAAAGTATTGCAATGGATTTCATTTTTGATCTCCCGAGAACACAGAATGATCACAATGATTTTCCGATTACATGGCACGTCTGAGACTATTGTCTCCGACGGAGACCCCATATTTATTTTTTTGTTTTCGGAGTCGGGTGGGGCAAGCCCGGCCGCTCCCCTTATCCACCATAAAAAGTGAACAAGAAGAACGACCAGGACTATGCCCCGAGAAACCGAAGGCAGACGCTTTTGTCACTATTTTCCTCTGGACTCGGAAGGCCAGAATTATCTACACTCTTAGGGCGATGACTTTTCCCTTGAGAGACCCATTTCGGTGGGCGTGACAGCGACCAAGTACCTTTGTTCAGAGGCCCAGGTACTGCGGGACTTGCTTCGGTCTTCCCTTTGGAGTTGCCTCCTCCAAGTAACTTATCGCTCACCTCACTAAACTGCCTTTGAAACCCGACAGTTTTCCCCTAGGAAATGCCATACCCGCTTGGAAGGGCGTCGGCTCACAACCCCATATTTATGAGTTTGTTTTGGAAGGCAATTTGGGAGAACATTTGCACGCGGTTGCAGTTCTCCTCATCGTTCCACTTGCAGACTGACGGGCAATCTGAGATTGCCAATTCAGTTGTTTTAGATTTATTGAAGTCTTGTATCTCGGATCAGAAAACTCAATGGGAAAAGTACTTACCTTTGGTGGAATTTGCCTACAATAACACGATACACTCTTCGATGGGGAAGACGCCATTTGAGATTATTGGAAGTGCTGCGAATGTTCCATCCTTCCTGAGCACGAAAGATTAGATATTTGAAGCGGATGAATATTCGCGAGATTTGGATACGGCTTTCAAGGTTCGCGAGACTTTGCAGAAGTCTCAAGAACGACAGAAAAAGGCAGCGGATCGCCATCGTCGCGACTTGAAACTGAAGGAGGATGATTGGGTGCTGTTACGTTTTGAGAAGGACGCCTACGAAAGAAAAAGGGAAAGGAGAGGCTTTTTCCAAAGCTTAATATGCGATACTACAGACCTTTCCAGATCAGTGAAAAGATAAATGATGTCTCCTTTCGATTGAAACTGCCAGATACTTGGAGGATTCACAATGCATTCCATGTGAGTCTCTTGAAACCTTTGAAGGGTGATGTTCTTGATGATGGGGAGCATGATGAGCAACCCGAAGTGGAAGAAAACGAGGAGATCCTTGTTCCTGAACAGATTTTGGCACATAAGGATACGAAGACTAAAGGTAAACTCCGAAGGCGGTTCTTGGTTAAGATCAAGAACGGAGGACCTAGCAGGTACTCCTCAGATTGTGAAACTTTACCTCGATGCTTTTGGATTAGCATAGTCTATTCCAAGCGGAACCCAGAATTCAGCTTGGCCGCAGATCTGGTGTAGGGGGATGCATAAGAGGGGAGTTGCTCCGCTCCTAGCAACAGATGCCTTGATTTTGATACTCAAGTCACTAATGTCTCTTTGAGCTTCAGGGATACTTAGAGCTGACAGTATTCTACTGGATGACTTTATGAAATGGAATTGCTGATTATGATACTGATTTTTTCTTGACTTCTTTTGAGTGCAGGAACTGATAGACGAAATGACTGCAGCATTTTGGTCTGATTGATCTCCAATAGACATGGTTGCACTAGGGGTTAGTCAATCGGACATCGATGAGGTCCCGATTGGACCTAGATGTGATTGCTAGCTACATTGCCGATAAATCATGGTCTAAGATCCGAATGAATGTTGAATGTCATGTGATGTCCTGTGATGTCATGTGATATGACTGTCGATTTGGTACATGTGCTAGATGTGTGTCCCTAGTACGTAGATACTAACAGCCAGTGTCTGCTAAAACGGTTTATGGCTTTTGTCGGTTTTGTAGGCGTAATCGCGGTCGATTACAATGCTTTCAAGAGGGGGGTATGTCACAAAGTGATGACGTGGCTACCGACAGTAGAAACCCTAATTTCTGCCAAAAACCCTAAAATTCCTGCAAACCCTAATTTTTGCCAAAAACCCTAATTTCCGGAAATCGCGGATGTGAGGATTTTTTCTTTTTGGTTTTTTTTGAGCGACGCAAATCTCAACTTTTGGCTATGCTTTGGAAGATAGAGAGAGAGAAAGGCATAATTGCTTTTTGTTGCACTCTTTGAGAGAGAGAGAGAATCTGCTTTTGCTTTCAAGCTTTTGGGGCTCTACTTTTGGGCATCCCTTGTAATCTTTATATACACGGTTTAGGGCTCACTCTGCAGAGCATCTGGACGTAGAGTCTGAGAGTGAAACCCTAACCGCTCTTGTACATTGACATTGATTAATACATAAAGAAATACCGAAAGGGGCGCCAGTCTTTGGGGCCAATATCTCTAGGCACGGAACTCCGCCGGGCCAGTGTAAATCTATTGTGATCTGTGAATTGTTTTGAAGTGGTTATTTAGTGCTGTCGCGATTGATTTTTGACTTGGAGTGTCCAAGTCTGTTATAGTGTTAGGTACAGGGGAATGATTGTTTGCGATTTGCTCAAGATGAGTGCTCCGAACTGTGCTCAAGGTTCCTTTTAGTTCTTATGGAAGGGAGAGCCTTCCGTTCTTAATGGAAAGTGCTATGATCACAAACAAAGTGAATGGACACTGTGCGTGCAAGTGTATGAGATTGAGAGATAGAGAGAAGAGAGATACGACACCAGAGACGTAAAACCCTCCTCCGAAGGCCCCACTCTCGTCAGCGAGAGTGGTCTACTTATGATTGCACAAAGTGGTACAATGACGATGCAATGGACTGATGCAACTTGGGACTATGCCGGTGACGACGATGGGGATGACGACGATGACTTTAGGGCTGAAATCTGCGGTCTTCTATCTGCTGTCCATAAACACTCTAAGGCTGAAAGTCTGGGACTTTTTTCGGTGGCTGAAAATGACTGTTTTGGTTGTGTTTTTGAGGGCTGAAAATGGCGATCTCTTGCATGCATCTAGGGCTGAATCTGCTGTTGTATGGAATGCTGAAAACGCTGAACCATCTGCTGCAACAAGGGCTGAAAATGGAAAACGTTGGAGCTGTCTGTAGCGTTAGTAAAAACGCTGGCCTATCTCGTACTGTGGCGATGAAGGGGCTGAAAACGCCAGGGTTAGGGACTGTGGCGATGAACAAAAACGCTAGCTGAATGTGTTGGCGATGAGGCAAAGCTGAAAACGCCAGGTGACTGTGCGTGCTGAGGGGTTCTTGCTGAGAGAGAGGGCATACCTGCTGCCTCAGGGCTTGTTGTGCTCCTTGCTCAGCTTTCTCATCTAGACTGACTGGACTGACTGAACCCTGATCATGCTGTAGCTTGTCCACGGACACATAGGGTTGGATGTGTCACATGACGTACAACATCACCACAGTAGGAGGCTTCACAGACAAATCCCAGTGCAAAAGGTGACTTTCCTGGCACATTTGAGCGCTTTGCCAAACCTGGTGAGAATCTGCAGAACGCTGAATTCTCTGTTTTCTGCCTCAAAATGCTACCAGAACACCTATATCATAATCCCCTAGCTTCCTCAAAGCTCTTGGGGGTATTAGGGATCAATTAGGGTCAAAACCCTAAACCTGCAAAAATACACAGCAGGCTAGTTCCGCTTTGCGTGCCGGTCGCATCCGGAGCAAGCCCTCAAGCTCACACACCTATAGGGCTACTTGCCATTTGAATCGGACGAGATTTCTCGCGTCAAAATCTCTCCAAGTTCACCTGTACTTGCGGGGATTAGCAATTAGCTAGTCCAGTACCTGTGCAAGAGGCTCTTGCCTCGACAAACGTGCATGAACCCACACAAATGTACATACAAATGAAAAGCTCTCGAGCGGGGCATCACGTGTCTGTATTCAAAGGGGGGGGGATGCATGAGAGCGGAATCATCGTGCTACATAAGACAAGGGAGAAGGCAAGCTTTCATTAAAGCTGTGATCACCTGCATCCACTACTCACACACTGGAGTTCAGTTAATGAGCAAGAAGACAGCAAAAATCAGCGTCCTCTCTCAAATTCGGGCACCTCCCGCTAATGTGGCTTGCAGAATGGCTCACAGGTTGCCAAGTGTCCAGTTTGTCTCTTTTGAGTTAATTTCCTAGTACCCACCAACTTATGAAGTGTAGTGCGAGGCCTAAAATGACTTTGAACTGAGCCTAGACACCCTTTAACTGCCCGGACTTCAATTTCGACTGGCCCCATCTCGTGGCGACCTGCCCTTCACAGCTGCGGCTGGAACTCTCGGCCATCGACCGTCTCACATTGGCCACACAATGTCCGGCCATTTGTGACTTCAAAAAGAGGGTCCCAAAAATCAAATAAAAATCAAGGGAAAGAAACCAACAACTAAGGTTAGTGGTTGCCACAGCCTCGTGACAAGTCGACTATTATATCTTTTGAGTTTGCTTTGTTCTATTGCTCTATAGTGTTTTCATTCTGTTGGACTAAGGTTTCTTGCACACTACATTGAGAAGCACCCACAATAGAAAGCTGTGACTTCAAAATGAGGGTCCCAAAAATCAAATAAAAATCAAATAAAAATCAAGGGAAAGAAACCAACAACTAAGGTTAGTGGTTGCCATAGCCTCGTGACAAGTCGACTATTATATCTTTTGAGTTTGCTTTGTTCCATTGCTCTATAGTGTTTTCATTCTGTTGGACTAAGGTTTCTTGCACACTACATTGAGAAGCACCCATAGAGGACAACGCACTTTTCCTACTACATGTGCTCTCTTTTTTTGGCACGAGTTGGGTTAGTTTCTCCCCTGATCTAATCCAGCTGACCTTCGCCTTCATCCAGCTTTGTCTCGATGGTCTTCGCCCTTCGTCCAGCTTGGTCTAGCTCACCTAGTCACTCGCCTTGGTCTAGTCTGGGCTTGGTGAGCCTATATAGGACCATAGAAGAGGAAAGAAATTCCTCCACAAGAGTTCGCCCAACCCTCAACCTCCTTGATGTTTGAATCTCCGACCAAGGTTAAAGTCACCCCTATGTCTGATGAACTACCCTTTGACAAGCTTCCCCAAGGATGGCTACAAGAAGCATATGCCAACTTCAATATTGATCAAACACCAGCTCATGATGTCTCGAACCTCCACGAAGCGGTGACGTCTTCATCTTCTAAGACAACCTTGCCAGTACAACCTCCTCACCAAGTGAAGGAAGTCAACCTCGGTGACCAAGATAACCCTCAGCCCATTCTTTTAGTAGCTTGGATATGGGATCACCTTGCGCTGCTTGACTAGGTAATTTCGTTAATGCACTCTTTAAGGATGTGTTTGCCTGGTCCTACAAAGATTTGTAAGGGTCCCACTAGAGCTCAAAGTCCAGACTATCCCATTGGTCGAGGGGGCTAAGCCAGTTAGAGGCCGACCTTACAAGCTCAACCCGAAGTATGCGGAAGCTGTCAAACTAGAGCTAGAGGAGATGCAAGAAGCAAGTGTCATCGAGCCCGGGACTACAAGTGGCTATCACCGATGGTCGTAGCTCCCAAGAAGCAATCCAATAAAAATCTGTGTCTGCGTCAACTATCGTACTTTCAACAAGGGGACAATTCCTGATGGCTTTCCAAACCCTTTCATCAAACGCGTCTTGGAAAATGTGGCTGGACACATACTCTACAGTTTCATGGATGGTTTTAATAGCTACAATCAATTGGAAATTCATCTTGATGACCAGCTAAAGACGGCTTTTGTGACTCCCGGAATTTTCATCTACACGAGAATGTCATTTGGGCTGAAAACGCCCCACCTTCCTTCAGTTGTACAGTCTACGTCATCTTTTGTCCTCTGTTCACTAATCATCGCCGAATCTTCATGGACAACTTCTCAACATTCTCTAGCGCTCAATGTTCCACCCCAATGGAGAATTTGGAGGAACACATAGCTCAGCTCTCCGCAATATTCCTCAAGTGTTAAGAGGTGCGCCTTAAGCTCAATTTAACAAATGGCACTTTTTGGTCACTCAAGGTACACTTTGGGGTGATGTAGTATTTGCTAAAGGTTTAGCTCTTGACCTGACGAGATAATGGCTATTCTGAGGTCAATCTCAAAGGTGTTCTGAGCTTTGTAGGTCATACAGGTTATCATCGCAGGCTCATTCGCATGTATGTAGACATTGCACAACCTCCAACCCGCTGACCCGCTGTACCCTTTTAGTGGTCCAAGGCTGAGGCCCAAGCTTTTGCTTACCTAAAGAAGCGTCTGAATGAGGCACCTATTTTAGTTGCCCTAGCTTGGTCTCTCACTTTTCATGTACATATTGATGCTAGTCAGATTGCAATGGGCGCTCCGCAGACTCACTCTAGCAACGAAATCAACCTGGATCGCCCCCAGCACAACAGAGAGGGAAGGTTTGGCTAATGTTTATGCATTGTAAAATTCCACCATTATTTAATGGGTGTACACTTCACAATTATTACCAATCATCATGCTTTGTGTTATCTGGCGATGGCTACTTCTAGTTCAGGAGTTTGATTTCAAGGTGGTCCTTCGCCGAGGCAAGCATCGTGTCATGGCCGACCACCTCTCTCTCGTACAAATAGGTGAAGCAGCTACAGGTCTTGAGGATGACTTCCCAGATAGCATTCTCTTCAAAGTGGACACAACTTCGGAATGGTATGGCGATTTGTTGCATTTGCTATCCACCGGCCAATACCCATAGAATTCCTCTCCCTTGCAGAAAAGAACACTGCTATTGAAGTCTAGACCATTTACACTGATTGGGGGTAGACTCCACAAGTCTAGACCAGGCGTAGATGTCCCTCATCAGGTAAAGCATATTTTAGAAGATTCCCATAGTGGTCCTGCTAGTGGCCATTACCTTGGCCACATCACACCACAGAAAATTCTACAGAGTGGTTTATGGTGGCCCTATGTGTTTAGGGATGAATTGCTCACGTGAAGATTTGCAATATCTATCAGTGTTGTGCACCTAAACCCAAGACACGCCAACCGTAACAGACAGGCAATCGCAAGTATTTTCTCGTCGCCACAGATTACACAACCAAGTGGGCGGAGGTAGTGTCCACCACCGATTGCACAGTCAGCGATGTGCACCTAAACCCAACACACACGCCAATCGTAACAAACAAGCAATCGTAAGTATTTTCTCGTTGCTATAGATTACACAACCAAGTGGACAGAGATAGTGTCCACCACCGACTACACAGCTAACACAGTGGCAAAATTCGAGTACGAGAATATATTTTGCAGGTTTGGTTGCCCACTTGAGATCACCAATAGCAAATGGGCAAGCAGAAAGCACTAACAAGGTTCTCATTGCCCTCCTTTAAAAGCATGCCATCTACATCCAGCTTCGTGGGCGTAGGTCGGCTCCTCTGTTTGAATTCAACTCTGGATCATCTAGAGTAGGCAGCCTTCGGGTGGACGCTGGTATTGAGTCTGCCTATATCTCTCGTCTCTCCATGTTGGAAGAGAGTAGGACGTTAGCTTCCTGCGCTATCCAAGCTCGTTCCTGCCTGGCAAGGACCATACAGAGCACAAGAGATTTAAGCCCAAGAAGCGATACAATTAACAACCCTGGACGGTATTCCTCTGCCCCTGGTAAATGGATCCAAAGTAAAGTGCTATCACTCAGCCACTCGAGCAATCTCTCCTAGCTCATACCCTTCCCTAGATATGGACCTTACAAATGTAGCATCTACCGCAGTCACCCATCTCAGCCATATTCTCCATATAGCTCTGTGTTAATTGCTCTTTGTGTTAGCTACATGTTTCAACTAAAACTGGGTTCTTGCTATTGCAATCGATAGCACTCTACACCCCTTTCTGTAGCTCATTGTGTTGAATCCGCTCTTACCAATTTATATAATGTTGCTCCTCCAAACTCTTGCACTTCTATGTTTTATGAATGTTTACATCTTACCAACGTCTCTCCATTAATCAACTCCTTCGAACATCTTGTGGCCCTCCCATTGTGATACGCACTACTACTCTTAACTTTTCCTAGCTTTCTGATGTGCACACTCCTCTTTGGCACTACCATAACTTTTCTCACTTCCCTGCACTAGCAAGACTCACATTCTAATGAACTCACGGCTGCAAGTATCAAGTTAAATTAAGGTGTACCCCATGCACAAATGATTACGACAAGTTCTCTACTGCAAAATTTCCTCCTCTTTCACAATCAGATGCCTCAAATAATTGTCCTCACAGCCTTCCCTGACCCCTGCCATTCTCACCCTCGCCAATAGTCCTTACATTTCGTCTCTCTCCCTTGCCCAGTTCCTAGCGTTGGCCCTTCACTTTAGTCTTTCGCCCTTTCCAAAAGACCCTAGCCTTTAGTCTCTCGCCTTACCCAGAATCATCTTCCTTCCCATGGGCCCTTAGCCCTTCTATCTCGCCTCTCGCCCACGTTGACTTCGCCAGTGGTTGTTCTTCTCGCCCATGCTATTTGCTCGCTATTCACCTTTCCCTCTCGCCTCTCACCATTAGGCCCTCGCCAATTGCTCGCCACTCGCCCTTGACTGCTCACCCATGCTCACCAATCGCCCCTCCCCTCTCTCACCTCTCGCCATTTACCCCTTGCCATCTGCCATTTGCCAAATTTGTTACCGTGGACTAGGTTTTTAAAATCCTACGTGGCTTTTTTTAGCATGGAGTCCAAAGTTATTAGAGTATGAATTGGTCTCTTCTTAACACATTAAATGCCTAGCATAGGTCTACTATGCAACTATTCAACAAACGTCACCCCCCCCTGCGCAACACTTCCAAGGGCCACCATCTTCCGCAAAGCCTCCCCTCGCGGCACCCTTGGTCTCTGACAATCTCTAGCAGCACGCAAAGCACAAAGGTGAAAGGCACAAAGACCTGTAGAGCACAAAGCCAAGAGGCAGAGGAAATGCAGGAAGAAATATATTTGATGCGCTTTGCGGGTTTTGATAATGTATCTGGTTGGGGGATTCAAATATATGTAAGACGTAAAATTTGTACACAGCTGCTTTGGACATTAGTTTACTGTGGCAATTGAGTGCACTTTGCTATTTTGATGCAGTGGAATTAGACTTCCAAAACAGTTTTTTATTGCACTCAACGAAATCATAAAAATGGTCCTTATTAGAAAAAAGGAGCAACAGCTCCCCTTTGAGTAGGAAATATCAGACTCTTCTTCAAATGGCAGTAGTGATAATAGGTCCGACTACGAGCCTAGTTTGGAGCAATTGTCAACTAAAGAATATTCAGAAGCACATTCGTAGTCAACACTTCTCCCTGAAAAGATTGCAACCCTCCAAATACCTCAACCATTTGGTGCTCTCTCTCAAACGCAACTACTAATGGTTGATTACCTACAAGTATCCAAGCCATTCTAAAGGATATTCTCTCAACAACAACTGGTTCGCCTTGGTCTTCAACATCTAGCACAAGCCAATCTAGCTAGCAATATTTCAAATGCTAAACTGTGTGCTGTTGCTCACTTTCCCGAAGCTAAACGGGGTGACTCTTACAATAGGCGATGTCGGAAAAGCTATGGGGATGTCGAATGCACCTGTGCCTTTGCCTACCACGAAGACATTCACAAATTTATTTGCTAAGGATACGACTAGTGCCTGCTAAGAGCTCTTGATGCCTTCGCATGCAGATTATCTCAGGAACCAATAGTGCTACTCCATCTTATAGTATTATTTCGTAGTGCGCTCTTTAAGGCATTGCAAGAAAAGGCCAAGCGATTTCAGACCCAGAGACAAGGGAAGGCAAAGAAGTTCAATTGCTATGGGCTCCGATCATGTATTGGGTGATTCAGAGTATGCAAACGACTGTGAGTGCACCTTCTTCCACTCAGGCACACAGAGATGATGTCAATGTTGAGACAGGTACATCCAAGAAGCCACAAGGGAACCCACGCAAAAGAGCAAAAGTACTCGGAGACTCGATTAAAGACTTATCAGCCCTTCCCTTCTTTGAGTCTCAGGTCAAAATTTCAGAGGTTTAGGTTCTGCCACTCCTCAAACTGGCAAAGGGTCCACTTCTTTGGCCACCTATACATTCACCCTGCCCATTGTCACTATCTCAGTCGCCCAACCACAAATTCCAATTGCCCCACGAGTGTCCCCCACTACTAGCATGCCTACTATTGCGGAGGCAACTACTTGCGACCCATATGTCAACTTTTTCACCCAAGCTGACAAGCTTCTGGGCATAGATGGAAAAGCCATTCAAAGTATTGCAAATGCAGCACTCACATTGCAGGGTACTCACAGCTTGCATCGTGCAGTGTATGACAACATGCAAAGGGAGGTTCGTGGCCACATTCAGAGATCAATGGACAGGGATGTATTGTCTGCATAGAGTCTAGACCCAGGATCGCATGAAAATTCTAAACAAGCAAGTACAAGATCTCAAAAAAGTGGTCAGAACTTTACATATGTAGCTTAGAGAGGCCAATGACCTTGAATTTGTTCGGGAGCTTCCCTCAGTCGTCGCCCAATCATGCGCCCACGTGCATTCCATAGAGGTTTCACAATCAATTGCATTACCCACTACTCTCACTGTCACTATGAGTACTGCTAATGGTGCTACTATGGCGGTCCAAGAGCAGGCATTGATGGATACTCAGTTGGTTTCCTTAGTATAGAGAAGCCCGTGACCACTCGGTCTCCACATCCCACTTCGGCTTCATCTCAGTTTGGGGGACCACCGGTAGCCTCGTTCTCCAACGACCCTCCTAATCCCATTATGCTTCTCCTGATGGTGATCTTTTACACTATCCACAATTCGCTCCACCTACCCCTCTTATTGCCTTTTCTCCACCTGCAGCTCATGGGGCAGTCACGCCATATCTGATGTACCCTGGATATGGCCAATGGCCACTATCCTCCACCATATGCATGACCCCCATCCCCATACCCGCCATTATAGCCGCCCCCACCATAATCGGAGCACCAATAGATAGCAACTTTTTCATCTTCTCCAAGGTACATATCACCATTGCTTTTGCCGCGTCTACAAATAGCTATACCACCACTCTTCGGGACGTTGAGTGGTCTTGTGGCGGGCAAACCTATAACAGGCTACAGTGTCACTTACACGGGACACGCAATTACAGTTGATAAGCGGTTACAGTTGGTCTTGGGTTCATACTGGGTGGACTCTCGCATGGGCTGTGACACGTGGAAACAGACACAAGAAGTGGTGGTATAGAGGACACCGTGGCCAGTTTACCGCCACCATAGTTCGGAGACGGGTGCAGCTGGACAATCAAAGATATTTGTGCTAGCCATTGGCTGCCCTTTATGGTTGTGTGTATGCTCAATGTGTTTTGGTCGTGGTATGCTTCCTAGAAATCTTATGAGTCTTTTAGTCTAGAGTCTTGAATTCAATCTAGCACTTACACATCTAAACTCTCCCTACACAGTTGGAGCCTCGATACCCCCATTGTACCTCTGAGTCCTCGGCTTGGAGCTCAGTGTGCTGCAAGCCAAAGTCTGTAGTGGTTTTATGAGTTAGTTGAATTCCATTGAGTTTGGAGCCTAGTATTGTACCTCTGAGTCCTTGGCTTGGAGCTCAGTGTGCTGCCAGCCAAGGTCTAGAGTGGTTCCATGAGTTAGTTGAATTCCATTGAGTTTGGGGTCTAGTATTGTATCTTTTGAGTTTGCTTTGTTCAGTTCTGTTGGAGTGAGGTTTCTTGCACATTGCACTAAGGAGCACCCATAGTAGAGAGCAAGACACACTTTTCCTTCTACAGCACCAGGTAGAAATCAAATGGCTGCACCATGTTCCTAAAAACTCCCCCGATCGTAATAGAGGATTGTGTAGGTTGTCGAGAGGAGGCCCTTGTGCTTTCTAGTGCCGGAGGAGGAGGAACAGCCTGAGGGAACAGAGGCGGCAACATGTAGTTCAAAAACTGCAGAATGCCCACATACTGACAAATGTCCTCTTTACCCATTTGGTTTAGATTCCTAGCACCCACCAACTTATGAAGTCTCGTCGAGGGGCCTAGATGACCTTAACTGAGCCCCGCCACCCTTTTCTTAGTCGGATTTCAGTGCTAATCGGTCTAACCATCTTGTGGCTGCCTAGCCTTCACTTTTGCAGGTGAAACTCTCAACCATTTGGCCGTTTCACACTAGCCATGCAATGTCCAAGCATTTGGGATTTCAAAAAGAGGGCCCCAAAGCACCCCACAAAAGCCAACACGCCAGCATTAAGCTCGCCGCCCATAGCCAACCGCAACTCTTTGCCTTGCATCATCGTCACCTGCAGAAAACAAGAAACACCATGTGACCTTTGTCCATGAATGCAAGCGCCCGCGTGTGGTAACTACTCGCTTGAAGCACTACCTCCGCTCCACCATCCCCCACCTCCGCACTCTACTGCATCGACGTGGTGTGCACAGTTTTTTGGACTACCGTGTCAAGCTTCAATGCTATCCCCGTGCCACCTGTCACCATCACTTCGCACTCTGTTGACTATTGTTAAATCACATTACCACTTGTAGTTTACCTTGCCAAAGGATTTGCCTACATGCATATCTACTACTGGTGATTCTCAGTCACCTACAGGCACACGCCCTCCTCGACCCCGCTTGCTATGGAATCAGCTACCCATCGCCAACTAGTTAATGCCCACGTGCAACAGTACTCAAGTTAACTTGTGTTTTTAAAAATAAGGGCCACATTATCTTGTATTAAGCAGCCATTCCCACTGCAGAAGGCCTCCACACTCTTTTGGCCTTAGTGGCTTTTCGTCAACGAAGATTTGGCTGCACAACTCCAACTATTGCCTTAATCAAAAAGTCGCGCTCTCACATCTGGCCCAAGAAAATTTTATGCTCAATTATTTATGAAGACGATGTCTAACTCCTTGTCAAAAGCAATCTACACTACCATCACACTCTGATGCTTTCCTCTTGATGTAATTTTACCAAAGGATTAGACACTACCCAACCATCCAAGTAAGATCTTTCTCTCACCAACATAAGGGTGTGCACCATCATGGGACGTGAGAAGGGCACCAAAAAATTCAACGGCCAAGGATTTTACACTTGGCAAGCTAAAACAAGGGTACTTAATGCCCAAGCAATTATTGTAGCGCGGATAATGTGTCGTGCTCTCTACAGTGGGTGGTCCTCAGTGCAATGGGCGTGACAATCTCACTCAAACAGACTGAAAAGAAAGGAAACAATAGACATCAACTGAGCTCACAAAGACACAACAGCAGACCATAACATATGACTCTGACTATCTCAAAGAACTGATACAGACTCTGGCGTGGCAGCACACTCAGCTCTAGTCCAGGACTCACAGGTAACTGATGCATGAAAACTGATGCAACTCGTGACTATGTCGGTGACGACGACGGGGATGACGACGACGACTTAAGGGCTGAAATCTGTGGTCTTCTAATTGCTGTCCATAAAAACGCTATGGCTGAAAATCTGGGATTGATTCGGGCTGCTGAAAACGCTGGCTTTGGCTGCGTTTTGAGAGGCTGAAAATGACGATCTTCTGCAAGTATCTAGGGCTGAATCTGCTGCTGTCTTGAATGCTGAAAACGCTGGCACCATTGCTTCACCGAACGCTGAAAATGAAAACGCTGGCAGCCCCTTGTAGCGTTAGTGAAAACACTGGGTATTTGGGAATGTTGGCGATGATTGCAAGGCTGAAGCTTGGGGGAGGTGATGGCGATGACCAAAAACGCTAGTGCAATGAGAGGGAAAACGCCAAGGCTATGGTGCTCTTGATGGTTCTTGCTAAGAAGGTGCCTGTCGAGCGGTGGAGCTCCTGCTGCCTCTTCTGCCATTTAGTGCTAACTTGGGTTTGCTTATATACAAACTTAGCAAAATTGCCCTACCTACTTTTGTTGGAAAGTCACTTAAATTAATAAGTGAAAAATGTCAAAAATAGGGAAAATAGGCTAAATGCACTGGAAAATTCCCCTGATGGAATCTGATGGGAATACTGATGATCATGCTGTGTGCAACCAGAGGATATGCATCTACACTAAGTGTCTGGGCATGCACGGTCTACAAATAGACTCACAAAAGTGCCAGATCACTTCTAAATCTAGACTGACTGGACTGACTGAACCTTGATCATGCTGTAGCTTGTCCACGGACACATAGGGTTGGATGTGTCACGTGACACCCCTACAGTACCCCTATGTGCCCCTGCACTAGGAGTAGTAGTAGTAGGTGGTACTGCCGACACCAGTGGAGAGTGTGTTTGGGTACCTGCAACACTACTCACAAGAGGTGGTGTAAAAGTAGAGGTGGCCACTGAAGTAGTCATGCTCACTCTTGGGTTTGCAGTATCGACGTCAAAGATTTTAACCTGTGATTTAGAGAAGGGTAATGTTGCTAGCTCCTCTGTCGAATCCTTTAGTACTTTTGCCCTCTTGCGTAAAGTGCCTTCCCCTTTTGCCATTTTGGAACGTCCTTGTTCTTTGGCATCATCTTGCAGAGTGAGAATAGTGGTTGCATCTGCTTTTTACTGCATAATTTGCACTATCCAATACATCATAAGGGTTGCATAGCAATTGAACCTCTCCGCTTTTCCTTTACGTTGAGTTCGAAATCATTTTGCCCTGTCCTATAGCGCCTTAAACAGCAGATGGTGAAACGGATACGGCAGGCAGTGACAAAGACAAAAAAATGCATTGCATATTTCTGGAGAAGCTGGAGAAGATGGAACTACTGCTCTTTTCGATGCGCTTAGTAAAAAATAATATTGTAAAATTGAGTACAATTGCTGATTCCGGTGATAGTCTCCATGTGAGTGCAGCAACAGTTCTTGACACGCATTTGCAATGTCTTTCGGAGAGAGATTCGAGAAGGTTTTTGTGGCGGGCAAAGGTGCCAGCACATTCAGTATCCCCATAGCATGTCCAATATCCTCAACTGTAAGTATAACTCCATTTAGTTTTGGAAAAGTAAGCAAGAGGGCACTCAGCTTGGCACTGGAGATTGTGCAGGACAAATCGGCCTGAGCCAAATTTTGGAGACCCAGGTGTATCATTTGCTGCCGAGAGAACACATCTTTGAGTGCTGGGTTTGGCGCCTGTAAATGATAGATCATTAGTAAGGGTACCTTCGAGTTGGTACCAGAAGGGCGAGGCACCTGGAGAGTGGTGACCTTGCCAGCAGTGACTGATTGGGGTGAATCTTTCTCTGAAGATTAAGTTGCTCTGAACTAGGGGTATAGTTTGATTTATTGTCAGTGCTTTCCCCGAGGAGGCAGAGGACTTTTCCTCCGACTGTAGGTGTTGCTCTCGATTCCGAGTGCGAATCATTTTGATAAAATATACCAGAGAATCTTTTGTACTGAATCTGCAATTGATGAAATTAAAAAAAAACCTGTAACCTGTGTTCGTAAGTCCTCACATGAGACATTTTTTGCAATTAAGGAGAGCTGGCACCGTAATCCACACTGAGATACGATTTCTCTAAACCGCACTGAGATACATCATGTTGCTACCAGAATCAAATACATGTAGCAAGGTCAAGCCGCCATCTTCAAGTACTATCCAGCTTATGGGTGGCCAAGGAGCACGGAGAGAGGAACGCTAGGCTTGGCGATGGAGAGAGATGGTGGCGATGGAGAGAGGAATGCCTGGCGATGGACAGAGTTGGTGGCGATGGAAGTTGATTGAAGGTAAGTGCTTTGGCTGAAAACGATGCCTGGCTGAAAATGATTGCAGAGATGTTGCCTGCGCTGTTTTTTTTTCCTTATAAACTTAGGCTGATTTTCGATCTGATTTTTGCTAAGTTGGAAAATAAAGCATGGTAAGTTTATGCTTTAATCGTTTATGTGACTTACGTGGCGAGCGGTGTGGGCGAGGGCGAGGCAAGGGTCAGCAAGGGCGAGGGGTTGGTGGCGAGGGCAAGACCAGCCAGCAGGGCTTGGTGGCGAGGGCGAGACCAGTCAGCAGGGCGAGGGCGAGGGCGATGCCCAAGGGCGAGGCGAGCATGGCGGGACCCAGGGCCAGCAGGGCGAGTGCGTGAGGCAGCTTGGTGAGGGCAATGTCTAGCATGGCTAAGGCGAGGGCGAGGTCGGCTGACAGCAGGCGGGCGAGGACCAGGACGAGGACTCAAGGCGAGGGCCAGGACGAGGACTCGGGGCGAGGATTCAGGCGAGGTCGAGGACTTAGGGCAATGGCGATAACCCAGGGCGAGGCCGAATCCAGCAAGGCAAGGCAAAGCAAAGCCTCAGCATGTGTTAATACACCACCAACATCAATTAGGCAACAACACAATAGCATGGAAAGATGAATACAGTTAATCAGGTAATCGAACTCATATTGATAATTTGTGGTAGATGATAATGCAGTAGTAAATTGCTAATGAACGTGTAAAGGCACACCCATGATATACCCAAAGGGAGAGTTCTGAGACTTATATAACTATCAAGAAGAGACAGTGTTAAATAGGGAGCGAGACATCATGAGAAAGCTTTTAGTCAGGAGAGATAGTGGTTAGGCCAACAAAGTCTACCAAGTGAACAAAGTTAATCATCCGAAGAATATTCAACAATAATTTAGGACCCTAAAGTGAACCACAACAAGAGTGACGAACTGTAATACGACCATGCTCACTAGGAGGTTATTTGAGATACTACTAGAGAGTGAAAGAGAGAGCTTTACAGAATCTAGAAGCATGCCCGCCAAGGCAGCAGAAGGAGGGATATGGAAGGAGAGGGAGATAGTGATGTAGAAATCGAGATCGTATAAGATCATATAGGGTTGAGGAAGCAGTGAGTAAGATCACCCCTTGACTTTTAAGAACATTCGAGAACCTTGACTTCTGATTGTTAGCTTATAGACTGATAGCATTTGATCGTAGATCCATTGACTAAAGGCAACTCAACTCCTTCAAGGGTGGCTAATTGTAGAGCCCCTTGGGGTAGAATTTCCTGCACCTTGAATGGTCCCTGCCAGGCTAGAACCAATTTCTTTGCTTTTTTCAGATATTTCGCTTGATAGAGTAAGACCAGGGAACCTTGCGTTATTTTCGGCTTTCGGAGATGGCGATCATGCCATGCTTTGCGACGAAGCTGCTCTGCTTCCAGACCTAGGGAAGCCAAACTTCGGCTTTCATCTAGAAGGTAAAGACGAGAGATCGATGCCGACCCCAAATCTTCATTGACACGCAGACTACCGACTCGCGGAGACCCTGACTTGAATTCGAAGGGTGCTATCGCTTCCAAACCGAAAGCTAACTGAAATGGGGTGTGATTGGTTGTGGCTTTGAAAGAAGTTCGGTATGCCCAGAGAGTGTCGTGGATAGCTTGAGCCCAAATCGCAGGGAGAAGATGACATGCTTTCCGCAAAAGTGCTATCAGAACCTTATTAGTTCTCTCGGCCTCGCAAGATTTTCGGTGAAAAATCTTGTAGTTGGCAAGCAAGGTTGAAATCGTTTCATTCACAAAGTGACTACCCCTATCAGTGGTGATTTCCAGGAGACATCAAAACCTGCACAAAATATTTTCGTAGAGAAACTTGGCTACAGTAGTGCCAGTGCAATCCGTTGTTGCTAGTACCTCTGTCCAGTTTGTTGCATAATCTGTAGCCACTAGTAGATACTTCCGATTGCCTGGTTGGGCGGAGGGAGTAATTGGACCCACAAAATCAATGCCCCATCTCTCAAAGGGCTGCGATGCCATAAAGACTGCAGAGGACGGTTTGACTGCTTGCTTGGTTTAGGGCCACAATGCTAACACACATCACATACTTTTACATAGGCAATTGTATCTCGAAAAACATAGAGCCACCATAAGCCACACTAAAGAATCTTGTGGGCAGTAATATGACCAGAGTAATGGCTACTAGTGGGACCACTGTGGGCATCCTCCAAAATATACTCCACTTCATGAGGGGAGACACACCGCCTCAGAACACCATCCTGTCCTGACTTGTATAGCTCGCCCCCAATCAGAGTGAATGGCCTAGACTTCAACAATAATCGTCTCTTCTGCAGTGGAGAAGCGTTCTCTGGGTACACGCCAGTAGAAAGCAGATGCAAAACATCACCGTACCATTCCAGAGTGGTATCCACCTTAAAGAGACTGCTATCTGGAAAGTCGTCTGCAACCCGCGTTGCTTCTTCACCCGTGTGAATGCAAGAAAGGTGGTCAGCAAGGACATGATGTTTGGCGGGCCTGAGTACCACTTTGAAATCAAATTCTTGAAATAAGAGTAGTCATCGCCATACTCGACAAGCAACTTGCGGCTTGTTGAGCAGATAGCGCAGGGCATGGTGATCAGTAATAACTGTCCCAAAATTTTTGCAGAGCATACACAATAGCTAAGCCTTCCCTTTCTGTGGTGCTACAGTTGCGTTCTACCTTGGTGAGTAGGCGACTTGCATAGTGAACAGGGCGATCCAGGTTGTACTCCTTACTAGGCTGAGTCAGCACCGCACCCACAGCCAGTTCACTGGCATCAGTATGCACATGAAAAGGAAGAGACCAATCAAGAGCTACTAGGATAGGCGCTTCAATGAGGCGTTTTTTGAGGTATGCAAAAGCTTCAGCCTCTGCATTTGACCATTAAAAGGGAACAGTAGCACTGGTTAGGTGGGGTAGTGGTTGAACCACCTGTGCATACATGTGTATAAACCTGCGACGATAGCCTGTGTGGCCTACAAAGCTCTGCACCCCTTTTGGGTTGATGGGAGGTGGTAACTTTAAGATTTCCACGATCTTCTCTGGGTCAGGCGCTAAACCTTTAGTAGACACCACATGGCCTAGACACCACATGGCCTAGAAGTGTGCCCTCAGTGACCAAAAAATGACATTTGTTAGGATTTAGCTTTAGGCGTGCCTCTCTGCACCTGAGGAAGAAAGCAGAGGCTGAGCGAGGTGTTTCTCTAGATTTTCCACTGGGGTTGAACATTGAGCACCTGAGAAAGTCGAAAATCGTCCATGAAGATGCGAAGATGGAAGTTTCTCTGTTTAGTCACCTCGCGCTCGCTGCTGCTGCCCTCCTCACTGCGCCCTCGCCCCCCCCACAAGCACTGCTCGCTGTCCACCCTCCCGCTGCCTTGCCTCGCTGCCTCCTGCCCGCCCAGTCCGCCTGCTCGCGCTGACTGCCCGCCGCTGCTGCCCCCGCCATTCCCTCACGCTGCTGCCGCGCTAACGCTTTAGCCCCCGCCCGTTGCCCGTTGTGGTTTTTTCTTCGCCCAATGAGCTTCTTGCAATTTGGCCCTCCAGCACTGCGTCAGTCATTGGGGCAGTGTTTTGTGCGCCTCATTGCAGCATCTTCCCGTCGCCTTCTTCGCACGCCACAGCAGTAGACACAGATAGAGGCTCCACCTTCCCCACAGAGGGACATGTCAGAAGCCCCCTCGCCCGACCCCGCTGAGCCCACCATTCGACTTGCTCTCTCGCCGACAGAGCAAGCGAGCCTTGCCGCAGAGGTAGAGCGATTGCAGGGGACTTCGGTCATCTGCAAGATTCTCGGCACCCGACCTAGCAGAGGAGAGCTGCGAGACCTTCTCCAGGCCCGCCTTCTCGCAGAGGTGGGCAAGATCTTGGATGTCCAGATTCTTGGACGGGGTTACTATTAGATCGAGTTTGAGACCTCCGAGATGGCGTCCAAGGTCATAGCACTGGCCATCCGAGCATCACGCTCCCACTTTCGACAGTGGCGACATGGTTTTGACCCGGCTTCGGATGTTCTAGTAGAGGAGGCAGACATCCCCATCTCAATCTGCTTTCCGGGTTTACGGAGGGAGTACTTACCACTTCTTTCTAGGATTGGCTCCGCCATTGGGACTATCCTGGAGACACCTCGTACGACAGCATGAGTAGCTGCCAAGGTGGTAGGCATCCCCTCAGTTCGAGTTTTGGTCAGAGATACGCACACGCTCCCGAAGGTTATCCTTCTGCCTCGGGTGAGTGGGGGTTGGTTTAGACAGAGTGTGGAGTACTCGGGCCTCCCGAACCAGTGCTTCATTTGCCGACAGATGGGCCATCTAGCGAAGGCCTGTCCACGGAGGAGGCTGCGACTTGCACCACAGCCTCAGCCCCAACCTGCCAGGGCTGGCCCGCAGCCACAGCCAGTGGCACAGCGCACAGATGCAGAGCCACCCTCCGAGCCTGGGGCTCCAACGGAGGAGGGGTGGCAGTGCCCCGTGGTCGACGACGCCAGGGGCCGCAGCGTCAGCCTGGCACTCAGAGTGGCCCTCAGATGCCACGGTGAACGGCTTTGGTCCTCTTGAGCAGGAGAAAATCTGTGTGCCAGTCCCCACCTCCGCTTCCCCCCCCCCCCCCCCCCCCCCCCCCCCCCCCCCCCCCCAAAGTTCCCTCCTTCTTCCTCATCCTCTCCGCCTTCTGCTCCCGTCGCCTCTCCACCTCGCCCCTCTACCTCTGTCGCCCCACCCCGCCCCTCTTCTCCTGCGCTCCGCCCAGCTCCTTCTCCCCCTCCTCCTCCTCCAGTTTCACAGTCGGCTCAGGAGACTGGTCCCTCTCCGGTGGCTAGGAAATCTCTTGCCAGTGCCTTTGCCATGAGTCGCCTAGCGAGAGAGGGTCAGCCCTTCTTGCGGCCCCCTTTGCAGATTCAGACATCCTCCCTTGCAGCTATCCCTCGTGGGTTGACAAGCATTGACATCCCACGCCGTTGGGACTTCTTCGACTACGGGTTCACTCGTTTTCTCGGCGATTCCGCAGCAGACCATGAGGCAACTTGCTTCAGGGTCCATGTTTTGTTCCTCACTCAGCAGTTGGTTTCTCCTTCCCCCTCTGTGGTAGGGGTGGGATGGTTGCATACACAGGTCTTAGAGTTCTCTCACCACATGGGAGAACTCGGAGTTACAGATATGCTGTAGAATTTGTGGCCATTGGCCAAGTTTGTGATGACACCCCCAGACTCAGCAGGATGTAAGCACATTGTGGTGTACTTCTTTGCTGATACGCAGTGTTTGCCTTGCTATGTATACATTCATGAAGACTCCTGGACAGAGGAGGTTGCTTTACGGACGGCTTGCTCTGCTTGGGCTTGGGCTAGGCACTCACTGCAGTCACGCCTATCTAGAGGACGCTTGGATGCGGATTACTCCCCATCCAAGCCTGCCTCGAAGATAGCCTGTCTTGCTACTGCGGCAGCATCTGTTCTCTCTCGCTCCCCATGAGGATCGTCTCATGGAACGTGCTGGGACTAGGTGGGCACCAGTTTCAGCGACAGCGCGGCTGATTGCGTCAGGAGCTTCAGCGTTTCCTTGTGGGAGGAGAGATTGATCTCCTTATGCTTCAGGAGCACCATCTGTGTGAGAGCCGCATTCGGCGATGTGGTCAGATTTTGCGTGGACGATATGATACCTTTTGGTCAGCTGCTTTTGGACCTGGAGGCATCCAGGGTGGGGTATGTATGACTATTGCGGACTCATTGGAGCAGGCCATTGTGGGTAGAGGGATTATTGTGCCATGTAGGGCTCAGTGGATTACTATGTAGGTTCAGGGTGGCCTTGTGGGCTTCTTGAACATCTATGCGTCCAATGTGGCGAGTGCTCGTGCAGAGTTTTGGTCACAGATTGTTGAGTCTTTGCCGCAGGCCGATCATTGGTGTATAGGAGGGGACTTCTATACTCAGAGAGAGGGTAGAGGCTCTCTGGGCAGAGGGCATGGACAGCCAGGTTTCACCTGCAGACAGAGTGGCCTCAGGCCTAGCTCAGCTTAGCCACTTTTTTCTTCAGGAGTCTATGGCTCGCCGGGCTGCAACGAGAGAGGCAGAGCAGCGTCTCAGACGAGGAATTGCTTCACTACAGAGGATGCAGGAGCAGCATCCAGACAGTCCATGGTTGGAGGAGCAGTTACAGCAGGCTCGACAAGAGCTTGCTAGCACAGAGGAGAGGCGGTGAGCAGATTTTTGGTGTCACAACAGGTTGGTCTACGGGGCTTAGCACTCCCTATTAGGGGAGATGAGCTACTGGATGCTGAGTTTGCCGATGACTCAGCCTTGTACTTAGATGGCCAGGAGGCCAATCTTCACAGATGTGAGTAGGCTTCGGAGACCTTCTGTTGTGCATCGGGCGCACTGATCAACTGGAGAAAGACAGTGGCTTTCTCGGTTGGTAGTGCTCTTGTGCCAGATTGGATGCCAGGAGAGGGTTTCAGGTGGATTCCCCCAGGGACTGCAGTTCGGTACTTGGGTTGTCAGGTTGGTTTGGACTTGTCTCCCGAGCAGCAGATTGCTCCTCTTCTCCTGTCCATCAGGAGAAAGCTATTACATTGGAGCTCAACACGACTTTTGCTGGCTGGTAGAGTAGTAGTTGCCAACCAGGTGCTGACGGCGACTATGTGGTACATCACTTCTTGCTGGATCTTCTCGAGTTCTTGTATCAGCCAGGTAGAGAGGCTAATCAGGAACTTCCTTTGGTCAGGACGTGACACTCAGATGGCCCGAGCCAAGGTGGCTTGGTCGGTCATCATGCTTCCTTGTTCTTAGGGAGGGCTTGGGATCATTGATCCAGCACAGCAGAGCAGAGCCCTTCTTGGGAAGTTCATAGTCAGAGGACGTCTTCTAGGTGAGGAGCCCTGGAAGGAGTTCTTGTTGCAAAGGCTTCGTGCCAGGGTGCCTCAGTCAGGAGGCCCTTGGCAACCTTAGACCAGATGGATCTTTACAGAGATGCGCCCAGTTGGTTTGAGCAGGAGACTGGACGACCGCTTCGCTGTGAGTTTGCTTCGTTCTTGGGAGCTCTTTTGACGTGGCCTAGAGCTTGTGACAGCCGATGTGCACGGAGGAGCACCTACGACAGCCCCTCGTTTGGAACCCCATGGTTACCACTTAGAGAGGCCACTTGGTTGGTGTCGGCCTCATGTTTCCTGGGGTCCCATGGCAGAAGGTCCAGTGCACTTGCTAGGTGACTGGCTAGATTTCACAGGTTTGTCAGAGGAGGTGCAGGGTTTCCAGCTGCAGGGCATGAGAGGGGTGCAGAGCATGTGTCAGGACATCTCAGAGTCAGCTCCACCTGAGTGGCTCACGCCTCTCGAGCCAATAGCACCCCAATGGATGGGAGCCTTCACACGACTGGAGGTTCTCATTTCAGTCAGGGCCTGCTCAGAGACTGTCCCAGCCCTGTTCTTCGAGCTTCAGGGTGGGGGACGATTACAGCGAGTTGCAGTAGAGGCCCCACAGGTAGCTGAGTGCTGTTTCCAGAGGATACGAGTTGTGGGCATTTGTGGGAGGACTTGTGTCATACACCCTGACCCAACAGCTCTTGAGACGGGACACTGGAGGCTATGGGCTTGGGAGTACAATGGGATCCTGGTGAGTGGCTATGGAGGGACGCCTTTTCTTCTGCAGACCACCCAGGAGTCCCCTTCTTTCAGTACATTGTTCGGCTTGGACGTCATATACTTGCAGCACAGAGAGGGGCCCGCCCCGCCCCGCTGCAGCACGTCATTGGTAGGAGGAGGGCCTCACAGTCGAGTTCTTGGCAACCTTTTGGCAGGGGCTCTAGTACTCCAGACAGCCGAGGTACGTCACTTTGTTTCAGTGGTGGCTGGTTGCACACAGAGCTACAGCAGTAGGGAGCTGGCTTGTGCATAGTGGTCTCTCGATCGCATGTGCAGCCTGTGACCAGTTGGTGGAGAGTCAGCGTCATTGTCTTTGGGACTGTCCCTCGGCCCAGCAGGTGTGGCTACGAGTTCTTGGTCTGATGCCTACTCTCTCCACGGCTAGACAGTACACTTGGGGGGCAGCGGCTTGGTCCACTCTCACGGGCTCGGCAATTCAGTTTGAGCTATCTTCCACCAGCAGGATGATAGTGATACAGGGGGGGCGACCTACACTCCAGCCTGCTACAGAGCTTACTCCAGAGGAGTGGTGCAGTGAGAGAGAGGAGTGTTGGAACTTGGGAGCTCATCAGTGGCCTGACACCTTGGGTCATCTAGCGGGCCCGCTGTTTCCGCATTTTTGAGGCCCGCTTTGTGCCGCCAGCAGAGACTGTTCGTGACTTTTGGCTAGGGCTGATCCATACTATCAGAGGACAGCTTGAGGGACTACAGGGCAGCTCCGACCGCATGCGGGAGAGCCGCGAGGTTTTCCTTCGACTGTGGCGCCCTGTGCCTTTCTACACCATTGTCCAGGGTGTGCTCAGATGGCACTACCGACCACCTGTGTGGCTCTTCCCTCCTCCCATCCCTTGATCTAGCGTCATTGTATATATGTTGTTCTTTCATTGGGAGAGTCTCCCTATCATGTTTGTTGTAGCCCTCTCTTGCAGAGGTGGTTCTAGCCCTACGAGCAGCTTTCATTAACTAATAGAAGGATCTTTTTCTCGGAAAAAAAAGAAAGATGCGAAGATGATCCGTAAGCAGAGGACAAGATGAGATATACCGCCCGATTGAAAGAAGGTGGAGCGTTTTTCAACCCAAAAGACATTCTAGTGTATATAAAAAATACCCCAGGGAGTCACAAAGGCCGTTTTCAGCTGTTCGCCTGGATGGATGCCCAACTGATTGTATCCACTAAACCCATCCATGAAACTGTACAATACATGCCCTGCTACATCTTCGAGCACACGCTCAGTGAAAGGTGTGGGGAAACCATCTGGGATAGTTACCTTATGCAGAGCGTGGTAATCTACGCACAGACGGATTTTATTGGACTGCTTCTTAGGCGCTATCACCATGGGTGATAACCACTCAGAGTCCTCCACAGGTACAATGATCCCTGCCTCCTGCATTTTTTCTAGCTCTGACTTGACCGCCTCAGCATACTTTGGGTTGAGCTTGTAAGCTCGGCCTCTTACAGGGTTAGCCCCTTCAACCAGAGGTACAGTGTGGACACCCAATTCTGGTGGGATCCCCTCCAAATCCTTGTAGGACCAGGCGTAAACATCTTTAGAAGAGTGTGTAAAAGAGACTACCTGATTGAGTAACGCGGGATGCTCCCATAACCAAGCAGCTAAGAGTACGTGCTGAGGGTTGTCAGGATCTCCCAGGTTGACTTCTTTGACCGGGTTAGGAGGTGTAGTTGGAGAGGGTGCTTCAGAAGATGAGAAGTGAGCTGCCTCTTGGAGCTTCGAGACATCATGTGCTGGTGTTTGATCGATTGGAAACTCCGCATACTCTTCTTGTAACCATCCTAGTGGAAGCTCCTCGAAGGGTAAATCTTCAGACATAGACATAACAGAGTGCTTGTGAAGGGGCGGGGCGTCCGACCTGGGAGATGCTAGAGGAAGGGGGGAATCATTGGCGAGTTCATGCAGAGGAGATTTCTTCCCCCTTCGGCGATGTGTTATAGGTTCCCTGAGGCCGACGGTTTCCATCAGAGGATCATTTGAATCATCAGAATCAGGGGCTAACACACTTCTTCGACTGGTACACTGTCTGTTGTAGGACTTGGGACATTGGTGTCCGTCTGAGGAGCTGGGAGAGAGAGTGTTACCGGCACAGGTGAGTTTTGAATAGAGACCACATAGCATGGCATCGAGGTGGTAGCTTCCAACCACTGCAGCAAGTCTTCGTGAGACCCGTCAGGTGGGATGGGCTGCTTAGGTCAGGGTTGGACTGTATTGACAATGAGCTGTGATGAACCACTGGATCCATCCCTCCTTCGAGCCGAATTGGTTACATGGGGGAGCCAGGAGTATGTATCCACATGGCGTCGTTTCCCCAATCATGAAGTGCCTTAGTATGCCGCAACCATGGTCTACCAATCAGCAAAGGAAATCCTCCCTTCACCTGAGGAAGACTGACCACCACAAAATCCAAGCTAAATGTGAAGTCTTGTACCCTCAGAGGCACCTTCTCTACTATGCCCATCGGGTAGACTGCCCTCTGGTTTGCCAATGTAACAGTGAATGGAGCAGGGCAGGTAGGCTGTAGACCTAAGGCCGACATAGTAAATTCTGGCATTAGATTGATCCCAGATCCACCATCCACAATGACGCCTGAGAATTGATGCCCATGAATAGGCAGAGTGAGACAAGGACTTTTGTAGTCGGTGAGGGGAGCAGCTGGATATGAAATCATGTAGGACTCCAAGGGCTGCACAGGTAGGTGCCGGCCACTAGGCCCTGAACCGGGGTACAGAGACTAAATTACTGAGAGGGTGTCACTTTTGAGGGTTGCATCTAGCCGGAGCATCTCATAAAGGGATACTTGTTGAAAGGTGTTCTTCAAGATTGCTTCCGCTGTGGGCTTAGCTCCTACAATCTGAGCCTCCTCGAAAACTTTGACCTGCTGCAAGTCAGCCACTGTTGCCAAGAAGGCTCCATCAATGTGCGAAAGCATAGAGATTGGCCTATTCTTTTCACCACTTAAGAGTTCGTCCAGTGTGAACCGACCAGACCAAAGATCAACTGTAAAGTCTAAACTGTACTAACTGTCCTATGAAAGGGACCCTGTAACCTGCTACAATTATGGTCAGTGGTCGAGCCACTCATTGATGGTGCAAGGGTAGAAATGTGGCACAATTTAGCATAGTTTATAGCTAAATATCAGAAAGCTCTTTGCATTTTGTTCACTTCTCTTGATGACAAATTTGTGTATTATCTTGATAATTGCACCACTGCACACGAGGCATGGACCGCCTTAGAGCAAAACTTTGGCAATGTTGCTAGATATTCCAAGATTGCATTAAAGATGCAACTTTAGGATTGCTTATGGAGCCCAGAGAAGATGTGTCGTCTCTCGTGAACAGGCTTAAATGTATTTGCACGCAGTTAACATCCATCAAATGCCTTGT
Organism: Adiantum capillus-veneris; assembly: GCF_014529385.1. Taxonomy (NCBI): domain Eukaryota; kingdom Viridiplantae; phylum Streptophyta; class Polypodiopsida; order Polypodiales; family Pteridaceae; genus Adiantum; species Adiantum capillus-veneris. Next base: position 110,397,877 of record NC_140958.1, read on the forward strand.
AGATAATGAAGACCAAATTGTTGTGCTTCGCAAAGTTGTACCAAATGCAGATTTTGGGCAACATTGTCACAATGCTCAGAGAGAAAGATCTAGTCTCTAAGCTTGAAGATGTAATTAACCCCCTTCAAGAGCACGAGAAAAGCTTAAAAGCCATCAACCACAGACAGGAGGCACTCTAGTTGTTACATCCAACCATTGCAACCGGGACACCAAAAGAAACTTTAAGTGCACACACTGTGGCGAGACCAATCATGTTTCCAAGGATTGCTATGAAGTCAAACCATATCGCAACTGTGGCAAGAGGAACCATTCTAAAAAGTATTGCAGATTCAAAACTAACTCTCTGCAGATAAAAAATCACAAAGAACATTCAAAAACAAAAGAAAGCCAAAATCAACCTCGCCACTGAAGCCACTAATGCCGACGACAACAATGTTCGTCTAGTAAATGATGACATATTGTGACCATTACACTCTTGTGTTCTTTACCCTCTATGTATATGTAGGGGAGGATTGCAGCCCTTTTTTGACCTTTTTTGGGCCATTTTTGGCCCGACAGGTATTTTTCGTAGAAAAAATCCCAAACAAACCCCAAAATTCACCAATTTTTGTATTCATACCATTTTTGGCCCCCTTTTTTGACCTTTTTTGGGCCATTTTTGGCCTGTTTTGACCCCGACAGGTATTTTTCGTAGAAAAAATCCCAAACGAGCCCCAAAATTCACCAAATTTTGTAGGTTTGGTCCTTGATACCCAAACCTCATTGCTACATATCCACATCCCATTTTTGACCACTTCTAGGGCGGTTCGCGCATCGCTACATATCAGGTGCCACAAATAGAGATTTACCGCATATGTCAAACATCTCGGGCGGGATGAGAGTGTCCACATTTTTCCCTTGCACTATTTACATTCTAAAAAGCTCAAACACATTTTCTAGAGCTAAAAGAAGCCACTTGAGACCATGTACGTGTATCCTATTGTCGGCACGCAAGCATGATTATTTACAATGTGTACACGTCGTATCATTTCTTAAACTTGAAACCACTTTATAAAGCTCCCAAATGCATGTATTTACATCTTTTTGTACATATGCCCATGCATATACATGCTGCTTTGTACACGCCAAAAGCAGTCTATCATCGTTGGCCACCCGCTAGGTCCAACATTTATGCTCAACCAAGAGACTATTTGCATCTGGAACCACATCCCTTGCAAAATATTTCTTCAATCTATAACCATTTATTCTGTAGTGCAAACGTTCACCAGACAAATTTTCAAACTCATATGTGCCATTCGAGAAAACATGCTTCACTTTGTACGGCTCCAACCAACTTTCCCTCAACATGCTTCACTTTGTATGGCCCCAACCATTTGTCCCTGAACTTCTTTTGAAAAATGAAATCCAAGCGAGAATCATATTTCATCACCAGACCTCCCTCTTTAATTTGTTTTTTTGGCAACCTCTGATTCATTTTCTCCATCCTTGTCTTTGTTTGTTGAAAATAATAATCAATGGCTTTCTCTCTATTCATTTGCAACAACTCCAGAGCAAGAATTCTTTCTTGTAGCTTGTCATTATGCGCACCTTGCATTCTACACAACAACTTCAATGCATTCAACTGCACCTGTATGGGCATGAGAGCTTCCTTTCCATAAACGAGCTCATATGGTGTAAACCGTGTTGACACTCTATGCGTAGTTCTATAACCCCACAAACACTTTTCTAGGTCCATGTTCCACTCTTTAGGATGCTCTCTAGCATACTTTGATAGCATCTTCACAATTTGACCATTGTAGTTTTCAACGAGCCCATTGCATTGCGGGTAGTAAGGAGAAGAATGCCTATGCTGAATTTTTAATTTCTCCATGAGAGCACCAACAAGTTTCCCCCCTAAACCCTGGTCCACGATCAGAAATGATAACCATAGGAGCTCCAAACCTGCAACACACTTGTTCATACAAAAAGGAGGCCACTCCTCCTGCTATTACATCGTTTACTGTTCTTGCTTCCACCCATTTTGTCAAATAGTCCATAGCCACAAGGATATACTTTTTGCCATTATTGGTCCTTGGCATTGGATCTACAACATCCACTCTCCATTTTGCAAATGCATCAAAAGACATTATAGCTTTTTGAGGCTCAGCCAAATGCTTTCGATTTGCAAACACTTGGCATTCATGGCATGACTTGCACCAAAAATAAGCATCTCTCATCATAGAGGGCCAACAATAACCCGCTCTCAGAAATGAAGTATAACTTGGTTCCTACCTTGATGACTTGTTTTGTCATGGCAATGCTTCAAATCAAATCTATTTCTTCTTTGTACGGCTCTTTCCTCTGAATGCTGTCTCTGCCATAAAGGAGATCCTCACTTACCAGTGTGTCGTTTCTTGCTTTTGCAACTATTCTCTTACGTCAAGCCTTCGACATTCCCTCTGAACATTGCCTTTTACCAAGAAATACTTCTACATCTTGCAGTGATTCTGCATATAAGGCTTCTTTGACCTTTGAAGGAGCCACCAAAGCATCTAACTTGTCCCTAGCCAACTCATGCTTCTTTATTCTGCTCATGAGGAACATGCTTAAACTGTATCTTCTCAAACTCATGCAAAAGCTTCTTAATACCATAGAACCACTTCTTCAAATTGTCTTTCTTAACATTCCACAAACAAAGCAATTGATTCATGACTAGCAATGCATCCCCTTTCACAATGACCCTCCTCAATCCAAACTCAACACACTGCTTCAATACAAGGAAAAGCGTGAGAGACTTAGTCTCATTGTTACTTTCAGCTTCATCAAGATCATAAGCTCTAGAAAAGATTACATTGCCTTTTAGATTTTTGATAATTACCCCATCACTTGCTTTTTGAAGAATTTCTTGTACGCACCATCAAACATCATTGTATACGTATCTGTAATATCCACTTCCTCTTTATGATCATCCTTGTCAATTCTTGGGTAAGATGGAAGCTCCCCTCCCTTGTGTACCACTATGTGAGCCAGGTGAGCTTTAATGGAATGATCCACTTTAAACTCAAACTCATACTTTTGAAGCTTCATAGTCCACTTTAAGATGCGCTTGCTAATCTTCAAATGTTGTACTATATACGGCAAAAGGTTTGATGTGGTGAGCACATATAACTTTTGAGGCAATAGATATGTCTTGAACGTGCGACAAGCAAGAACCAATGCAAATACCCACTGTTCTATTTCCATGTAGGAGAACTCACTTACATTCTTTATCTTGCTCTCAAAATAGACAGGCTTGAAGTTCCTTCCCTGCTTTTGCAAGAGGGCTGACCCAAGAGCTATTGATCCCACACTAATAGATACATAGAAAATTGATTGCAAGTCAGGAGGACTCACTTGCGGTAAAGCACACAATGCCTCCTTGATACCATCGAAAGATTGTTGCATGACTTCATTCACTCAAACCCTTGAACTCTTTGACTCAATTTCTGGAGAGGATACACATACTGACATAGCATCCCAAAAAAACGTGATAGGTACTTGAGCTTGGAAACCACATGTCTAGCAAATGACTCTGGCATGAGCAAACTTACACTTCTTTGGGTTGACTGTCCACCCTCTTGTTGAAGTCTCTCAAATTGAGTCTTAGCTTTTCCAAACGTGTGATCCTGGAGCTATAACATCCAATGTCATCCATGAAGACTTGAATGAACTTACCAAAGTAGGGACCAAAAGCTCTATTCATTCACCCTTGGAAGGTAGCATATGCGTGAACTAGTCCAAAAGGCATTCTTTTGTAGGCAAAACAACCCCAAGGAGTAATGAAGGTCGTCTTCAATCGATCTTCAATCGCTATCAAGATCTGAAAGTAGCCAGAAAATCCATCCATGATTGAGGAGCGCTCATGACCTGCAACTTGATTGAGGATCTCATCCTGGAAGGGTGGTGGATAATGATTCCTTTTTGTGGCAGCATTCAAAGGTTTGAAATCAACACATAGCCTAAATCTTCCATTCTTCTCGGGCACAATAACTACCCGAGAGACCCATTCAGACGACTCCACTCGAAAGATGAAATCTGCTTCCAAAAGCTTCGTCACCTCTTCACGAAGTGCCCTCTCATGAATGACTCCCAATCTTCTACGCTTTTGAACCTTTGGCTTGGCACCTTCTTTTAGGTTGATTCTATGCTCAACCCCTTTTACTCCTTGCAACTCCATATATTTAGTGGCAAATAGCTTTGGAACTCTGCAAACATATCTTCATACTCCATTTCTTTTTGTGTCAAGTCCTCTCCTAACATGCTCCTTACGTTGACTTTGGTAGGGTCTACGATTGCTTTCGGATTCTCTTTCTCCTCCTCGACCTTCAAACCATGCACTAATGCTTCCTTTCGACACTTACACCAAATAGATCAGGACATAATTGCATCAAGCCTTCCTCTATACTTTCTTCTGATGACGTAGACGAAGCATCACTGTCATATGAGGTAGTTTCCATTGAAACCGTATCTTGCATCTCCAATAGGGACTGTGTATTACTGATGTCTCTTCATGTTGTAGACAATGGTCCTTCCTTTCTCTTGGTTGGGATGGTGATCAAGCATGTGTCTCAATCCTGCTTAGCACTTAGGCCCTAGGGTTATAAGCCATGGCCTCCCTAAAATGATTGGATAAGCATTCTCACCCACGTAGCAATCAACCAAGCATTCAATCCCCAAAAACTTTTATCTTCACATCTTCAGCTACCCCAAGACACCTTGCTTTTTGTCGGTTGGCCATCCTCATACTGATTGAAGCATTCACTGACATCTTGATACCTGCTTCCTTCATGATGGCCTCAGTCATGACACAGACTTGGGCACCACCATCCACCTATGCTTGCACTTCCGTCTTCTTTCCCAGCATAGCTTCAACTATTGGCACCATATCTACAAGGTGACCAACCCTCAAGGATGACACCGTGCTTTGATGCTTTTCCTTTTTGGAAGGAAGCCGCGTACTCACACATTTTGTCCATTGCCTCCTCTTTCGTGTATAAAGCCACCAACTGACCAAAAGATATGTTGGCTTTTTTATTTCGTATGTCGTCAACAATATCATAGTCTTCAACACCTTGGCCAAGAGCGTAGTCCTTTGGACCTATTTTTTTTCGTCGCCGCCTCTTGCTGCTCTCTGGTTGATCTTCTACTTTAGCCTTCTCTTTCCTTGCTCTTGTTTCCCTCTCTTCTTCTGTCTCTTTCTCCCTATCATGCCTAGCTCTCTTATTGACCAAGACATCCACATCTTCATGCTCAAGGGTAATGATGTTGATAGCCCTACCTTCTCCATTTGCAGGCAACGGTTGTTGTTGCGGCGGTGGTTCTTCTAGTGCCCGCTCTTGATGATTTTCTTGTACTCTTCCTCGACCACGCCCACATAAGGGATACATCCCTCTTCGCTCTCTTGGTGGTTCAGGACAATCAGGGGTGTAGTGACGCTCTTCACCAGAATTGTAGCATCTATCTTGTAGCCTTCGTCCCCTGCCTCTCCCAGCTAGCTACTCTTCTTTTTGGTTTCTATCCATTATGTTATTCCTCAATTCTCGCAACTGACTAGCAAGATCATGCAAAGCCTTGGTTGTAACAGGATCCGAACCTTGAGCCACTCGCTCCACTCTATCATCCGCCACTATAGGAACCATTGGTTGCACCACAATTGGCTCAACATGTGTCATACCTTGCTCCCACCTTCTTTTGATCTTCTTGCTCTTGGCCTTGGTAATTTCCACAACTCTTTCAAAATGTAGCAGGCTCTTTTTGGTCGACCTTCTTCCTTACACTTGGATGAAGACAATCCATAAACTGAGGCACTTTGAAGAAATTCCCTGGAGGCGTGTGGAATGTTGCCTCTAATTGCACCCAATGTCCTTTGAAGTGTTGCAAAAACTCTTGAAAGTTAGCATGAACATCTTGTTGCAAACCTCTCAATTTTGTTGTTGCTTCTGTCGTTGTTAATCTCTTCCCAAACCTGTTAAAAATTTCCTGCTTTACCTGCTCCCATGTTTGCTTTTTGTCTTCCTCCAAACCTTTAAACCACTCACAAGCTTCCTCTTTTAGTGCAAGAGGAAATACATGAAGCTTTGCTTCATCATTCACAATGTGCATACAAGTGTATGCCACTCGAAGTCAACAATCCAATCCTTCGCATCCTCCTTCCTTTTGAACACTGTCCGATTATACGCCCTCCCTTCAAAATCACTTCTCCTTTGCGTGAGTATCCACAAAAGTTGAAGTCTTGTGCCTCAACCAAACCTCCACTTTTCTTCCACGATGCTCAAACTTCGCAGCAAAACTGCTTCACCTGGGTGCACAACCGGCAAATTTCCGCTCCCTAGTGGGATCACCAAAGGATGAGAGCAAAAGACATCGTGCAAGCAAAATATCACTCTTAAGTACCTTGTCTACCGCATCCTCAAGATGTTTATATGAGCAACCACATGGAACGCATCATCGCCATCCCGTGGAGATGGCACTAGCATCAAATCCTTGCACACATAGAACTCATTCTTATCACCTTCATGACCTAATACCTATACATCACACCCACTAGAGGGTTGCCCAATCCCCAGCTTTGGTAAAGCACATGTACCCAAGGTCAAATCATCCAGCATGACATCACTCTCTTTTGCATCATCTTCACTTAGTGTAGAAAATCCCGAACCATAGCTCACCATCTCATTGTCATTACCAACATCCATGTCCTGTTGCTGTAAAGCTCCTTCCCAAAACATACGTTGCTCTTGGTGTAAGCATTTCCTTTATTAATGGATCTTGTAACTCCATGTCATCATCGCATACATCACCACACCAACTCTCATCAACATTAGATGTGTCACCATTGTATGCCATGTCATGCTCCTCACTCTCACTCTCATCATCTTCACTTTCCATACTAATGCCCAAACTTTCACATTTATCTATGGTGTCCTTGATGTTTCTCACCATAGGCATGTGTATGGTCTCTACTACTGCTCTACATACTTCACTCGCACTTGCTTGAAGCATATGGTCATTTGCACAAGTCTCCAAACTGTTATCCTTGCCAACATGAGCATTTGCAACCATGACTTTATGCACATAAAGGTCATCCACATTATCCATACCTGGTATAGATAAAGGGTACTTCATGCCTGTAGCAATACATAGCTTCCTCTCTTTTTGCAATGCAATCTTCAATGCCTCACACATGGATTTGGGCTCTTTCTCTTGCACTTTCATTTTAAGAACTGGCTGCAACAAACTGGTGAATACCTGTATTCTTTGGATATTGGTAAAAGCGGAATAAAATTCCTCTTTAGACATGGCTTCCACTTTCACAAAGCATCTTTCCATATTCTCCAAGCATCATCAAATCTTGACCAAAATTTTGCAACAAACTCATGCTCTTGCATAAACAAACTAGTGACCTGTTTCCATGCATCTCGGTGAGGGATCACCTTCTTGAACTGTTTCAAAAAGTATCTCTTAAGCATGTCCCAATTCCCCTTCTCATCTTGTGACAAGCCCTCATACCAATCTCTTGCATTACCTCTGACCACCACATTGATACATGCAAGCTTTTGCACCTCACTTGGAATCGCACGGCATAAACATGTCAAGTCAAACTCATAAGATGCAAGCCAAACATCTGCATCCTCAAAACTTGTGAAAATTGATGGTTGGAATGGCACCACCATTATGAAATTTCCTTCAACACCCAAAATGTGGATACATCATTGCTCGAATATCAACTTCTAAGTGCACAACTGACAAGGTTGATGGAGCAAAAGACACCGTGCGCACACTCACACACCCTGACACCTTAATACAACCCAAGGAATTCACTCAATTCCCTCACCCCCTCGCCTCGCAACCACTCAAGAGCTTCATGAAAAATCTCCCTCCAGGCTCAATTCAAACTCCAAACACCTCGGCCCTTGCCTGCCGGCAGACCCTACAAAGTGAGTCGAGTCGATCAACGCTTGAAATCACACTCGATGGTGACCAAAATATTAAAAAAAAACCACCAAAAACTCAAAAACTCCAGCCACAAAAGGCCTCTCTCAAACCATTGCAAAAGCTTGACCAAACTCCACTCTGTTGGACTCTTTGGAGTAGCCTCAACCCTATGGCACCGACACAGGGTCACATAGAAAGCTGCACCTTCTTCCCTCAATTCCTCGCACACACACATCCATGGAAACCTGAGAACTTCCATAAACTCTTCCAAGTGCAAAATTGAAGAGAAGAACCTCACATTCACTCCTCCACACACTTGAAAACGGGACGCGAATGAGTTGGGACTGCATAGGACCACCTATAGAAACCCTGGTTCCTCCCACACACAGAGAGGTGAAAGTGCCGATATTGAACTTTACAAGTACTCCCAATACTGAACACTCACGGCACCGTGAGTGGTGCGGCAATTTTAAGCCTTTTCACACCATTTTTGGCTAGTTTTGACTCCCGACAGGCCTCTTTGCAGGAAAAATTCCAAACGGACTCCAAAATCCACCAAATTTTGTAGGATTGGTCCTTTTTATGCAAACCTCATTGTTACATATCTACATCCCATTTTGGACCACTTCTAGGACGGTTCGCTCATCGCTACAAATCAGGGGCCGCAAATAGAGAGTTACCGCATATGTCCTAGAGCCAATAGAAGCCACTTGGGACCACATCCAAGGTTTCGATACCCTATCTAGGCATGTACGTGTGTATTGCATTGTTCATCTGCATTGCATGCACAATCATTAAGGAAGCATAGTCCTTTTTTAGTCTTTTGACAAGGAACTGATATGTTTATGGTTTTGTGTTCGAAGTGGTTTCAAGAATATTTCTCATCTATGATTCTTGAAGAAGGTGAACTCGAGATCATAGACGAAGTTAGAGCATTGGATCTGCAACAGATTATTCTGTCGCTTTCGGCGCGGCCCAAAGAAGCAAGCATTGCAGACCTTCATGAAGTTAAAATATCGCACGACCCACGCAGCAGAGTGGGCCGGCGAAACGCACTTCGCAGGATTCCAGGAGTTGTTGGCGGACTCTACGGTTGCCATACAGCTCGGTACCAGTACCTCACCTTCTCAAGGTGAGGTGAAAAGGGGGGGATGTCACGTGCACATCTAACCCTATGTCCATGCGGACAAGTTGTTCCTACTTCTAGGGTTTTGGGTAGCCTAGGAAGTGTTTTGGCACCCTTGTGAGCCTGTACGTAGGCCGTGCATGTCTAGCATTGCACAACCCATGATCATTAGCTTCAGTACCCAATACCCAATGTGAGCATTTTCCACCGCAATGACCCATTCTTGCAATTGCATGTGAACCACCTCTTATAAGGTCATTTATTTAATAAATGACTATTATTTTAGCAGAATCGTGGGGGCTGAATGGAACCTGCTCGACCCAGTTCCAAGCACCTATATAAGCAGCCCGGGGGCAACGACTAGAAGCAGAAGAGGCAATAGAAGAAGCTTCTCCTCAACAAGACCAGCATTGCTAGCGTTTTTTGCACCAGCAAGACCTAGCGTTTGTAGAAGAAGACATGCCTTTTCAGCCAAGGACAACCAGTATTTTGAGATCAGCCCTTAGCCTCGCTGTACCAGACCTACCCGGTAGCAGAACCTCGCCGTCACGGCCCAGCATCCAGATCAGCCTAGCGTTTTCAGTTTTCAGCACAAAGCAGCCAGCGTTTTGTAGATTCAGCCTCAGATAGCTAGCGTTTTTCAGTTTCAACCCTTGACGCGTCGGTGGCAGTAGATCAGCCCTGTAGTGTCGCAATTTCGGTAGATTCCCAGCGGAAGGCCTAGCGTTCTCAGATTTCAGCCATTAGCATCGCACACATCAGTCTTCGTGGTTGTCGTCGACATTATCGTCGTCAAGTACCACAACATCTAGAACCATTGTACCAGACTTTGAAGTTTGTGCAATCTAAATCAAATACCTCTCTAGCAATAGAGAGGGGGGCCCTTGGAGGGGGCTTTGGGAACCCATGTGGTGTCGTCTCTCTCTCTCTCTCTCTCTCTCTCTCTCTCTCTCTCTCTCTCTCTCTCTCTCCAACACTCTCATGCACTTTGCACTCACAGTTTCCACTCTCTTTGTTTTGGTCATTGCACATTCTCTCATCATGGCAAGGAAGGCTCTCCCTTCCCGTCGGTAAAAGGAACCTTGAGCACCCATTGATCACTCATCCTGAGCCATACACCATCATTCGCTTCCGCTGCACATTACACTAGGAGGCCAGCAAGAGAAAAACTTGAGGCATCTGTGGCAAAGGGGCTGCTCATAACGGTGCCCTACTAGCAGGGATTTGATATTCACTCGATCACGTGAAATTTCTTGAGATCGCAATGTTTATAATCACATTCACATAATCACAATTAACGTGATCACAAAAAAACCAATAAGTGGTGACATGGAAACTCACCAAAACCCCACCGAGGTATGTGTTTTTCATGACGAGCTTACTAGGAAACTATGTGAACCCTAAATCAAACCCGTTAAGAAATGAAATCTCAGTGGGCTTACCAAATTGGATGATTTCTATAGGTTAAGGGGAATTCACATGAATATTTAACATGATCATGTATTTTGAAACGTAACCACTCAATGTTATTAACGTGTTCGCATGTTTGTGATCACGTTAATGAAATCTCTGCCTACTAGGCTTAACTGCTCTCCAAGAGGGGGGAGCCCCGGCCTATTTATAGGCCCACATCCAGGGTGTCCGACCAGCTACTACCCCCCAGGACCACAAAAAAGGGTAGCCCATAAGGCACCTGGCAAAACCCAAAATGCAGGGGGGAAAACCTCCGGACCTGAAGGAGGCTACATGGCCTAAAAGAGAACCAAAACCTTGAGCTACACATGGCTAAATATATCCCGACATGAGAAAACTACCTCGCTTTGGCCGGGCACAGCCGCAAAACAGCCCTCACTCCTTGTCACCTATCCCTGGGAGGAACCGGGACCAACCTGACGAATCAAGAGAGATGCCATAAGTCTAACAAGGGCGCCCAGTTTAGGGGTCCCTTTGTACGTATAAAAGATTGCCTAGAGGGGGTATCTGGTGGATCATTGCATTGTGTCAACTCTTCTCTCTTGTTTTAGTTCTAATGTTCAGCTTGTTTCAGTTTCAATAGACCGATGGAGAAGTAGAGATTACCAACTGAGTGGTTTAGACTCATTGAAGTGCGATATCTCCGAAAATAGGTCTCAATTGGAGAAGTATTTACCATTGGAGGAGTTTGCTTACAACAGCATTGTTCACTCTTCGACAGGGAAGGCAACCTACTGGCAGAAGAGGAGAAAGAGAGAAATGAAATGAAAGGTTATATTAACGTAAGACCAAAATGACCTATGAGACCAAAAAGTTACAACATGGTGGATCTACCAAAAGCGATGGCATGACCAACCATACGAAATCCGTACAGCTAACGTGGCAGTTCGTAAAACTTGGCGTAAAGCTCGGACATCTGTACCGTTGATAATGTGGCAGCTACGCAATGTGAAACCCGATTTTTTTGGGCGCCGGCTAAATTTACCAGTTTCTTTTTGCTCAAGCTTTTTGTCTCTGGTGCTTTTAGGCTAGGGGCCTCTAAAAGGATTCCTAGGGGGTCACTTCTGGCCAATGAGCTTGATAGCAGATTGTAGAGTGTCTCCCCGGCAGCTGTACTCTTAAATGACCAATATAAAAAGAAATATCGAAAGGGGCGCGAGACTTTGGGAACAGTGCATCTGGGAGTGGAATTCCGCCACTTCATGTCACGACTACTGTTTGTTTTCAAGTTCAAGTGTTAAAAGTTTTCACTTCTGTTTGTGTGTTGTTGTGAGATTACCTCCTTGTCAGTGCCAAGCTGGTTACAAGAAGATTACATGCATGCAAATGATTACCTATTTTGATTGTTGTATTGGCACCTCAGATATGGAATTCTTTTCCCTGAAAATGATTGCTTTTGGTTACAAAAAGATTACATGCATGCAAATGATTACCAATTCTGTCCAGTCTCGATGTCATGCAAAGTGTTTTAGATCAAACACACTACTCTATGCTTTCTGCAGCACAACACAATATCATTTAAGAGATGAATTTTCTTGTTTTGATTTTGTAATTTTTGTTCACATATTTGTCTTGTCTTATAATGTGGATGTTAGATGTATTGACTTCTATTTTCTCCACACAGGTAAAGATTGTCAAGTGTGTGGTAGAGAACATTGTTGTTGACATCTCTTTCAATCAGCTTGGTGGACTCTGTACACTTTGTTTTCTTGAAGAGGCAAGCTTTCTGGACGTGGTTGTTGTATGCTTTCAAATCTGAGTTGAGATTGCAAATAAGTTTTTGCATGTTGCTCAGGTGGATCGTTTAATCCAAAAGAACCACTTGTTCAAGCGAAGCATAATACTTGTGAAAGCCTGGTGCTATTATGAGAGCAGAATATTGGGTGCTCATCATGCTCTGATCTCTACTTATGCTTTGGAAACCCTTGTTTTATACATCTTCAACGTATTTCATTCCTCATTACGAGGTCCTTTGGAGGTAAAGTGGATCTTCCGTTTCCTCGGTATAGTTTTGAAAAAAAGCACTAAGCTGCCATCTCCTTTGAATGTTTCTAACATTTGGCACAAATTTGTACTTTATCTGCAGGTTTTATTTACATTTCTCGATTATTTTAGTAAATTTGATTGGGAAAATTATTGTGTCACTCTATGGGGTCCAGTCCCTTCAGCAGCCCTACCTGATCTCACTGGTAAGATGTACATTTCAATGTCATGTCAGTGGATTTAATGCCCCATGCTTAAATCAACCCTTTACATGCTTGCAGACGAACCACCTCTCAAAGATGGAAGCAAGCTGCTCCTGAGCAAAGGTTTTCTAGAAGCATGTAGTGATCTTTATGATGTTTTTCCAAAGGGTGGAGATATACAAGCTCGTACATTCAGCAGAAAATATTTAAACATAGTTGATCCATTGCGAACCAATAATAATCTAGGGCGGAGTGTCAGTCAAGGTTAGTCTTTTTTTTTTGTGATTTTGAGGATAGTAGTAGATTTTTTATTTTATTTTTTCATTGGGGATAGATTTTGCATTTAAGATGATATTGGAACGTGATTAGCGTTTGTGCCTCCCTGATGTCTTTAGTTGGCCTTCATGTAGTATAGTGGAGTAGGTCGATGGCATTATTTTTTGTCCCTTAGTATTGGTTGTAGGAGTCACCAAATGATGCCATGACATAACTGATAATGTCGCTGCTGACATGGCACCCCAGGTGCAAGACAGGCATCAGCATGAAGAGCTCGATTAGTGCTTTCCAAAACCTAAGTCTCTCTCTCTCTCTCTCTCTCTCTCTCTCTCTCTCTCGGAAAAAGAGCGAAATCACCCTGTAAGTTGTGTGTCAGTAGTATTAGAGAATGACTGCTGTTTGCTTTTCCACCAAGCAAACCAGTCCTACAATTGTGCCGGAGTTGCATCATGGTTGACAACCAGAATTAGGCCATGTGAACTCTTTGTGTTGTATTGTAACGTATTTTGTACCTAAGAATCTGAAGATGTTTGTGTAGAACATTTCTAATCAGTGCATGGTGCTTTTGGATAATATGGAAATTAATAATTCCAGGGGCGCCTACCTTAGGGGTAAATACTCCCAGGGAACTCTGCCCGTCCTTATGCAGGCCTTTCTGTCGTTTGAAGGTTATTTTCACTTTCTGCTGTTCAAGTTATTCGTCATTCAGGTCTCAATATCACTACGCCAGAGAGTTTAATAGTATCAAAGCACGACTGTTTGCTTTTCCACCAAGCAAACCAATCCTACAATAGAGCATCATGGTTGACAACCAGAAATAAAATAATGCAGAGGAAGAGGAGTACAAGAGATTATAAAGGAATCCCAGGAGGAAGTGGAAAGGCCCAAGAAGACATTGCACTAGATAGGAATGATGAAATAAAGGCTGATATTGAAAACTTGTTTGAGCACTTTCTGGAATTCACCAGAGATCCAGATATTGTAAGTGGATGAAAGAGCAAGCCATGAAGACCATGTTCAAGGAGTGGAAAGAGCTGAGAAATGCCACAAATCAGCAATTGAAGGCTTTAGCAAATGGAGCCAAATTATTCGGTGGCGTTCTTCCATGGTGATCTTCATGAGGACATATACATGCGACAGCAGAGGGTTTTGTTGAGGATGACAAAGAGAAGTTGGTGTGTAAGCTTAGAGGCCATTAGGATTTGAAGCAAGCACCACGGGAATAGTATCATAAGGTTGATGCTTTTATAAAGTCTCAAGGGTATAGCTCGAGTGAAATCGTTGTGGCTACAAGAAGAAAGCTATAGGTGGTAGTCTTTTGATTTTGATATTTTTATGTGGATGAATCTCATTGCTGGGAAGAACAGTCTTCAGGCAGATGCATTGAAGTTGAAGTTGCAAGAGAACTTTGACCTGTACGATTAGGGTGAAGCAAACCATATTCTTGGCATTAGCATTATGTGAGACAAGTCAAAGAAGCTTCTTTATTTGTCACAGAAAGAGTACATTTGTTGTGTAGTGAAGCGTTTCAATATGGAGAGGGGAAAGCCACTTTCTACTCCATTGTCTCCATCTGTGAAACCGAGCCAAAAGGATTGTCCGAAATCTAATGGGGAAAAAGTTGAGATGGTCAAGATTCTTTATGCATCCACGGTTGGTTCTTTGATGTATGCCATGATTGTGATTCATTTAGAGATTGATTTTGTAGTGAGAGTCATGAGCAAATCTATGGCGAATCTTGGCAAGAAGCATTGGGGGGTAGTGAAAGGTGTAATGAGATATTTGAATGGTATGAAAGAGTTTTGCATAGCTTTAGAGGCAAAAACGTATGTGTAGTTGGCTACACGGATGCAAATTATGCAAGGAATGCGGACAACACAAGGTCCACGTCTGGTTATGTGTTTACATTCATTGGTGGTGCAGTTTCATGACAATCTTGTTTGCAAGATTGTACGTCTTAGTCTACAGCGGAAGCAGAGTATGTTGGAGCATTAGATGCCAGCAAGGGAGCTATATGGCTTACTCGTCTAATGGAAGATTGGGGCATCTGAATGAACAAAGAACTCGCTCAAGAGCAAAGCATAAGAACGGCGCACAAAGAAAGTAAATGTAATTCTAGTTTTGCATGGCGATAGAGTACTATCCAACTAGCACACAATCTAGTGTTTCATACGAAGATGAAGCACATTGATGTGAGGTATCACTTCATTCGTGAGATGCCTTGAGAACAAGCACATAGACCTTGCCAAGATTCACACAAATGATAATTGTGTTGATCTACTAACCGAAGGTCTACTCTCCAAGAAATTTGCACACTGTTGTTTTTATGGGCATGGATAGAGATGAGATTCTACATACCCTTTATATATGTCCATAGCTTGCTTAAAGGCGCATTGGCCTTTAAGTGGGAGATTATTGAGGTTAAAGTTTCATTGTGTCTGGTCACCCCCACTATCATAACTTACTCACATCTTCATCATTCTTTTTTTTCCGAGAACAAGATCCTTCTATTAGTTATTGAAACTACCCATAGGGCTAGAACCACCTCTTCAAGAGAGGGCTACAACAACCATGGTGGGAGACTCCCAATGAAAAAAACCAGCATATGTACAATGGGGCTAAATCAAGAAATGGGGGGAGGGAAAAGCCACACAGGTGGTCGTTAATGCCATCGGAGTACACCCTGGACCATGGTGTAGAAAGGCCCAAGACGCCAGAGTCGAAGGAAAGCCTCTCTGCGCTCCCGTATGTGGTCGGAGCTGCCTTGTAGTCCCTCGAGCTGTCCTCTGAGAGTGTGGATCAGCTCTAGCCAAAAATCGCGAATAGTCTCTGCTGGTGGCACGGGGCGAGCCTCATAGATGTGGAAGCAACGGGCCCGCTCGATGAACTAGAGTGTCAGGCCACTGATGAGCTCCCAACACCCCTCTCTCTCACTGCACCACTCTTGTGGAGTAAGCTCTGTAGCAGGCTGGAGTGTAGGTTGCCCCTCCTGCATCACTATCATCCTGCTGGTGGAAGATAGCTCAAACTGAAGTGCCAGGCCTGAGAGGGTGGACCAAGCTGCTGCTCCCCAAGTGTACGGTCGAGCCGTGGAGAGAGCAGCCATCAGCCGAAGAACTCGTAGGCACACCTGCTGGGCCGAGGGACAGTCCCAAAGACAGTGACACTGACTCTCCACTAGGTGGTCACAAGTTGCACATGCCGCCGAGAGACCACTATGCACTAGCCAGCTCCCAACTGCTGTAGCTCTGTGTGCGACCAGCCATTTAAACAAGGTGGCTCACCTCGGTTGTCTGGAGTCCCACAACCTCTCCCAAAATGCTGCCAAGAACTTAGCTGTGAGACCCTCCTCCTGCCAATGAGGTGCTGCAGCGGGGCGGGCCTCTCTGTGTGCTGCTAGTATATGACGTCCCAGTCGAAAAGTGTACTGAAAGAATGGGACTCCTGGGTGGTATGCAGAAGAGAAGGGATCCCTCCATAGCCACTCACCAGGATCCCACTGTACTCGTGCCAGTGGACAACACTCCCAACCCCACAGCCTCCAGTGTCCAGTCTCAAGAGCTGCTGGGTCAGGGTCTATGACACAAGTCCTCCCACAGATGCCCACTACTCGGATCCTATGAAAACAACACTCTGCTACCTGCGGAGCCTCTACTTCAGCTTGTTGAAGGCGTCCCCCACCCTGAAGCTTGAAGAAAAGGGCTGGGACAGTCTCTGAGCAGGCCCTGACTGAGATGAGAACCTCCAGTCGTGTGAAGGCTCCCATCCACCGGGGTGCTACTGGCTCGAGAGGCGTGAGCCACTCAACTGGAACTGACCCTGAGATGTCTGGCACATGCTCTGCACCCCTCATGCCGTGTAGCTGGAGACCCTGCACCTCCTCTGACAAACCTGTGAACTCTAGCCAGTCACCTAAAGAACGCGCTGGACCTGTTGCCATGGGACCCCAAGAAACATGAGGCAGACTACCAACCAGGTGGCCTCTCTGAGTGCTAACCATGGGGTTCCAGACGAGGGGTTGCCATAGGCGCTCCTCCGTGCACGTAGGCTGTCTCTGCTCTAGGCCACGCCGCAAGTGCTTCCAAGATCGAAGCAAACTCACAGCGAAGCGGTCCTCCAGTCTCCTGCTCAAACCAACTCTGCGCATCTCTGTAAAGATCCATCTGGTCGAAGGTTGCCAAGGGCCTCCTGCCTGAGGCACCCTAGCACGAAGCCGCTGTAGCAAGAACTCCTTCCGGGCTCCTCACCTGGGAGAAGTTCTCTGACGATGAACTTCCCAAGAAGGGCTCTGCTTGCTGTGCTGGATCTGTCACGAGGACGTCGCAAGTGCTAACCTTAGTTGTTGGTTTCTTTCCAATGATTTTTGTTTAATCTTTGAGACCCTCGTTTTGAAGTTGCAAATGGTCGGACATTGTATGGCCAATGTGAACGGTAGTTTCTTCCGCAGACGAGAAGCTGGTCGGCACTGGTCTACGCTCAGTTCAAGATCATGTTGGTCCCCCTGTCGCACTTAGCAAGTTGGTGGATACTAGGAAGTGAACTCAATAAAGGCATAAAGTCAAGGTGGGAACACCAACAAAAAGTATCCAATAGTTGGGCCACATTGCATTTTTGGATGCGGTTCCAATGAGGATAGATGGTCAGAAGACCAGTGGGAGCCCAACGGAAGCATCTCCTAAAAATTAGGGAACTGCTATTTTGGGCCGTGAAATGTGTTCGCGTCATTACCTTCGATACGACCAGGGGAACATTTTAGTACTCTGCTGCAAAGTCAACCGATGCACTAGTTGAGAGATTTTTAAGCAGGAAGCCCAATGCGGGAAATTGCATGTATGAGTGCCAAGAGGCACTTTTTGGCCAATTTACCAAGTCTGGGAGAAGAGAACTCGTAATTGACTCTTTGGAGCAGTTTTGGAGGCTGTTAACTCTGATTTTCAGCCATTTCTCTCCATTTTTGAGCTTCCCATGATTTCACTTAGGACCAAGGAGCTCATTTTCAACATTGGAAGGCATCAAATGCGTGTTTACAGGGTTGTTTTGCTGTGTTTTGATACGCAGGTTTTGGCAGCCATGGAAATCTTCCCCTTTTTGCATCTATTTGTTCATAGATGCATTACAGGTCAAGGGCAGAAGAGGGGGCGCTCGATTTATGCTTGGGGGATGCTTCATTGAGAACCTGTCACAGGTTAAGAGCTATGGAGTGCTTTCTTTCCCTTTCATGTACAGTGTGGTGCTAGGAGTGATGCCGTGCACACTACACACTGCTCTCTGGTGAAGAAAGGCCCAAGGCGCCGAAGTAGAAGGAAAGCCTCTCTACGCTCTTGCATGTGGTCGGAGCTGCGCTGGAGTCTCTCGAACTGTCCTGTGAGAGTATGGACCAGCTCTAGCCAAAGATCACGAACAATCTCTGCTGGTAGTACAGGACGAGCCTCAGAGATGCGGAAGCAGCGGGCCCGCCAAATGAACCAGAGTGTCAGGCCGCAGATGAGCTCCCAACACTCCTCTCTCTGATTGCACCACGCCTGTGGAGGAGTAAGCTCTGTAGTAAATTGGAGTGAAGGTCGACCCCCCTGCATCACTATCATCTTGCTGGTGGAGGATAGCTCAAATTGAAGTGCCGGGCCCGTGAGAATGGACCAAACAACTGCCCCTCAAGTGTATTGCCCTGCCATGGAAAGAGCTGGCATCAACCGAAGGACACGAAGCCAAACCTGCTGTGCCAAAGGACAATCCCAAAGACAATGGCACCGATTCTCCATAGGATGGTCACAAGCTGCGCATGCTACCGAGAGACCACTATGTACAAGCCAGCTTCCAACTACTATAGCTCGATG
Organism: Adiantum capillus-veneris; assembly: GCF_014529385.1. Classification (NCBI taxonomy): domain Eukaryota; kingdom Viridiplantae; phylum Streptophyta; class Polypodiopsida; order Polypodiales; family Pteridaceae; genus Adiantum; species Adiantum capillus-veneris. Next base: position 110,416,725 of record NC_140958.1, read on the forward strand.
TGCAACCAACCACTGGAACAAAGTGACTCGCCGCGGTTGTCTGGAGTCCCACAACCTCGCCCGAAAAGCTGACAAGAACTCAACTGTGAGACCCTCCTCCTTCCAATGAGGTGCTGCAGCAGTAGGACGAGCCTCTCTCCGTGCTGCTAGTATATGACGTCCCAATCGAACAGTGTATTGAAAGAAAGGGACACGTAGAAGGTCGGCTGAGGAGAAAGGGTCCCTCCAAAACCACTCTCTTGGATCCCATTGCACTCGTGCCAGCGCACGACACTCCCAAGCCCACAGCCTCCTGTGACCAGTCTCAAGAGTTGCTGGATAAGGATGTAAGGATTCTACTTGCTAATCCTTTATAAATTACTTAAACTCATGATTAAGACTTAAGAAACTTGAACTGTACTCAGAAACAAGACTCAGAAGACTTTGTGTTGATTGATTGATTGTGTGATACAAGGGCTGTCACCAGCATGTGACTACTATCTATCCTTTTTTGTTGATTTTTTTCTTATTATTTATTTATTTTCACTTTTTGGAAACACCCCTCTAGAAATCTAACTGCCTTGCATTGCATAGCTAGTGTGGAACTGTTCAGAGAGAGTCCAGGCCTGAGGGCAAGAAAGCACTAAGGTTGGACAAGGATTATGGTTAGCCAAAGTGGGGTCATTGACTAGCCAAAGTGGAATCCTTTGCTACATAGGCTACATTTCAGTTCTTGGTGTGGCTGTAGTGTACAAAGAGGGTCAGATGACCTAGAAAGATACAATGGCAGCATCTCCTAAAATTTAGGGAATTGCTATTTTGGACCTGAAAATGTGTTCTGGTCATTAGCTCTGGAATGACAAGAGGAACATTTTATTGCTCTGCTGCAAAGTCAACTGATGCACCAATTGAGATATTTTTAGCCGGGAATGCCCAAAATCGAAAAGTGTGCCATGTGGCACTCCGTGAGCATTCTGCTACTCCTGGCCAAAGAGGGGGCGCCTAAAATGAGAGAGGAGATTCATTTGCAGCTTTGTCACAGGTTAAGAGCTATGGAGTGCTTCCTTTCCCTCTTATGTACAGTGCGGTGCCAGGAGTGATGCCCTGCACGCTACGCATTGCTCTCTCTCTTCCCTATGAGGAGTATGTTATGCCCCTCTAGTGGGCTTTTCATTTGAGCAATGTACAGTTATGTGGGTTCATGCGCGATTGCTGAGGCAAGAGCCTCTTGCACAGGTACTGGATTAGCTAGCGGCTAATCCCCCGCAGGTACAGGTGAATTCGGAGAGGTTTCACGGGCGAAATCTTGTCCGATTCAAAGGGCAAGTAGCCCTACAGGTGCGGGAGCTCGAGGACTTGCTACGGATGCGACCGGCACGCGAAACGGAGCCCGAAATAGTGAATTACAGCCTGCTGTGTATTTTTGCAGGTTTAGGGTTTCGGCCCTAAACGGACCCTAATACCCCCCATGAGGTTCGGGGACGCGAGGGGACCACTCTACAGGTGATCTGGCGCATTTTCGGGGCAGAAAACAGAGAATTCAGCGTGCTGCAGATTCTCGCCAGGTTTTGCAAAGTGCCGTATGGGTCGGGAAAGTCATCTAATGCGTGGGGATACTGACTGTGAAGGGTCCTAGTATAGTTATGTTGCCGAAATCGGGCCAGAACAGACAAAATTCAGCCCAGATTGTCCGGGGCAGCTTGTAGGGAACCACAGCTTTTATTCCCTCTTTTAAAGAATAAAGAAATACCGAAAGGGGCGCCTATTTAGAGGCCAATCTGGTGTCGGTCTTCTCATACAGGTGCAATCTAGCAACCTGTATCCCTTTCCCCTTTGTTGTGTCTTGAAAGTACAGGGAAAGTGGGCGACAAATTAAATGGGTGAAAGCAAATAAAATTTAAGTCTAAGGTCTACCGCCCATTAAATAGGCCGGTTTCAAGGGCTCCTTATATAGGAGACGAAGAGACACAAATGAAAAGACACGTCTCCTAGTGAAGAGACATGACTTTAGACGTAAAGGCACATTCTTTCGGCGAAGAGTGCAACCATTGGGCGAAGAGTCGCACCCGTAGAGCGAAGGGGTGTGACCAATCGTCGAAGGAGTGTGGCTTTTGGCGAAGAGACATGTCTTTTGAGCGAAGGGGTGTGACCTTCCAGGCGTAGGGGTTCTCCTTGGCATGGCACTTCGCATATCTGCAACTAGGAGTAGATGTAATACTGTTAACATAGTCACAATCGTGACATTCCCTCCCATTTAAAATGAGAGCCCATGTCAAAGAAATGACTTTTGATGTTGATAGAACTCTAAAAAAGGATTGAATCTTCGGAAATCCTCAATCTTTGAATTATCGGAAACCTTTGTCTTGATCCTTTGCTTGTTGCGAAACCTTTTTGCTTTGACTGCTAAATCCCATGTCATTGCATTATTCAAAGACTTTTTAGAAGAATCTGGCTTAATCAGGTTGATTGCAACAATAGATTGATCTTCAAAATTCTTCATGTGATGTAAGATTTCTGGTTCAAAATCTCCAATAACTGTGAAATATTTGGTGAAAAAGAATTCTTCTCAAATCACTCTTTAGATTGGGAACTTCAACTTTAGCAATCATTGGAGAGGATTTTGGATTGAGAGTGTAATCATCGTCCAATAATGAATCCCAAAATTCTTCAGTATCATCTTAAAAAATTTCAGCCTCATGACTTGCAATTGGCATATCATCATCCAATAAAGAATCAAAGAAAGCATAGTCGTCTTCAGACTCGGAATTTGCAACCATGTCCTTATCTTTGTCTGGTAACGAAGTATCACTTGGAAAAACGTCTTCATCAATAATAATTTTTGCATCTGCATCGGAGATCATATTCGTTTCATAATCTACTGTATCAGGTTGTTTGACTTGTACACGTGAGGCTTGAATCACTTGTTCCGCATGATAAAGCCCGTGTAAAATCATTTCATGTCCATCTTTGAACAAAGTGATAGTATGTCCTCCAAAGCTAATTGTTGGATCATATTGGAATAACCAATGCTGACCAAGAATCATGTTGTAATAAGATAGAGGCATGACTTCAAAATCGAGTTGATCTGCATAATTTTGAATCTCGAATTGCAACTGTCGAACTGTCTGATCACAAGTCAAAATTGATCCATCTGCTAATTCCACATCATATAAGTGAGATGTCTTCTGGGTAGCCAAGTTGTTGAACTATCTGAGTGTTGACGAAATTATTAGAGCATCCGTGTCCACCAAAATGTTGATGGAACGACCATTGAGTGTTCCAAGAAGGCTCAAAACTTGCTTTGAGAGGCTCCAAAACTGAAGAATTGAACTGAGTATGCTTCATAATAATAGTCGTATCCTCTGAGACACGAATCGTATTGAGCACAGATTTTCCTTTATTCTTAGCAGAATCTGGTTGTTCACAATTCGATGATGTTTCCATGTTGGAATTTCTTTTCAAATTAGACGGATTTGGTCTCTTTGGACATTGATACCATCTATGGTCACCACCGCAAATTGTACATAATCCTTCCTTCTTTGAAGTTGAAGATGCATTTGACGAAGAGCCTTGCTGAGTATTGGATTGCCGATCTTGAGAAAAATCACGTCCTTTACCACGATCAAGTGGAGGAACATTTGAAGAAGATCTGCTTTGAGATTGTCGATCTTGAGAGTAGAACCTTGAAGTTGAATAAGGTGTTGTGGCTTGTTGTCTGAATGGAGATTGATGCTGCTGACTTTGGTATAGCTTTTTTTGCAATCGCGCTGTGAAGCGCGAGCGTTATCTGAAGATCCGTCACCAGGGAGAAAATTCCGTGTAGGGCGCCGATTATTGCCAAGACGCTCCACATAGGCAATTGCAGCATCCAAGGTGTAGGGTTGTATTTGTGCACATCGTCCTTTAGGTTGGGTTCGAGTCCATCGATAAAGCTCTGAAGTTTATCAAAGGGACTAAGGGCCTCTATCTCTAGAGTTAATCTTTGGGACTCTGTAATGTACGCGGCCAAGGAACATGTCTGGCTCAGGTGGCGAAGAGAGGACCGGGCATGGAAATCCGCATTTGCAGGTTTGAACGCCTTGCAAATAGCACACCGGAATTTATCCCAAGAAGGTGTGTGTTTACCATCAGCAACCCGTCGTTGCCACCAAAGAAATGCCGTGTCCTTGAGGAGAGAACTAGCTAGCAAGTGTAACTTTTTTACTTCGACTAAGTGCGTGTTGGACAAGTAGACCTCCATTTTGAACAGCCATTGGTCCAGCATGCACTTGTCGCGGCGACCATTATACGGTTCCGGCAATTTAACATCCAGTTTCTTCTTCTGTGCAGCATTAAAAATTTTATAAAGCAATTGAAGTTCGCGATTGTCTACCTCTTTAGTTGGATCTGGTTCGTTTGGTTCGTTCACTGAAGCTTCGGAAGAAGGTGTTGAAGCAGTTGCATTAGTTGTCCGAAAAGTTGTGGGACGACTCCGAGAATTGTTTTGCGTTTGTATCTCATCCAAGCGAGTGTGAAGTGACGCGAGACTTGTGGAAAGTGTGGCCATCTGCTCCCTGATAAGAGTAAGAGCAGATTGACCACCTGCGTCTTGAGAATTCGGCATGGTTATGCCTCATTGGGAATAACAAACAGGTGCAGGAGCAGGTGCTGGGACGGGTACTCCGGGAGCGGAAATTATGTTTAGAACGGGTTCCGGCTCTAGGGTCGGGTAATAATCATTACTTCGGGTGCCGGGGGAGGCTACGCCGGCAAGATTACATCGGGAATCTTATCTATGTACGAGATGTACGGGAAAGCAGTCCATTGATGTTCATCGTCCATAGCGAATGCGGGCAGAAACGATGTGCAAGGGGCCGGATTTGCCAGCGTAGGCTGCTTGGGAGAGGCGTAAAAAATTATCCTACGCTGCATGGTTGTATTGATATCGTTGGCCGGTATTTAGCGAAGGGTGCTTTCAAATAACAATGTTTAATAAAGTGAGTTGGGTGGCCAAGGTTGGGCGCCCTTAGTAGGTAATAAAGAAAACCTTGCGCTGGTTAGTAGCTGACCTTAAAAAAAAAACCATACATTGCGTAGAGAAATCACCAGCGTGGACTTTAATATACAAAGACTGTCAGCGTAGGCTGTTTTACGAAGGGCTGCCAGCGTTTAGAAGCAGCGATAGGGTATGCGAGGCGAAGGGGCATACGCTAGGGACGGGAATCGGAAGGGGGTGCGACCCTTCATCGGCAAGAGGTGCAACCCGTCGACCAAGGAGACACCACTTGATGAAGATGCATACATCGAGAATTGCAGCAGGTATGCCGCATATACACATCGCCTTCTCTTGAGATATTTATGTATTTAGAAAAGAGGGTTTTAGATTATCTCATACGTGTCTGTGTGTAGTCCATCTTTCTGCTGCTTCCATGCAACTCCGGGAGAGGGTAGAGTGTAGCAGCAAGGGTGAGAGGCTCACAACCTTCAGGTCCCGCGAAAAATTTTGCTCTGATACCACTGTAAGGATTCTAGTTGCTAATCCTTTATTAATTCCTCAAACTCATGATTAAGACTTAAGAAACTTGAACTGTACTCAGAAGATTTTGTGTTGATTGATTGATTGCGTGATACAAGGGCTCCTTATATAGGAGACGACGAGACACAAATGAAAAGACACGTCTCCTGATGAAGAGACATGACTTTAGACGTAAAGACACATCCTTTCGGCGAAGAGCTGCAACCATTGGGCGAAGAGTCGCACCCGTAGAGCGAAGGGGTGTAACCATCCGTCAAAGGAGTGTGGCTTTTGGCGAAGAGACACGTCTTTTGGGCGAAGGGATGTGCCCCTCCAAGCGTAGGTTCTCTTTAGCATGGCACTTCGCGTATCTGCAACTAGGAGTAGATGTAATACTGTTAACATAGTCACAATCGTGACACAGGATCTATGACACAAGTCCTCCCACAGATGCCCACCTTTGAAAACAGCACTGCCACCTGTGGGACCTCTACTGAGACTCGGTCTAAACGACCCTCACCCTGTAGCTCAAAAAACAGGGAGGGTACAGTCTCTGAGCAAGCCCGAACTGCGATGAGAACCTCCAGTTGCGTGAAGGCCCCCATCCATCTGGGCGCTGCTGACTCGAGAGGTGTGAGCCACTGAGTTGGTACTGCCTCTGTGATGGCCTGACACATGTTCTGCACCCCTCTCATGCCCTGTAGTTGGATGCTCTGAAGCTCCTCTGATAAGCTTGAAAACTATAGCCAGTCACCTAAATTGCTTGCTGGACCCTTTGCCATGGGACCCCAAGAAACATGAGGCCTACTATCAACCAAGTGGCCTCTGTGAGTGCTAATCATGGGGTTCCAAATAAGTGGCTGTCTCAGGCGCTCCTCCATGCAAGTAGGCTGATGTTGCTCCAGGCCTCTCCGCAGTCGCTTCTAGGAGCGAAGCAGACTTACAGCGAAACGGTCCTCCAGTCTCCTGCTTAGGCCAACTCTGCGTATCTCTGTGAAAATGCATGTGGTCGAAGGTCGCTAGGGGCCTCCAGCCTGAGGCACTCTAGCACTAAGTCACTGAAGCAAAAACTCCTTCCAGGGCTCCTCCCCTGGAAGTAATCCTCTGATAACAAACTTCCCAAGAAGGGCTCTACTCTGTTCTGCTGGGTCTATGATCCCCAACCCTCCCTGAGAACAAGGAAGAGTGATGGCCTGCCATGCCACTCTGGCCCGGGCTATCTGAGTGTCACACCCTGACCAAAGGAAGGTCCTGATCCGCCTCTCTACCTGGCTGATGGAGGAACTCGAAAAGATCCAATAAGAAGTGATGTACCACATAGTAGCCAACAACACCTAGTTGGCCACTACAACTCTGCCTGCCAGAGAAAGTTGTGCGGAACTCCAATATAACAACTTCCTCGTGATGGATAGGAGGGGAGAAATCTGCTGCTCAAGAGACAAGTCCAAGCCAACGTGACAACCCAAGTATCGAACTGCAGTCCTTGGGGGAATCCATCTGAAGCCCTCACTTGGCAACCAATCAAGCGTAGGAGAACTACCAACCGAGAAAGCCACTGTCTTTCTCTAGTTGATCAGTGCGCCTGATGCACAACAAAAGGTCTCAAGAGCTTGCTCACACCTGTGAAGGTTGGCCTCCTGGCCCTCCAAGTACAAGACTGAGTCGTCTGCAAACTCAACATCCAATAGCTCATCCCCCCGACTAGGGAGCGCTAAGCCACGTAGACCAACCTGTTGTGGAACCAAAAACTTGCTCATCGCCCCAACATAGGATAGCAAGAGGAAGGGGGCAAGAGGGCAGCCTTGTCTGATCGAACGTGTGAGCATGAAATGATCTCCTTTTACCACCTGACAAAAGTACCGAACTGTGTGCCCGTATGTAAAGAGCTGACACACCTCTGATCCATGCATTTGAGAAGCCCATCCTGTGTAGAGTGCCCTCCAAAAAGTCCCAGTCAACTCTATCGTAGGCCTTCTCAAAATTGAGAAGAAGTATCACCAGATCCTCACCACGGAGACGCGCGAGGGCAGATGCCTCCCACAAAGTAAAGAGGTTGTCAAGGACACTACGGTCCTTGACTAAACCTATCTGTGTCCCATGTATGATGCTCTCTAGAAGTGGCTGAATCCTGAAACTCAGAGCCTTGGCGAGAATTTTGTAGGCTGAGTTGAGGATGGTGATGGGCTGCCACTGTCGAATCTCATCCAAGGAGCCACCCTCCTTGGGAATGAGGTAAATAGACCCTCACTCATGCTGTCAGGCATCTCTCCTGTGTAGGATGTACTCAAAAGCGCTGTAGAGATCTGAGCCAAGCAAGTCCGAGTACTCTAAGAAAAAGCTGGGAGTCAAACCATCCTCACCTAGATAGCTACCATAGGGAAGTGCTCTGAGGGCCGCGTGGAGTTCCTCTAACTGAAGAGGCAGCTCAAGCCTTTGGCGCATCTCCTCAGTCACAAGACAAGGCATCTGTGCCCACACCTGCTCTCTGCATGCATCCTGACGCTTTGACTTAGGCTCTGCTGGCAGCAGGTCACGGTAAAAGTCGGTGGCAACTGCATGCATGTCCTGTGGCTCTGAAGCAACTGACCCGTCGGGCCTCCTCAACTGGCTGACCCTGGCATGTGTGTATCGGGGCCCCACTGTTTCAAAGAAATCCCCTGTCACTCTGTCACCCACCTGGGTCCTCAAAGAGGCCTTGAAAAGCAAACTCTTGGCGCCTCTCCTCTGTGTTGGCAAGCTCCTGGCGAGCCTGCTGCAACTGCTTCTCCAACCAAGGATTGTCTGGATTCTGCTCCTGCATCCTCTGCAGGGAAGCAACGCCCCGTCGGAGATGCAGCTCCTCCTCTCTCACTGCAGCCAGGCGGGCCGTAGACGCCTGGAGAAATAGTTGACTAAGTTGAGCAAGTCCAGAGGCCACTCTGTCAGCGGGAGAGTCCTGCATGTCTAAGCCCTCTGTCCAAAGAGCCATCACTCGCTCTTTGAGCGCAGAGTCCAGCAAGACCCTGACATGGATGCGAAGCATCGTGCTCCCCCTCCTGTGTCTATCTGTCACCATGAGGATCACTGGTGCATGGTCTGAAAAAGAAGTCCCAGCTAGAATGCAAACTGACTCACCCAAGTCACTGTCACTAGTGTAGAAGCGATCTATCCGAGATAGATTTACTCCTCCCACTCTGCGCTCCAAACGAGAGAAGGCCAGGCTGTCTGGAGGCCTCACAAAGCTAGAATGGTGCCACACATTTGAAACCCATAGAGTCATACATAACCTCTCCCAAGCTGCCAACTCAACTCCATGCACAGTAGTATGGCTACCTCCAATCCTGTCAGAGGGGTCCTCCAACATGTTGAAGTCACCCCCAATGCACCATTGCTCTGCCCGCGGCAGAGACTCTACAATATGGGACCAAAACTCTGCATGTGCACTCACCACATTGGGCGCATAGATGTTCAGGAAGCCCATGAGGCAACCCTGAACCTGCATAGTAATCCATTGAGCCCCTGCTTGGCACAATAGTCTCTCTGCCCACAATGGCCTGCTGCAAAGAATCCGCAATAGTCATACATACCCCACCCTAGATGCCTCCAGGTCCAAATGCAGCGGACCAAAACGTCTCACAGCGACCACGCAAAATCTGACCACACCGTCTGATGCAACTCTCACAAAGATGATGCTCCTGTAGCATAAGAATGTCAATCTCACCACCCACAAGGCATCGCTGAAGCTCCTAATGCAGCCGACCCCTCTGACGCTGAAACTGGGGCCCTCCTAATCCTTGCACATTCCATGAGATGATCCTCATGGAGTCGGTGGGAGAAAACTGATGCTGCCATAGCAGCCAACCTCGCTATCTTTGGGGCCGGTTTGGATGGGGAGTAATCTGCATCCGAACGACCTGTAGACAAGCGCGAAAGAAGTGACTGTCTTGCCCAGGCCCAAGCCGAGCGTGCAACCCGAAGGGCTACATCTTCTGTCCAAGAATCCTCATATACAAATACATAACAAGGAGGGCTCTGAGTGTCAGCAAACAAATGCACCACAATGTGCTTGCAATCCGTTGCATCCAGAGGCGTCACACTGAACTTGGCAAGAGGCCAAAGTGTCTGCACCAGATCTGTCACCCCTAAGTCCCCTGTGTGGTGTGAGAACTCAATAGTTTGAATCTGCAGCCAATCAAGAACTATGATGGGTCCACTTTGTGAGATCCCTACCACACAGCGGAAACGAGAAACCCACCATTGCGTCCAAAGCCTCAATGCCTCTAGCTGCAAGAAAGAGGAAATGGACTCGAAAGCAAGCCTCCTCCAGGTTAGGAGAAGAGTCACCCAGAAACCGAGTGAAACCCAACGTCTGCGAATGTCAAAGCTAGTCAAATCTCTAGGGACTGCTGCAAAAGGAGAAGTCTGCACCGAAAAAGGCGGCCTCAAGTGGAGCTGTCCCTCTTGAGCCACACGGCTCATAGCGAAAGCACTACTAAGAGATCGACTCACGGCAAACACGTGTCCAGTCCCCTGTATATAAGGAGGAGTGGTGGAGGGGTCAGAAGATGAGGCTGTGGGCCTCACCGAGGAGAGAGGAGGGACGGGAGGCGAAGGTGTAGGTGGGGGAGGGGAGGAGACGGGGGAGGTGGAGCAGCAGCGTCTAAGGGAGGAGAGGGTGGAGGTGGAGGAACTGAAGTGGATGGGGCCTCCTCAGGCGGGTCCTGCTGAAGGGGGTCAAAACGGTTCCCAGTCGGAACCAAGTGTTGCTGAGTTGCAGAAGGTCCACCACCAAGGGGAGGAGTGGGGCGAGTCCGCCCTTGTTGGCGGTGGCTAGGTTCCTGCTGCCAACCGTAGCTGTCTGATCGTTGGTCTCAGTCGAGGTACCAGCCTGTGCGTCGTGTGTGTCTGGCTGTTAGGCTTGCTCAGCCTTGGGAGGCTGTGCAAGCCAAATGGCCTATCTCTCTACAAATGAAACACTGATTCGGGAGGCCCGAATACTCCACGCTCTGACGAAACCAACCCCCACTCACCCGAGGTAGTGGGATCACCTTCGGGAGAGTGTGGGTGTCCCGAACCAGAACACGTACTGAGGGGATGCCGGCCGCCTTGGCAGCTACAGAGGCTGCTGTGCGAGGTGTCTCTAGGACAGTCCCAATCTCTGAGCCTATCCTGGACAAGAGTGGCAGGTACTCCTCCTCAAACCAGTAAAGCAGACGGAGACGGGAAGGTCTGCCTCCTCTACCAGAACACTTCTGGCTGGATCAAAACCATGCCTCCACTGTCGAAAGTGGGCTCGATCTGCTTGGATGGCCAAGGGGCTCATCGCGATGACCTTGGACGCCATCTCGGAAGTCTCGAACTCTATCTGATAGTAGCCGCGTCCAAGGAACTGAACATCCAAGATCTTGCCCACCTTTGCGAGAAGGCGAGCTTGGAGAAGATCACGCACCTCTCCTCTGCTGGGTCTGGTGTCGAGAATCTTGCAGATGACGGAAGTCGCCTGAAGGCGTTCCACCTCTGCGGCTAGGCTCGCTTGCTCTCTCGTGAGAGAGCAAGTCGAATGGTGGGCTCAGCGGGGTCGGGCGAGGGGACATCATTGGAGTCCCTTTGTGGCGGAGATTGAGCCTCCATCTGTGTCTGCTGCTGCGGTCGAAGAAGGGGAGACGGTCAGGTACCCGAAGACAAAGAGAAACCCTCAGCATGCAGGAACCTTGGAGGGGGATGGGGGGCGATCGTTACGGACTTTATGAGGCAATGTGTGTATGTGTGTGTGTGTGTGTGGGGTGGGGGGTAGGGGGTAGGGGATAGGCGTAAATTTTTAGGGGTTTTTAACAGGACTTGGTAATGGCAGGCTGCATCAACAGCAGCGTGAATGGCAGGAGTGCTGGCGAAAAGGTGCAGTGGCGGGCAGTAGGATGGGACCAGCTGCGCGCAAGTGAAAAGGGGGGGAGGTTGCGGGATAAGCGAGCACGACGAAGAGGAAGGGGGGGAGGGGCGTGCGCAGGGGGCAGCAGCAGCGAGCCAATTCGATATGATTCCTTATCTGAAGTGATGTATTGCCGAGGCTAAATTTGATTGGCAAGGATTTTTTGTTGAATTTGAGTCTTCCCGTAGATCTAGGAGTAGTGATGACTTCCAATTGAATTTTGTAGTTCTCGTATTGCAAACATGAACCATGAATTTTGTATACATGAATATGAATGTATGATGATTATGAATGATGGTATGGTATACGTTCGTCATATCATGAGGAGGACGTGTGATGAGATCAAATGTCATTTGCACTGAAGTAGTGTAGTACCATAGTTACCAGGGAACGGGATTCTAGGGGTGTGGAACGCTGGAACGCGTTTTGGGGGTGGAGGAACGGTTTGGAACGGCTGGCCGTTCCGGACAGCCTGGCCAAACCGAAACGGGGCTGCTGTAACAGCTGGGCAGCAATAAAAAACGGCCAAAATTTGGGGGCAGAATTTTCAGCTCCCCATTATAAAATGCACCCCCCCCCCCCCCCCCCCCCCCCCCAAATCCCTTACCTTCACAAGTGACAATGCACAAGGTTGCCATTTTGTATTCTACTATCTCAAGCTCCCTCTCTCAAGTCTCAAGCTCTTATGTATCTCTCTCTCGGAGTCTCTCAAGCTCTCTCCCTCCCTCTCCCTCTTCCTACCCGTCTGTCTCTCTCAAGCTCTACATGAAACACATTTGCCATTGAAGATTCGAGAATCTCTCGAGTCGTCTCAACTTTCGAGTCTACGAGGCTCAAGGCTCAAGCTCTCTTCTTCTCCCTCTTCCCCTCTTTCTCACATAATCCATGGCCTCATACTTCTTGTATTTAGACAAATAGAGCCAAAAATTGCATTATTTGGATGTTTTTTATGCCTTACCTTCCGGACCCCTCGGGCGTTCCCATGTTCTGCGGGGAACCGGTCGCCGTCCCCGTCCCGCGTTCCGGGTAACTATGTAGTGTACACCTGTGACATAGTTTCCATATCGTTGGGGGAGAGAAATTTTTGGCCATCGACAGATTTTCAGATGCACTTATGTTTGTAGCTAGCTTATATCCCTTTTATGCACATTCACCACTGCACATGAATGCATGAATGTATGTTTGCGCAGTAAAGCGTCTAAGCACTCGGTAAATGCTAAGATGTGTGGACATTTTATTCGCACAATTAAAGTGTCTAAACACTTGGTAAATGTTAAGATGTGTGGACATTCTTTTCTTCATTTTTTTTTCTCTTTGCCATATCCTACAATTGAGGACGATTGCTTTGACTTTAGAGGACAGGAGGTAACGGGTTTTAGGGTTAGGGCTTCTACGCCGTGGTCAGATGCAATCGATCATTGCATCCGTTTGGCTAGTCATAGACTCTCTCTCTTGGCATGATACCATTGATCAGCCTACCAGCCACCCATAGGAGTCGATAGCACTCCTATCAGTTTCTTTGTTTGTACCCAGACTTGGTCCTAGACTCATCATTGTAATCAGTTGGTCTCATAGGTCATTTTGGCCTTTTGTAGACGTTAATATATCATTTCATTTCATCTCTCTCTCTCTCTCTCTCTCTCTCTCTCTCTCTCTCTCTACATATTGTACGGAGAGATGATCAGGCTAGATACATGTGGGTGAGGCTGAGAGCTGACACAGGTCGATTTCTATATATTGCTATATGTTACTTCCCCCCCAGTACGTCAGTATATGCTGTATCCAGAGGGCAGTCGCCTTTCTCAATTCTAGATGATGATATATGGGAGTTTTCTAGGGATGGTGATATCATCCTCCTAGGAGACTTCAATGCTCGAACGGGCAACTGTCAGACAGTCTTCTACGACACCTCAGATGAGATGCTTAGAGAGTTGGATGTGGATGAGCTGGGGTTTGACAGATGCTCACATGACAGAGAGCAGACTGAGTATGGGAGATACCTCACGGAGATGACGACTACACATGGGCTAGCCATACTTAATGGCTTACAGCGGTTTCCTGGAGCAGCAGGCTTCACATGCTTTCCACACAGACATGGGGCCAGTACAGTGGACTATGTTATGACACAGCCGAGCTTTATTCCTTGTATTCAGGATTTCACGGTGGGAGCCAGACCAGTGGGCGTAGCAGTGGATCATGCTCTCTTGACACTGTCCGTATCTTTTCAGTTTAGTACAGCCCAGAAATCAGGAGGCAGGTCACACACCCGTTATACATTTACACCAGAGACTGACTCGGTTTATACAGAGGCGATCTGGGATCGTCTATGCACAGTTGCTCCAGGCCTCTCAGTAGAGGAGTGCACTACTTTATTGACTGAGACACTACATGATGCAGCATCAGAGGCATACCCACACACTCAACCGGATCGGAGGCGACATTCTGGGAGCATGCCCCAGAATAGTTGGTATGATGAGGAGTGCAGAGAGATGAGAGCCCAGCTTCAGAGGGATCTTCATTTAGGAGTCATCACCTACAGACAGTCGCGGATTGCTTTCCGGCGCCTTGTGCGAAAGAAGAAACGAGCTTACCTGGCCCAGATGGAGCGAGACTTGTATCAGTTGTTCTTGAGTAGAGACTCAGGCGAGGCATGGCGACTCTTCCATGAGCACTCCCCTCCCCCAGTGATTACTTCTCCTGATGTGTGGGGCCAGTATGCGACATCGTTATATACGGTTCCTGGGCAGGATCCCCTTCCAGATCCTACAGAGCCATGTCCACCTACGAGCACCTTCTTTACCACTGAGATGGTAAAGAGAGCCATTGACAGGATGAGGACCAGGAGGGCTTACGATCATGACGGTCTAGTAGCGGAGCACTTTATACATGCTAGGGATATGCTGATGGAGGTTCTTGCAGTGTTGTTCAATCGTGCCATGTGTGAGGGATTACCTGAGACTTGGAGGTTGTCTACTATTGTGCCTATATTCAAGGCAGGTGATCCTACAGAGCCTGGAAATTACCGCACTATTATGGTTGGACACACACTGGCACGATTGTATGCATCCATTATTGAGCAGCAGTTGAGTAACTGGGCAGAGGGTGAGGGTGTACGGGCAAAGGGACAGGCAGGTTTCAGGAGGGGTTTCTCCACTCTTGACCATATTCTGACACTCAGAGCTATCATTGAGGAGGGCAGGTCACATGGGAGACGGATTTATTGTAGCTTTGTGGATTTCCGCAAAGCATTTGACATGGTACCGAGAGCTCGACTGATGCGCAGACTGCAGGAGATGGGGGTGCCCACAGTGTTGATTTGGGGGATTATGGCTTTATACAGATCAGTGATGGGACATGTACGCACCCCAGAGGGGATATCTGACTTAGTTCACTCCACTATCGGGGTGAAACAGGGTTGCCCATTGTCTCCTACTCTATTTGGTATGTATGTTGATGAGGTGTCTGATTACATTGACAGAGAGGGTGATAGAGGTGCCCAGCTGGCAGGGACGTGGATCCCATTGTTGTTATATGCTGATGATATTGTCTTGATCTCTGACTCACCAGAGGGTATGCAGCGACAGTTGGATGCATTACACAGTTTTGCAGAGGATAGTGGATTGTCTGTAAACCTTGGTAAAACCAAGGTCATGGTGTTTAACACCACACCGCAGTGGATCAGGAGATCGGCACCGACCTTCACGTATGGTCAAGAGATTGTGGAGTATACAGATGCATACACTTACCTTGGGATAGTCTTCACTGGGCCGAGGTTTTCTTTGGGGAGAGCAGCAAAGACTAGACTGACCAGAGCTTATGCGGCCTTGGGAGGCTTGGAGAGGATGTGTTCGCAGGTTCAGTTCCAGGAACCTCGGACAAAGTTATGGCTCTTTGATACTTTAGTAGCCTCAGCTATGATGTATGGGGTACAGGTATGGGGACCTTCTGTAGGCCAGGATGGTTGGAGAGGTATGGAGAGGCCCTTGGTATCTATGATCTCCCGATTGATTAGAGCCAAGGCCTCCGTACCTCACGCGATCATTCGAGCAGAGCTAGCTGCCCCCCCCATGGAGATTGAGGCGCTTACCAGATCAGTGTCCTTTGTGCACAGCCTATGGGATACTACTAGAGACAGATATGCTAGATTGGCCCTTGAGTCTTCCAGACAGTTAGCTCTACAGGGGGACACTTCATGCTGGTATGCACAGATGACTTCATGGTTTCAGACGCATGGCTTCACCATGGACAGGTTGCCCCCTTTCCAGTATTCTCTTCAGGCACCCTCGCTGTCTCTTACACGGGTGGAGATCACTAGACTCATTCGTCAGGACCTGATCCAGCTCGACACTAGGAGGACATGGATAGAGCCGCCTCAGGAGTTGAGCACAAAGATGGCTTTCTATAGAGAGCATCTTCTCCACCTCACAGGAGATGGGTTTGTGATTCGACCCAGCTACATGGACACACATATGTCTCATGGTTTGCGTTGTGCCATTGGTCAGATACGCACATCCTCACATCAGCTCGAGATTGAGACCGGTAGATTCAGAGGGATACCAGCAGACAGCAGGATATGCCGATTATGCCAGAGAGAGCCAGAGACAGAGTTGCACTACATATGTCATTGCACAGTGTTCTATGAGATACGGGGGCGTTTCCACTGCTTATTCAGAGAGGGTTTTGGTCCTCTATCTAGGGTCATGAGTTATGAGGATCAGAGATGTCTTGGACTATATCTACTTGAGTTACACAGGTATAGAGACACTTTACTGGGGAGAGCTAGAGAGAGGCAGTCCCAGAGACACATTACAGATTTCTTTTCACTAGATATGGGACAGCCAGAGGAGCAGCCACCACTGCAGAGCTCGTCCCACACTCATTCGACCACTACTGGCACTCTCATCGACCGAGCATTGGAGCTACAGAGATACAGACGACCGCGACTGAGGAGAGGAGCTACACAGCATCGACGGAGACTACAACAGAAGATTCGAGCCATACTCTCTCGACATCCAGAGTGCAGATGAGGATGGATCCTCACCATTTCTTCCATCTTTGTTTCTCACACTGTTACATCCAGTTTACCGGGTACCTATTGTATCAGCTGCTACACCCACGTAGTTTTAGATTGTAGTAGTAGTAGTAGTATTTTGTTCCACTTCTAGTTCTTTTGTACCCAGACATGGTATTAGATTCACTATTTTGTAACTGATTGGTCTCATAGGTCATTTTGGCCTTTTGAAGACGTTAATATAACATTTCATTTCATTTCATTTCTCTCTCTCTCTCTCTCTCTCTTCCGATGCTGGATTTCTTGCGACTTGTGATTCAGCTATCCCAGCTAGCTGCTTAGTTCACACCTACCAGTTTAGGATCCCATAGTACTTTTATTTTATCATTTTGTTGCTTTGACTTTGTATCAGATTCACCACATTGTAACGCTTTGGTCTCATAGGTCATTTTGGCCTTTTGAAGACGTTAATATAACATTTCATTTCATTTCATCTCTCTCTCTCTCTCTCTCTCTCTCTCTCTCTCTCTCTCTCTCTCTCTAGAAAGGTGGTCCATGCCAATCTCTCTAGATTCCCTCTCCTTTCTCTAGAGAGTCCGCATTTTCTCTCTAAACTTGAACCTACCAAAATCTCTCTCTAGAATTTGCTAATTTTCTTGATTGTCTCTCTAGAAAAAATTTTCTTTGAAATATTGGATATCGGCTATATATTCAGAATACATGATATATTTGATACACGCAATATATTCGATGTCTGCTTTTTTTAATACTTTTTCTTTCTGGGTGCCAATGCTTTTTGGGGAGCCTGCGATTACTGAAGGCCCTCTGGGCCTATAAATACACCTCATCGGATTGCACTTCCCCACACACACACGTTCTGGAGATTGTTGTCGCGTGATTGCTTGAGCAATACTCTAGGATTTCAATCCTCCGACTTTTGTACTAGAAACCCCCCGACTTTTGTACCAGAAGATATTGATTGAATGAAGAAATACCAGACCAGGGGCGCTAGCAGTGGCAATTCAGGACCACCGATTGTGTACAGGGGCATCTCACTCGGTCATCTTGTCTCCATCTCCCTTCACTCTCCATCTCCCTTCACTCTCTGTTTCAGTTCAGTTCTTTCAAGTGCTTGAGGCGATAGTGTTTCAGAGTTTTCCAAAATTGTATGTCTCTGTGTTTCCGTCAGATCACTAGTCGGAAGTGATTATGGTTGGACTCACCAAGAATCCAACCAGTGTACTATCTTAAAATTAAAAAAAAACCCAGCTAAAGGCACTGACAATAGCGGTTCAGGGCCACCGATGCTCTCTATGCAGGGCATCCTGCTCCACCATCTTCGTCTCTTTCAACTCCACTTGTTATTTTTGTTTAGTTTGAGTAATTCAAGTGTCGCTTTTCCAGAGTTCACATACGTTTTCTTGTCGAAAGCAGTTACATTCACAAGCGTGCTGCCTTGATGTAGACTTTATTCCTCAGTGCAATGTGCTTAGGCAAGGTTTTCCTTATCTATCAAAGCTGTGGATGGTACTACTCTGGAAGATTTACATGGCGATCTTCAGTTGCCTACTTGTGGGGGATGGTAGGATCTTTTGATGATGATGCTGATAAAGATATGTTGGCTGGATTCCATTTTCTCCTTTTCATGATGGCAAGAGACCATGGCCACTATCAACTGAGTTATGAGGTCAGCACATCAGCTTTGCAGTTTAACTACCATTGCTTGATGCCTCTATAAGTGGTAGGCTATGTAGGCATGTGGTGTTGTGTAGACCCATGATTCCCTTCAGAAGAGGTCATGAGTATCGTGTCCTTTGGATTTAGTTAGCAGGGAACATACTGGTCGGGGCATGCTGCGTAATAACCAGAGCTCCAACAACTTACTTCAAAACATACAAAGATATGTATACATGAAAGTGAGAACCTAGAAGGACAGGTTCATCTGGAACTTACACTGATTCAAAAGGACAGAGCACTAGCTGCAGCTCATAAAACTCATGGAAATGTTTGTGATTATCCTTTGAGTCTGTGACTGTGAGCTGAGGATATCTTGATTTTCCTTGTGTTAGACTTGTTTCAACTCTCAAGCAACTTCTGTATCGCGTGCAAGAATTGGCATGCATGTGTTTTCTTAAAGGAAACCTTCAAGCATTCAACTTGCATACGTACCAGAAATCCCACTGCATGCATCATTCCCGTGCTTATTCTCTACACAACTCTTTCCAAAAGATTATGTAGCAGCTGTGTTTAGTGGCTGGAAAGGAATGCCTTTCAACTATTGGCATAAAACTCCTAAACTCTTGCATCAGTTATTGTTTTGTGTCATGAGCTACATGTTTGCAGTGAGCAAGACTCGTTCTAATGCTTGGGTCTTTTTGTTTCATGAAGCATAACGCTTTTTTATGAAATTTTGCAGCTAACTTTCATCGAATCAAAAAGGCTTTTCGTACGGGTGCATGTCAGCTGGCAGAAGTGTTCAAAGCAGGTGATGAGGATTTTCTGAGGTGCTTGAAAGGTTTCTTTTCGAACACGTGGGAAAGGCACCAGACTGGGCATCGTCCTGATGCTCCTACCTCATTTTCCCGACTATACGAGAAGTCTGTCTACAGAACGGGATGTTTGGAAATGCCTGGTGATGGTGGGGCTAGATGTTTATTCACACCACCCGAGTTTAAACCATCTGGCTTATTTTCTACTGAGAAGATCAATGAGAATGAGAACTCTTCTAGCCCTTTGTCAGACTCACGGACTCTAATGGAAGTTATTAGGTTTGGAACTGCAGAAGACCAGTGTGGTGGATATCTCCAGAGTCAAGATTTGAAAGCCTTGCATGGTTTTCCACAAGTGAAAGAAAATCAAGTGCACAGTTGCCATAATGAAATCACTCACCTTGCATGTCCTGTTATAGACAGGGCACCCAAAACAAAAGTGACGATGCAATCAACTTTAACGTGTAACATGCCAATAGCTGTCAGTACAGATTCGCAGTTGAGAACTTCCTCACTTAGAAAGACTAGTTTAGATGCAGATCAGAGCATGGAGGCTTGCAAAGCCCCTGTTTCTTTGACACTATCGACTTCACATAGAGGACAAAAGGAAAGGCTTGATGCAGATATGATGAAAAGTTGGTATTCTCTGGAAACTATGCAACCGATTGAAGTCTGGGAATCGCCACTCAAGAAAGATAGTCCTGGGGTTTATGAAGGTCCATGGGAAGGTGGGCAAGATGCTGGAACGGAGAAAGCTCGAAAAGCAGTGAGAGACACATTTGCAGTCACACATGGCCAAGGCAGTGGTCACATTAGCTTTGTGAGAGGTAAGATTAATCGTTGTGACGGTAGCAAAATATCTGCCGGTACTACTACTATTTCAAATAACATCAAAACTTGCTCCATTTCTTCTGCCTCAGAGGAATTAATAACAAGCGACACTTTCATGCAAAAGCCACCTGATTTTCTGTTTCCAGAGTCACGTGACCTCCTTTATGCACCTTTTCTGCCTTCTAATTTCCCTCCTGTCCCTTCATCATCCTCTTCTGCTGTGACCTCGTCACCTTTTCCTCACCTGTCAACTTTTTCAGAGTTGGATGGAGAGAGAGCTCAAGATCTACCTTGCCAGGCATTTAAGCAAGCTAAACCTTATCAAATGCGTAAGGAGACCTCTGAAGGACCTGCATCAGAAGATGTACAAAGCTGTGCAAACCCTATGCCCCAGCTCCATGCAGTGATTGTTCCACAAACACCTAGTGAGCACCAAGTTTTTGAAGAGCAAAAACAGTACCGTCTGCAGCCTCAGCAGACTTGGTCGCAATCGAAAGTAAGTACGCATGAGGTTTCACCAGAGTCTTAGTAATGTCATTGCAGTGCTTCTGTTTCTCTCTTAACACTCTTATGGTTGGAATAGGTGGACTGGGAGCAGAGTAATATGCATCTGTGTGCTCCAAATGATCAACCAACAACGTCTGCTGAAGCAAACGGAGGCAATGATGAGAGCAACATCAAGAGAGGAGGCTGTGTCACTGGGCATATGGCTATAGAGGCTCAACAATTTTCAAGGACCGAGACAATAGACGAGAAGCTGCAACCATCTATAGGACATTACTATGATGCTCATCACCTTTCAACAAGCAAAGCGAACTTGGACAAATTTCGCGAGGGTTTGGGTTCTGTAGGTGCCATTGAGCAGCAACCATTCAATTCTGGGCAAGTGTTCCAGTCTGGTATGTTTGGATCCAGCATGGCAAGCGCAAGTTTGGTTCACGGGGGAGACAATTACATCGCACAAGGCCCAGCAGATTTGTGCTCTCCTACAGGTGCTATTCCATTGGTATCCTATTATAATCCATTTTACCCTCTTTTTCTTGTTCACAGTTTCAGTACATACATACCATATGAGCATGAAGTCTTTCTGGATGGGGTGCCCAGAAAGAAACCACCACACGAGTATCACAGTTTTAGACGGATAGCCGAGTCTACTGCTGCAGCATTAAGTACAAGGTTTGCGTCCTTGTCTGCAGAAGAGAGCGGAATAGACCCTCCCAAGGACTTACTAAGAAGTGATCTTGCTAATCATCTGCAAAATTTGGAGTTTGGGAGATGGTGTCAAGAACCGGTCCTACAGCCTCTACCGAAATTGCCTCCTACGTACCATGGTGGTCAGGGGGTTTCTTCGGTTTTCCCTTTTCAGGGTTCTTGCAATCAGATGGTTGACAGTTCAAACAGTCTGGTTCCTGTGCTAATTGCAGCTCAGAATGTGGGAGGCATGTCCCATGTCGTAACAGGTCCAGGTACCTCTGACATCGGTCAGAGGCAGACGCAGGAAACAACATTTTTACCTGTGGTAAGGGTTACCTGCTTCTGCTTTCCTGTCTGTTGTTTCTAAGCAGTGTCTCACATCCAATGTTTTTCTGCAGAGAAATGGCGTGTATAGAGAGCTGAAGCCTCTCAATCCACAGATAGCACAGAAGCTTGACCAAGGGCCTACAAAAAAGAAGACCCACTTTTCTTCCACAAATCTCGCATCTGCAGCCTCTGCTTTAGCTGCATCAGCCTCATGCCATGGTGCATATCATTCCGCACCAAACATTCCGGCATTTGCCAACACTGCTGAGGAGCACGGTGCCATAGATCCTCATTTTTCTAACCCTTTACAGTCAACAGGCAGGGTTTTACCTCTTTTAGCTGGGCAACTGGAGTTTGGTTCCCTTGGACCAATTGACATAACAAACTTCCCGTGCAGTAAAGTGGGCACTAAATAGTCTAATACTTGAGGCATCAGCTGCAATTTTTCTCCATCCTTTTTGAGACAAAATAATAACAAGGGGCTTTTCAGTGACAAGGTGAGGGAGCATTCGTGAGGCTGGTAGATGTTCCGACATGCCAAGGACATCAATTTAACCTCAGGATCCGTAAATTATCAGCTTTCTAACACGGTGAAGTGAAGTCTTCACATTAACTGTGGTGTAGCACTTTCAAGATGGATGCACTTGTTGCGCTATGTGTAGTGAGACTTCCATATGCAAGTATGGTTGCCACCAAGCATCAGCCAGGTAAGCTAAAGGTATGTGAATTATATGAAAAAACCTGAGCTTCCCAATTTAGCGGGTTGTCGCAAGCGACACACTATCCAGTTCATTTTTTTCATAACCAAACATTCCTCCCCCCTTTTTCACACAAAAACCGAGACAAAGACAAAGAGTCTTCTGGGAGATGTATCAAAACCTGTATAATGCTGCCAATATTCTTTAATGTTGTCACGAGCCCTTAACTAACTCCCTTTATAGCAAGGGGCGGAGATGTGGAGGGCCTACTCAAATATTATGTATTCAGTCCATTCTTTCAAAAAGAAAGACAAAGGTGCAACTTTAGCATGATGGTTTCTTTAATCCCTAATGGTATGGCGTAAATTTACTTGTACCTCTGGCCAAATTATAGTCCGATTGGAAGGCTAAGCTTTTATATCCAAACTTTTGTGGATGCATGGGATAAAGATAGTGTTAGCACAGCATGTATTTTGTTTCAGATTGAAATGGTAGTTATGTGCACATGTGCGATGCCTTCTAGCTAATGATTGATCAGTTGCGAAATGAGGGGCATAAGTCTTTGGATAGATCTTTTAGGTCTCTCTCTCTCTCTCTCTCTCTCTCTCTCTCTCTCTCTCTCTCTCTCTCTCTCTGTGCGCCTGCACTCTTGGAGCAGAAGCCTTCTATTCCTCGGTCTGCATTGTCGACGTTGCCCTCGGCTCCTCAACCCTACTACGGCCACCCGGGCTTGCGTTCAATATGACCTCTTTGCGAATACAGGTGAGGGCAGCAGGTCAGGTATACACAGTGAACCCCAGAGGGGCTGGCAAATAGGAAGCCGATCGCCGTAAGCTGACCCAGTAGGGGGCCGCTTGCAGTTTTGGATGTGCAGGTCGCGCTCAGTAGGGGCCGCGTGCTTTTTGATTCTAGTGACAGGTGCATGTGACAACAGCATATCACAAAGGGGATGAGCCTTTGGATCTTTGGCTGAACTGGTCGAGCGTCTGCATGCATTGGGTTGTGGGGTTTTGGTTTCTCCACCTGGACTCAGCTGAGCCAGAGCGTCGAGTTGTTTTCGAGGTCGTGGCTGATCTCTCGAGTGGGTCTTTAGCCCATACTTTGTATGCGAGTAGAAGGGTGAGCCCCTTGAGCTCCGAACCCTTGTTATCTTGTATTGTGAGCCGTGTTGGGCTCGTCGAGTTGAGGAGGACATACCCTCGCTCACATATCCTTGTTTTGGAGTCGTTTCTAGTGTGCCGGCCACTATAGACCCGGACATCATACGCGACATCATACGCGTAAGATTCAGTGGGAAATTCGGTGTGCAAAATGGTAAGTGAGCCCGATACATCTCTTGAACGACAAAACATGGAAGCAATATTCCCTGCACAGGACTTTGCACAGGACACGGAATCCGTCAATGTCTCACTTGTTTGCAAGTCGCGAGCAAAGGTAACCTTCATGCTCACGAACAAGCGGATGGCGCAGATGGAGAGGGAAATGAAGGAGTGGAAAACAGAGATGGAAGGATGGTGGAAGGAGAAGGCCAACCTCCTTCAGACGGTCTTCAATGAAGGCGCACAATGGAAGAAGGATAAAGAGAGCCTTAACGCAAAAATACAGACACTCAAAGAAGAAGTCTCAGCCCTCAAACAAGAGAACCCAAACGTCGAGATACGGACACTCAAAAAAGAAGTCTCAGCCCTTAAACAAGAGCTTGTTGATAGAGTAAGCAGTGGACTAGAGGAAGGCGAATTTCAACCCTCGGTAATAGATGACATCAAGGAAATCAAGGAACAGGTAAGGATGATCACAGAGGAAGAGAAATTGAGTATGACAAAGACATCTTCATGGGCGGAGATGATAACAAGGACACAGAAAAAGGCGGACGAGGCCGAAAAATGGATTGAGGTCGCCAAGAAAGGGAAAGGTCAAGAAACTCCTTGTACACCGACACTTATCAACATGACCCTCAAAGAGGAACAAAGAAGGTGGATGCGAGCACTGCATGTGAGAGTGACCAGTCTCAAGGACATAAACAATGTGGAGAAAGAGGTCACAAGCCTTACATCCATGATGGGGATGGAGAAGCCTTTGCACACGAAGGCACGGAGGGTAGGGAAGAAAAGTGATGGCACGGGAGAGTCTTAAAAAAGGAGAGCTCTCATACTACGCTTCCCCTCGTTGGAAGAGAAGAAGGAATTCTTGAGGAAGAGGCCTACTCTCAAAAAGACAGGTATTTTCCTCGGTGATGACGTGACTCTCTCACAGTTCGCACATATGAGAGGTAATGCCAGAGATTACAGCGGCAAGGGAGAAGGGAAAGATAGCCTCCTACAGAGCTGGACGGGTGGTGATTTTAGAGCGGCGCATTGCATGATGGTGCGAGACCTATGGGATCACACTGAAGATGGCTACCTGGAATTGAAATGGGTCTATGAGGTTGGACATGGGTGCATTTGAGGACAGTTTCAAAGACAAGGATATTGTATTCTTCTCAGAGACTCATCAGGCCCCTGGACAAGTGATGCCACATGTGGTGGGATACAGATGGGAGACAACTCATAGGACAAATGTGAGATCTGAGCATGGGAGTAGAGATTCAGGAGGAGTAGTAGTGCTATTCAGAGAGGAACTACAACCATTAGTGCATATTGTACGAAGAGATGATCATGCTAGATATATGTGGGTGAGACTGAGAGCTGGCACAGGTTAATTCCTATATATTGCCATATGTTACTTTCCTCCCAGTACATCATTGTATGTTGCATCCAAAGGGCAGTCACCTTTCTCTATACTAGATGACATATGGGAGTTTTCTAGGGATGGTGATATCATTCTCCTAGGGGACTTCAATGCCCGAATGAGCAACTCGCAGACAGTCTTCTACGACACTTCAGATGAGATTCTTAGAGAGCTGGATGTGGGTGAATTGGGACTTGACAGATGCTCAGATGACAGAGAGCAGACAGAGTATGGAAGATACCTCATGGAAATGACGACTACACATGGATTAGCCATACTTAATGGTGTACAGCGATTTCCTGAAGCAACAGGCCTCACATGCTTTCCACACAGACATGGGGCCAGTACAGTGGATTATGTTATGACACAACCAAGCTTTGTCCCCTGTATTCAGGATTTCACAATGAGAGCCAGGCTAGTGTGGGCATAGCAGTAGATCATGCTCTCTTGACACTGTCCGTTAAATTTTAGTATAGTACAACCCAGACATCAGGAGGTAGGTCACACACCCGCTATACATTTACACCAGAGATTGATTTCGTTTATACGGAGGAGATGTGGGACCGTCTATTGGAAGGCACAACTGGCACAAATGGTACAGGCCTCTCAGTGGAGGAGTGCACCACTCTACTAACTGAGACACTGCATGGGGTTGTATCAGTGGCATACCCACATACTCAACCGAGCAAGAGACGACATTTTGGGAGCATGCCCCAGAATAGTTGGTATGATGAGGAGTGCAGAGAGATGAGAGCCCAGCTTCAGAGGGATCTTCTTTTAGGAGTTATCACTTACAGACAGTCTCGGATTGCTTTTCGACGCCTTGTGCGACGGAAGAAGCGAGCTTACCTAGCTCAGATGGAGCGAGACTTATGTCAGATGTTCTTGAGTAGGGACTCAGGAGAGACATGGCACCTCTTCCATGAGCACTCTCCTCTCCCAGTGATTACTTCTTCTGATGTGTGGGGCCAATATGCGACATCATTATATACGATTCTTGGACAGGAACCCCTTCCAGACCCTACCAAGCCTTGCCCAAGTACGAGCACTTTCTTTACATCTGAGATGGTACAAAGGGCCATCGACAGGATGAGGATCGGGAAGGCATATGATCATGACGGTCTAGTAGCGGAGCACTTTATACATGCCAAGGATATGCTGATGGAGGTTCTCGCAGTGTTGTTCAATCGTGCCATGTGTGAGGGGTTACTTGAGACTTGGAGGTTGTCTAATATTGTGCCCATCCTCAAGGCTGGTGACCCTACAGAGCCTGGGAACTACCGCACTATTATGGTTGGACACACATTGGCACGGTTGTATGCATCTATTTTGGAGCAACACTTGAGTAATTGGGCAGAGGGAGAGGGTGTACGAGCAAAGGGTCAGGCTGGCTTCAGGAGGGGTTTCTCCACTCTTGATCATATTCTGACACTCAGGGCCATCATTGAGGAGGGCAGAGCACATGGGAGATGGATCTATTGTAGCTTTGTGGATTTTCGCAAAGCATTTGACATGCTACCAAGAGCTCGATTGATGCGCAGACTACAAGAGATGAGGGTGCCCATAGAGGTGATTTGGGGGATTATGGCTTTGTACAGATCAGTGATGGGACATGTACGCACTCGAGAAGGGGTATCTGATTTAGTTCACTCTACTATTGGAGTGAAACAGGGCTGCCCATGGTCTCCTACTCTATTTGGTATGTATGTTGATGAGGTGTTTGATTACATTGACAGAGAGGGTGACAGGGGTGCCCAGTTGGCAGGGACGTGGATCCCTGTTGATGATATTGTGCTGATATCTGACTCACCAGAAGGTATGCAACGACATTTGGATGCACTACGCAGTTTTGCAGCGGATAGTGGATTGTGTGTAAACCTAGGTAAAACCAAGGTTATGGTGTTTAACACCACACCGCAATGGGTCAAGAGATCAATACCTACTTTCAAATATGGTCAGTAGATTGTAGAGTATACAGATGCATACACTTACTTGGGGGTAGTCTTTATTGGGCTGAGATTTTCTTTGAGAAGAGCAGCAGAGACTAGACTAACTAGAGCTAGTGCGGCTCTAGGAGGAATGGAGAGGATGTGTTCGTAGGTTCAGTTCTAGGAACCTAGGACAAAGTTATGGCTCTTTGATACTTTGGTTTCCTCTACTATGTTATATGGGGTGCAGGTTTGGGGACCTTCTATAGGCCAGGATGGTTGGAGGCGTATGGAGAAGCCCCTCGTATCTATGATCTCTCGGCTGATTAGAGCCAAGGCTTCCGTATTGCATGATATCATTTGAGCGGAATTAGCTGCCCCCCCTATGGAGATTGAGGCGCTTACTAGATCAGTCTCCTTTGTACACAGTCTGTGGGATACTGCTAGAGACAGATATGCCAAGGTGGCTCTAGAGTCCTCCAGACAATTAGCTCTTAATGGGGATACATCATGCTGGTATGCACAGATAGCATCATGGTTTCAGACACATGGTTTCATCATGGACAAATTGCCTCCTTTTCAATACTCTCTACATGCCCTTGAGGTCTCTTACGCGGGTAGAGTTTAATAGACTCATTCGTCAGGACCTGATCTAGCTAGACACGAGGAGGACATGGATAGAGCCGATACAGGAGTTGGGCACAAAGATGGTTTTCTATAGAGAGCATCTTCTCCACCTCACGGGGGATGGGTTTGTGATTCGACCTAGCTATATGGACACACATCTTTCTCATGGTTTGCGTTTGCCATTGGCCAGATACGCACGTCCTCACATCAACTCGAGATTGAGACTGGCAGATTCAGAGGATAGCAGGATATGCCGCTTATGCCATCTAGAGCCAGAGACAGAGGCACATTACTTATGTCATTGCACAATGTACTATGAGATATGAGGCCGTTTTCATTGTCTATTCAGAGAAGGTTTTGGGCCTCTATCTAGGGTCATGAGTTATGAGGATCAGAGATGTCTTGGGCTATATCTACTTGAGTTACACAAGCATAGAGAAACTTTATTGAGGAGAGTTGAAGAGAGACAACCCCAGAGACAGATCACAGATTTCTTTACACTAGATATTGTACACCGAGAAGAACAGACAGAGGAGCAACCAACAACGGAGAGGTCTGCCCGCACTACTGGCATTCTCATAGACCAAGCATTGGAGCTAGGGAGATCTAGACGATCCTGATGGAGAAGAGGAGCTACACAGTTTCGAAGGAGGCTACAACAAAGGATTCGAGCCATACTTTTTCGTCGTCCAGAGTGCAGATGAAAATGGATCTCTATGAAGATGGATCTCTACTTCCCTCCCATATTGTCTACACATTGTAATGCTTAGTTCACACATTTCAGGCGTTTCACCTTCACACCTATCAGCTTAGTTTAGGATTCCGCAGTATATAATTTTGTTATCCTAGTTTAGTTTAGAATTTGGAAGTATTTATATTTTGTTATCCTATTTTAATTTATTTTGTTAATCTGACTTTGTATCAGATACACCGCATTGTAACTTTCTAGTTTCATAGGTCACTTTGGCCTTTTGAAGACGTTAATATAACATTTCATTTCTCTCTCTCTCTCTCTCTCTCTCTCTCTCTCTCTCTCTCTCTCTCTCTCTCTCTCTCTCTCTCTCTCTCTCTCTCTATAATGGGTCTCTACGCCTTGATTTGGGTGCTTTTGAGGACAGTTTCATCGGGAGGGACATCATCTTCTACTCGGAGACGCACCAAGCCCTTGGACAGTCTATGCCACGGGCTAGCAGATACAGATGGGAGATGGCTTGCAAAATGGAGGCTCGATCAAAGCATAGAGGACGGGGCTCAGGGGGAGTGGGTGAGATTGCGAGTTGAGACATGCAGATATCTATACATTGCTATATGCTACATTCCCGTAGTACATTTTTCTATGCACCACGTAGAGAACAACAGTCCCCCTTTGCTATTTGGGATGATGACATACGGAAGTTTGCTAAATAGGTGACATTATCATCTTGGGTGACTTTCTTGGATTGCTCATCAGTAGACAACATTTTATGATACTTCAGAGGAGATGTTGAGGGAGCTCGATATTGCAGAGATGAGCCTATCTGGACTGTCATAGGATGTGGAGCATACTGAGTATGGAGGACACTTGATAAACATGGGGTTTGCACATGGATTGGCCATTTTGAAAGGCCTACAAAGGTTTCCAGTTGTAGGTGGTTTTACGTGCTTCCCAGGATTATGTCATGGCACAACCTAGCTTTATCTCCATGACCTCACAATTGGACCTAGACCTGTTGGCGTAGTAGTGGATCACGCCCTTGTGTCGATGACCATCTCTTTCCACTTTAGTGTAACACACATGCCACGGGTAGCATCTCCCACCCGATACACCTTTACTCGAGAGATGAATGGTCTATAATGATGGGATATACAAACGCTTGTGCACTGAGGAGCCAGGGCGACCTTTGGGGGAGCTCACTTCTATACTGACACGGACATTGTATGATGTAGGAGCAGGGCCATACCCACACACACAGCCTGAGCAGAGAACGTTTTGGGTGCCTTCCCCAGAACAATTGGTATGATGAGGAGTGCCGTGAGACGAGCCAGACTCTAGAGAAAGGTACTTTTGGGAGACATCACTCACAGACAGTCACAGTTTGCCTTCTTACAGCTAGTGCGGCGAAAGAAGAGGGCATTCTTGGCACGATTAGAGCATAACCTATATCAACTATTCTTGAGTTAGGACTCATGTTAGGCATGGAGACTCTTCCATGAGCACTCCACTCCTCTTGCCATCACTTCTACAGAGGCTTGGGGCCGATATGCATCATCCTTGTACACAGTGCCCAGAGTCATGTCCACACTCATGTGCTTTTTTCACCGCTGAGATGGTGAAGAAGGCCATTGATAGGATGAGGACCGGGAGAGCGTATGATCATGATGGTTTGGTAGCATAGCATTTTATACATGCGAGGGATTTGCTTGTACAGCTTATAATGATGACGTTTAACCGTGCCATGTGTGAGGGCCTGCCTAATACTTGGAGCTTATCCACTATTGTGCCTATCTTCAAGTCACGAGACCTTATGGAGCATGTGAACTACCACACTATCATGATTGGACACACATTGGCACGGTTGAACGCATCTGTTCTTGAGCAGCATCTAAGTAGATGGGCAGAGCGGGAGGGTGTACGAACCACAAGGCAAGTAGGGTTCAGGAGAGTTTTTTCTACTCTTGATCACATTCTGACCCTCAGAGCCATTATTGAGGCACATGAGAGACGATTTTATTGCAGCTTTGTGGACTTCCGCAAAGCATTTGACACAGTTCCCAGAGCTAGATTGATGCACAAGCTGTAGGAGATGGCAGTGCCCATAGAGCTGATTTGGGGGATCATGGCACTATACAGGTTAGTAGTGGGACATGTATGCACGACAGATGGGCTATCTACTTTAGTTCACTCCACTATCGAGGTGAATTAGGGATGCCAACTATTTGGTATGTATGTGGATGAGGTTTCAGACTACATTGAGAGAGATGGTGATAGAGGTGCCTAGTTGGCACGGACATGGATTCCACAATTGTTATATGCTGATGATATTGTGTTGATTTTTGAATCTCTAGAGGGGATGCATCATCATTTGGATGCATTGCACAATTTTGCTCATGATAGTGGTTTGTCTGTCAACCTTAGCAAAACCAAGGTTATGGTGTTTTACACCACCCCACAATGGATTAGGAGATTAGCACCGGCATTCACATATGGTCATGAGACAATGGAGTATACATATGCTTACACTTATCTGGATGTGATCTTTACTGGGCCTATAGTTTCATTGAGGAGAGCAACAGAGACTAGATTGAACAGAGCCTATGCAGCATTGGGTGGATTGGGGAGGATGTGTTCACATATCCAGTTTCACGAACCTCGGACAAAGCTGTGCATTGTTATATGGAGTTCAGATATTGGGGCCTTCCTTGGACCACCACGGGAGGAAAGTTCGTATTGATGGAGGGGGAGGTATGGAGAAGCCTCTGGTCTCTATGATTACACAGCTTATCAAAGACGAGGCTTCGGCACCACATGACATTATTCGAGCAGAGCTAGCTGTCCCCCCTCCCCAATAGTGGTTGAGGCGCTTACCAGATCAGTCTCCTTTATACACCGTTTGTGGGACCTTCCCAGAGACAGATATGCCCGCTTAGCACTTGAGTCCTCTCGACAGTTATCTTTGCAGGGAGACACGACATGCTCGTATGGAGAGATGACATCATGGTTTGAGCTACATGGATTCAACATGGACAAACTACCCCCCTTCTAGATGCCCCCTCCTTGACTCTTACACAGTCCGAGATCACTAGGCTCATTCTCCAGGACATGAATCAACTGGATACTAAGGGGACTTGGATTTAGCCGACACGGGAGTTGGGCATTAAGATGGCTTTCTATAAGGAGAATCTTCTCGAGCTCACTAAGGATGGTTATGTGATGAGGCCCACATACATGGACACCCACTTATCTCATGGGATATGGTGTGCTATTGGCCAGATGCGCACATCTTCACACCAGCTTTGGGTGGAGACTGGTAGATACATCGGAGTGTCAGCAAAGGATTGGACATGTCCTCTATGTCATACGGAGGCTGAGACAGAGTTGCACTATGTATGCCATTGCCCTTTTTACTATGAGACAGAGTTGCACTATGTATGCCATTGCCCTGTTTACTATGAGATACGAGGTCGCTTCTATTGCTTGTTTAGACGAGAGGGTTTTGGACTGATTTCTAGAGTCATGGGGTATGAGGAGCAGAGACGTTTGGGATTGTTTTGGTTGGAGCTACAAAGGCACGGAGAGAGATTGTTGAGAGAAGAGGCTAGCCAGTCTCAGAGACGGATATTGTGCAGCCGGAGGTGTAGCGACCACATCAGAGCTCATACTCTCCTCACACCAGAGGCATGCTAATTGACCGAGCGACTAAGCTCGGGAGATCTAGGCGCCCACGGCTGAGGAGGACTACACAACATCAGTGGAGACTACGTCAGCGGATTTGGGTCACCTTGGACTGATATGCACGACCCTGGTCAGACTACTTACCATGAAGGAGATTGATGAGATCCGCAAGCGACCGATGGTGGACTTCCTGTGATCCTGATGAGGATTGTATATCATGCTTACTCTTGTATCTGCCCTTGTATCACTTCTGTCTCAGCCCTGCATCAGCCTTTGTATCAAGTATTGTATGAGCCCCCCCCCCCCCCCCCCCCCCCCCCCCCCCCATCTAGTAGGTAGGAGTTTTGATATTTTCTTCAGCACCCCAGTTTTTATCTTTTGTACCCAAACATTGTACTAGATTTCACCATGTTGTAACTTTGTGGTCTCATAGGTCATTTTGGCCTTTTAAAGACATTAATATAGCATTTTCATTTCTCTCTCTCTCAACTATATATATATATATATATATATATATATAATATAGGTCTGGATCTGAAGAGACATTGAACTACATTGTCTACAATCTTCCTCTTTGTCTCTTCACTTAAAGCACACCTCTGAGATCAAATATATTAAAGCCTTTGTGTGGCTATCTCTGTGATTGACACCGGTTTGAGATTTGAAAGGAAAAGCACATGAATGCATTTACAAGCCTCGCTTTTTTGAGAGCATCTCTCAAAAAACAAGCTTGAACCATTCCTGTGGTTTGGATAGGCATGGCAAAAGAATGGAAAATCTTGGATGTCCCTCGGAAGCTTGTTGGCAAAATCCTTTTCCATGATGCATAAATAAAGAGAGGAAACAATGCAAAAGATGTAAACCAAACAACCTATTTTGAATGGAGAGAGAGAGAGAGAGAGAGAGAGACGCGCACACACGCACGCTCGTCCAACGTAAACAATGACTGATATCACGACGCTACTTTAGGCACGTCCTTGTTGTGTTGAATGCTTTTGCTCAGAGAAAATCTGCCAAGAGAAAGAATCTAAACTAACATAATATGGCGGAAGGGGGGAGCCCTTTACATGTGTCAAAATTTGTGACATGAAGGCTAAACTCCAAAACTGAGAGAAGCCCCTGCACGCGCGTGCGAGAGAGAGAGAGAGAGAGAGAGAGAGAGAGAGAGAGAGAGAGAGAGAGAGAGAGAGAGAGAGAGAGACGGTCGGCTGTACTAGTATCAATAACGTAGATTTAGAGAGAATCAATGGAGAGAGCGAAGGGAGAATCTAGAGAGGAAGTCAATGTGCAAATAGGAAGATTCTTGCTATGATTCAGAGATTTCTAGGAATCACCCTTCTAAAGAGAGAAATTCTAGGACTGGATGGAAATACACAATGACCAGTTGCGCTCCAATCTAGATGCAAAAATTGTAACCCTAAAATCTGTCATATACCGCCCTCTAAAATGAAAGCAATTGTCCTCAATTGCGGGTATTAAGAAAAAGGCATAGAGAGAACAAAGTTAGTGTCGAAAAACATGCAGACATAAAAAACGTGTGCACATGCTCATACGTGACCATGGATTCATGTGTTGTGAGTGGTGATGGTGTGAATCCATGGAAATTATGCTAGCTATAAAACACCTTGGGTGCGTTCGAAAATTTGTTTCACCAAAATCATAATACCCAATGCCTCTAAACGGACCATGCTTAGTAGATGCCGATCGTACACCCAAGATTGTTCATTATTTATAATCATACATTCATATTCATTCATGAACAAATGTAAACAAAATTCATTATTCATGTTTGCAATCCTTGGATCCCATGATTCATTCGAAAGCCTTCATCATTCCTCGATCTTCTATCTCACTCAAGTCCAATGGTAGTTCCTTCTTTCCATGCTTCACTTGAATCTTTTGTTCTCTACCATTGAGCTTGCCATAATACTTGTAAAACTAAGGCATGCCTAATGGCATCGGAAGATGGATTGAATGGTTGGAAACAAAGTCAATAGGTCCACAATTTCTCGTATCCAATGGCAGACAGTAGCAACCTCTGAATGTGGAACCTCTGAGTGCAACTGTGTCGCAAAGATCTTTTCGATCTACAAGATATGCGTAATTGGAGATGCCTAGGGTAGGAGAGGGCATAATAAGAGAGAGGACCTTGAAACCGCAAAAGACAAAAGAGGGTGGGAGGGCGAGGTAGCAAAGAAGAGAGAGGAAACCCAAGATAGAGAGAGAGACCCAAAACCCAAAATGTTGGCAACCTATGTTGATTATACAACTGGTACAATTGATATGGACAAGGGGCGCCACCCCCCCCCCCCCCCTGCCTCTTGCCCCCACCAAAAAAAAAATCGAATATAGGGAGGAAGCCACATTGCCCTACCTCCCCTAAAAAATCCCATGACCCTAAAATAGAGCAAAAACTAGGAAAAAACTAGAAAATTTCGATAGGTGCACACCAATGGACCAGAGCTCTAGGATAAAATGCCCTAAGCCAGAGGCCACCAAGAGGTGCACTTTATGACATTGCCAGCAATATGGGTATAGGCTGAAAATTTTAAAAACTAGGTCGGGCACAACCACAAAACAACCCTCACTCCCTATTATCAACCCCTAGGAGATAATGGATTCCTAACAGCTCCTTCACCAGGACCAACCTAAGAGGTGACAAACTTTAACACCCGCTGTTGGAATTCACAACCTGTGAAGCTGCTAAATGACATTTGAAGAAGAAGCATGTCTATCCCAAGCTTAAAAAACTAGGTCGGGCACAACCACAAAAGAACCCTTACTCCCTATTATCAACCCCTAGGAGATAATGGATTACTAACAGCTCCTTCACCAGGACCAACCTAAGAGGTGACAAACTCTAACACCCGCTCTTGGACTGCACAACCTGTGAAGCTGCTATATGACATTTGAAGAAGAAGCATGTCTATCCCAAGCTTGAGAAGACAACAAGACATGTCACACCTCCATTTGCTCTCCATCAGAAATTCTATTGTGTAACTCGAACTTCAACTAGCATTCACGAATTTTGACACTGGCTCGCACATCTGGTAGCAAGTCTAACACACTCGAAGCCAAAGAGTAACCCATATGTACTCTGTGTAGCAGGGCTACAGTGTCACAGGCACTGGATAGACAGTTACTTGCAGTTGGGTTGAGGCCACATTGGATGGACTTTTTCCTGGGCAGTGACACATGTCGAGCATACGGGTGGTGGTTTAGCGGACGTGGGGCCAGACCACCACCACCACAATTTTGAGATAGTCTTAGCTGGATTATATATTTGTGATCCATTGGTGGCTCTTTATGTTGTATATATTCGTAGTTGTTTGGGGGTTATCTTGATTTCATCTACTTTTGTGTGGTCAGCAATCTAGAGTCTATCATCTTGAGTTATACACAACACCTCTGCACAATCCCTGCATAATTGAGCCTCGACACCCCATTGTACCTATGTGTTGTTGGCTGGAGCTGAGTGTGCTGCCATGTCAGAGTCTCTACGGGTTTCTTTGAATTAGTCGAGTCCATATGTTCAGGTTCTATTGTTGATGTCTTTGTGTTGTTGCTCTGTTGTTTCCTGCTTCCTATGTTGTTATTTTGTTGGAGTGAGATGTTAGCACATTGGATTGAGGACCACCCACTGTAGAGAGAATGGCATGTTATCTCCTCTATAGGTGATCTCATTTTTGGCACGCCTGGTGGGACCTCAACTGGTCTCACTCCGTCGAAAGTCGAGTCGAGGAGTTACGTGGTTTCAACTCTCTGTATCAATCGATTTGTTTGCACAAGTTTGGGCATGCTTTATCTTGGTCCCGTCTAGTTTTTCCTCGACCTCCTTAGTTTTCAACCTGCTCATCTAGACATGCTTGTCTAGTCTCTCATCCTGATCTAGTAGTCTCTCGGCTTGGTCTAGTCCTCTCTCGTCCAGGTCTAGCCAGGAGGTCTAGTCACTCGCCCCGGTCTAGTGGAGTCTGGACCAGTGTTCAGTAAGTTAAAGGTCTTTGTGCCCAAAGCTTGGGTGGTCTTTTGGTTACTACAAGGCCATCAAAAGAGCGACAAAGCCCAATACTAAGTCCTTGAAGTACTACCACATGAAGCGTCAACCCTTCTTGCCAAGTAGAAGTCCACCAGCCCCATTACCCCTACCTTCCCCCTCAACCAGTTCTACAGCTCCCCCATCACCCCCATCAATAAACTTATCATCCCTTGTGTTACATCAACCTCCAGTGCAACGAGCTCTTGTAGAGATAGCCATGGAGGAGCTCACAAGCGTTCTAGCTAAGGTGAATATTAAGTTTTCGACTTTCAAGGGTCTCTCCACAGAGGATGCCGACGACCATGCCTAGAGGTTTGTGTCTCTCTGTAGAGGTCATGGCCTCAAATGAGAAGATGCCTACTTAGAACTCTTCCCATCTACCTTGGATGACTTAGTAGACAAGTGGTACAGTCAGTTTGGTGAAAACCACTTTACGGCTGAGGCCACATTAAGACAACAAGTTGTGAAGCTTTCAGACCAGAGGACTTCCAAGAAAAGGTTCTGGATGAGTTGGCCAACCGAATGCTTCAGCCCAAGGAGACTTTTGGAGAACTCACGACCATAACAAAGTCTCTGGTCGCCCCGGGGGATTCACCATGGAAAACTTACCGCACCACGTAAGTGCAGGGAAGGGGGTTTTTTTTACAAGTTACATAAGCGTATAAGCTAGGGGTAGGCCCCCAATAATTTATCTCCCAAGATTAAAAATAGGGGGGGGGGGGGGGGCGGGGAGGGGGAGAAATGAGAAAAGGAAAACATGAGAGGAAGTTTTTGTGTTTCAAAATCATGGCTTCCCAAAATATTCTACCCTCAAACTTGTGAGTAAATAGCTACAAAGATAGATGCAAGAACTAACTCTTCTTTGTATATAGTTCATTTATTGAGGGATGAAAGCTATAAAGAGTTTGTATAGATGAAAGGTTACACGAAGAACCTAACAAAACTTTATAACCATGTTTTTTGAGTAATTTAAATGGGTCAGAATTGAGCGAATAGCTAGAGAGTAGGCTGAACGGGCACATAGTTTGAAAGTCAAACTAAGACACATTGAGGGTACATCTACTTATCAATAGAAGTGGTTCCTTAGTACGTTGCCAATCACTATGCTACATGCTCTTTGACTAGTTTTACTCAGTTAGATCATGTAGGACCTAAATTTTATATGTAAGATAGGGGTATTGATAGTTTTTTGCATGGATTGTCATATAAGCGTAGAAAGGGGGTCATATTCCCTAATATGAGTCGTATATAGGGGTTTTATCAAAGTTGTCTGCTCGCAGGTGGTGTCCTGTTTTGTATATAGAGTGAATCCCCCGGGTTGGTCGCCAAGCTTCCTCAACAACCAGGTGAGTTTATGGTCAAGAAATGGGTAGAGAAGGCTCTTCCAAAGACTTCTCAACAAAAACTCAGAGAGAATCTCCGACCTGATGCCAACCTGGAGGAGTTTGTTGCTGCTGCTACTAGGATAGAGGGGGCAAGGAAGCTGTTTACCGACTCTTCTCAGGTCGAGAATGCCTCTGTACTCTTGGAAAGTCCATCTGACCCCTTGACTTCTTTATGTAGGGAACTTGAAGCCCTAAAGTTACAGCATGCTCTTCAGGAGGAGAAATAAATCTCTCTTAGACAAGAGAAGCCCTAAAGTTACAGCACGCTCTTGAGGAGGAGAAATAAATCTCTCTTAGACAAGAGAAGCCCCCACTCACGAGGCTTTGAATCAAATCAACAGAGAGCTAGAAGAGCTTAGGCCTCAGCATGAGACTAAGGCTATGGTATGGTGTAGCTCATGCCGCTCTCTAGGAAACCCTCCACAAGAATGCCCCCTTCTCGCTTATTTCCACTTCTGCGAAAAGTCTGGACATGAAGACAAAGATTGCTACTATATCAAAGGATTGTGGCAAATACAACAAAGTCTCGGTCCTACTCTCCAGCATGGTTTCCCCTATGGCCATGCAAACTGCATGCCACCTTTGCTCAATACCCCTACTGTCCAAGGTATGTCAAGCACTTTTCTGTCTCAAAGTTTTTATCATACTCATGGACCCTCAGTTGCTCAAAGCTTCTATACCTCAGCCTCCAACTATAAGCAACAGGAGCAGAGACCACCTCTTCCCCTGTTTCATCAGTCAAATCGGCCCATCTTATGTTACAGATGCGCAGGTGCTTCTATCGACTTCGCAACAGCTGGCAGCTCTCGCCAATGAAAGCTAGTTCATCCAAAGCAGTAGAGTTGATCACCAGCAGCCTCACACTATCAATTTGATGGCTCCTCCCCCAGAGGCGGATACTTTAGGTGCAGCAGTGGCAATGAATCTTTCTCTCAGTTGACAGGACCACACTGCTCTGCTCAGTTTTCTTTTGTACTTATAGTGACTTCTCGGTTCTCTCTGCAGCATAGTGTTACTCTCACCAAGATGGTGAGTGGTTTTGTGGAGGGCAACTTGTAGTAGGGCTACAGTGTCACAAACATTGGATATACAGTTAGTTGTAGTTGGGTTGAGTCCACTGGACAAAATTTTGTCTGGGCGGTGACACCTGGCAGGCATACATGTGGTGGTTTAGCGGACATGGGGCCATACCACCACAACCACAATTTTGAGATGGTCTTAGCTCTGGATTAGATATTTGTGATCTATTGGTGGGACTTTATGGTCGTATATATCCGTAGCTATTTAAGGGTTATTGGTATCATCTATTTTTGTGTGGTCTGCGGTCTAGATTCTATCTTCTTGAGTTATACACAGCACCTCTGCACCATCCTTGGACAATTGAGCCTCAACACCCCATTGTACCCATGAGTTCTTGGCTGGAGTTGTGTGTGCTGCCATGTCAGAGTCTATACGGGTTTCTTTGAGTTAGTCAAGTCCATATGTTTAGGTTCTATTGTTGGTGTCTTTGTGTTGTTGCTATGTTGTTTCCTGCTTCCTGCGTTGTTATTCTGTTGGAGTGAGATGTTATGCACATTGCATCATCGAGGAGCACCCGTTGTGTAGAGAGCACGACACATTATCTTCGCTACACTCTGGTATCTCCACCATCCTTGCCGCATCAATTGGAGCACTTCATTTCTCCTTGTGAATGCAACAACTCTTGTTTTGTAACATCTAGTCCGTAGTAACCAACATGAGGGTAGACTCTGTTGATGTGAGTCCAAATCTAAAGAAAGAGAATCAAGTCGATATAATCCCCATATTATTGTACCCAATCTAACTTCTAGGCGGAAAGAACTATCTCCAATCAACATGTTGTGCTCATCAAATACTACCACCATACCAAGTCTACCAAGCTCATACACAGAAAAATCACGAGAATTCATGTGCCTAATTGCACCACTATCAATGATCCAAACTTGAACGCCTACAGTAAAATTCCGCTTCTATTGGTATCTTTTTCTAATGGATCTCCCCGGTGCAATAAAGGCACATATTAAAAGTCATTCTTGTTGCCCCTCTCTCCGCAAAGGACATTTCCTCTTTCAATGACCCTTCTCTCCATAATTATCACAATGTCTCTAGGCTTTCAAGGCTTTTCTTTGGAATTTGTTGACAAAGCCTTCGTTGAATTAGAAGATCTCAATCTAACTTGAGATTTGAACTTCTCTTCCTAGTCCAAAACCATCGGCAACATTGTACAAACATCCCTCTAGGTGCTTGAGTTTGGACCAAATGCTTTTAGACTTGCTGCTTTTCAATGTGAGAATCTTTTGGGAGGCCAAGGGCCTTTGAATATATAGCACAGTCACTTTTTCTAGGACTCCACCTTGTGGGGAAGTAGAGCACAATCCTAGAACTTGTACCTTGATGGAGCAATATAAAGAAATATATAAAGGGGTGCCAAGGTTTGGGGTCAGTGCCGTTCGGGAGTGGAACTCCACCTTTCTGTGTCTTTCATGTGGATTATCTCTCTCTCTCTCTCTCTCTCTCTCTCTCTCTCTCTCTCTCTCTCTCTCTCTCTCTCTCTCTCTCTCTCTCTCTCTCTCTCTCTCTCTCTCTCTCTCTCTCTCTCTCTCTCTCTCTCTCTCTCTCTCTGTTCAATTGTTTTGAAGTGTTAAAAGTTTGTTAAATTCTATTCTTTCCAATTGGCACGTGGTATCAGAGCTTCAAGCGCGTGCTTTCCTAAAAGCATATAGGTATCTCCAAGAACAAAAAGAGCAACATGGAGCTTCTGGATCTATAGAATACGTGCAATATACTCTTGAGGAATCCTCAACAGTAGAAGCTCCCCATTTGTAGAACTTTTATTAGTTTTTGAACTACGTTTTCCTCATCTGTTGGCTCAAGTTTTTCCTCCTCCTCAGACACCAAAACACATAAGGACGTCTACCCGACAACCTACTCAATCCTCTATTCCAATTGTTATAAGCTTGGACACTCCAAGCAAGAAATCAATAGCAACACATGGATAGAAACTACAAACAACTGTCTCAAACTTGAATATAGAGAGAAAAGGAGAGTCGAATGAAACAACAAAGTTCTATTCCCAAATGCAGTGGCCCAAATAACTGCCACCCCTTCCGGTATTTCTCTATTATTGCTTCACAGACAATTTCCCCAGGGTCTAGCTCTCTCTGAGAATCTACATCCATATCCTCTCTAAAGACTAACTCTTAGTTGCTAGAAGTAGAGCCCCAAAATCTCAACACCAAAAGCACTTGGTACCAAAAGTATCGGCTTCAAAAATCTCACGTAAAAAGCTACCAAAATCAACTAGCTCAAATTGTGGAAATTTGCTTAGCCTTCCATGTCAGCTTGTCAATGCAATTTTTGGAAATCAACTAGCAGACCTATGCTTTTTTCCTTTTAAGGTTTAAGCCCCTTGATCAATGTCCATAACTTGGTAGGGGGTTAGATTTTTAAACTTAAATCCGTAGGCCTCTCAGCCACACCTTCAGGGTTCAGATCTTCTGAGTTTCTTCTGCAGTTCCTTGTCCTCTTGGCCAATCCCTCAAGTTGGGCATGCCACGTTGGTGTAGCCAAAGCTGGTTGATGTTGTGAAGTGGCCTATGCAGTGCTATGGTTGCATGTGAGTGCAAGCCGGAGTACTAAAGCAGACGTGAAAGCTCGGTGGTGGAAATGTTTGGTTGATGCGGTTTTTTAAGCCAAGAAGGCTCCAAAAAAGGCCAATTGGGGTGGTGGGTCTAGATGCTTGAAGTGTGTGGATGGTGCCCGAGAATGTAGTGGTCTAAGTGCTCTAGAAGCTAGTCCAGATGGCTCCTCAAACGGAGCTACAAATTGAAAGCTATGGGCATCCGAAGTTGGAATGTTTGGTTGATCCTTGACGGATAGGTGGCTAGATCTGATGT
The DNA here is from genome assembly GCF_014529385.1 of Adiantum capillus-veneris. Classification (NCBI taxonomy): domain Eukaryota; kingdom Viridiplantae; phylum Streptophyta; class Polypodiopsida; order Polypodiales; family Pteridaceae; genus Adiantum; species Adiantum capillus-veneris. The sequence continues at coordinate 110,457,642 of NC_140958.1, forward strand.
CAGTGGATAGATGCAAAGTGCTTGAGTCATGGAGCATGCCGGTCTTTCCGGATCCCTAATCGAAGCTCAAACGGGCAAGATATAGCAAGTTAACGATTTATCGGGGACCAGTTGTGGGCCCACTCGATCGCATTGGTTAGTGTGCCATCTCGAGGATTTTGGGCCTCGATCAGATTCCAAATGGTAGTAGGCATCATAGGAACCTGGCAGGAATCGACAGATCGTGAATCGAGATCCCAGACGGTAAATTTTATTGGGTTGGAATTTGGAGCACTTGCTTGAGAAAAGATGTCAAGTGTTTCTTGCTATTTTGGCGGCCTCGATTGAAGGTTCTGAAATGGTTGAAATGTGGCAAGGATCTGATGGGTGGAAGTCGAGAAGGAGAGCTTTCACCCGGTCTTTGAGGCTCAAAAATTGGGATGTCAGGTAGGAAATGACCATGTCTGAGGGAAAAGGGGTTTCATATGTGTTATACTTGGAACCTTGGAGGACATTAAGAGGGGAGGTGCCCCTATGGGTGCCACATGGTGGCATGGGGTAATCCCACATGAGGATGACAAAGACTGAGGGTTGGGGTATATCATGCGGAGTGCACCCCTATTGGGGGTATCAAATGAGGAGGGAACTCTCTCAGTGAGCAAAGACTTGATGACATATGGTAGGGACAAAGTTTTAAGGAGGTTACTTTACAAGGAAGAGATAGGCATGGTGTTGGAGCAATGCCACAAATAAAGTGGACATCAAGGTAAGGACCATGTACTCTTTTGAGTGTTAAGAGAAGGATTTTGGTGGCCTTTGATAGTATGTGATGTACACTATTGATGAAAATCCTATCATGAATGTCAAATCATGGGGGAAAAGAGATTAACACCAGGGTCACAAGGGGGTTATTATAGCCCAAAGTGCCTTCAAGAAGTGGGGTTTGAATGCCATCAGTCCTCTCCCTAAGTCGGCCAATGGAAAGAAATATATTGTAGTAGCCATCGACTAACGCACCAGGTGGGTTGAGGCCAAAGCGGTTACAAAGGTAAATGCCCATGTTGTGGTTCAGTTCGTCTTTGATCACATTTGTTGGCATTTCGGAGTGCCGTGGGTGCTTGTTTTTTATAGGGATCAAGGGTTTAGAAGAAAACTAATGTGTGCATTGGTTGAGAAGCTTGGCATTCAACATCAATTGTCTTCGCCCTATCATCCCCAATGCAATGGTTTGGTGGAAAGCGCCAATGGGCAGATCATCAAGATGTCGACAAAGTGTGTGCATAAGTAGGAGTCAGAGTGGGAGGTGAATCTAGAAAAGTTCATATGGGCATACAAGACATCCTACAAGGTGGCTACAAATTTCACTCCATTTGAATTAGTTTATGGTAATAAGGTAGTGCTATCAGTGCACACATAGTTAGGTGTTTTAAAGGGTATGTGGCGCATCAATTCCACCTAGCATGAAGTTTTACACAATTGGATTGTTAGCCTTCATGCTTTTAGGATGGATAGAGAAGCAGCAGCAGACTACTATGTGATGCAGCAGAAAAAGCAGGTTGCGAATGTCAATCAAAGTGTGTCTGCAAGAGAATATAGGAAAGAAACCTGGTGATGAAATATTGAAGCTCCTAGGACTTCACTTTTCAAAATAAGTTTAAGAACAAGTGGATGGGTCGACAACGAGCCATTTCATCCCAGCGCTGCAATCTGCCATGTACTCTCATGCTCCCATCACCTGCTTGTCTCAACCTGCGCAAGACTATCGTGACCACTACCGACGAGTGTCACTACGCTCTGATTACTCTATCGTAGTTCATCATCTTGCATATCTCTCTCTCTCTCTCTCTCTCTCTCTCTCTCTCTCTACGCGCTAAAACGATGACATGGAAGGCTATACGGATTTTTGTATTTTGTGTTACTGTACATTTTGGCAATTTATGTGATGCTTTTAGGGCATATGCTTTTGGGGCTCTACTTTTAGGAATCCCTTGTACTGTTTATAAGTGTCATCTTCCATAAAGCATCTAGATGCAGAGTCTTGGAGAGATTTGTGCCCTTGGGAGTTGTACTCATGAAAATTAATAATAAAGAAACACCAAAAAGGGCACCATTCTTTGGGGCCGGTGCGTCTTGGCTTGGAACTTTGACGTGATGTGCCATCTCTCCTTTTCCCTCTCTCTCTAGTCAAGTTTAAAGATTTTGCAATTTCATTTGTGTGTTGAAAAGCTTGGTTTGTGTCATAAAGTAGTTAAGACTCTGGTGATTCGTTCAAATGATGAAGGGTGTCCCAAGTTATTAATTCTTCCACGTATCCAAGGCATGTAAGATAGCTAGAAGCTCTTTTTCATAGATGCCAAGAATCATCTCATCAGAGTGAAATCGGCGACTCTCATATGCTATGGCATGACATTTTTGAATCTCTTCTAAGAAGAACTCATTATTTTTGTGATTAATGAGTGACTTATTCTCTTATAATGCTTGAACCACTGCTTTGAGATGCTCTTTGTGTTCTTCTAAGGATTTAGAGTAGACTGTGATATCATCAAATAAGACTCCAATGTAAGCCCTATGTACACAAAAAACTCTTTCTCTCTCTCTCTCTCTCTCTCTCTCTCTCTCTCTCTCTCTCCCTATTTCTCTGAAGGAATAATAAAATTAAACATGTTTTCATGAAAACCTTCTAAGTAGGACCCCTTAACCATATGCCCTTGCCCTTTGGCTCCTAGCTGTACCCTTGTCTTGACATTGAAGCGTAAACCATGCTTTAGTGGAATGAGTTCACAATATTGGCATGCCATGCATGTATATCAAAAAAATAGTGTGATAAGTTTGATCTCTTACGGATTATACCAACAGCTCAAATTCACAGGTCAACTTCATCCTACTCCTCAAGTGCTGGAAAGTAGCACATCACACCGGTTGAAAACATTGGGATGGACTATATTGCATGTACAATACATCAATATATTTACCCACACAAATTCTATGTGGTGGAGAATGAAAGCACACAACACCCAATGATGTTGAGGCAACCTTGGAAAAACGAGTGCAATGTGCAGATAGATTGGAATGAAAAGGCAGTCAAAATTCAGCATGAACATGAACAACAGGTGATAAACTTTGCTCAGCAATACCAGAATGATCAGCTGCAAGCCATGCAATCACGGAAAACAAAGCCAAAAGCACAAATTCCATCAAAGAACAACATGATACCCGAGACCAACAATCAGGTAAAAGCCAACCATGCTAATTACAGACATATGAAGTCACTGGCCGCAATGCCAAGATCTAGGTTACCAAAACAAAAGAAACAAGTACGGATGCGGAAGGATAGAAATGACATGGCAGACAAACAAGAATGCAACAAAAGAATTCCAATGAAGCGGATGGTTCAACCAAAAACCAAGGGCCTAAAACAGGTATGGATCCCCGAGAAAATGCTTAGCCATAACCCAAATGTCACTTGCATTTGGATACCAAAACAAAAGCAAAAGGAATTCCCTTCAGTACAAGCAACAATGGAAGGCAGACAGCTGCATTTAAAAAAGGAAAACCGACTTATGTGGATGCCAATCAACAATAAACCAGTGGCAAACAAGGAAGTGACACAACATCTACAATAGCTAGCAGAAACAAAATACCAATGGAAAGCAAAGGCAATACGGCCCATAGCCATTCCGGCCTAGCCTATTCTCTCCTTAGAAACAGTTACGGCTCTATCAACAGTTTCGGCAAAGCAATTGCCTTTTGCAAAAAAGACAATTAAACAGAGAGCGGTAGAGTTACAGCTGTTACTTGCAAAGAAAACAGGAAACCTCGAGGGCGAATGCCAATAAGCATCTTGCTTATTCCCTTCTCTTGCACAGCATCAATTTCTCCATGCATTGACCGAGTATGCATAAAGTAGGGCCACATTAATCGGCCAGACATTAGCACAACTTTTTCAACCTATGCACGTCACATACTCCGAGGCGATACCTTGTCGTCCAAGAGGACTCCGGCTAGGAGGGGGGGAGGCATTCTCAAATGCGGAACCACCTATCTTTGTCACCATTTTGTGGCTGCAGCCCGCCCTACAATGCCACCTGTATGTAGGATGCCATCTGTGCGCAGCTAAATAACAGAAACAGCAAAAAAGGGCATGATTTTCGACTATCTTAAGGGTTGTTGTTTGATTGCGAACTTTTCTGGAGTAACCCAAGTATAGATGCCCTTATACAGCATGTATCTACAGGAATATGGGGCCAAACGCCAAATCAAGCCCCTAGGTGTGTGTATATAAGTAGAAATAGCCATTTTTCTACAAAATATTGGTAAAACGGAGAATCCGGCCATAAAAATTGCATGTGAGTGTATATAATGTTTTGCGGTGATGTTTGTGATTTATTGTGATTTTTGGGAATTTTTTGGGTTCGATTTGCTATTTTCCTTTTAATTTTGCTAATTTTCGGCAGAAAAACTTCAAAAATACAAAAAGCGGGTGAAAAACAGTCATAATGAAAAACAAAAAATATGGGGATGACCAGTGACTATAGGACAACCTATGGTACAGTGGGGGTGCAATTATGAGACTGGAGCGGAAAGCGTCTTTTAGCCAGGTTTTGACCGAAATGCCAAATTTTTGGTAAACACAGCAAATGGAGTCCAAATCAAGAAATTTTTGAGCTTAAATCGCATCTCGCAAGACGATAGGAGCACATGTCAAATTTCGTGAAAAGTGGTTCGGGGACCTCCATTATAAGAAATTTTCACCTCATTTTTAGCTCATTCTCACTATTGACTTTGTGGAGAGAGCAGAGCTTCTGCCACCTAGAGCGGACCGACCTTCCAGCAGCTTCTACAACGCGCACGACTACCCGAAGAGCTCCAGACATGAGAGGTAGGCTCACCACCTTGAGCTTTTCGCGCATGTTTGTCATTATGTCGCGAAAACTAGCGTAGGGGTCACACACAAAGCGGGCGGTAGAGACCTACAAGTAGAGACGGCGGCCTAACGGCTAACCCGAAAGCAACAAGACTTCATCGGCAGCTTACCCTAGCTTAGGAGACCAGTCCTGGATGTCCAAAGGCAGTAGGAAACCATCGAAAAAAAACCTAATTCCCAGAAACCCGCAAGAGGCCACCAAATGGAAAATCGGTGAAACGGCGATCAAATGCTACCAAAATTCATGGGTAGGAGCATCTCAACATGATCGACAAGTCTATATGACCCGCATGAACAAAAAGTGACCCGAAGCGGCTCTAAACTTCAGAAACGGCATCAGACACACGAAGCGTCAAATTGCTCTTGCGGCCAAACCGCAAGCCCGTTTGCCACCAACCTTCACAAGCGGCTTTCCTAGACCATCAACAACCAAGTCCTATGGTGGTAGACCAGCACAAATCATCGAAGGTATGTAAACGCAACCACGGGTGCTTCTAGAGCGACAAATTGCCAAATGAAGCTCCGGTGAAGCCAAAGTCGACAAAAACCATACGGCAAGGATCCCCAAGGGATCGGGAAGCTATGGAGACCAACATCAAGAAATTTCATTGCCAAAAAGCACTCCAAAAGTCAGAAAACGGCTCGGAGGCTCTAAAGTCCACACAGGGAGTTATTCTCTATCCATTTGACTTTTTTGTTGAAATTAGGCTCAAAAGGGACTTAGGGGGGCTAAGGGCAAGCACTGGGAGCACAATCCATGAAAAAATCACCAGAATACATCCTACGCGTAGGAGGTCTCAAGGGCACTTTTGGGCACAGACTCCAACATTTTTCAGCATGCACATTCTCTGAATGACATTTACAAGCTATCCACCAAGTCTCATCACATTTGGACCAAAATTGACCTCATATGCATAAAAAACGCAAAGTTAGGGCATAGAGGCAGTAATGGGCCATATGTTACCATATACATGTGGTAGTGATGTGTGTGAACACACTAGGACCGCCGGGGCATTTTTTCCCTCTTTAGGAGGTTTTTTTCCCTGAGCATTGTATATACGCCCATCACTCTAGGGCTATATATATTTCCATTGCACACTAAGTAACACACTCTCTATTGTGTGCCTTGAGCTTCCTTCGTCCTCTCCAAGCTGTGTGCTTTTCTCTGCAACCCTAATTCCAACAATTGGTATCAGAGCAGCTCACGTCCTCCCGGGCTTAGTCGTCAGCTGCTCCAGCACACGCCTGCTCACTTACTCCGATTTCAGTAAGCTTTGGCGAGCGTTCACAGGTCGACAAAATTTTTGGGTGCACTCGAAGAGCTCCATCTGCTCAGAATTTTGATTTGGCCTCATTTCGGCCTCCGTTTCCACTACAGGCAGTACTGCACAGGCTATTTCATCATTTTGTGCAGAATTTTTGTCAGTGTCATTTTCTGCATAACAGGTGCCTTATAGTCTTCTACGGTTTGTGCAATATAGCACAGGTTGTTCCCGCTCCGTTTCTCCTATTTTTGGGCAGTTTTCACATCAGGTGCAGCATTTACCATGGCTGACAACAACAACACAGATGTGTTCAAGATGTTTGCTGCTGAGGACAGGTTGGATGGAGACAACTACCCTATGTGGTCTTATATGATGCAACATGTTCTTGTGTCAAAGGGTGTCTGGAACATTGTGCAGGGCATTGATGTACGTCCTGGTTCTGAGGATGTAGGCGATGTTGAGGATGTTGCAGGTCTTGCTGCAAGGATTGCAGCTGTTAGAGTTGTTTTGCCTACGGCAGAACAAGCTCGTTGGGATGTTAAGGATGCGCAAGCTCATGCATTAATTGCGTTGTCTGTGAAGCGCACCATTGTTCCTCACATCCGTTCAGCAAAATCTGCAAAACAGGCTTGGGATATTTTAGCAGGTCTTTATGCAAGCCACAATGAGGCTAAAATTGCTTTGCTGCGTAAAGAGCTAGAGTCGAAGATTATGCATGAGGAAGATGATATGGACACTTTCCTTGCTAGTGTCAAGGATATCAATGAGCAGCTTATTTCTGCAGGTGAAGTCATTTCAGACAGTTCCCTTGTGCAGACTGTTCTTGATGCCTTACCAGATTCCTACAAGACTTTTGCTAGTACTTGGAGACTGATGACCCAAGGAAATCCTGAAGTTGTCAAGTTTGATGCATTATGCACATTGCTGTTGCAAGAGTCACTTTCTAGAAAAAACAGGACTAGGCAGCGTGCAGTTGAACAGGCTTTTATTGCTTCTCAAAGAAAGGGTGGTAACAGTAATGCAGCCACTTCTTATGGTTCTGCTGCGAGTGGCAAAAATTATGTTCCTAATGCTTCTGCTGGCAGTACTTCGTCTGGCAATTCTGATGATAAGGGCAAAAAGAAGATGCGTTGCCATTATTGTAAAGCCAATGATCACTTGATCAAGTCGTGTCCTAAGTTGAAGGCCAAAGAGGCTAAGAAGAAAGAGGGTGGTTCCACTGCAAATGTTGGTTCCACTACAAATGCAGCCATTGTTGAGTCTTCTATGAAAGGAGACTGTGTTGTTGATGTTGATGTAGAATGGGCTTTTAGCGCAGAGTGCACTTACAATCCTGTTGTCCATGATGCATGCTTGTCAGTTGCTGCAGATTCACATGTGTGGTATTTCGGCAGTGGTGCTACAAAGCACATTACCTCACATCGTGAATTGTTTACCTCTCTCGAGTCTGTCCCTCATGGGAATTCAGTCACTTGTGACAACAATGCCTCTTATCCAGTTCTGGGAGTTGGAAAGATTGTTCTCACTGCTGCTAATGGCAGTTCCTTCACACTTGTTGATGCACTTTATGTACCTGGGATCAAGAAGAATCTCTTGTCTGTATCCGCACTTGCTAGACTTGGACTTGTAGTCAAATTTGTGGATGACAGATGCACAGTTCATGATCTCAGTTTTGGTGATGAAATTGTTGCATCTGGCCTTTTGTGCCGTGGGCATGGCACTTCCCTTTACTCATGTGCCAGCTCTCGTTCACCACATCACTCCAGGGGGGATTTGTTACCATATACATGTGGTAGTGATGTGTGTGAACACACTAGGACCGCCGAGGCATTTTTTCCCTCTTTAGGAGGTTTTTCCCCCCGTGCATTGTATATACGCCCATCACTCTAGGGCTATATATATTTCCATTGCACACTGAGTAACACACTCTCTATTGTGTGCCTTGAGCTTCCTTTGTCCTCTCCAAGCTGTGTGCTTTTCTCTGCAACCCTAATTCCAACACCATAGACCTACCAAATCTTGTGCAAATCCAATGAATCTTGCACAACACATTCACCAACACATCAACAACCAATCTGTGTGATCAGAAGCAAAAAATGATGAAATAGACATCCTACGCGTAGGATGTCTATTTGAATTTTTTGACAGGCAGGGGATGTTTGATCATTCCAGATCCAATCACCTCATCATCAGGAGCTCATATATCAAGTTTGAAGCAATTCTTATCATTTTTGACCCCCAACAGCTTCAAGATACACTTTTTGAGCCCAAAAACACCACACAGGCCCTTACAAGCATCAAATCTTGTCCAAATCCTTATCCAAGAACATGGCCATGTTCCATAGGTCAAGGATAACCCACAGGACAAGTTTCATGTCATTTTGATGAAAAAGACATCCTACGTGTAGGATGTCTCCAGCATAAGTAGAGTCTTCTGTGCAGAGATTGACATCATGGGAGCCAATACCATGGTGCAATAAGCCCATATACCAATTTCCAACCCATTTGGACATCAATTGCTACCTATGATGGACTTTCTACCCAAATTGTGACCTAAAGCCTGGATCAGCCCAAAAATCCACTTTTTGATATCCAAATTCAAATCCAAGCATATAGCCATGTTCCATGAGCCATACACTACTAGCATGGCAAGTATGAACCAATTCTGATGAAAAAGACATCCTACGCGTAGGATGTCTAGATGAAAATTTTTGGCCAGATTTGCACTATGAGCACATGCACAGCTTCACAAGTTCCTTTTAAGCTTTATTTTCAATTTTCAAGTCATTTGGATAGTTAAAACTCAGTTTCGTAGCTAATATGGACAAAACGCTAACTTCGGACTACTGAGTGCAACAGGATCTATGGCAGCCTCGAAGTCACCGGCAAAGAAGAAAAGAATGACCATCAAGGATTATCTGGAAGAAGTGGAACCCTTCGTCATTCCAGAAGGAACACTAAAGCCCACCAACACATGGATACAAGAGGATCTGTTAGAGTCCAACGACCTAAAGATCTACCAAGGAGTGTTCAAAGACACTGAAGGCAATGTTATAGAGCTACCAATGCTGCCGCAGGAACTCAATGAGTTCTTACGAAGCAAGATGGCCGGATACTTAGAGAAGATTGATCTCCATAATTACTTTGAAGCAATACCGGCAGGGGTGGACATCAAAAGATTCTGGGAGTTTGTGACAACCATCAAAGAGGATGGAGTGGCCAAAGTAACAGATCTACAAGGCAAGCCAAAAACGGAGATAATAATCACTGAGCAGGTTGTAGCAGATGCACTAGACCTCTCCAACGAGGGGGATAGTGTAACAAAAAGAAGGGATGAGGTAAAGGTGTACCATGAGAAAAAGGGGAATTACACCTTTGAAGACATTTCCAACCCAAGAGTGGCAATCATGAGCCAGTTATACAACCAGTATTTCCACATGTGCACGAAGAGGCCACAAAAGTACAGGATGCCGCCAGGTGCAATTGTCACAACATTCATGTGGGCAATGACGAAAGGCACCCCAAAGATAATCAACTATGCGACATATATACATGACAACCTAGTAAAGATGGGTAACAAGAAGCCCACCTATATAGTGCCAGGAGAACTAATCACCAAGGTGATTTATGGGGCACTACACGCAAAAGGAAGGTGGCCTGAACCCCCCGTCTTAGAATGATTGGCTGAGGCTAAAAGAAGACAAGGAAGATGAGCCGCAAAGAGCACCAAGGGTGGCAACAAGATTGAAAAGTCGGCTAGAACCATTTCAAGAGGAGCAGCCCGAGCAGAAGAAAGGGAAGAAGGAATTTGCTCAAGTGCCGGCCAAAGAAACAAGGTCACAGAAAGCGGAAAGACTAGAGAGGCTGATGGAGAGCTTCCGAGCAGAGAGAGCCCTCAAGGGTGATTTAAGTGAACTCTAGAAGTCTTCTCTAGAGTCTATGTCAGGATTGTCCAGAAGAGTGCAAAGGGACCGATTTGAAGACTATATCAAGAATTTTGAGATTCTTGATGCTGCATCAGAGAACATTCCACATGTCCCTTTCACAGAGGAGGAAGTACAGCAAATAAGGCACAAACTGCTAGATGAGCAAGAGAGCCAAGAAAGAGAAAGAAAAACTAAAGCAGACAGGGATTTAAAGGGCAAGCCAACATCTCTACCGGCCAGCCCTAAACCCAGCCCACAGCCATCATCACCGCCCTCATCACCTCCTAGCAACCCTCCACCAGAAGATAAGGAGGCTGAGGACAAACAAGAAGAACAGCAAGCAGGTGAGCAAGAGCAGAGACAAGAGCCGGAGCCGAAAGAAGAGGCTAAGCCTCAAAGTGAGCAAAAAGAATTAGAAGATTCTTATTATGCATTTTTGGATCTGCTAGCTGCAGGTTATACGAAGGAAGAAGCCGCCACAGTCGCATTCGACTTGGCGAGGACAAGGCCTAAAGAACAGATGCAAGGCATCAGGCTAGTAGAGTTAAAGGAAATTGCTACAGATACAGTGGCCCTGCACCCGCCCTCCAACGACTGGGACGTGGTGATGACAAAGCTAACAGGGTTGAGAGCACAATCCATGGCTTCAGAGAAAGAGATGACAGCTCTCAAGGCCACTGAAGTAAAGATTAAAATGGAAGTAGATGCTCTAAAAGGACAAAGCCAAAGGCAAAAGGAGAGGGAAGCAGAGCTACACGCCAGCCTAGCAAGGGCACTACAAAACTGTCAGGCAATGGAAGAAGCAAATCAGGCAGCCGCAAAAAGAATGCAAGCAGTTGAAGAAGAGTGTCAACAGCTCAGCAAGTCACTGCTAGATGCCGAGAAGGAAAGAGATAACTTGACACTACAGCTGGCAGAAGAATCTAAAGAAGTAGAAGCCATGAGAAACGCCAAGGAAAGAGAAGAGATAGATCAAGAAGCAAGCCAGGATGAGGTCCTTGAGCTCAAAGACCAACTCAAAGTCAAAGATCAGACCATCCAGAGGCTGCGAGCATCACCTGCTAGAGTCAGAGCTACTAGCTCGACTCAAATCACGACTGAGAGTCAACTCTATGAAGAGCAAATGCAAGAACTTTAGAAAGAGCTGACTCTAGAGAAAAAGCAGAGATTGATGATGGCAGAAGGATCTATAGTCATGCAAACGAGAATGGAAGAGGGCCAAAAAGCCATGTAAGAGGAAGTGGAAAGCATGAAGAGAAAGCTCGAGGAGGCGGAAAGAATAAACGCCGAACTTAATGACCTCCTCGTGAATATGGGCGAAGAAGCTGAAACGGAAAAGCAAAAACTCCTCAAGCAAATTGAGGAGTTGAAAGGACAGCAAGGAGGAGAGCCAGAGAGCACAGGACCAGCAGCCAATGAGGGCATTGACCTAGAAAATGTGGCAGATCTTGTGGACACTACTATGCAAGAGGAAATCCTAGAAGGATCCTCTCAAGAGCCACAGGATCTAACACAAGAAGAGGAAGAAAAATTACGTAAAGCAATAGAGGTGGAGCTCAGAGAAACCACAAAGGAAACCTTGGAGTGGGAGCAGAGGGTCTTCAAGTCTATGACCATTCAAAATATTGACGCCAGCAACCTCAGGCACGAGTGGCTTCAACCCTCTCTCCCATATCCATTGCTGAAATATGAGGCAGCTACCATAAACAAGCGGATCAGAGAAGAGCCAGTCGTACCCCTTTACAATGAAAATACCTCAAAACCAAAAGGGGTCAATCTCATTGTGGATTCTCAGCCAAAGTGGAGGAAAGCTTGGCTTACAAAGTACCCACAATACCTAATCCACTTGGTAGAGGCACCGAAAAATATCAGAGACAACCTCAGCTTTTGTCCTCTACCAAGGATTAGGATGTGGAAAGCGCAGGAAATATTGCAAAGGAGCCAACCCACTTGGCTGAACTACCCTAAGCTGCCGGGCTTGAAGGCAGGTGAGAGAATAAGTGTCCAATACATGGTGAAAACCCTAACGGGCGCCATAAAGTTGTTCACTGGCTCACCTGACCTTACATGCATTATGATAAGGAAAATCTGCAGAACCCTCTTAGCAGTGTTCGAGACTTTCAAGCCAAGCCAGGTGACCGACAGCATCTTCTTCTTCCAGGATACATACAGATGCGCTTATGATCTATTTGGTCAGCCTTCCAAGGAGGTGATACATGCGCTGTATCAAAGGATAATGTTTCTACCATCCTATCACCTCCAGGATTTTGAAGAAGCGTTCTACACAAGCTTCTTCACCATAAACACTGACATTTTTGGCCCGACAATGATGAACCTGCATGCTAGATACGAATCTCTACTAAAGATGCGAGAAACGATACGATAAAGAAGCACATCAACGGCCATGTCGGGGACGACATGAGCAAGGAGGGGGGAGTCTTATAAGCTGGACACACCCCACGGCATCTAACTATTCGGAAGACTATTATTTTTTGTAATTATTCATTCATTGAGGAAAACCTGATTTTTCACCTTGTAAATATTGGGACTTACATAAGTTTCCAGATTGTATCCCAGTTTTGATAGTTAGATTGAGTAGATGGTTGATTTGAAACTTTAGGGTTTGAGAAATTGTAAGGTATATATACCACTTTTTGACCTTAATGGAAAAACCTTTTGTCATTTTAAAAACAAGTTTTGAAGTCTGTGAGTGAGCGTACTGTGTACGAGAGAGACACTGTGAACTGTTGGAATTAGGGTTGCAGAGAAACACACACAGCTTGGAGAAGACGAAGGAAGCTCAAGGCACACAATAGAGAGTGTATTACTTAGTGTGCAATGGAAAGATAGATAGCCCTAGAGTGATGGGCGTATATACAATGCACGGGGGAAAAAACCTCCTAAAGAGGGAAAAAATGCCCCGGCGGTCCTGGTGTGTTCACACACATCACTACCACAACATGTATATGGTAACAAATCCCCCCTGGAGTGATGCGGTGAACGAGAGCTGGCACATGAGTAAAGGGAAGTGCCATGCCCTGAGGACAGGATCAGTCCACAAAGGGGAGTAAGCCCAAAGCTTTGCGGAAAGCTTCAAGCTTCTCACGAGACAATGCCTTTGTGAAAAGATCTGCAAGGTTGTCCTGTGTTGGCATATAAGCCAAGCTAATCTCTCCTACTGAGAGCCTCTCCCTCACATAGTGGTAATCCACCTCAATGTGCTTTGTGCGAGCATGAAAAATTGGGTTCCTCGCAACTGCCAATGCGCTCTGACTGTCAGTGTAGATAGTGTTGACAGTATCCTGTCCAACACCCAAATCAGCCATAAGGCGTCTGAGCCATACACACTCAACCGTACCTGTGAAGACTGTCCTGTACTCAGCCTCACAACTCGAAGTGGCCACAGTAGGTTGCTTCTTGCTCAACCATGATATACATGAACTGCCAAGCATGAAACAAAAACCACTTGTGGACACTCTCGTGTCAAAACAACCAGCCCAATCTGAGTCCGAAAAAGCATGTAAGTCTGGCGGCAATGATCCCCCCTTGGGATAAAACAAGCCAAGATGTAAAGTGCCACTAAGGTAGTGGAAAATCCTCTTGACAGCCTGCCAATGCTTAGACCCTGGGCTATGCATAAATCTGCTGACTTGTGAGACTGCAAACTGAATATCCGGCCTCGTGTTGCATACATAAATGAGGCAGCCAACAGCAGTTTGGTAAAGAGTGACATCAGCAGGATCGCCAGCATCATGTAGACTCATCTTGAAACCTGTTTCCATGGGAGTGGCAATAGGTTTGCAATCCTCAAGTCCAAACTTACATAGCAATGTCTCTATGTAACTTTTCTGACACAAGGCAATACCACCATCACACTGCTTAAACTGTATACACAAGTAATGATGCAACAGCCCCAAATCTTTCATCTTGAAAGTAGCATTCAAATCAGCCTTAAATTCAGCAATATGTCTCTCATTTGGTCCAGTGATCAGCAAATCATCAACATAAAGAACCACGATGAGAAATACATCACCCTCACGCTTTACATACAATGTGCTTTCTGTTGGACTGTTACAAAAGCCTTGTTTGACCAAATGAGTGTCATCTTTCTCATACCAAGCACGAGGAGATTGCTTCAACCCATACAAAGCCTTGTTACATTTGCACACTTTGTCCTCTTGTCCTTTTATGACAAAACCGTGAGGCTGCGTTACATAAACTTCCTCAAATATGTCACCATTCAAGAAAGCAGTAACAATGTCTGATTGATGTACATCCCAACCAAAATGAGCTACCAATGCACATAGAAAACGTACAGTAGTCATACGACAAGTGGGAGCAAAAGTCTCTTCATAATCTATGCCTTTTTGCTGTGCATAACCCTTTGCAACAAGTCGAGCCTTATGGCGATCGATCTCACCATCCGGCTTGCGTTTTAACTTATAAACCCACTTCGTACCAATGGCCTTTTTGCCAGGAGGCAAATCACACAAAGTCCATGTGTCATTCTCTATAAGTGCATCATACTCTGATTGCATGGCAGCCATCCAATTTTTTGAATTCTGTGATTCATCAAAAGACAGAGGCTCCTCAACATCATGTAAACTAGACACAGCCAAAGCATAACAATCTGATGCATAAGATGCATGGCGAGAGCATAAACGAGTACGACTAGTCAAAGGTGCATCCAATTTACTATCACACAAAGTGTGCACCAACCATTTTGGCATACCTCTAGCCTGCTCATTTTCAGCCCTTTCCTCATCAAGTACATCATGTACATCTGCATCAGTAATAGGCTGATCTAAAACATTTTCAGAAACCCCCATAGGCTGTACATTTGCCTCATTGGAACTTACATTCGTATTTCCACCATTGAAAAGAGGCAACAAAGTGTCATAAATGTCCTGTGAGCTTACATTATTGTCTCTAGTACATGACAGCAAGGGTTGAACAGAATCTTCCACAAACACTACATCCCGAAAAACCAGAATATGTTTTGTTTGCGGATGATACAACCTGTAACCTTTGCTTTCAGCACTATAACCAACAAAAATACATTTGACAGCCTTATCATCCAATTTTCTGCGCTGCACTTGTGGCACCAAACCATATGCCAAATAGCCAAAAACACGCATGTGCTCAATAGAAGGTTTTCTATCATGCCATGCTTCATATGGAGTAATAGACTGCAAAGCTTTCGTAGGACACCTGCTAAGTACATAAGTGGCACACATGATGGCCTCAAGCCAAAAAGAATGCGGCAAAGCTTGACTTTTGACCATACATCGTGCCATTTCCGTCAGTGACCTGTTTTTCCTCTCAGCAACACCATTTTGCTGAGGTGTATAAGGCACTGTACATTGGTGTTTTATCCCACGACTAGCCAGAAATGCATTAAATTCATGAGACATATACTCCCCCCCTCGATCGGAACGGAGGGTGCCCATAGTACATTTCGAGACATTTTCAGCCGTAGCCAGAAAATGTTTGAAGCACATAAAAACTTTGGACTTCGCTTTAAGCGGAAATACCCATGCATGCCTGGAGTAATCATCAATGAAAGTCACGAAGTACAGGTAATTGCCCAAGGACGGAGTTTGCATGGGCCCACAAACATCACTATGCACAAGTTGCAACCTGCAGGTGGCCCGAACTGAACCATCCTTTGGAAATTTAGAACGCTGCATCTTACCCAAAATACAGCCTTCACAAACATGTTTGACAGGTGCTTCAAGAGGCGGCAAAGAAGAAACCATATCAGATTTCTGCAAACGCAGCAAACTAGCAAAATTCAGATGACCAAAACGTGCATGCCAAAGTTTTGCATCTGAAATAGCCCTTGAATCTGCAACAGCATTTGCAAAATTTTGTCCACACTTGTCATACAAAGTGAGCTTATACAGCCCACGGCACAAAAGCCCAGATGCAACAATTTCATCACCAGAAATGAGATCATGAACTGTACATCTGTCATCCACAAATTTGACTACAAGTCCAAGTCTAGCAAGTGCGGATACAGACAAGAGATTCTTCTTGATCCCAGGTACATAAAGTGCATCAACAAGTGTGAAGGAACTGCCATTAGCAGCAGTGAGCACAATCTTTCCAACTCCCTGAATTGGATAAGAGGCGTTGTTGGCACAAGTGACTGAATTCCCATGAGGGACAGACTCGAGAGAGGTAAACAATTCACCATGTGAGGTAATGTGCTTTGTAGCACCACTGTCGAAATACCACACATGTGAATCTGCAGCAACTGACAAGCATGCATCATGGACAGCACGATTGTAAGTGCACTCTGCGCTAAAAGCCCATTTTGCATCAACATCAGTAACACTGTCTCCTTTCACAAAAGACTCAACAATGGCTGCATTTGTAGTGGAACCAGCATTTGCAGTGGAACTACCCTCTTTCTTCTTAGCCTCTTTGGCCTTCAACTTAGGACACGACTTGATCAAGTGATCATTGGCTTTACAATAATGGCAACGCATCTTCTTTTTGCCCTTATCATCAGAATTGCCAGACGAAGTACTGCCAGCAGAAGCATTAGGAACATAATTTTTGCCACTCGCAGCAGAACCATAAGAAGTGGCTGCATTACTGTTACCATCCTTTCTTTGAGAAGCAATAAAGGCCTGTTCAACTGCACGCTGCCTAGTCCTGTTTTTTCTAGAAAGTGACTCTTGCAACAGCAATGTGCATAATGCATCAAACTTGACAACTTCTGGATTTCCTTGGATCATCAGTCTCCAAGTACTAGCAAATGTCTGGTAGGAATCTGGTAAGGCATCAAGAACCGTCTGCACAAGGGAACTGTCTGAAATGACTTCACCTGCAGAAATAAGCTGCTCATTGATATGCTTGACACTAGCAACGAAAGTTTCCATATCATCTTCCTCATGCATAATCTTCGACTCCAGCTCTTTACGCAGCAAAGCAATTTTATCCTCATTGTGGCTTGCATAAAGACCTGCTAGAATATCCCAAGCCTGTTTTGCAGATTTTGCAGAACGGATGTGAGGAGCAATGGTGCGCTTCACAGACAACGCAATCAATGCATGAGCCTGCGCATCCTTAACATCCCAACGAGCTTGTTCTGCCGTAGGCAAAACAACTCTAACAGCTGCAATCCTTGCAGCAAGACCCGCAACATCCTCAACATCGCCTACAACCTCAAAACCAGGACGTACATCAATGCCCTGCACAATGTTCCAGACACCCTTTGACACAAGAACATGTTATATCATATAAGCCCACATAGGATAGTTGTCCCCATCCAACCTGTCCTCAGCAGCAAACATCTTGAACACATCTGTGTTGTTGTTGTCAGCCATGGTAAATGCTGCACCTGATGTGAAAACTGCCCGAAAATAGGAGAAACGCAACGGGAACAACCTGTGCTATATAGCACAAACCGTAGAAGACTGTAAGGCACCTGTTATGCAGAAAACGGCACTGATAGAAATTCTGCACAAAATGACGAAATAGCCTGTGCAGTACTGCCTGTATTTGAAACGGAGGCCGAAATGAGCCCAAATCAAAATTCTGAGCAGACCGAGCTCCTCGAGCTCACCCAAAAATTTTGTCGACCTCCGAACGCTCGCCAAAGCTCACTGAAATTGGAGAAGGTGAGCAGGCGCGTTCTGGAGCAGCTGGCGACTAAGCCCGGGAGGACGTGACCTGCTCTGATACCAATTGTTGGAATTAGGGTTGCAGAGAAACACACACAGCTTGGAGAAGATAAAGGAAGCTCAAGGCACACAATAGAGAGTGTATTACTCAGTGTGCAATGGAAAGATAGATAGCCCTAGAGTGATGGGCGTATATACAATGCACGGGGGGAAAAACCTCCTAAAGAGGGAAAAAATGCCCCGGCGGTCCTAGTGTGTTAACACACATCACTACCACATGTATATGGTAACATGAGCTTCATCTTGATGCTACGTGTGCTCCAATGGTTGGAATCGAGTGCGGAGAAGTGCAGCGTGTTGCCCCCGACGAGAGCTACGCGCGGATACCTACATTGCACGCGTACGGTCTGGTTTTGCGAGCTCCTTGTACGAGCTTCAAAGGGTGTTTGGGTGAGCATACATTGTCCGATTTTGCATTGCAACATATCCACGCATTCACATTGAGTAGAACTACACATTAGGCACTTTAGATTTTGGAAACGAAGACCTGCAGATTTCGGACAGACATCCTACGCGTTTCTGCACCGGGTGTTTTGGGTTGGGATTTTGGTTCATAGACCTTAGGAAGAGCGACCTAGTGGTATTAGTAGGGTCTCCTTCAAGTTCTATGGTGTTTCGAAATTGTTTGATGGGTGTTCGGCTCTAGAAAGCGTTGTAGGAAGTTTCCTCTTATGCACTCTTGAAGGCTGTGACTTAGACAATTGGTAGAGACCTCTGTAGAAATTAGTTAGGAGTCGGTCGAGTGTAGGTTGCACCTTATGCTTGCTTCCACGCGCCTGCGGGTCGAGCTTCGTCCTTAGCTGACATTATATGTTAGGTGAGTTCTCGCTGTGTTGACGTCCGTCGCGGCGTATCTGTCCAACACTCGCACACGCTTCCTGCGGCACCTTCAACTGGTATCAGAGCAAGGCTTGTGCTTGCCGTTTTTGTGTCCGCACGTGCGCACAATTTCTAAAGTTCAAACAGGTTTCCGATTTTGGCATTGGCAAATTCAGCGTTCTGAGAGCATTTTCATTAGGTGTCCTACGGTTTTACCCCCCTTTTAAAGTTGTTCATGCAGTCAAAAGCTTCATTAGAGCTACACTTCAAGAGTTGTATTTTTCAACTCCACTTTTGCTACAGATACAGGTACAGGTACAGGTACAAGACACAGGTGCAGGTTGTTCAGAGACTATTTTGGGATGGTATTTAGCCGCTTTATGGCTATTATGTGCTATTGGGACGGTGTTTATGGGCTGATTATGAGCACTTTTTGGCATCGACATTGTCTCGGGTTTTTCAAGCATCCATCTCCTCACAGGTTCTTACATACATACAGGACACCTAGGTTTCTTATAGGTTGCAGTGTTTAGCATCAGCACAGATTTTAGTGGGAGTATTTGATGCACATATGCATTGTTTTGGCACTTTTGATAGTGCTTGACCTCTTTTGAGAGCGGTTTTACTCCCAGCAGGGATTTGCTTACTGCTTGCACATTTCGTTTGGCGCCTGTTTGAGCGCATATACTGCACCTTGCAATATTGTTGACAGTGGATGTACGTTGAGTTGCAGAAAGTGCCATATGTATCTTTTGCGGAGCTGATTTGGCTTGTTTCTGGCAGTCCCGACCGTTTTTGAGAATCGGTTTGGAGGCCCTTTCTGAGACTAGGCTGGTTTCTTGTCTGCATAACCTTTTGTGAGGGTCGATAGCGTGAGGTTTTCTTGAGCTGGGGGATTCTCAAATGTTGAGATCCTTTCGGTGATACAGGTTGCTGGAGTACCCCTTTTCTGTGGCCTTGCCATAGGACATGTATAGACAGGGCTAGGTGCATTTGACACCGTGTTGGCAGTCTGGGTCAGCTTTTGACTTTTTATGCACATTTAGTGGTTGATGTGCCTGTCTTATGCTCTAAGAGCATTACTTTTGATGCGTTACTGATCTCTTGTGACAGTTTTGGATTGAGATTCTTTCAGTTTTTCTAGGAAAACTCTGCCGAATTTTTTCCAGAATTACCAGTGTTTATCGCCATATTATCTTTAGCTTGCATCCATGTCATCTGGTGGTGAAAAGGATATTTACAATATTTGGAAATTTGATGGGACGAATTTTGCTATCTAGAAAGAGCAGATTCAAGATGTTCTTATACAAAAAGGCCAGTTTGATCTTACCCAAAATATTTGTCGACCTGCGAACGCTCGCCAAAGCTCATTGAAATTCTGAGCATACCAAGTTCTGAGTAATATCTAGAAAGAGCAGATTCAAGATGTTCTTATACAAAAAGGCCAGCTCAAAGAGCTAGGTCTGCTCAGAATTTTGATTTCAGCTCATTTCGGCCTCCGTTTCCACTACAGGCAGTACTGCACAGGCTATTTCGTCATTTTGTGCAGAATTTTTGTCAGTGTCATTTTCTGCATAACAGGTGCCTTATAGTCTTTTACGGTTTGTGCTATATAGCACAGGTTGTTCCCGCTCCGTTTCTCCTATTTTCGGGCAGTTTTCACATCAGGTGCAGCATTTACCATGGCTGACAACAACAACACAGATGTGTTCAAGATGTTTGCTGTTGAGGACAGGTTGGATGGGGACAACTACCCTATGTGGGCTTATATGATGCAACATGTGCTTGTGTCAAAGGGTGTCTGGAACATTGTGCAGGGCATTGATGTACGTCCTGGTTCTGAGGATGTAGGCGATGTTGAGGATGTTGCAGGTCTTGCTGCAAGGATTGCAGCTGTTAGAGTTGTTTTGCCTATGGCAGAACAAGCTCGTTGGGATGTTAAGGATGCACAGGCTCATGCATTAATTGCATTGTCTGTGAAGCGCACCATTGTTCCTCACATCCGTTCAGCAAAATCTGCAAAACAGGCTTGGGATATTTTAGCAGGTCTTAATGCAAGCCGCAATGAGGCTAAAATTGCTTTGCTACGTAAAGAGCCGGAGTCGAAGATTATGCACGAGGAAGATAATATGGACAATTTCCTTGCTAGTGTCAAGGATATCAATGAGCAGTTTATTTCTGCAGGTGAAGTCATTTCAGACAGTTCCCTTGTGCAAACTGTTCTTGATGCCTTACCAGATTCCTACCAGACTTTTGCTAGTACTTGGAGACTGATGACCCAAGGAAATCCAGAAGTTTTCAAGTTTGATGCATTATGCACATTGTTGTTGCAAGAGTCACCGTCCAGAAAAAACAGGACTAGACAGCGTGCAGTTGAACAGGCTTTTATTGCTTCTCAAAGAAAGGGTGGTAACAGTAATGCAGCCACTTCTTATGGTTCTTCTGCGAGTGGCAAAAATTCTGTTCCTAATGCTTATGCTGGCAGTACTTCGTCTGGCAATTCTGGTGATAAGGGCAAAAAGAAGATGCGCTGCCAATATTGTAAAGCCAATGATCACTTGATCAACTCGTGTCCTAAGTTGAAGGCCAAAGAGGCTAAGAAGAAAGAGGGTGGTTCCACTGCAAATGCTAGTTCCACCACAAATGCAGCCATTGTTGAGTCTTCTGTGAAAGGAGACAGTGTTACTGATGTTGATGCAAAATGGGCATTTAGCGCAGAGTGCACTTACAATCGTGCTGTCCATGATGCATGCTTGTCAGTTGCTGCAGATTCACATGTGTGGTATTTCGACAGTGGTGCTACAAAGCACATTACCTCACATGGTGAATTGTTTACCTCTCTCGAGTCTGTCCCTCATGGGAATTCAGTCACTTGTGCCAACAACGCCTCTTATCCAGTTCAGGGAGTTGGAAAGATTGTGCTCACTGCTGCTAATGGCAGTTCCTTCACACTTGTTGATGCACTTTATGTACCTAGGATCAAGAAGAATCTCTTGTCTGTATCCGCACTTGCTAGACTTGGACTTGTAGTCAAATTTGTGGATGACAGATGTACAGTTCATGATCTCATTTCTGGTGATGAAATTGTTGCATCTGGGCTTTTGTGCCGTGGGCTGTATAACTCACTTTGTATGACAAGTGTGGACAAAATTTTGCAAATGTTGTTGCAGATTCAAGGGCTATTTCAGATGCAAAACTTTGGCATGCACGTTTTGGTCATCTGAATTTTGCTAGTTTGCTGCGTTTGCAGAAATCTGATATGGTTGCTTCTTTGCCGCCTCTTGAAGCACCTGTCAAACATGTTTGTGAAGGCTGTATTTTGGGTAAGATGCAGCGTTCTAAATTTCCAAAGGATGGTTTAGTTCGGGCCACCTGCAGGTTGCAGCTTGTGCATAGTGATGTTTGTGGGCCCATGCAAACTCCGTCCTTGGGCAATTACCTGTACTTCGTGACTTTCATTGATGATTACTCCAGGCATGCATGGGTATTTCCGCTTAAAGCGAAGTCCGAAGTTTTTATGTGGTTCAAACATTTTCTAGCTACGGCTGAAAATGTCTCGAAATGTACTATGGGCACCCTCCGTTCCGATCGAGGGGGGGAGTATATGTCTCATGAATTTAATGCATTTCTGGCTAGTCATGGGATAAAACACCACTGTACAGTGCCTTATACACCTCAGCAAAATGGTGTTGCTGAGAGGAAAAACAGGTCACTGACGGAAATGGCACGATGTATGGTCAAAATTCAAGCTTTACCGCATTCTTTTTGGCTTGAGGCCATCATGTGTGCCACTTATGTACTTAACAGGTGTCCTACGAAAGCTTTGCAGTCTATTACTCCATATGAAGCATGGCATGATAGAAAACCTTCTATTGAGCACATGCGTGTTTTTGGCTGTTTGGCATATGGTTTGGTGCCACAAGTGCAGCGCAGAAAATTGGATGATAAGGCTGTCAAATGTATTTTTGTTGGTTATAGTGCTGAAAGCAAAGATTACAGGTTGTATCATCCGCAAACAAAACGTATTCTGGTTTTTCGGGATGTAGTGTTTGTGGAAGATTCTGTTCAGCCCTTGCTGTCATGTACTAGAGACAATAATGTAAGCTCACAGGACATTTATGACACTTTGTTGCCTCTTTTCAGTGGTGGAAATACGAATGTAAGTTCCAATGAGGCAAATGTACAGCCTATGGGGGTTTCTGAAAATGTTTTAGATCGGCCTATTACTGATGCAGATGTACATGATATACTTGATGAGGAAAGGGCTGAAAATGAGCAGGCTAGAGGTATGCCAAAATGGTTGGTGCACACTTTGCGTGACAGTAAATTGGATGCACCTTTGTCTAGTCGTACTCGTTCAGGTTCTCGCCATGCATCTTATGCATCAGATTGTTATGCTTTGGCTGTGTCTAGTTTACATGATGTTGAGGAGCCTCTGTCTTTTGATGAAGAACAGAATTCAGAAAATTGGATGGCTGCCATGCAATCAGAATATGATGCACTTATAGAAAATGACACATGGACATTATGTGATTTGCCTCCTGGCAAAAAGGCCATTGGTACCAAGTGGGTTTACAAGTTGAAACGCAAACCGGATGGTGAGATCGATCGCCATAAGGCTCGACTTGTTGCAAAGGGTTATGCATAGCAAAAAGGCATAGATTATGAAGAGACTTTTGCTCCCACTTGTCGTATGACTACTGTACGTTTTCTGTGTGCATTGGCAGCTCATTTTGGTTGGGATGTACATCAATCAGACATTGTTACTGCTTTCTTGAATGGTGACATATTTGAGGAAGTTTATGTAACGCAGCCTCGCGGTTTTTTCATAAAAGGACAAGAGGACAAAGTGTGCAAATGTGACAAGGCTTTGTATGGGTTGAAGCAATCTCCTCGTGCTTGGTATGAGAAAGCTGACACTCATTTGGTCAAACAATGCTTTCGTAACAGTCCAACAGAAAGCACATTGTATGTAAAGCGTGAGGGTGATGTATTACTCATCGTGGATCTTTATGTTGATGATTTGCTGATCACTGGACCAAATGAGAGACATATTGCTGAATTTAAGGCTGATTTGAATTCTACCTTCAAGATGAAATATTTGGGGCTGTTGCATCATTATTTGGGTTTACAGTTTAAGCAGTGTGATGGTGGTATTGCCTTGTGTCAAAAAAGTTACATAGAGACATTGCTATGTAAGTTTGGACTTGAGGATTGCAAACCTATTGCCACTCCCATGGAAACACGTTTGAAGTTGAGTCTACATGATGCTGGTGATCCTGCTGATGTCACTCTTTACCAAATTGTTGTTGGCTGCCTCATTTATGTATGCAACACGAGGCCGGATATTCAGTTTGCAGTCTCACAGGTCAGCAGATTTATGCATAGCCCAGGGTCTAAGCATTGGCAGGCTGTCAAGAGGATTTTCCGCTACCTTAGTGGCACTTTACATCTTGGCTTGTTTTATCCCAAGGGGGGATCATTGCCGCCAGACTTACATGCTTTTTCGGACTCAGATTGGGCTAGTTGTTTTGACACGCGAGTGTCCACAAGTGGTTTTTGTTTCATGCTTGGGAGTTCATGTATATCATGGTTGAGCAAGAAGCAACCTACTGTGGCCACTTCGAGTTGTGAGGCTGAGTACAGGGCAGTCTTCACACCTTCGGTTGAGTGTGTATGGCTCAGACGCCTTATGGCTGATTTGGGTGTTGGACAGGACACTGCCAACACTATCTACACTGACAGTCAGAGCGCATTGGCAGTTGAGAGGAACCCAGTTTTTCATGCTCGCACAAGGCACATTGAGGTGCATTACCACTATGTCAGGGAGAGGCTCTCAGAAGGAGAGATCTGCTTGGCTTATGTGCCAACACAGGACAACCTTGCAGATCTTTTCACAAAGGCATTGTCTCGTGAGAAGCTTGAAGCTTTCCGCAAAGCTTTGGGCTTACTCCCCTTTGTGGACCGATCCTGTCCTCAGGGCATGGCACTTCCCTTTACTCATGTGCCAGCTCTCGTTCACCGCATCACTCCAGGGGGGATTTGTTACCATATACATGTGGTAGTGATGTGTGTGAACACACTAGGACCGCCGGGGCATGTTTTCCCTGTTTAGGAGGTTTTTTCCCCCGTGCATTGTATATACGCCCATCACTCTAGGGCTATCTATCTTTCCATTGCACACTAAGTAACACACTCTCTATTGTGTGCCTTGAGCTTCCTTCATCTTCTCCAAGCTGTGTGTGTTTCTCTGCAACCCTAATTCCAACACAGTTATGAGAACAAAAGTGCCACTAATAAGGTTTTCTTGATGAAGAAGCTGTTTGACCATCATATGAAGGAAGAGGGCACTACTTCTACTCACATTAATGAGTTAAATGTATCTTCTTGCTATGCAGTTTACCCTCGTCTTGGGATACGTTATGTACTGCAAATAGCGACTCAGCACCTAGTACCGGTCTAGTGTACAATGACGTCCTTGGGAGTCTGTTTACCGAGGAGATTCGCAGGAAATCTCTTGAAGGCAAGAAGGATGGTGATGTGTATGTTGCTAGTGATAGACAGAGGGGTCGCACTCAAAGTCGTGCCAAAAGCAAGGAACGTGGGGGCTCACGCAGTAAGTCTCGGGGTTCTATCCGTAATGTCGAGTGCTATCACTGCCATAAAAAAGGGCATGTGAAGAAGGATTGCAGGAAATGGCAGCAAAGCAAGAAGGATAAACAATCCGGTGAAACTTCTAAGTCTCATGATTCAAACAAGGGCAAAGCAAAGTTAGAGGAGATCAATGTGCTAGAGTCCCCCATTGTAGAGACTCTTCCAGCGGTTGTTATGCCACTTACCTCTGACGTATTGGTCTTCACAGCAGATCTACCTGTCGAGGCTCTTGTTACAAAAGATGTGCAGTATGCACAGAATTGGATAGTAGATTCTGGTGTGAGTTTCCATGTGACACCACATAGAGAGTGGTTCTCTACTTATTCTCACTCTTGTGGAAAAGTGAGACTTGGTGATGCTTATGAACTAGACATTGAGGGTGTCGAAAACATCAAATTGCATCTAACGAATGGCATGCACTTTACTTTATGTCATGTCAGACATGTGCCCAAGTTAACTAAAAGCTTAATTTCAGTTGGTCAGCTTGATGATTTGGGCTACAACACCACATTTGGCAATGGTTCGTGGATAGTACGCAAAGGTAATCTTGTTGTACTTAGAGGTCAGAAGCATGGTACCTTGTATTCCATGCATGTGTCAGATGTTGGTCATGATTACATAGCTATAGCCGAGCTGCCGTCTACTAAGTTGTGGCATTATCAGCTAGGTCATATTAGCAAAAAAGGAATGAGAACTCTGACTCGTTTTAGCTACTTACATGTCTTGTCTTATGTTGGCTTTCTTGTTTGTGAGCATTGTATCTATGGAAACAGAGTAGGTCTGTGCACTTACCATTGGGTCAAAAGCGAGCTGAACCTCTAGATTTAGTGCGTAGTGATGTTTGTGGTCCTATGTCAACCAAATCTCTAAGGGGGGCCAGCTATTTTGTGGCATTCATAGATGACTCTACTCAAACATAAGGATCAAGTTCTTCCTGTGTTCCATAAATTTTTAGCACTAGTTGAGAATCAGTCTCGCAAGAAACTCACGGACTGACAACGGTGGAGAGTATGTCTCCAAGGAGTTTGACAATTTTGTGCTAAAAGAGGGATTAAAAGGCACTTTACTACACCATACACACCAGCTCAGAATGGAGTTGTTGAGCGATTTTCACAGCCATGCTTTCTAGGCAAAATCTCACACAAGGCTTTTGGGCAGAAGCCGTCTTGACAGCAGTGCACATTATAAATCCTTCGCCTAGTACCCCATTGAATTATGAGATTCCAGAAGAGTTACGGTCTAAACGTAAGCCCCACTATGACCATCTACGTGTTTTTGGTTGTGAAGCTTATGTTCACGTGCCTAAACAACTTCGACAGAAGTTAGAGCCAAAGTCACACAAATGTATTTTGGTACAGATGGAGAGATGGGATATCGTCTCTGGCACCCGGAATCTCGTCGAGTCATCTGTAGTTCAGATATGATCTTCAATGAGTCGAAGATGCATAAACAACCTATCAAGGAAATAGAGATTTGGAGAGTCACTTTGAGGATGTTGCCTCAGAGACAGTGAAATCAACTCAGCGGGCTAGTGATGTACCTTCCACTAGCAATGCTCCAGAGGGAGCGGATAGCAATGGTCAAGGAGTGAGATGGTCTACTAGAGTCTCTCCTCCACCTGCACGTTTTGAGTCAGGTCTTGCGTACATCATGTTGACCGATTGCAGTGAGCCAAGCTGCTACCAAGAAGCCATGATGACAGATGATGTGGTGAAGTAGGAGGAGGCTATGGAACATGAGTATAACTCGATTCTCGCTAATGACACTTGGGACTTGGTAGAACTGCCAAATGATGCGAAAGCTTTACCTTGCAAATGGGTTTACAAGATGAAATTTACCTCAGGTGATCCAAATCCAAAGTACAAGGCTAGACTTGTAGCCAAAGGGTTCAAATAGCAAAAGGGAGTCAATTTTGATGAAATCTTCTCGCCTGTGGTCAAGATGACAATGCTTAGAACCGTATTTGGTCTTGTAGCGATTGAGGACATGGAACTTGTCCAAATGAATGTGAAGACAACATTTCTTCACGGGGATCTCGATGAGGATGTTTACATGCAGCAGCCTGAAGGGTTTGTTCAGGAGAACGCATCTCGTGAGGAGCTAGTATATAAGCTCAAAAAGGCACTTTATGGCTTAAAATAGGGTTGAAGGCAGGGGTATCATAAATTTGATGCATGTGTGAGGTCTCAAGGATATAAAAGGAGCAAAGAGGATCATTGCTTGTACATAAGAAAGCTAGATAATGGCTCGATGATCATTCTAGTTTTGTATGTTGATGGCATGCTTATAGCTGGGAAATCCATTGCGGAAATTGCCAACTTGAAGAAAACACTTAACAATAATTTGCAATGAAAGACTTGGGGGATGTTACACACTTTCTTGGCATGCAAATTAGAAGAGATCACAAACATCATATTCTTGAGTTATCTCAGGAAACATACCTTGAGAAAGTTTTGCAGTGTTTCAATATGCAGGGGTGGAAGCATTGAGCACCCGGATGCAGGCATTCTTGAAACTCAGCAAGGAAGATGCACCCAAATCTAATGTTGAGCGAGCTGAAATGGCTAAGGTACCATATTCTTCGACAGTGGGCAATCTCATGTATGCTATGGTGGCCACAAGACCAGACATTGCTTTTGCAATGGGAATAGTGAGCCGAAATATGGAAAATCCTGGCAGCAAGCATTGGAAAGCAGTGAAGCACATTCTTAGGTACTTCAAAGGTACGATCGACAGGTGTTCACGCTTCGGGAAAAGTGATGCATCCATCGTGGGTTATGCGGATGCAGACTATGCGGGTTGTGTCGACAATAGAAGATCGACATCTGGCTATGTCTTCATATTTGTTGGAGCAGCAGTATCTTGGAGATCATGTTTTCAAGATTGTACGTCATCTTCCACTACGGAAGCAGAGTACGTTGCATTGTGAGATGCAAGAAAAGAGGCTGTATGGTTATCTCACTTGGTCAAAAATCTTGGCATTGATGAGACTCTAGTGATATATTGTGATAGTCATAGTGCTCTTGCATTGGCAAGGAATCCGGTGTTTCACTCCAAATCGAAACACATTGAAGTCAGGTATCATCTCGTGAGAGATTTCTTAGCCAAAGAGCTCCTTGATTTGGTCAAGGTACACACTGACAACAACCCAGCAGATGCTTTGACAAAAGGCTTAGCTTTGGAGCGGTTTACACATTGCAGTGAGTTCATGGGTATGGGTTGAAGCCACTAGATTGCTTCACGGTTGTACATACCAGGTCACTCGGGCTACGTTGGCCTCAAGTGGGAGGTTGTTGGGATTCAGGCCAACTGGCCGGACATCCCACTTATTACTAACCCATCTACTAACTTAACCATGTATACACTTATTCTTTAATACAACAGAATAAGGAGTTGCAACAGGATAACGTTGTTGTGCGCTCCACCCAAAGCAGGTCTCTCTCTCTCTTTACTCTCACACACGCTTCCCACGGCACCTTCGACACCTTCAGCTTCTCTGCAGATGATGACATGTTGTGGGAGAAGCTACCAGGTACAGATTCCATACAGTGGATGCTTGATCGTATGGGCAAGCCTTATCGTAGAGGTGTTGAGAGGAGTCCAGCGTTTGCCAGGTGGTAGAATCTTTTTGGAAGTTTTTCTTCATGTTCTTACAAAATTATAGGTATAACAAATCTAAAGATTTCTTTTTTTTTGTAGATGGCTACTAGGTACCTTCACAGACATGGGAGATGCTGTGTTGGATTGTTTTGCAGGAGTGGGGACATTGGCAGCACAATGTTTACTACTACACAGACATTGCATCAGTTGTGAGAAGGATTGGTCAGTTTGCAGTGCTTGTCTAGAGCCAGCTCAGCACCTACCTTCTGATTTAGGCTCGACATTGATGTTTCATAGGAGTGACAGAGCTCAGGTAACTGAGCATCCGAAGCAAGTGATAGAGCAGCTTCATCCACTGGAGCCACCTTTCCCGACACCATTCAACAGTCGGGGTGGGGTAGTAGCAGCTCCGTATATTACTTTCACGGCCCCAGTTTTGGCATGGCGTGCAACTGGACCATCTCCCAGTGCATTCATCCCCTCCACATCTGAGGCCCCGCCTGCAGTTGATCCATTGCCTCTTTCACTACCTACAGCCCCCCCTACATATGGTCCATACCCTCTGCCATTTGGAGGAGTTCCCCCACCATTTGGTGCACTGCCCCCGTTGTCACGACCTTTGTTTCCTCCCAGAGCATATGGCCCCCCACCGCCCTTCTTTCATCGACATCACCCATGATGTATCCTCCCCCCCATATGTATTTACTTTTGATGCAATGGAACACATAGATTTGGGGTTTGCTATATGAAATGGACCATAATTGTGTAAAAGGAACTTCTATTTGTCTAATGAATAGTGTATTGAATGCATCCATGGTGGTCTTTGTTTGAATGTAAGTTGGCCGTGAACAGAGAGAGAGAGAGAGAGAGAGAGAGAGAGAGAGAGATAGTGGAAACAAAAGAGAGAGAGAGATAGATGGGTAGATTATCCCTTCTTTTAGGAATCCGCTCGCCCAAAAATTGCACCCCGTCAATGCGTAGAGCTCTTACCTACGGTTTCAATTCAACTAACGCGACTGTAATGTGACAACCGGGGAGGGAGGAAGCGCGAGAAGGAGAGGAGTGAGCATCGTTAGCTCACACTGTGTATTTCATTATCCAAAAACTTTAAAAAAACTTACAAAAATTGGCTTTTATACCTTAGCCAAGGTTTATGGGTGGTCAAAACTAATAATCTGGAGTTCTACCAAAGTTGGGTAATGACAGGTTGATACAATCTGGAAGCTTGTAGCCCCGGCTCATTAATTACACACTTTATCCGAGAAAATAGGAGTTACAATATTCCCGATTTATCAAAATAATAAGTGTTTACAAACAGAACTCCGAAAAATGGTATCCGTGTTAGCTTGCTGCTAACATCAACCCATGCACACACTCATCCTGGAGTACGCCATCTAGGAGGGGTGGAAGGGAACTAAGTAATTAAGGGCAATGTTTGAAGAGGGAGGAAAAAGTTTGATGTTAACATGTGATTTTTTACAAAATTACCTAATAATGCCCTTACAAAATCATCAACAAGGGGAAATTTAACTCATAACATCTCCCCGATGAGTGTAAATAGTGTATATACTATCAAAAATGGTCTTTTTTTGTTATTTTTTATCATTTTTCTTGATATTGGGACTTAAAAATGGAGAAATCCACCAAAAAACAATAAAGCTGTGTTTTTCAATGGATTTTCTAATTATTGATTTTTTGCTTTTCTTTTTTAGCGCATTTTGTTATTTTCTTTGATTTTTCAATAAACATGTCAAAAAATACTAATAAATAGCAAATGAGCTTAGATGGAAAAACTAAAGATACGCTGATGATCAGAAGGACAACGCGGACATGCACAAAAGGTTTAATCAAATTGACAGATGGAAGCGAAAAGCCTAAATTAGGCTTCCAAGGCCTACTTTCGCAAATTCTTGCAGAATGAGCTACCGGAATCCGATTGAAGAAATCTTTGAGTATAACATAGATTTCACGGTCTAGTAGGAAATAGGGAAATTTGGGAAAAATAGTTTAGGAAGCCCGAGTATAGATATCCAAGGTAGCCCAAAATCACCTCATTTCCACTAGTCGCCCTTGGAGAAGAGAGCTCTCGACCTCCTTCGCGCGCGACAGTTGCCCTTTTATAGCGTCGTCTCACACTGGACATGAAGAGTAAGTTCTAAGTTTATCAATGATCAATTCTATATGGCTGGTAGCAAGTCTAGGCTCAGGGAAAAAACCATAGAAACCCAGCAGTGCACAAAGTCCTATGACCCAAAATTAACCATAGCGGCATGTCAGCTCAACCAAATTGGACGAGACTTGAACTGTAGAATGCCCCTATATAATAGAACACTTCTATATCACAAGATGACCATTCGACAGGGGTCGAGGGGGGTCCCAAGTAAAAAATCTAGGTTTTTGCCGAATGCCAGAATTGGATTCTGACTCCACAGACAGCTTATAGATTGGGTCTATACACAATGTACACGGATGGTTTCATGAAAACAGTCAAGGCAAGCTCTCGAAAAGCAGAAAACAGCTCGAAGGCTACAAAGCGTCAAATTTGACATATGAAGTTAAACTGACTCCAAATGGGCCAAAACTGGATGGGTAGCTTCAGGACTATGTAGCGGACAAGTCCATAGCTTCAAAAGTGACTAACCAACTCCACATGCCATCTAGTCACAAAAATCGGTGATTTCAGATTCGACAAAGCACAAAGTGATGCCGACACGACAAAACTTTACCAAATTCAATTTAGGACTTGTTTTAGATGTATTGAATATGTCTAGGTCATCAAATTGTCAAGTTTAGTAAAAAAATTGATTGTTGTAAATAATCGCGATTATTTACTTTTGTGCTTTTTTGGCTTAAAAATGATACCTTCACTTCAGCTATCACTTGTACACATCTATTACATGCCACATTTCAAGTATGAGCCAAAATGATCAAGGAAAACCTGGAAATTATCAAAAAACGCACCAAGGTCTTTTCAATCCAAATTTTGAGTTATCTGTCACATTTTTTGGTCCAATGACCCCATATCTCATACATAGAGTCTACTCATGCCTAGAACCAAGTTGCACCAAAAAATGTACATTTTGATGAAAAAGTTAATAATCGTGATTATTTACTTTCTTGCCAAAATGGGGGGAAATTGCAACTTTGACCTTATGGGACCAAAGCACATGATGTCCCAAGTCCACTGACCAAGTTTGAGAAAATTTGGATCTCAAAAACTCAAAATCTTTTTATATCTATTGTTTTAGAGTTTGAAAGACTAAATCTGACACCATTTCCACCCAATGCACTCAAATGAGCCCCACTCAGAGTGCCAAAATGCTATATATTCAAGCCTATCATATCAAAAATGCAAAAAGTTGAAAAAAATCCCCAGGTGTAAATAATCGCAATTATTTACTTTTGTTGCAAATTTTTGCCTGAACTGTATGATTTTGATCTTTACATGTTTTTATGCATCTATGCATGCTCCAAAATTGATTTGAAGCAAAATGGATATCATTTGTCAACAATTCAGACTCAAGGGCATTTCAGAGCAGAATTTGCAGAATTTTGTGACTTTGGCACCGTATTCACTAGGAAGAATGCAAGCTGCCGAGAAGGCCAAGAAAAGGGTGTCCCAGAAGGAAAAGTTGCAAGAGCTACCACCCTACCAGCTAGACCCAAGTTCAGTAAAGACGGCCAAGGCAACATACCCTTCAAGAGAACAACTTGAAGAAAACAACACCACAGTTTTCACAGGCAGGTTCAAGAGCGAAGAAGGACACCAAGTAGAGTTGCAAATGCTATCGAAAGAGATATATGATGTAGCTGCCAAGCTAGACACAAAAGAAGCCAACAGAAGGCTGGGCCTCAGGGACTTCTACGACCAGGAACCTTGCAGCGTAGATTTCCAGAAAGCTTATGAGTTATTGTCTACTATCAAAGAGGATGGAACAGCCCAAATCACCGACCAACAAGGGTAGAAAGTAGAAATAGTTATCACAAAAGAGATTGTGGCTGAGGCATTGAAGCTGCCTACTGAAGGTATGACGATGGGGGCCCGAGACAGAAAGACAGTAGGCACATTCACCAAGGAGACCGTTATTGCCACTTTTGCCGACCTCATCCAAAGGCAAGTGGAAGAACCGGCTCGCCTATACCATCAACACTTCCACTTTTTATCAAAGAGACCGCCATGGTACACCACCCCAAACCCTGCGGTTGCGACTACCTTCACCCAAGTGTTGAAGTCGACAACTAGGCAGCCAATTGATCACGTGCAGTATGTGCTGACAACGCTGAAGGTCACCAAGAAAGACGATAAAATCACATATTTGGGCACGCCTGAAGTGCTGACAAGAATAGCATATCACGCTATTGGCATGGCCGATAATTTGCCACCAGCCCCAGATCAGAACACATGGATTGTGTATGCACAACCTTCTCCCAGAACCACACGTTCATTAAAAAAAATATGTATGTCAGACGAAGAATCTGCAAAAAGCTCATAGCAGTGAGAGCTCAGACAATGAGGAAAGAAGGGTCAAAATTGAAGAAATGAAGAAGAAAATTGTAGCCGCACATCAAGAAGAACCTTAGCAGAAGAAGGCGAGGTTTGAAAGACAAAAGCAAACTTATGAAAGGAGCCACCAAGCTGTAGGTGAGGACCCGGAAAGATGGGTTCCAAGAGAGATAAGAGGACCCAGAACCAAGAATCCTACAAGGAAAGCAGCAGAGGATCCCCCAAACTTTCTTGAGCTCATGTACGCAGAGGCAGAAGCCCTCAAGTTAAAAGAAGCTCAAGAAGCTGAAAAGAAAGCAAGGGAAGATGCAACCGAGCAATAATTTAGACAAGCGGAGGCTACGGAACAAAGTGAAACACATCACGACCAAGTGGATATGTCTCTGAAGCCCACCTCACCCATTACGGAGCAGGCAAACTGCCTGCACCCTTCACCAACAGCTAAACCCGATGAGGGTGAGGAAGCCAAGGAAACACAGCCGGAACAACAGGTAGTAGCAAGTTTTAAACAACCTGAGCCAACAAAACAAACATAGGCCACACCTTCTACAACCACCCAACAAGAATCAGCTGAGGCAATCGCAACACCTAAAGGAGAAGTAGAACCCCCCGCCACAACCACAAACAGCCACTACAGCACCACCCAAAGAGCCACACATTGAAATGGCTGAAACCACTAGACAACCTACAGAGCCTGAAGATTGGGAAATGATCGACAAATTCATCATCCAAGTCAATGAATATGCCAAGCAGATGTAGGTGATGACTGAAAAAATGCGAGCAGCAGCACTTAGCCGTAGTGCTAAGGCTAGAGATCTTGAGCTGGTCATCCATGCTCTACAAGGAGAGTTAGATGGTAGGATGAATATCATTTCAGATCTACAGAGACAGATCAAAGAGCTAAAGGATGAGGCAGAACAGCACCAGCTAGCCAAAGAGAAGCAGTAGAAAGAAATGGAGGAGCTAGGAGAGCTTCTAACCAAGTTATCCGATGCCTGCAAGACCAAAGATCAACAGCTAACAGAGGTAACAAATGAACTCCTAACCACGACTCTGTCAGTACAGAAGATCCAAGTGTAGCTCGATGTAGCAAATGCCTCTTTGCAATACTCAGAGCAAAGGATCAATGGCCAGACAGCTTTTTTGAGATAGATAAGAGAAAATCCTGTCGTCGTCTCGACCAAAGGTACAGATGAAGTCTATAAGACTTTGGAAAAGAAAAACAAGGATCTCGAGTTAAAGCTAAAGCTAGAACAATCACAAAGAAGAGACCTTGCATTGATGCGGGTATAACTAGAAGAACAACTGCTCAAAGAGATAGCTGAACTAAAGAGAGTCAATCAGCTGCTGCAAGGGGACAACCAGAGACACAGGAAGAAGCAGGTCCCTCGGAACAACCAACTATCGACATTTCCTCAGTCTCTTTTGTTGAGATGGAAACACAGCCGACAGAAGGGCTAGAAGGAGAAAAGGATTTTCAGGTACCACTCACTGAAGCGGAGCAAGTGCCCATGGTCCAGCTTTTTGAAGTTGAGGAAGATGCACAAAAGGAGCAGCTTGCCCAGGAAACAGATGCGGAATGGAAAGTAGCGATGGATTGGGAGTTGAGAGTTCTCCACTCAGTCAATGTAACTCAACTCACTCCCAACCAAATCAATGCACAATGGCATCAGCAATCATTGCCATACCCTTTGATCAAAGTAGAGATACTACAGGTAAAAGAAAGATTATACAAAGATATGCAGGTAGAAGGCTCAGAGGATGTCCACCCCAAGTGGAGAAAGAGATGGTTGAACAAGAATCCAAGATATTTGATTATGTTCATAAGAGCACCTGCAACACTACAGAAAGACCCAACATTCTGTCATGTACCAAAGGTAAGGACATGGCAAGCATTTGAAGCACTAAAAAAAGAAGAGGCCGACATGGTTGAACTACCCACGATTGCCAGCTCCAGAGCAGGGACTGGCAACAGAGGAATACATGGTGAAAACCCTAACGGGCGCCATGAATTTCTTCAAGAGCCTTCTTGACCTCTCATGTGCCATGTTATATAAGATTTGCAAAATGCTACTCACATGTATTCAATTTTTTCACGAGCCAGAGCAAGTAGGAGCACCACGGATGTCATTCCTCGAAGGCAATAAGGGTCTCTGTTATGACTTACGTGGCTAGCCTTCCGAAGAAGTCTTTTACGACTTCTACGCCCGATGCATGTTTATGCCCTCTAGCAATATGTTGGCGTTTGAGGAAGCATTTTATATAGGTTTCTTCACTTGGCGAACGAAGATATTTGGGCCAGTGATTAGTAACCTCACCTCCAGATTTGTTGTCTATTCAGCAATTGAGCTTAAAAACAGAGTCACCATGCAGTTTTTGCAAGTTCCTGACAAAGAGAGAAGAATCAAATATGAGAAAGCATTACACGCGCTTAAGGACCGCCTCGCCAGCCGTCAACCCGAAGAGTACTTCAACCTATGAAGCTGTGTCAAGGGACGACACAGTCAAGGAGGGGGAGAATGTTAGCAGCAAGCTAAATCGGATAACATTTTTTGAAGCTTTCATTGTAAAAATACTTATTATTTTGATGAATCGGGAATATTGTAACTCCTACTTTTTAGATAAATAGTGTAATTGATGAGCTGTGGCTACAAGCTTCTAGATTGTATCAACCTGTCTTTAGTTAGAGCTCCCAAATTATTAGTTTTGACCACAAAAACCTTGGCTAAGGTATAAAAACCAATTTTTGTAAGTTTTTCATAAGTTTTGGTGGATAATAGAAACATAGCGAGAGCTAATAACGCTCACTTCTCTCCTTCTCGTGCTTCCTACTCCCTCCCCGATTGTCACATTGCAGTGCCGTCTATTGTGTTGCAACCGCAGGTAAGAGCTCTGCGCATTGACGTAAGCATTTCATGGTAATCTGTAGCTTTTGACATCGCTGATCCACGGCCTAATTTCATCATAAGTAGGAATTTAAGCTTCAAAATCATAAATTAAGTATAGGTGGGGTATTGGGCCACCATTGCTAAGCATTTAGATGCATTTTGGGTCGAAAACGACTAGGTCAAAAACTCACTGCTGCTGTTAATAATCATGATTTTTTCACTTGACCTAAAGTGAGATTTGACATAATCATGTGTGCTTAGGTCTTATAAACATGTCCTAGAAGTTTCATAACGTTTGGATGTCGTTTGATGTTGTAACGGGTGTGATTTGTTTGTCGATGAGTGATTAGCTTTTGATGATTTCTGTCATTTGAGTGTAGCTTGAGTTAGATGCGAGTTGTTTGTTGTTTTCCAAGAGATTGACAACCTCTTGTAGCCTCTATGCACTAGTCGAGTCAGCTTCGTCCCATGGATTGACAATAATATTCGTGGTTCTCGCTATGTCTGCAATAAGATAGGAGTGAGGTTAGACACCCGCCCCATACTTGTGATAAGTGGTACCGTAATGTTTTTTATTGGTTTCTCCCAAAGGGAATTACCTCCTTATGGAAGTGCACCCTAGACTTGGGATTTGGTGCCATAGTAGTTGTTTGATTTTCCCTCATGGAAATTACCTGCTTGTATGGAGGTGCTCACTTGGGTGTGAGCCTTCCCCTACAAGTCCTCTTGTTATGCTTCATTTGCATTAGTTATTGAGATGGCATTAACTACCTCTATCAAGGCCTTGAAGTCATTCACACACTCTCTCTTCCTCTTTGCAACGTGGACGTCATCAAACTATGGTTTCTCTCCTTTCATCCTCTACACGCAAATGACTTCACAAATCCCTATTGAGTTGTTGACGGATTATTTATTGAGGTAATATGTAGTATTGCTTTTATTGTGGTTTGCTATAGCCTCTTGCTATGTATCTCTAACGAGGGTTGTATGGGGCATCTCCTCTCTCTTCTTCTATAGCTTGACTCGTCATTGGCTCTACCTTATGGTAATTCTTCAATGCACTAATAGGTGGTTTCTTTTCCCCCCTATCATGCTATATATTTCACTCGTTGCTCCACCACATACTCTTTCTTGTTTTTTGTCCTCCTATTGGAAGTAGATTATGAAAATTGGATTTTTCAAAGACGTCTTGGAGATTTCTAGCTTGGGGTGGGTGTGCACATCATCTTCAAGATGATGGCTAGGGTCATCCTCAACATTGATTATTGTGCTTTAATTTCTTCATCTTGTGACATGCTAACTTTCAGTCCCCTGTCAAAGTAACTTGTGCTCGATATATGGACAATCGTGCAGTCAATGTGTTTACCATCCCGATGAACTTTGCTAGACTATTGTTTTCCTAGTAGCCTTGTCCTAGCAAAAAGTCAAACCCAAAATTTTGAGGTAGGTAGAGAGATCTCTACATGCTTCTTGAATAGCAAAGAGCCATGATGCCGAACATTTGGCAGCTCTCATCAAGGCTAGCAATAGGCCTTGCCTTTGCATCATGATATCCTTGTCATGTTTCAACTTTGGATAGTTGTGCTAAAATTAATAAA
Source organism: Adiantum capillus-veneris (assembly GCF_014529385.1). NCBI lineage: Eukaryota > Viridiplantae > Streptophyta > Polypodiopsida > Polypodiales > Pteridaceae > Adiantum > Adiantum capillus-veneris. The sequence goes on from NC_140958.1 coordinate 110,495,493, forward strand.
ATGTAGAATTTAAATCTCTAATTTGACCGTACTTAATGGCAGTGATAAGCCCTTGGTACTACTCCCTTAAAGAAGAGAGTAATTTACCCCCTTCTTCGGTCATTCTTCATGCTTCGATGGAATGGCTTTGTGTATTCCAATCCCAACTGCTTTGAGTGTCCTACCTTGGCCTCAACCTCTGGCAGCTCCTGTAGGCAATGTTTCCTTGCGAAAAGCTTAAAAATTTTGAGCTTTGGATCCGAGAAAACACACTACGCATCAAGTTGTGCTTTGTGCTCAGTGGTGAACTTGAGGCTTGTGACAAACCAGGCGCTTTTGATTTTACTGCATTGCATGCCATGAACCTTGCCGAACCTCCTTGGCCGTGGTCTTGACTAGTGCTCCAAGGTGATGTTGTTTTGCATTATAGCAAACCCTCGCATGCATGCTTCTCTAGGCAAGAAGAATTTTTGGGACACTTCTCTTGCCAAGTTGACTGCCTCCAATTACCAAGCTTTGGAATACTAATTTTGTTGATGCATGAAACTGCTCTAAGTACTTCCATTTGCCAAGCATTCATATGCTGAGTCTTAGAATTCCTTGAGAGCATAAAGATCCGGGGCATGAACTCTAGCTTGTACGCATTTGTAGGGATGGGAATCACCCTTTGTGTGTGCTCAACCCTAGTAAGAACTCAAGTTTTTTTTTTAAACTTCATGGATGTCATGGCATGGTCGTCTGCAGGCAGGGAGCAAGCGGAAGAAAGAGGACACGTGGCCTAATGGTGCTTCCTCGTGAGCTCGTGCATAAACAAAAAGTGACAAGGATGGCATCATGCCTCCTTGACACCAAAAAGGTTTCCAATGATGCTCTTCACCTTTGTCCCCTCTTGTGTGCAAGGGCGGTTCGTGTTGCTCTGTGTTAAAACCTGCCATGCCTACCATGTAAGCCCCGTTTCTTGCGGGCTCTTCAAGCACGGCTTGGCACCTTGATAGAGAGAGAGAGAGAGAGAGAGAGAGAGAGAGAGAGAGAGAGAGAGAGAGAGAGAGAGAGAGAGAGAGAGAGAGAGAGAGAGAGAGAGAGAGAGAGAGAGAGAGAGAGAGAGAGAGAGAGAGAGAGAGAGAGAGAGATCCATGCACCACGATCTTCCCCTCCGAGAACTCCATGACCTTCCCTTATAATTGCTTTGATACCAATGTGAGAGACTGGGGATTAGCACATGCACATCTCCTCCCAACCATGCCGAATATAGGCCCTTGGCCTGCTAAATATAGGCTTCTTGTACTAGATGTGTCCTGGCCCTTGGCCCTATCCAATCTTACCCTAGGCCTGACAGCACTGTGCAAAGAAGAAGACGCCATAATCCTAACAAAATTTTGACAAAGTTTTAGCTATAAATTGATTAAAATTTCAATCAACAAACCCAATAGAAGCCCAAGAGAATGAATGGCAAGATAAAGAGATGTTCAAGCAATTATAGCATGAAATTCACGGGAAAATTTTGTCTATTTTCCTTATGTGAGGAACAGAATCTCAAATCCCAAATGTCATAACTCACTAGAATAATCAGTCTCTGCTAGTAGAGTCAAGAATCACAGTATCTCTCAATGCATACAGATCATGAACACATATGTCGAGCATCTATGTTGACTATCATACATGTCCTATGAAGAGGCCACGATAAGGGTAAATCTAGTGACCTAATCCAACCTTGCACAGGGAAACCCGTCCCCAAGTGTTCGGCTTAAAAAAACCTCATGCATGACCCTCACAAAAGGCTAAGCAATGACACGACTATAGTCAAGTATCAGAAATTACTATCTTTCAAGCCAAGTCTTGAAAATGGTCAGGAATTTCATACTAGCCAAGATGGCACCACAAATGCGTACACAGGTAGTATCCACAAGACCGTGCATCAAAGTAATCAACAATGCGCATAAGCAAGTGCAAAACCGCAAGATGCATTATCAACCATAAATCTACTCAATAATTGTAATCCAAGCACATATGTTTTCTTCATAAGCCATGCATATATTTTTGTTATGTATGCTCAAAATCCCCAAATAGATCAGCCACACATTGAGCAAATGAAGTATGCAATAAGCATCCCACTTTCAAAAAATGTTCACAATAGCATCAATAACTTCCAGAACACCTGTAGCCTGTTAGTCGATATCTCTCAAATCGTATGGAATTTGCAAAACCTTCCTTCTGTAAAGTTGTAGAGCAGGATAGAACTTGAGGAATGGACATGAAACGTGTTCATTTTTATAGATCAAAATAGCTATAAAAAATTGCAGCTATCCACTCACGACCTACAAGCAGTCTATCAATATGCACATCAAAATTGGTGCAAAATTTGGAAAAATTTCAAACTAAAAAATTGTAGACCACGACATTTGTACAAAGGATTGCAAAAATCAAGCTCAAAATCGCCTTTTTACTAAATCACATTTTTGTTGCAAAACAGACCTAGAAATTTTGCCTTCACTCCGGCTCTGATACCAATTGTTGATGAGTGCACAATGCAAAAGGGATACAAGGGCTGAGAGAGAGAGAGAGAGAGAGAGAGAGAGAGAGAGAGAGAGAGAGAGAGAGAGAGAGAGAGAGAGAGAGAGAGAGAGAGAGAGAGAAAGAGGTGTTTTTGGAGGAGCTTCTTCTCACACTATGTGTGAGCTCCTTATTGTTCTATATTATAATAACAAAGAATGAGATTAGGGTTCGCGAGTAGATAGTCTATGATGGTATTGGCCTAATGGCCTTTATCCCCAACAAGTTCAAAAGATTGTAACTTTAGAACTTTAAGAAAGGCATAAAAACTACCACTCCAAATCAATTAGAAGACTAGATAAAAGCAATACTTGGTGAAAATGGTCTCAATACCAGCAACTATTGAGCTAAAAGAGGAAGTACCCAAAGCTAGTAATAGTAGCGTGCAAGAATGTAGGTCCACAGGTTCATGCTAGGCAAAAGAGTTAGAAGAAAATTTAAAAGAAAAATCTCTAGTCAATATAAACCATGCAATCTTGTGAACCAGAATGTCAAATCCAGAAGGATCCAAATACTTTGAAGGCATCCGGCAATAGGTAGTAAAAAGGTAGTACAATAAAACAAGAGCTAGAAAAATCTAGTTGATTGGAGATCAAAGTAGTCCGTGTATGTAGCTCATGTCATGTAGAGGCTTAGAACGATTGCTTAAGCAAACAAGCAAATAGATTTGAACATTAAAAAAAATCAAACAATCACTAAGGTAGGATGGTTATCATCATCAATTTAAATGAGCTAGGATAGGTTGTTGGCTCATACCAAAGCAATAACAGTACACCCCAAAACTTCTTTTGAAGAAATTTGAGGAAAACTTACCCAAGGTCTAATAAGAACACTAAGCAAGAAAGCCCATATGTAATACTCATGGGGAAGTAGCCCCATCTTATAGAGTCAACTAGGCATTTTAGTCAAATAGTAGAGCCATAGTAAAGAAACATTTTGCCTTGGGAACATCTAATTTTCATAACCCCTATCATGTTTATATACAAGGACCAAAAAATTATGATCATTAACCATATCAAAAATCATGAGCAGAACTAGATTGATGAAGACAAGAGTGAAACATCTTAAAAAAGTGTTAAAAGTAGAAAAGACTAGTTACTTCATGTTGTTTTATGCAATCAAGTCATTCAAACACCAGGATCAATACTATGCCATGAGCACCAAGTACCAGGGCTTCTCCATATCATTAAGTATAGTACCCTTCCTTGTACACAAAAATCATCTAGTAAAGCAAAGGAGCCACCAATAGGGCATTCCTTGTTCAAACTTACACAAGTTATCCATGACAGTCTCCAAATGTGAGCAGATGTCATACGTGCCTTGCACAATGTGTATGTGCATGGATACATATAGTAGGTCATTGCAAACCATAATTGTGAGCTTATATCCTCTTATTGCCAAACCTGTGTGCCATTATCCTTGATACTAATACAATGGATAGTATTGTTGCAGGGAATAGAAGCCTTGCTTCGCAGAAATTTTGTCAAAGCACTTTGCTTTACACAGTAGATAATTTTTTTTTCAAATAAAATGTTAAAGATAGAAATACAAGTAGAGCTTGAAATTGTCTAATCTTGTTGTCCCTCTAGAGCACTTGCCTTTGCTAGAATGTGGCTCGTGTATGCTGAGAAATTTGAGATGTCGTCTGTACCTTGTATGCCCTCGGAGCTTGGTTCATACCAACCTCCAATAAAAAGCAGGTAGACATGTTGCCAAGTTTTCCCACGTTCAAATGCTATTAGCATATTCCAACTTTGGAAGCTTCTAGGTAAAATGCCCCAAAGTGAAACCTTTCTTCGCATAAGTTCATCAAGGAGATGAGACAAGATTGAGCGTGATTGCTCTTAGCTAACAAGTGCTCATGTTGACACACAAATTTCAAAGCAAAAGAGAATCGACATTTTTGAGAGGAACAGCCTTGCCAAATCATTTAGTTTATTGAGAATCATGAAATTGCCCAATATTAGAAGAGATAGCTCTTGAAGCTTAGCTATCAAATGTCATCGAGGCTTCCAAACTGCTTGACCAAAGAAACATTTGCTTGTCAAGATGGCATTGTAGAAAATCCTACAAAATGGAATAGGTTCAAAATCAAAACCCCTAGCATCAGAAGTCGGAGCATCATGTGGCATGATTGTGCTTTCAATGTACTTTGTGTACTGATTTTGCTTGCACTCTGGCAAGCTCTTGCTTCGGAGTGATTATGCATCTGCATATACATAGATATGGAGCAGTTCTCCTGGAAGCCTTGATTTTGTCCTTTGCTTGATAGCACAAGGAGAACATATGAAAGGGATATTGGCCAACTAAATCTATGGAGCCTTGCTCCTCTTTCTTGTATGACCAAAACTAGCAACAGATCTAGCCCTTGTAGCAAATAGTTACTTGCTAAAATCCATCCATAGAATCCTATAAGAAACCTTAGAAATGAAATAACATACGTTATGACGATAATCATTTATGACTACGTCAAGTTCAAAAAAAAAATCCATAGGAGCCATGCCCTAGCAAATTCGAAACTTTGAACTAGAGAGCAAAAGAGAGATTGTTGCCGTTTGCTTGAGTCGCAAAAAGAGTCAGCCATGCCGAACATCTTTGTACCCTTTAGAAAGTCTAGAAACACGCCTTGCCGTACTAATAGTTGCCAAGCATCCATGACCTCTATGGGTCAAGAGTTATCTCCTTGAGATACTGAAGCATTGCCAATTGACCTTGTCAAATTGCATGTTGTGTTGGGAATCATAAAAGTACCTTAGATTGCCCAACATGGAAAGGAAATAGCTCTAGAAACATAGCTATCAATTGTATCTAATGTCAAACCGTTCTTGATCGAAGCAACATTTTCTTGCCAAGCTTGCATTGGAGAAAATTCTGGAAAATTGAATAAGGTAAAAAGCATAAACAAAAAAATACCCGACTTACTGAATTGCTAGAATCAATACCCTTGGCATTGGAATTTGTATCAACCTTGCATAGATCCATGCTTGTTGTAGCTTGTTGATTTAATGTCCAATTGGAGCTCTTTGGCTACATAGAAGCCTTGCTTCACCCATGTTTGAACACATCTTAGTCTGCATCGTCACACTTGCTTGGCCTTCACTCTAAATTTTTGTGCCGCCAGCTTTTACCTTACTTTGCCAACATAAAATCTTGTGCATGTCGAAGCTCCAAAGCTTCGAGTGCTTCTTTTTGATACTACCATGGCCAATATGATGACCAAAACTGTAAACCCTATGGCAATTGTGTTGTTGATCCACTCTTATAATGCCATAGACTTTCATCCATTGTGGAGCTTGTTGGAACTTAAATTTGCTCGCTTCCAGAGAGCGAGTTCTCTCATCACTTCTTCTAGTACTAGCTAGAGTCTGAAACAATTGCTATGTTTGCTATGACCCCTTTCGATTGCTTTGAAGTATTCTGGATCAGGAATTGCAAGCTTGCCAAATCCTACAACTTCTCCTTGCATGAGCTTTTCAGGTTTTCCTTGCCATGCTCACACAGCTTGCTCGATAGCCTTGTCGAAACTCTAAAATGCCGACCTCCTCACTATCCCCACCCTTGTGCATGGGAACTATACCTTGTCAAGAAAACCTAACCTAATTCCACTTTAAGTGACCTTGTGTGTGAACATATTGCAGCCGTGGAGGATTGCATGTCGTTGCGCAGAAGGAGAGAGAAAGGGCCTGCCACTTGTAGAGACGCTATCAATACAAGGCGGCCCTCTGAGTAGTTTTTTCTCCCATGCCGTTGTGATCCCATAGAGTCCATCCACAATCGGTTTTGTGGTAGCCAAATTCCAACTATTCTTCCCTTCCAAGTGGTGGTTCCCACCATGCGATGCTCTCTGCAGTTTCTTCATCTTCTTCTCCTCCATGCAAGCGACCAACCCCATGTCCGGGCTCTTTGTCAAGTCTTGACTTCTTTGTATCCAAGGGTCCATGCCCACGACTTCATGAGCTCCTTCACGGCCCAAGGTCACAACTCCTTCACAGCCCCCAAGGTCGCCATGAGGGGGGGGGGGGGGAGAGAGAGAGAGAGAGAGAGAGAGAGAGAGAGAGAGAGAGAGAGAGAGCATGCACCATGCCAGGCCCTCCATGCCTTGTTGCCCTTCTCCCTCTTTCCTTGAGCTCCAATATTAAAAAGGGAAATGGACCATGCAACTCTTCACCCATCATCGCTATATATAGGTACATAGCCTGCTAAAATATAGCACCTCTTGACAGCAAGTCTGTCCTAGTCCTTGGCCTGCTCGGTCTTACCCTAGGCATGACAAGGAAGGCCTTGTGTTTAGGGTGTGTGAGATGTTGCATCAAAGATAATACTTATACACAAAAAAATGCCATGTTCAAAAGATGACTGACTCCAGACAATACTGAAGTATGTGCACATAATTGATTCTATTTTTATTCTTCTTTGTACAATATGGTTAAAATGTCATCACATTCTAATGATCCTACACATGTGTTTATGTGGATGAAAAAAGCCCTCATCTTCAACGATGAATTGTAGATAAGCCAAGTCTCTCTAAGCCACGATAAAATTCTCACTTGCATCCATGTAAACAAGACAATAAATTCATTAGCTTTGGGTACATTTTGCACGTATCAAAGAACTTGTGAGCTGTGATCTATGTCCAACTTAAAAATTATTAGTTTAACTAGCTTTCTAATTTAAATAAGATTTTGCATTGAGTAAAGATATACCCTTTCTTACCAAACCAAGAGTTGCTTGAATAGATGAACATCTTTCCCGTTAAACAATAAAACTAAAAATATAAATAGTTTTGTCTTTACTCAAAGTATAGAGAACCATCAATAGGTGATCTCTCCTTTTGATGGAAAAGGCTTTTTCAAATTATTTTAAAAAAACTTTCTCTTTTATCGTTTAAATATGTGGAGTATATTTTTTTAAAGATATTTCTTCAAAGGATATTTCTTTAAAAGAATTTTATTGCTCTGTGTTGTCTAAAAGAGAAAAATAGTTTTCCTAAAACCACTATTCCCTTTGTGTTCAAATTTGGTCATCTTTATCCATCAAAGCTTTATGTTGACTCAAAAGAAAACTACGCATCTTTATGCACTCTTTGAGTAGTATCGAGCAATAATCAGAGCATTCATCCGATCTTTAATACATCCTTCCAATCAAGAGGTGAAAAAACATCTAATGTAGTGTTTTGTACAACGACTTTCCAAAATTAAAAAAAAATTCTTCTACCAATCCCTCAAAGGGCTTGATAAAGTAGCCTTATATCATGCTTATTGTTATATGCAAACATTGTTATCATGTTATATCATGCTTATTGTTATATGCAAACATTGTTTAATCAAGTGTTGTAAAAGAAGTCAAACCCTATGCTTGGCAATCCCAGCCAACAAACCTTATGGCAGTTTTCTTAGAGTGGAAACCTTAGAGTAGAATATCATCAAAGAAAGAATGAAAAAGCATCAATAGTTCAAAGATTTCTAGTTAGCTCAAAAGAGTTGGTAAATTAGAACTTTAGGAAAGGCTAAAAAATATTATGTCAAAGCAATCAAAAGAGTAGATAGAAGCAATACTCAATGAACATGGTTTCAAGACTAGGAATTATCAAGCTAAAAGAGGAAGTACCTATAGCGAGTAACAATAGCCAATAGGATTGTAAGTATAGAGGTGCATGCTAGGCAAAATATTTAGAAAAAAAGTTAAAAGAAAAATCTCTCGTTGATATAAACCATGTAGCTTTGTGAACTAGAATGTCCAAACCCTTTAAAGGCATTTGACCATAGGTAGTAAAAAGGATAGTGTAAGGTAGTACAAAAAATACTAGAGCTAGAAAACTTTAATTTGATTGGAGAGCAAACTAATCCGTGTATGTAGCTCACGCCATGCAAAGACTTAGAAAGATTGCTTGACATAAAGCAAAATAGAAAATAGGTTTGAACAATAAAAATTCAAGTAATCAATAGGTTTGACTTAGGAGGGTTTTCATCCTAGCTAGGATAAATTATAGGGTTTGTTGGCTCATATCAAAGCAAGAACAATACACTCCAAAATTTCTTTTGAACCATCAAGTCCAAAACCATCATAAAGGGTTTTCTTCAACCACCATGCAATACAACTAGGAAACTTATGATCAAATTTATTAACAGCTTTGAAGTTGAAGTTATCGTATCCGATTTTTACTCTAAAAGAGACCAACTACTTTGTATTGGTTACCACAAACACCAGTCAATTCAAGGGAAAACCTAGTCTGAGGTAGCAAGGTTTCCATATGCCCTTATGCAAATGACTTCATGTATAGGCCAATAGCCCCTCAATATAACAAAAGACCCTTAAAAAAACATCCCTTTCAAAATCCAATTAAACAAATCATTAGCATCCCACAACAAGTGTAATGGAAATGGCCTATGAACTTTGAGAGTAGCGGAATTAGGAAATTAGGTGATGCACTTTTGTGAGATTATTTTGTGAGCATAGCGGGTGAACTTAATTGATGGTAGCAACATAAACATGGTACTTAGTTAACTTGGCATGAACAATACTTTTGCAAGAGAGAGAGTTTAGAGAACATGACAACAGTTGAGGACCGGATTCATACGCAGCCGGTCCCTTCTCCGGTAAAAGAGATAAAGCCATAGTCATTAGTCAATTTGTGTTAGCGGGCAGAGGATCCCTTTTTAACCTACGACATCATTCCAAGATGGATGACTAATCCATTTGGTGCTTAGGAGACATAGCTGCCGCAAGCACGTCTGCTCTTTAGTCCATTTCATCCTCCCAAGTAGAGTGAAAAATTCTACATGGTGTTTGAGAGACGTCGTCATCACAAACATGATTCTTAGTATGCATACTACTTAAATTTGTGCACAATAAAAAGGGAACTAGTCTTATAAGACAAAAATATTTTTCATTTAAAATGCATTTTCATATGCTTACTCTAGTGCAGCATTGTAAGCATTTACAAGGTTCATATTATCCTTAAGCTAGGTTCCTTGCATCCATTTAGCATCTTTAAAAGGATAATTCTTTAACTTAATAAGATATCATCAGATAATCTTACCATTTCTTAATACCTTGTCTTTATGTCATAGGATGGACTCAGATTGAAGTACTTCTTCTTGATCTTCGATTTTTGGAGGGCCTGCAACTATTGCTTCTTTTGGTGGTGCTCCTTTGTAAGGCTTACGTAGGCTCTCATGGAAAAACATTGTGCAGCATGAGCCAACGGTTGGGCAACTTTAATTGATAAGCCATCTCATTGATTGGCTTATGAATTTAAAAGGACCATAGTATCTTTTTGCTAGTTTAGCATAATACTCTTGGTGGTCCAAAGTATTCTTGCCCGTAGTATGCCTTAGATGAGCCTTGAGAAACTTTAGCAAGACCCAATCATTTTTCTTAAAGGCTAAGGCTCTTCTATGCTTATAAGCAACCCTTTTTGCCTTCGCTTTGAGATGGATATAACCTCTTTAATCTTTGGAAAAGATTATTGTGAGTCTCGGCTATATTTATCAGCAGTGAAGATATTCCCATGTACTTTAAGTAGTAAGGGACTTTTGGATCTTCCCTCTTTAGCCTCAAAAGGTGCTTTCCCCATAGAAGTATGTACAATGTCATTGTACGCATACTCCATAAGAGGTAGGTACTTCTCTCATTGAGAACGTTGATTCACTTCCATGACATAGGCTATTAGTAGATCAAGAATCGTTAGATTAGTTATTTCACTTTGGTCATCCGTTTGTGGATGATAGATCAAAAGAGAAATTTAATCTACTTCCTAGATCTCAAAGAGACCCTTCTAGAAATTATTGGTCATTCTAGGATCTTTGTCCGACACTATGGATGTTGGAAATCCATGATACTTGAAAATTTGAGATCTAAAGAGGGTTGCCATTTGATTTGCCTTAATAGTCTTTTTGATAGGCATAGAGTGTGTTTCTTGCTAGCTTGTCGACTAAAATAATCCAAGTTGCTTCCCTCGATCAAATTTCAACTTTTAGTATACCACGCATTTTGAAACATACTCTTGTATGTTTACTTTTCATGGTAGACCAACAAAAATACAGTTCTACTCCTTGAAGAGTAGATTATGGATTCCCTTTTTGCCCCGCGTAAGGAGAAGTATGGGATTCATACATGACTTTCTTATTGTATGGGTGAGTAACACATAGCCTATTGCCGTTTGGAAGATAACCATCCTTCAAGGTAAATGGTTCTTTTTTCTTCCCTAATGCAAAGACTGTAATTACATATTTAAATTCTCGGTCAGTAGCATACTCATCTATCATAAAAGATAGATCATTGTGAGTTGCTATTGACACCACATTTACCCTTGGTCGTTGTGAAAGTGCATCGACCGCTTGATTGTGCTTGCCAACAATGTGAGCAATATGAAATTTAAATTGTAAAAGAAAATTTGCCCACCTCATTTGTTTGTCGGAGAGCTTGGTTTGTGTCATGAAGTTCTTGAGGCTTTGTGATCCATTCATAGGATAAATGGAGTCCCCAAGAGATAGTGTTTCTACGTGTTTAAGGCATATAGAATAGCTAGTAGCTCTTTTTCGTATTTGCCCAATACTCACTTATCGAAGTCGAGTCTTTGACTCTCATATGCTATGGCATGCCCTTCTTGAAGCAAAATAGCTCGAAGGCAATCACCACAAGCATCACATTGGACCTCAAATGTCGTTGAGAGATATAATAGTGTGAGTACACATTGGGAGATAAGCTTCTTGCTATTTTGCAGTCCATGAATACTTAACATCCTTTTTTGTTAGATCATGTAATGGACACACATACCTACAAAGCTTTGTACCTCCTGTAGATTCCTTGGATTAGGCCATCTTTTTATTACCTCTAACTTTGTTGCATCCATATGGGTGCCATCTTTATAATGTGACCTAAGTATTGAATCTCTTGGAGGAAAAAATCACTTTTCTTTTGATTAATGAAAAGCTTATTCTCTCTCACAACTTGAAAGATTACCTGGAGGTGTCGCTTGTACTCCTCAAGATAATTTGAATGGCGTGAAGATTTTTGTCCATCATGAGTTTGAATGCGTCTGGAGAAATTGTCAGGCCAAAACTTGTAACTTATCAAATAGATCTTCTACCCACGGCACGGGAAAGCTATTTTTTATAGTAATCTTATTTAGTGCTCTATAGTCGATACACATGTGATATGAGTTGTCTTTCTTTTGCACTAAAAGCAATGGTGAACAAAATGGAGAGGAGCTAGACCTCACCATCCCTTTTTCCACCAATTCATGCACTTGCCTCATGATCTCCTCTTGTTGAGCTTGTGAAACTCGATAAGGAGGCTTGTTAGACAGTGAGCTTCCTGATAGAAGATCAATTGCATGGTCATCATCCCTCATTTTACAGATATCTCACTAGGGATGTCATCAATGAAAATATCTTGGGATCCATTTAGGAAATTAGACAAATTTAATTCCTTTTGATTCCCTTTATTGCAAAGATATGACGTTCCCCAACTCATTAGCATCTATGTACATGCTCTCTTCCCTGTAGGTGAGATAGATTCTCCTTTCAGGGAACTTCATGTTGGAAGCCATGCGGTTAAACCATGGTGCCCCAACGATAACATTCTCATGTTTGAGAGGGGAGATGAAGAAATCCTTTTTGTCCACATAACTTTGGACATAAAGACTTAATTTTCCAACTAAGGAAGTAGCTGAGACGTCTTGTTCCTTGATAGTTCCATTGGCTTTCAATGCATCTCCCATCTCGTGGGCTTGTATGTCTAGCTTAGTGGTCAACTCCGTGGGTATGAAGTTGTGAGTTGAACCAGGGTCAAACAAAATAAAGGCATCATGCTCTTCCATCTTTCCCCAAGCATAGGAAAGGAGAAATCCATGGCAATGAGTATCCTCTTTTGGAGCTTCAAACATAGAGGCTCTAGGAGTCTCATTGCGGGCATTTCTCTTGGGGCATGAACGATAACCATGGCCTTGCCCTCCACACTTAAAACATTTGTGGTCTTTACGAAAATCTTCTAGCTCTTTAGGAGAGAGTTTATATTTACCTTTGTAAACTCCCTTCTCCTTGGACCAATTGTTGTTGTTGTTGTTGGAATAGCCTTGGTAAGAATTTTGGGCATTGGTTTTCCCCTTGGCATCACTTTTCTCTTTATTTTCCATGGGCTTGACATTCCGCCTAGCCCCTTGTTGGAAATTGATGCGCAAAGCAACCATGGTGTGGTGGATTACTTTGGTGATAGAACCAGGCCGTTGAGAGTTGACATACTCGGCCATCTCTTTGGATAATCCCGCACATAATTGTTGCTTTTGCTCGGCAGGGTCTATCTTTTGAAAGATAGTAGCCTTGAGATGGAAATCCCAAAACTTGTCCACATATTTGTGGATAGACTCATGAGAGAGAAGCTTTAAACTTCACCATTTGGTAAGCACTTTTTCCTTTGCATCACTTGCAAGGAATTGCTTCATGATGGAAACTCCTAGAGTTTTCCATGTCTTTGGGGCTTCGTTGTTGCCATGAAGGCTAGCCCACCATTGACAAGCCGATTTTCGGAAGTGCATAGCTACATGGCTTAGCTTGGAGGACTACGTGAAGCCCTCATTTCCAAAGGCCACATCAAATTGCTGGATAAAGGCCAATACTTTGTCAGTAGCACCAAAGGTGCCATCATAGGTGAGAAAAGAGATACTCTTTCCTCCCTCTTTGAACTTCTTGAGCTTTTGTGACCTTCGCCATGCAAGATAAGATTTGTGCTGTCCTCGCCTCTTGCATTCTGTAGGAGAATAACTATTGCTTTCGTCGGAAGAGGAGAAAGGTGAAGAAGAAGGAGAAGAGGGTGACCTCTTTCTTGTCCTTTTCATCCTTTGTTTCATCTCTTCCCTTTTTGAAGTGATGAGGAGAAGGAGTATGGGTTAACCGTTTCCTCTTGGGAGGAGTTGGCGATCGTTTAGACCTCCATCTTTGTGGAGCCACATCTTCCGAGGAACTTAGGGATTCATTACTTTCTTGATCTTTGGATTCCTCCTCTCATATGGGAGAGAGTCTTCTTTTAGGGGTCTCTTCAAGAGGCCTCCTAAGCTCTCTCTCCTCTTGGAGAGAAAAGGAAATCCCATAAGCACGAAGTTGCTGAGTAACTTCGGCTTGCAAAGCGGGGTTGTTAATAGCTTGTTGCAACCTAGTAACAAGATAATTAACAAACATGGGGGCATCATCATTAGCACCTTCATGTGCAAAATCAAAGTTATCAATATTCATTCTACTCTCTTGGTTATTGTCAGCCATGTTAATTAAACTTATGTGTTTACTTAGTGTATGCTTTGGCAATTCAAAACCTTAGTTGCTACTCCTTTTAGTCTTTGAAAATAGGCACTTAAGTATCTACACCCACGGCTCGAATTGGTTAATTATAGAGAGTAGTGGAGTGAGTCTAACATAGCGAAGTTGCCGAGGGATAGCTCCTTTTGGACTTCTTAAAGCTCAATAATGGTAAAGCCGTAGGAAAGTCTAAAAAGACTCCATTATTAAGACCAAATCTCCCAAGGTGTGCACCATATCCCACATAGTGGGCTCAACAAAACCGATAATAGATCCCATTCCTACTTACCCTAATATAATTAACAAAATGAACCATTAATAGGCTACTTAAGGACCTCTCTTCTTAAGCAAGAAAAGAAAAACCAAATGCTCTGATACCAATGTAATGTAAATGGCCTATGAACTTTGAGAGTAGCAGAATTAGGAAATTAGGTGAAGCACTTTTGTGAGATTACTTTGTGAGCATAGCGGGTGAACTTAATTGATGGTAGCAACATAAACATGGTACTTAGTTAACTTGGCATGAACAATACTTTTGCAAGAGAGAGAGTTTAGAGAACATGACAACAGTTGAAGACCGGATTCAATGGATCCTGTCCCCCCTCCAATAGGCATTTGTATTATAGTTTCTCCCATCAAGAGAGACTTCGTACAATACAATCTTTGTGTTCCTTGTGACCTAGGTGATGCAATGAACTTTGTAGAAAGCATTAACTATCCCAAGCCTCAGTCCCAAGGCCTCAAACACCTTCGAAGGTGGAGAGAGCTACCGGGGAATGAGGATAGGGAAGAGGAAGAAGAAACATTCCATAGGAGAAAGAAATAGTTCCTCACTTATCATCACTCTTCTTGCTAGCATACATAATAGCATAGTAATGAAGATGGAGAAGATGGCAAGCTTAAGCATTGAAACATGGCTCTTGGTTGGATTTGCATTCCATAGCCAAGAGTGTTGATGTAGGCTCTCGCTTCTCATAAGCTTGGAGAAGGAGGTGGAGTTCCTCAACTTTCACCAAGTGAGAATGAATCCACAAAATGAGTGTGTGTGTGTGTGTGTGTGTGTGTGTGTGTGTGTGTGTGTGGTGTATATCCCCCCAGCACCCCCCTTGCTTGCTTGGGGCGAGTTGTAGCTTTTACACATGTTTCAAGCTCATTGGACCCCTCTCCCCCCTAGCCAAGCACATACAACATGCATTCAAGTACATGGGTAGTCTTTGGACAAGTGTCCTCCTTACCCCTTAGAGAGAGAGAGATTGGAAATATCTAGATATTTGTTGGATGGAACTAGAAGCTCATTGGACCCCTCTTTAGCCCAACCAATAGCATTCAAGCACACCATGTGGTTAAGCATCGGGGGAGTCTGACATGTGTCCCATGTGCCCTTTGAGAAAAGGGGTGCCCTTTGGGTGAGTGGAAGGTTAAGTAAAAAGTTCTCCTAACTTTGGGACTTTCATGCATAGGAAGCTTTTCAAGCACCTTCCTCATTAAGTTTGTAGGGTTTCTTTTTTACTCAAGCACCTTACCCCCCATGCATGAGAAGCTTCTCAAGCACCTTCCTCATTAAGTTTGTAGGCCTCTTTTTGACTCAAGCACCTTACCCCCCATGCATGAGAAGCTTCTCAAGCACCTTCCTCATTAAGTTTGTAGGCCTCTTTTTGACTCAAGCACCTTACCCCCAATGCATGGGAACCTTCTCAAGCACCTTCCTCATTAAGTATGACAAGTACCTCAAGTACCTCAGTCATCAAGCATGACAAGCACCTCAAGCACCTTAGTCATCAAGCACGACAAGCACTTCAAGCTTAGGTCGGGTTCCCACCTCAAGCTCAACCCTGGCTTGCCTAAGGTCAAAGGACTTTTAACACTAACCATTGGAGGTCTTTAATGAAGCTAACCCTAAGGTCTTTTAAGCTCCATTAGATGCACATTGCTCTTTGATAGACTACCTTCTTTTGGACCCCTATTGAGATGTAACCATCTCTTCTCTTGGTCCCTTTTGAGGTAAGTTTAGAAGCACTTATTGCACATTGCTCTTTGATAGACCATCTACTTTTGGACCCCTATTGAGATGCAACCATCTCTCCTTTTGACCCCCTATTGAGGTAGGTCTAGAAGCACATGTCTCTATTCTAACTCTTGTTCTCGATTATTCTCCCACATTAAATGATCAGTTTAATATGAGAAAATCATTTGGTAAAGTTAGAGATTAGATTTTATGACAACAAGTGTAGGTATCAAGACGGCCCTAGTATAACATATCCAAGCAAGGTGCAAATATTAGTAGTCATGCTAGAGCTATGAGCTAGGAGAATGTAAGGGCCAACATCATCATTTAGACCAAATTTTCTGTATGCAATTCAAAGTGCAAGAAACATAGCAAGAATCTAAGCCCCTCAAGTACCAAGAACAACCAAGCTCATATTTAATTAGCCATCAGAGCACACTAGAGTCAAAAACAACATCAACCATTTATTGTAAACCTTGTTAGGAGGTCACAACCAAGTTTGTTAAGGCCAGGATCAAACCTAGATTGGTAGCACAAAAAATCACATGTATGCTTTAAGCAATGTCCATATTATTCACTATTTTTGTGCAAAATCCAAGATGGATGTTTTTCCCTTTTCAATCTCCTCTCAATCAGTTGTCTTGAATTTCTAACTGGCTCAGGGTTAGACGGAGACACACTTTCCTTGAACACTAGGCCATAATGGATATTTTCCTTGTAGACACGAAGCTGCATTACAATGTTCAAGTCACGGATTGAAGATTGTGTTTGCGGGATGTTGATATAAATGAAAGGAATGCTCTAACCACTGACATTGTGTAACATGAGAAATTAAACAATGTCGTCTAAAGGTTTCATTCCTTCCTCTCATTGTCTTCTATTTTGTGTCCATTTCATCACGTAGATCATGGATCGATTTCCCTAGGTGTCCTTCATATTGAGCGTAGCAGGTGATACACATCCTGGTATATTCCTATCCATTGTGTTTTTATGTGGATGCTTAGTATTTTCAATTTTGAGACCTTTGAACTTTTTGATGGTTTTTAATCAAAGCCATGCTTTTGGTGTGTACTTTCGTCATACAACATAAAAGTTGTTAGGACTATTCGCAAACACTATAGAATATGGGTGTACGCACATTTGATTGTTGGGAGCACCTCACAATATCTTAGGCATCGAAATACTTTGGATCTGTTTATCATTAGGATGTGTAAGATATCAATGGCGGATTGTTATTGGAAGGATAACATCATTTGAATTTGTGTATTCTCGGTGTAAGCCTCTTAATACATATACTCTTGCTAAGGTTGTTTTGCATGATAGGTGTGAGTCTATCCTACTCATCTATATCAAACGACCACCACATTTTGCATGGATCTAAGGTATTAGCCACCATGCAAAGCAAATTGCAACCTAATGTGTTCTTTCTTTTGAAAGAGAGGGAGAGAGAACTTTTGCTCAAGCTTGGAAAGTTGTGGCATTAGTAAGCTTTTTTGTCAATTCCGTGAGTCCATGATGTTGTAGCATTCTCTCCCTCTCTCACCTTTTGCTTAAGTGGGGGTCCAATGAAAGGCTATGAAGCTTATTGTGCTACATGCCACTCTTAGGCTTGGCACATGCATCCGTTCTTGAAGACGCTGTTGGGATTCAGGCCAACTGGCCGGACATCCCACTTACTACTAACCCATCTACTAACTTAACCATTATACACTTATTTCTTTAATACAACAGAATACGGAGCTACAAAACAGGATAACGTTGTTGTGCGCTCCACCCAAAGCATGTCTCTCTCTCTCTCTCTCTCTCTCTCTCTCTCTCTCTCTCTCTCTCTCTCTCTCTCACTTGCATGCGCACACGCTTCCCGCGACACCTTCAACTGGTATCAGAGCAAGGTTTGTGCTTGCCGTTTTTCGCATCCGCGCGTGCGTGCACTTTCAAAAGTGCAAACAGATTTTCGATTTCGGCATCGACAAATTCAGTGTTCCGAGAGCGTTCCAGTAGATGTACTGGGTTTTTACCCCCCTTTCAAAGCTGCTCATGCGGTCAAAAGCTTCATTCGAGCTACACTTCAGGAGTTGTATTTTTCAACTCCACTTTTGCTACAGCTACAGATATAAGTATAGGACACAGGTGCAGGTTGTTCAGAGACTATTTTGGGATGGTATATAGCCGTTTTATGGCTATTATGTGTTATTGAGATGGTGTTTATGGGCTGATTAGGAGCACATTTTGGTATCGACATTGTCTCGAGTTTTTCAGGCATCCATCTCCTCACAGGCTCTTGTAGGACATCCAGGTTTCTTACAGGTTGTAGTGTTTTGCATCAGTACAGATTTCAGTGGGAGTACTTGATGTTTGTTTGGCACTTTTGATAGTGCTTGAGCTCTTTTGAGAGCGGTTTTACTCTCTGTAGGGATTCGTTTACTGCTTGCATATTTTGTTTGGCGCCTGTTTGAGTGCGTATACTGCGCCTTGCAGTATTGTTGACAGTGGATGTACGTTGAGTTGCAGAAACTACCATATGTATCTTTTGTGGAGCCAATGTGGCTTGTTTCTAGCAGTCCTAACCATTTTTGAGACTCGGTTCGGAGGCCCTTTCTGAGACTGGGCTGGTTTCTTGTCTGCATAACCTTTTGTGAGGGTCGATAGCGTGAGGTTTTCTTGAGCTGGGGGATTCTCGAATGTTGAGATCCTTTCGGTGATACAGGTTGTTTGAGTACCCCTTTTTTCGTGGCCTCGCCATAGGACATGTATAGAGAGGGCCAGGAGAATTTGACGCTGTGTTGGCAGTCTTGGGTCAGCTTTTGACTTTTTATGCATAGTTAGTGGTTGATGTGCCTGTCTTATGCTTTGAGAGCATTACTTTTGATGCGTTACTGATCTCTTGTGACAGTTTTGGATTGAGATTCTGTCAGTTTTTCTGGGGAAACTTTGTCGAATTTTTCCCAGAATTACCAGTGTTTATCGCCATATTATCTTTAGCTTGCAGCCATGTCATCTAGTGGTGAAAAGGATATTTTCAATATCTGGAAATTGGATGGGACGAATTTTGCTATCTGGAAAGAGCAGATTATTCAAGATGTTCTTATACAAAAAGGCGAGCTGGATCATGTCATGGAGCGCCCAGAGGGCGAGTATACAGATGTTGAGTGGGAGAAACTTGATGATAAGGCCAAATCTACCCTCCGTTTTCATTTGGTCGAATTTGTGTACTTTACTATAGTTGGAGAAAGGACTGCTACAGATGTATGGGATAAGTTGTGATCCAGTTATGAGAACAAAAGTGCCACTAATAAGATTTTCTTGATAAAGAAGCTGTTTGACATTTGTATGAAGGAAGAGGGCACTATTTCTACTCATATTAATGAGTTCTATTTCTACTCACATTAATGAGTTCAATATCATTTTCACTCAGTTGACCACTCAGGGGTTTGGTCTTCAATGAGGAAATCAAATGTATATTCCTGTTATGCAGTTTACCCTCATCTGGGATACGTTTTGTACTGCGATTAGCAACTCAGCACCTGGTACCGGTCTAGTGTACAATGACGTCCTTGGGAGTCTGTTTACCGAGGAGATTTGCAAGAAATCTCTCGAAGGCAAGAAGTATGGTGATGCGTATGTTGCTAGTGATAGACAGAGGGGTCGCACTCAAAGTCGTGCCAAAAGAAAGGAACGTGGGGGCTCACGCAGTAAGTCTCGGGGTTCTATGCGTAATGTCGAGTGATATCACTGCCATAAAAAAGGGCATGTGAAGAAGGATTGCAGGAAATGGCAACAAAGCAAGAAGGATAAACAATCCGGTGAAACTTCTAAGTCTGATGATTCAAACAAGGGGAAAGAAAAGTTAGAGGAGATCAATGTGCTAGAGTCTTCAAATGCTCCTATTGTAGAGACTCTTCCAGCGATTGTTATGCCTCTTACCTCTGATGTATTGGTCTTCACAGCAGATCTACCTGTCGAGGCTCTTGTTACAGAAGATGTGCAATATGCACAGAATTGGATAGTAGATTCTGGTGTGAGTTTCCATGTGACACCACATAGAGAGTGGTTCTCTACTTATTCTCACTCTTGTGGTAAAGTGAGACTTGGTGATGCTTATGAACTAGACATTGAGGGTGTCCAAAATGTCAAATTGCATCTAAGGAATGGCACGCACTTTACTTTACGTAATGTCAGACATGTGCCCAAGTTGACTAAAAGCTTGATTTATGTTGGTCAACTTGATGATTTGGGCTACAACACCACATTTGGCAATGGTTTGTCGATAGTACGCAAAGGTAATCTTGTTGTACTTAGAGGTCAGAAGCATGGTACCTTGTATTTCATGCACGTGTCAGATGTTGTCATGATTACATATCTATAGCCGAGCTGCCGTCTACTGAGTTGTGGCATTGCCGGCTAGGTCATATTAGCCAAAAAGGAATGAGAACTCTAACTCGTTTTGGCTACTTACCTGTCTTGTCTTATGTTGACTTTCCTGTTGTGAGCACTATATCTATGGCAAACAGACTAGGTCCGTGCACTTACCATTGGGTCAAAAGCGAGCTGAACCTCTAGATTTAGTACATACTAATGTTTGTGGTCCTATGTCAACCAAATCTCTAGGGGAGGCCATCTATTTTGTGACATTCATAGATGACTCTACTCGAAAGGTGTGGGCATATCCCTTGAAACATAAGGATCAAGTTCTTCCTGTGTTCCAATTTTTTTTGGCACTTGTTGAGAATCAGTCTGGCAAGAAACTCAAGAGGTTGCAGACTGACAACGATGGAGAGTATGTCTCCAAGGAGTTTGACAATTTTTGTGCTAAAAGGGGGATTAAAAGGCAGTTTACTGCACCATACACACCAGCTCAGAATGGAATTGTTGAGCGCATGAATCGTATGATTTAGGAAAGCGTCACAACCATGCTTTCTAGGGAAAATCTCACACAAGGCTTTTGGGCAGAAGCCGTCTTGACCGCAGTGCATATTATAAATTGTTCCCCTAGTACGCCATTGAATTATGAGATTCCAGAAGAGTTATGGTCTAAACGTATGCCGCACTATGACCATCTACGTTTTTTTGGTTGTCAAGCTTCTGCTCACGTGCCTAAACAACTTCGACAAAAGTTTGAGCCAAAGTCACCCAAATGTATTTTCATTGGATATGGTGCAGATGGAGAGACGGGATATTGTATCTAGCACCTGGAATCTTGTCGAGTCATCCATAGTTCATATGTGACCTTCAATGAGTCGAAGATGCATAAACAACCTATCAAGGAAATAGAGGTTCGGAGAGTCACTTTTGAGGATGTTGCCTCAGAGACAGTGAGATCAACTCAGCGGGCTAGTGATGTACCTTCCACTATCAATGCTCTAGAGGGAGCGGGAGCGCATAGCAATGATCAAGGAGTGAGACGGTCTACTAGAGTCTCTCGTCCACCTTCGCATTTCGAGCCAGGTCTTGATTACATCATGTTGACCGATTGCGGTGAGCCAAGCTGCTACCAAGAAGCCATGATGACGGATGATGTGGTGAAGTGGGAGCAGGCTATGAAATCTGAGTATAATTCGATTCTGGCTAATGACACTTGGGACTTGGTAGAACTGCGAAATGATGCGAAAGCTTTACCTTGCAAATGGGTGGTGATCCAAATCCAAAGTACAACGCTAGACTTGTAGCCGAAGGGTTCAAATAGCAAAACGGAGTCGATTTTGATGAAATCTTCTCGCTTGTGGTCAAGATGACAACGCTTAGAACCGTACTTGGTCTTGTAGCAATTGAGGACATGGAACTTGTCCAAATGGATGTGAAGACAACATTTCTTCACGGGGATCTAGATGAGGATGTTGACATGCAGCAGTCTAAAGGGTTTGTTCAGGAGAACGCATCTCGTGAGGAGCTAGTATGTAAGCTCAAAAGGGCACAGTGTCATAAATTTGATGCATGTATGAGGTCTCAAGGATATAAAAGAAGCAAAGAGGATCACTGCTTGTACACAAGAAATCTAGATGATGGCTCGATGATCATTCTAGTTTTGTATGTTGATGGCATGCTTATAACTAGGAAATCTATTGCGGAAATTGCCAACTTGAAGAAAACACTTAGCAATAATTTTGCAATGAAAGATTTGGGAGATGCTACACACTTTCTTGGCATGTGAATCAAAAGAGATTGCAAACGTCATATTCTTGAGTTATCTCAGGAAACACACATTGAGAAAGTTTTGCAGCGTTTCAATATGCAGGGGGGAAAGCATTGAGTACCCCAATGCAGGCATTCTTGAAACTCAGCAAGGAAAATGCACTTAAATCTGATGCTGAGCGAGCTGAAATGGCTAAGGTACCATATTCTTTGGCAGTGGGCAGTCTCATGTATGTTATGGTGGCCACAAGACCAGACATTGCTTTTGCAGTGGGAGTGGTGAGCCGATATATGGAAAATCCTGGAAGCAAGCATTGGGAAGCAGTGAAGCACATTCTTAGGTACCTCAAAGGTACGGTCAACATGTGTTTACGCTTCGGGAACAGTGATGCATCCATTGTGGGCTATGCGGATGCAGACTATGTGGGTTGTGTTGACAATAGGAGATCGACATCTGGCTATGTTTTCATATTTGCTGCAGCAGCAGTATCTTGGAGGTCATGTCTTCAAGATTGTACATCGTCTTCCACTACGGAAGCAGAGTACGTTGCATTGTCGGATGCAAGTAAAGAGGCTGTATGGTTATCTCGCTTGGTCAAAAATCTTGGCATTGATGAGACTCCAGTGATATATTGTGATAGTCAGAGTGCTCTTGCATTGGCAAGGAATCCCGTGTTTCACTCCAAATCGAAACACATTGAAGTCAGGTATCATCTCGTGAGAGATTTCTTGGCCAAAAGGCTCATTGATTTGGTCAAGGTACACACTGACGACAACCCAACATATGCTTTGACGAAAGGCTTAGCTTTGGAGCGGTTTACACATTGCAGTGAGTTGATGGGTATGTTAGGAAATAAGATGTAGCTAAATAGATAATTGAGTAGATTACTTAATGGAGAGAGACATATTTATATACACGAGATTATAGAGTAGAGAGAGAGAGAGTACACACGATATACGTGGTTCACCCAATGTGGGCTACGTCCACGGGAAAGCAGCCACTCAATGGCTTTAGTACTTCAAAACAAGAAGTAGTTTACAAAGGGATTATACCCTTAATGGAGCTCCCGCCTTGCTTCACTCTCACCACCTCACACTCACCTTGTTGCATCAACTTCACACTATGAAATGTGTGTAGAAATGGCCTCCTTCTATAGGCCATAAGGGCTGCCCTCTCTTATGAGAGACAGCCATGTGTAGCCGCCCTTGTGCGAATAAGTCCAAATCGGACCCTCCAATCCGCCCATGTGTGGCCGCCCTTGAGAAGACAAGTCCGCTTTTGAATTCGGCCACCGGCCATTGAATTCGACCACCGGCCACCGGCCATTGACTTCCGACCACCGGCCACCGGCCATTGACTACCGGCCACCGGCCAACCGACCGGTTGTTTTCCGGCCGCCGTCCGGCCATAATATTCCGGCGAAAAAGAATATTCCGACGAAAAAAAAAGTCTCGGGGGCCTCCGCCCCCGAGGCATTTAAAGTTGCCCCTGATTCTTATCCGTGAAAATTTTGGTTTCCGGTGAGTGATTTTCCTTCACGCACGATGGCTTCTCCTCATAATGGGGGCCTTACAAATGTCCGCTTTTACCACAGAAAATTACAAAGGGTAAATCAGGCTCCATACTTAACAATCTCCCACTTGGAGACTGATCTCCAAACCAAACCTGTGACTGCTTTCCATTCTGGCTTCTTATCCTTGAATGCCGATTGAAGATGAGCAAAAGCTCAACTTCTCCTTGTTGACCACCTTTGTAAACATGTCTGCAGGATTTTCACTTGTATGCACCTTTCCTAGCTTTAGCTGTCCCTCTTCCAAAAGAGTGCGTATGAAGTGATATCTCACCTCAATGTGCTTTATCCTTGAATGAAAGGCTGAGTTCTTCGCAAGATGGATAGCGCTTTGGCTATCACTGTACAAGACACAATTGTCTTGTTTGAATCCAAGCTCTTCTAAGAATCTGTGAAGCCACAGAATTTCTTTGCTTGCCTCCGTCATTGCTACATACTCTTGCTTCCGTGGTAGAAAGTGAAACCACTTTCTGCCGCTTTGAAGCCTAGCTTACTGTTGTGCCTCCAACCGTGAACACATAGCCAGTAGTGCTCCTTCGAGTATCTTTGTCACCTGCCATATCTGCATCAGAATACCCTTCTAGAAAAATATCAATTCCTCCAAAATACAAAGCATTTGTTGTTGTCCCTTTTAGATACCTAAGTATCCACTTCACAGCTTGCCAATGCTCTTTACCTGGGTTGTCCATGAACCTACTCACAACTCCCACTACATGTGCAATGTCTGGCCTTGTCCAGACCATAGCATACATTAGAGAACCTACCGCTGCAGCATATGGAACTTTAGACATATAGGCTATCTCCTCTTGTGTCTTTGGACACATATCCTTCGTTAGTTTAAAATGACCAGCCAAAGGTGTAGAAACTGGTTTTGCATTTTGCATTGCAAACCTTTCTAGTACCTTCTTGATGTAATCTTCTTGAGATAGCTTTATTGTCTTCTTCGTCCTGTCCCTTGATATTTTCATACCAAGTATCCTCTTTGCAGCACCTAAATCTTTCATTGAAAAAGATTTGGACAGCTCCTCTTTTAGGTCTTTGATGTCCTGCATGTTAGCACTTGCAATCAACATGTCATCAACATACAACATTAGGATGATGAATTTCCCATCTCCCAAATTCTCTGTGTAGACGCAGTGATCCGAGTTGCATCTTGTGAATCCATGATCCAACATCCATCGATCAAACTTCAAGTACCATTGTCTTGATGCTTGCTTTAAACCATACAAGCTCTTCTTTAATCTACAAACCATTTTCTCCTTACCTTTTACTTCATACCCCTTTGGTTGAAGCATGTAGATTTCCTCCTCTAAGTCACCGTGAGGGAATGCCGTATTTACATCCATTTGCTCGAGATTTAGATCATGAGCAGCCACAAGGCTTAAGACAAGCCTAATTGAGTTCATTTTTACAACAGGAGAAAATATTTCATTGAAGTCAATACCTTTCTTTTGAGAAAAACCTTTTACCACAAGCCTAGACTTGTATCTTTTCTTCCCACCTTCTTCTTCCTTTAGCTTGTACACCCATTTGTTTTGAAGTGCCCGCTTACCTTTAGGTAACTCAACCAACTCCCATGTTTGGTTGCGATGTAGTGAGTCCATCTCCACTTGCATGCTCTTCGTCCATTCTTCTTTGGATTCATGTTGCATAGCTTCTTCATATGATTCCGGCTCTCCAGAATCTGAGATCAAGAGATGGTTGAAGGAAGGAACAAACCTTTCTGGAGGTCTACTTGCTCTTGTAGATCTTCGTGGAATAGGTTGAGGCTCCTCATTTGGTTGACGTTGTTGCACATTGTCACCGTTTACAGTCCTTGAGTCTTCACCGTCCTCAAGCTCCATGTACTCATCACCTGTTTCTTTTGTTTGTTTTCTTTCCAAGTAATCTTTGTACATATTTTGTTCGTTAAAAATTACATCCCTACTCCTTAAGATTTTACCATCTTCAGGATTCCATAGGCGATACCCAAAGTCTCCTTCTCCATAGCCAATGAAGAAACACTTTTTGGACTTTGTATCTAACTTTGATCTTAGGCTTCTATCTATGTGCATGAAAGCCTCACACCCAAACACTTTGAGAAATGCATAATTCACTGGTTTACCTGTCCATGCCTCTTCTGGAACTCCCCCATCCAATGCCGTTGAGGGTGACCGATTGATTAAGTACACAGACGTACTTACAGCTTCCGTCCAAAGCTCAAGCGGTAGGCCTGCATGTAGCCGCATGCTTCGTGCTCGTTCCATGATTGTCCTGTTCATCCTTTCCGAAATCCCATTTTGTTGAGGTGTCCTTGGGGTTGTCCTTTGCCTCCAAATGCCATAGCTAGCACAAAAGATTTCAAAAGCTTGGCTGCAATATTCGCCTCCATTGTCGGATCTGATGCATTTAACCTTGGTACCTGTTTCATTCTCCACAAAGGCTTTCCACCTTTGAAATATGGAAAATACATCGGATTTATTCTTCATGACATAAACCCATGTTTTTCTAGTCGCATCGTCTATGAATGTTACATAGTACAATGAGCGACCAAGTGATGGTGTACTTGCAAGACCCCAAACATCAAAATGAACCAACTCAAGTTTTTTATTTTTTCTTTCATTTCCTGATTTTTGAAATTTTACCCTCTTTTTTTTACCATAAACACAATCTTCACAGAACTCTAAGTCCACTTCTTTCAAACCTGGTAGAAGCTTCTTTGTTTGAAGGATTTGCATTCCTTTGGCACTCATATGCCCAAGTCGGTAGTGCCACACCGCACTGTCAACTTCTGTAGTTGCTGCACAAGCTGAAGGTTGCGTGCTAACAGTACACAAGTATACTAACTTTTTCACCCTTGGCAACCACCAAAGATCCCTTTGAGATCTTCCACTGTTTGTTTCCGAATGCAATGTTGTGACCTTCATCGTCCAATTGTCCTGTAGAGATCAAATTTTTGCGAAGAGAAGGAACATGCCTAACATCTTTAAGCTTCCATTCATTCCGTTAGCAGTTTTGATAGAAACTGTACCTTTGCCGACAATCTCACAAGCTTCATCATCTCCCAAGTATACATACCCAAAATTACCTTTGGTGTAGTCTTGGAAATGTTGCTTGTGTGGTGTCACATGGAATGAAGCCCCGGAATCTACTATCCAGGAATTAGACACATTGTCTAATGAGAGAATTAGAGCATCTTGCTCTACTTTACCTGCCACATTGGCCTCCGATGTTGGCTTGTTGTCTTGAGACTCTGTCTCCTTCTTCTTCTTGAACCAGCAATCCTTCTTGACGTGGCCCTTCTTGCCGCAGTTCCAACATTCAAGAACTGACTTTGTGCGTGACTTGCTCCGCCTTGAGCGATCACGACCCTTTTGGTTTTTGAACCTCTCCTTAAGCCTTCCTCTTGTTTCCACTGATAGTGTAGCACTTGATGATTCTCCTGTGCTTCTCCTTCGCATTTCCTTGCTTAGGAGAACACCCACAACATCATCAAACTTAAGAGTATTTGTGCCAGAGATAGAATTACTTACAGCCATCACAAGGCTGTCCCAACTATCCGGTAGAGATGATAGTATAAGGAGAGCTCGCACTTCGTCATCGAAATTGATTTTCACTGATCGAAGTTGACTTATGTTTGTGTTAAAGTCATTTAGGTGTTCTGCAATTGAACCATTCTTTGCCATCTTTAGATTGAACAAGCGCTTCATAAGAAATACCTTATTGGATGCCAATGGTTTCTCGTAGAAGTCGTCAAGTGACTTCATTAAGTCCTCCGTGGTCTTCATCTCCGAAACATTGAAGGCCACCGTTGACGCCAAGCTTAACCGGATTGTTCCCAGTGCCTTTCGATCAAGGACAATCCATGCTTCATCTGCCATTGTTGCGGGCTTCTTCGCAAGACCGCCTAGTGGCAAATAGAGGTCCTTCTGGTAGAGATAGTCTTCAATCTGCATCTTCCAATGTTGGTAGTTTTTGCCGTTGAACTTCTCAATCTTGAGCTTCCCTTCCTCTGCCATAACTCCCACTCAATTCAAGGAATCCTTTCCTTGAGATAATTTAGCTACGAGCAAACCTTGCTCTGATACCAGTTGTTAGGAAATAAGACGTAGCTAAATAGATAATTGAGTAGATTACTTAATGGAGAGAGACATATTTATATACACGAGATTATAGAGTAGAGAGAGAGAGAGAGTACACACGATATACGTGGTTCACCCAATGTGGGCTACGTCCATGGGAAAGCAGCCACTCAATGGCTTTAGTACTTCAAAACAAGAAGTAGTTTACAAAGGGATTATACCCTTAATGGAGCTCCCGCCTTGCTTCACTCTCACCACCTCACCCTCACCTTGTTGCATCAACTTCACACAATGAAATGTGTGTAGAAATGGCCTCCTTTTATAGGCCATAAGGGCTGCCCTCTCTTATGAGAGACAACCATGTGTAGCCGCCCTTGTGCGAATAAGTCCAAATCGGACCCTCCAATCCGCCCATGTGTGGCCGCCCTTGAGAAGACAAGTCCGCTTTTGAATTTGGCCACCGGCCATTGAATTCGGCCACCGGCCACCAGCCATTGACTTCCGACCACCGGCCACCGGCCATTGACTTCCGACCACCGGCCATCGGCCATTGACTACCGGCCACCGGCCAACCGACCGGTTGTTTTCCAACCACTTTCCGGCCGCCGTCCGGCCATAATATTCCGGCGAAAAAAAAAGTCTCGGGGGCCTCCGCCCCCGAGGCCTTTAAAGTTGCCCCTGATTCTTGTCCGTGAAAATTTTGGTTTCCGGTGAGTGATTTTCCTTCACGCACAATGGGTTCTCCTCATAATGGGGGCCTTACAAATGTGCGCTTTTACCACAAAAAATTACAAAGGGTAAATCAGGCTCCATATTTAACAGGGTATAGGTTGAAGCCACTAGATTGCTTCACGGTTGTATATACCAGGTCACTTGGGTTGCGTTGGCCTTCAAGTGGGAGTTTGTTGGGATTCAGGCCAACTGGCCGAACATCCCACTTACTACTAACCCATCTACTAACTTAACCATTATACACTTATTTCTTTAATACAACAGAATAAGGAGCTGCAACAGGATAATGTTGCTGTGCGCTCCACCCAAAGTAGGTCTCTCTCTCTCTCTCTCTCTCTCTCTCTCTCTCTCTCTCTCTCTCTCTCTCTCTCTCTCTCTCTCTCTCCTCTCGCACTTGCACTCGCACACGCTTCCCGTCACACCTTCAGACGCTCGGTTAAAAAGCAGGGGATGGCCACCTTATTTGGCTACACATGGAATGCTTCTTGGCTGGCCCAAGTGTGATGAAGCCCCCCTCCATCCAATTCAGGGTGATGTAGCAATGTACGTTGTCGTGACGTTTTGCATTCACTAGGAGGATATCACAAAATAATAAGTTTTTTATAGGATTTGTTTTGGCAAAAGAATGTCGGGTTTTGATGCGACGATTTGCGGTGTTGTAGTTGTTATGTAAGTCAAATGTGATGGACTTCAAGAGCACCATATGTGCTTGGGAAAGCTTCGGTCGAAATGTATGCTAAAAGTCAATGGTGAAGATGTCAAGGATGAGGGTTATCATTGTTTGCTAATCAATTGATTTTGTATCCTCCATCGAGAAAAGTTATAAGGATAGCCTTCTACGAGAATCGTCCAAGTCTCATGGCCAAGTTTGTGATACACAATATTGAGGTGAAACTGTCCGGTGCTATTAGTAGCCAATATTTGACGGCTTTGCTGATGGCAGCTCCCTTGGCACTTGGGGATGTCGAGATAGAGATAGTAGACAAACTAGTATCTATACCTTACGTGGACATGACTCTGAAACTGATGGAAATTTTGGAGTGAAAGCAGAGCGAGATGATGATTGGAAAAAGTTCACCATCAAAGGTGGTCAGACTTACAAGTCTTCGGGACATGCATATCAGGAAGGAGATGCAATTAAGGCTTTGGTATCCTTGCTTCCGCTCAGGATCTTGACAGATTTACGAGCACATGATTGCCTATTGCAACAGTCAAGTCTTTTGTATTCAGATTTTGAGTTCGATAAGTATTTCAGTTTAAGGTTTCCATAAGGGTCTTTTGCACCATATTCTCTTGTGTTGTGCATCTCTCTCTAATCGTTTCCCACAGCAAGCAACTCGGTGCTGACCCAGTTCAACTCACGAACATAAATATCCCCGGTAACGTGCCCATGCGAGACCTGTTGACTAGTTGCGACGAGCTACCATGGCATTTTTTGCATTTGCAAATTCAAATATTGTCCCCAAAGAGTTGGTTTAACGATAAGGCTTTGGCCTCTCAACCTACCGGTTGTGGGTTAAATCCCCCGCTGGTTCACACTCTGGAGGGACACCCTGTGCTCACATGGTGTTCACGTTGCTAGGGCTCTTGCCCTTGGACACTCGAGTGCATCCTCCTCTTGGGGTGGGTCACCCGAGGAGGAGGTTCCTAGCTGGTTGCTGCCAGTTCTCTTCGTCGTTCCTAGCACGCATGATTCCTATGTGTGGCTCTTGCCCGATGGTATGCGGCCCTGACTGACCATGTAACATGGCTAATATTTGGAAGGGATAAGCACCTCCTCTTGTGGGCCCTCTGGTGTGTCGAAAAAAATTTAAAATCTTGCAGCTTTTTTTGATTTACAGAACTTGAAAGCGAAGAATATGTGCAAGTGAGCTTGCATGATCGCTGCTTTCCAATGTGGGTAAGAGATGATCAATCCACCATTTTGCCGGATGAAAGCTGCACATGTGCCAAGCACATCTAGTAGGCAATGTTGGCAGAAGCTTGTGTGAACCCCCACCTAACATCAGATTGAAAGTTTCCTCAACAAGTGGAAGTAGAGTAAACGCTGGCTGAGGGAAAGAATAAACTACTGGAACGCATGAGAGGCAGGGCGGCCTGCAGGGGGGGCTATGGTTTACTGTGTGTGCGGTTGTAAAGTACACGCGCGTGCAAGCAGGGGGCGCGTTGGGCGGCCAATAGCGGAAGTGGGTTCGTCTCTTTGTCCGCCCAAAAGCCTGCTTTTGCATTTGGGTTCTTCGCATGCTGTCTGCGCACGGACGTCCGAGAGACACACACAAGGAGGAGGGCTTGTCTGCTCTGCTCGCCTTGAGCCCATAATTCCCCTGCTCTCTGTGCTTTGTGCTGTTTACTACTCGAGTTTCTTTCCTGAAAGGTGTTTTTCTCTGCTCTCTTTGTGTCTTTTCTTTGAAGCTTGGAAAGGCAGAGGAGCCCAATGAGTCTCTGTTTCAAAAGACCGCATGAAGTACGAGAATGTGGGTTGCCCTCCGCACGCATGTATGATGCCTCTCTCTGTTGCCCCTACACCTAACTCTTCCTGCCGTACACGCCCCTCTGCCGTACCCTGTCCTTGTCAACGAACAGAAGCCTCTCTTCTTTAGTCTTCCATTCCAAAGCGGCTCATCAGGTAGAGAGAGAGAGAGAGAGAGAGAGAGAGAGAGAGAGAGAGAGAGACAGAGAGCTAGCTGGCTTTATATCTGCTCATCCCACTCTTCAGTGCTGGCTGTGTTTTAAGTAAACGCTGTCTATTGCTATGGTGAGTTTCAAGTGCATGAGATATGCTTGTCATTGTGTTTACCTCTCTTTGGACATGCAAGAATTATCGATGGGTTTATAACAAGGTCAATTTAGTGATAAGCCCTTTTTTTTAGTTCATGTCTTGGAGAAGGGGTAGAACCAAAGACAAGCATGCCTTTCTGAAGCTCATCGAAGATAATTTTTTCAGTAATCGCAAGTCTTTGTTGCATTTTTTTAATGGTTTCTGTGATCACAGTAATTGGCATTGGTTTTAGGAGAGTATTTTTGCTTGTTTTTGATGATAAATTTTGTCATCAGAGATGCCATCTGATTTTGTACGAGACTGCCTGCATTATTTTGACACTCTTGTTTCATGCAAGATGCATTGGAAACTGTCATTTGTTGCAAAAAGTCCTTTTGGACTCCTTTTTGCTCTTTTACATTTGTGCACCTCTCTGATGACAGAAGACACTCTTACCTCTTTTCACTTCTCAAAGTGATCTTGTTGATGTTAGTGTATGCAGGGGCGGACCAGTTTGGAAGGTTGATAGGAGTTGTGAGCATGTGGGCTAGTACAATTACCTGAACAACTATTTGGCTCCTCTTTCCAATGGCAACAGAATGGAACTTCACTCAATATCTCCAGAGTGCAAGTAGGATACAAAAGGAAGAATTTCAGGATCTTTATGAACGAGCTAGAAGGGCAACTCAAGAAGCCCAAAGGCAAGGTGATGCACAGCTGAAGGCTGCGATAGAAGCTGCAACGTTTGTCCCAGCTAGCACTGTCCGCACTTGGTCGCTTGCGTCGATGTGTAATCATACTTTACTAGAAAGTTGCTTGCTATCAGAGAAAAAAGATGTCATGCCCATTATCTTCCAGTTTTTGTTGCGCACCACTCTTATTTACCTCATCTTCCAAAGTCCTGCTGACCTATTCACATCCATGAAGGTTGGTTTTCATTCAATAGTCTACACACTCCACCCTAGTATAAGCAAGACCTTCTCCTTATTCTTTTTTGCTTGTCCGTGATTTGCAGACAGATTTGGCTCTATGGATTGCTGCTCTATGTGCTACAATGTTGATTATGCCTCTACAGTGTTCAAGTTGGTAAGTGACTGGCCTTATGGGATACATTTGTTGTAAACAAGAATGTTAAGGGTTGCTGGTTCTTTCATGAAGTTTATTTGAAGTGATGGGGAGCACAAAGAGGGTTGCAAGGCATGTCTTGTTTCTAAGCATTTTGTTAATAATCTACAGCACTTTGTAGTGCAAATTGTTGTTTCAATAGAAACCTGAAATTTTTTACTTGTGAACAGACGGGCCTGCATTTGGTTGTCTTGTTGTTCTGTTGTTATTCATTGCTGCTGACCAAATGGACGCAGGTGTCAAGGGGCTCGTGGAGTTGTTCTGTTGCTCGCGTCCTCTTTGTTATGGTTTATAGAAGTGGTTGCAGTTCTTGCAACTTACTCAGTAAGTTTTCTTGTGATATTGAGCCAGTCAACTGAGGGACACTCTGAGTTCTTCTCTCATGAACCCCCTTTTGTACCATTCATTTTGAAGAAATTCAGTATGTGACCTTGAAAGTAATGTTTTGATCTTTTCCTCTCTGACAGC
Organism: Adiantum capillus-veneris; assembly: GCF_014529385.1. Taxonomy (NCBI): domain Eukaryota; kingdom Viridiplantae; phylum Streptophyta; class Polypodiopsida; order Polypodiales; family Pteridaceae; genus Adiantum; species Adiantum capillus-veneris. Next base: position 110,528,162 of record NC_140958.1, read on the forward strand.
ACCTCACTCTTGATCTAGCGCATTTACTCTCACAATGCATTTTTTCAAGCGTTTTACATCGAGCTCCATTCTGGTATATGCTGCTGTTTATGTATCCTTTTCAAAACCTTGGGGTGATGCTTGATGAGACTTAGCTAATGCAATCTAGTTGCTTTGAAGTTCTCATCTGAAGGCAAGGTTGTTTGGTCTTGGGCTTCAAGCAATTGGAACCCTTGCAATGGTCTCCAAAGTTTATGATGCCCTACCTGCTATATTATATTTTAGCACGAGTCACTTGTTGGGGGTTGCTTTGGCATATGTGTCGGATCAGCAATTGGGGACTGCCTTCCATAAATCAGCTTCACAGAGTGCCTTGAATAAGACGCCCGGAGGTATATATACATACGTGAATGCATGCATGCATGCATGTTGGTCAGCTGTTATTACTTAAATTTGGATGATTGCGAGCATTTCTGAGATGAGCTTTCCTTGCAACAGTCCATGACTTTGAACTTATAGCTCCTCAGCAAGCCCCGAATCGAGCGCTTGGTGGCTTTGCTGGAGGCTTTGCTGGTGTTTCAAGCCTTAAGTGCCCATACCGACCCGCTATTTCGATAGTCTCATCGTCTAGGTATAGTGGCTCCTCAAGCACAGACTCTACTTCGCCAGAGGTTTCATACAGCAGCTCCTCTACAGTCGAGAACAGTTTCTCATCACAACAACAGTATAACTCCTGTCTGAGCTCTTCAAAAGGAGGATTAAGCCAAGCAAGTGATGCTTTTGGCTCTGCAGGATCTGGCCTTGAATGCAATCTGTATTGCGCTACTCAACTTCACAGTGACACCCAGCTTTGATGGTCGCGACATGGGAACTCTGGAGTGTGTTTTTACAGTGAGAAGCCATATCAAAATGCAGAGTTTTTCATGGATGGCATTCCATGCATTGTCCCTCTGCTGAGGCTTCATCACAAGATAAAGAAGAAAATACAGGGATTTTCGAAGTATAATATCGTATAGGTTGTCAGCATTTGTGCCAGACCAAATATTGTTAAAGTTAGTAGCTAGCGTTCGGATCTAGCTAAATATGTCGTATTAGACATCTGGAAATTAGAGCGGAAGGTCAATAGCAAAGTCCGATAAGCCAAAAGCTGGGATTTTTGAAGCTAATTTCGAAGGGAAACGGTCCTTGTTTCAAATTAGGTTCAGGGACATGGGGATAGTAACCCTACTGTGAACACTTCTCTATACGGAAAGACATTGCTACATTAACCTTGGAAATTTTTCTTACCTGCAAATTTGAGTCACTTGAGTGTATTCAGGTCTTTTGTGCTCTTAAACTTTCTGGTTTCAAAGGTTATAGAATCTGTGTATATGCATTGAGGAAAATCTTAAATGATGTTCTCATGTTCATATTCATTTCTACTATTTTCAGTTGGGATGAACTGCAATTTTGCTAGCTATAGATGGCTTGTTTCCTTCAAACATTTAAAGAAATTGTTCCTACTAGTAGGAGATCATGGCCATGGTGGAGGATATTACCAATAGAGTGGCATGACATGTTGAAAACTTCATTTGACAAGGGTTTGTTGCATGTAGGGGTGTATCTACAACCAAGTAGAGAAGGACAGCTTTGCTCGTGAGGCATCTATAAGACCAGGATAACCCAATTCGTAGAGCTGTCGTCTTAATGTTCTCCATGTTGACTGGAAGCTATAGGGGTTGAAAGAGACGCATCACAACAATTTCATTGATTGTGAGAGGGTGTGGTTGTGTCTAGGAGTCGTGCAAAGTTTTTTTGTGCTCTATGGACGAACCATTTGCTACTCTTGGAGTGTCTTATGTTCTCCATGTTGACTGGAAGCTATATGGGTTGAAAGGGATGCATCACAACAATTTCATTAATTGTGAGGGTGTGGTCGTGTTTAGGGGTTGAGCAAAGATTTTTTGTGCACTATGGACTACTCTACTCTTGGAGTAGAGTGCAACTGTGTTCTTGGATGCTATGTGGGAAGCGATCTTTCAAAACCACTCTAAAGCCGAAGGAATCCTCTCTTGTAAATGTCTTGTGCCCAATGCCTCCTCTAGAGGTTGTGGCTCTATGAAGTAAATATGGAAATGTCTGCGATACCCAATGTGTATTCTGCACATCGTGGCTCTACACATTGGGATGCAACTTTGTGTCTCAAGTTCATATGATGTCCATGTTTTGCGCTGCTCGTTTTGATGTAAACAGTCAAGGATGGAAACACTTGACAACCAGCAGCTAAAATATGAGTTTTATAGGCTTAGAAATGGCCAGTGAAAGATGGAATGGACGGATTTCTGGTTCTTTTAATTTCACCGATATACTTTACACCAGCTTTTGAGTCAATGAAGAACGAAGTTTGACAAGAATGATAAGAGAAAAATTATAACTAGAATCTCCCTTACATTCATCAATGGATTCAGATTTGTGTATCAAATAGATAAGTCACCTATTGTAGAGTATAAGAGAGAGTGTGTGTTAGGACATGGCTTACAGTGTAGGCCGATAACTAGTGGGAATATGGCCTACTGGGATTCCTATTCTTGGAGATGCAAGTGAAAAAAGGTTTCTACATACAAAGGGGTAGGGCTAGCCTTTTCGAATTAAAAGTGGTGGTGCTTCGTCAAGCAACCAACATGTCAGTGCTATTGGAGCTATCAATCTTCTTCTTCATGTGTAGCAGGTAGAGTTAAATGGTGGTGCTTGATCATGCAACCATCACGTTAGTTCTATTAGAGATCTCAAATCTTCTTCTTTGTGTATGGGACCATAGCTAGGACGCTTACAATCTTCATGACAATTTTCGATAATTCAACTACAATAATTGTTGTAATGGACTAGTTAGGAACTTTGTTAAGGTACTACTTGTTTTGTGCACTTTTGATGGCAGGCTACACCAAAGTTATTTTCGGATGAGTGGTGCTTTTTAATTTTTCCAAATGGTTCCCTATATTAGGAACATGTATGCATGGTATGCTAAGAAGAGGCTTTTACAGTTTCCATCAAGGTAGAAGCAGTTTTAAAGTGGCGTCTCCATAAAATTTTCTTGGGGTATGGTAGGCTATTATCTTGAATTCATCAGGGGTCATGCCAAGATGATTATGCCTATGATGGACTAGTTGAAGGGTCAAGGTCGGCAATTTACTTGGCAAGCAAGGCAATAACATATTTTTGAAAAGCTTCAGAGAGATTTACCCACGACTCTTATTATAGATATCATGGATTAAAGAAAGCCCTTTGTTTTGAAGACTGATGCTAGTAACAAGGCTGTAGGAGCCGTTCTACTCCAAGATGGTAGACCTATAGCTTTTGAGAGTTAGAAACTAGATAACACCCAACAAGATTACTTTGCTTATGAACAAAATTTTATGCCATTGAAATGTTGGAAATATGGGTGCAAGAATACATGCAAAGATGAAGGAAAAGCTCAAGAGAAGACAACATAGGAAGTAGATTTGGTGAGTGTACTAAAACAAAGATAGGGCTTGCCCTAGAATGATGGGTGTATATACAAGTCAAGGGAAAGAAACCTCCTATTGGGGGGAAAGAAAGTGCCCCTGCGATCCCAAGTGTGTTCACACGATAAGTTTTAGACTTGTCTCAATAGAATTGGCAATACGCAAGGCCAGACCTACATAAAAATGTCTTAATCTACTTTCTTTGTCACAAAGCAATACTTGCACCAACCATAATGATGCAAAAGATCCATGTCCGACATTTCGAAAGAGGCACTCAAATTGGCTTTAAAATTTATCGTATGTCCCTCATTTGGTCCAACGAGCAGCATGTCATCAATATAAAGAAAAATAATTAGAAATACATAATCCACATGCTTGACATTTAAAGTGCTGTTAGTCAAGGATTATTTCAAAAATCGTGTAGAACTAAAAAAACATGTATCTTTTCATACTAAGCATTGGAGCTTGCTTCAAACCATACAAAGTCTTTTTAAGCTTGCACAAAATCAATCTCCCCCCCCCCCCCCCCTCTTGCCCAAGCACTGTTATACACCTAAAACGTGGCCACAAATTCTTGTATTGCCAAGGAGGTCAAATGCAATACTTAACCACACATGGCTAGAGAATGCACAATACTATTTAAACTCACTTCTCAAGCGTTTCAAGCAAGGAGAGAGCATCCACGTGTCATTTATTGGAGACCTTTGGACTTTTCCACTTTTGTTTGAAGTTTTCTCTTGAAAACGGTTGCACCCACCCACTCTTCGGGAAAAATCATTTTCACAAACATACAAAAATCCGTCCCAGACAAATCAGAACCGGAAATTTTACAATACTAGCCAGTATTTTTGCAAAATCACACTATTTTCCATGTATTTTAAGCGGAATTTTCTCCTTCTTCCCCTCCCCTCAACCGGCTACTTTGATTTTGCAATCGACTCAAGGCTAAGCTGAGGCACACTTTTCCCGAACACTGCACCCACCTTCCAAGGGAAAATCCTTTCATTTCATCATTTTAAATAAACAAGGAATGACTACTTGTGCACCCACCTTGAAAGTGGAAATGACCTTGAATGCACCTCATCAATCATCGTTTCATAATTGAAGTTTCATTTCAACCTTTGAAGTAAAAAAAAGAAGAAGTTTATGCACCTCAATTAATCCCACTAACTTGTGCCTTGGAAGGGAATTTTTTTTTGAATGCACATCCTCAAACAAGGCATGACTTAGCGTAGTTCTAAGGCGCCTGGTGCACCCACTTTGAAAGGGGAAATGACCTTGAATGCACCCCATCAATCATCCTTTCATAATTGAAGTTTCATTTCAACCTTTAAAGTTAAAAAAAAAAAAGCTTATGCACCTCAATTAATCCCACTAACTTGCGCCTTGGAAGGGGAAACAAATTTGAATGCACATTCTCAAACAATCATGGCTTAGCATAGTTCTAAGGCGCCTGGTAAGTGCACACACGATGTTGTTGACACAAAATAAGACCAAGCTCGCCTTGAGTGTGTGTATGTGTGTGTAAGAGAGAGAACCGTCATGCATATTTTTTGCTACCCACTGCACCTTTTGTGTGTGTGTGTGTGTGTGTGTGTGTGTGTGAGAGAGAGAGAGAGAGAGAGAGAGAGAGAGAGAGAAGCCAGGCCTACGAACCTTGTGTGTGTGTGTGTCAATGAGTAGAGAGAGAGAGAGAGAGAGAGAGAGAGAGAGAGAGAGAGCCGGGCCTATGAACCCTATGTGTGTGTGTCAATGAGTAGAGAGAGAGAGAGAGAGAGAGAGAGAGAGAGAGAGAGAGAGAGAGAGAGAGAACAAAGCCAAGCCTACGACATCACGGAACGAAATCAGGCTTTATACATCCCGTTGCGACACGTGTGTGTGTGTGTGTGTGTGTGTGTGTGAGAGAGAGAGAGAGAGAGAGAGAGAGAGAGAGAGAGAGAGAATAGGGCTCATTATTTTTTGTTGTTGTGCATGTGAGTGTGTGTGTGTGTGTGTGTGTGTGTGTGTGAGAGAGAGAGAGAGAGAGAGAGAGAGAGAGAGAGAGAGAGAGAGAGTCACATCACCTGGAGCTCATGCGGGAGAAAATGCAAGGAGAATTGATATACTGCAGCTGCATCCCATAGTGCTATGTCTGCAGCAAGTAACTGTGTGTGTGTGTGTGCGCGTGCACGCGCACATGCACAAAAGAGAGAGAGAGAGAGAGAGAGAGAGAGAGAGAGAGAGTAATTTTGCAAATATAGCCGGCTAAAATACACTAAAACCGATTATTTGTGAACACTGGTTCCAATTAAGCATTTCATAAGGTTCATGAATCACAAACAACCCTCAAATTTGAAGGGAGACCTACTACTTTTCCTTGTTCAAAAAGTCATAAGGAAACTTCATTTTTCTTTCTACACAAATTGGAAGGGCATACACCTATTTTTTTTCTAAATAATCTTCTACAATTTATATCTATACTATATATAATGGAGCTTAAAATTTGTCAAGAAGGAGAAGGCCTCCACGTGCCAGCTCGTGGAGCGTTTGCACGGACTTGCAATGCAAATGCACCTTTCAAATGGAATTTGGATACTTAAGCTATGTTGTTCAGACCTATAGCCGCTCGAGTGCATGTGTGTGTGTGTGTGTGTGTGTGTGCGAGAGAGAGAGAGAGAGAGAGAGAGAGAGAGAGAGAGAGAGAGAGAGAGACGGCGAGACTCAACGCTTGGCGACTCAATTGCATGGAGAGAGAGAGAGAGAGAGAGAGAGAGAGAGAGAGAGAGAGAGAGAGAGAGAGAGATGATGGGTCTCACACCTCGCCGTTTGTAAATTTTCCTTACCAGCTACGTTAGCTATGCTGGTGCTTAGCACATATTGCAGCCTATGAGTGCAATGGGATACACCATGGTGAAGGGTGGACATTTTCTTAGTTTGGGTACCAATATTGTAACTTTCTCTGACAAGACATCTGTGGCTCTGATGATTGAGTTGCCACTACAAAATTTGACATTAGTGGTGGGCCAAGCCTTGGATGTGGTGCTGGCAGAGCCATAAGAGGTGAATCAGTCATCAACTACGTCACTTGTGGCTCTGATGTTGGATGTTGGAACTGTGTACGTGGTGCGGGATTTGGTGATTCAAATTATCGACTCTGTCTTAGTTGGGATGCATCCAACCCTCATGCAACTCTTGCCTCATTGCTCGCCAAGAGAGAAAAGCTATAAGAGGAGCTTCGTTAGGTTGAGAAATAGGTTTGAGACCTTGAAACTATCATTAGCCAAGTTGGGAATGTGCTAAAAGGGTTTGAAGGTTTCCTTTCATCAACATTGAGGTGCAGGCAATTCGAAACAACCAAAAAAGTTTCAAATGTTTCAAAAGGGTTTGAATGTTTTGTTTCATCAAAATTGAGGTGCAAGCAATTTGAAACAACCAAAAACATTTTAGCTTGAGGATATGTTATTTTCCTTATTGATAGTCATGTTAACTATGGTTGAGGAGTATACATTTGGTTGTGATTCTGATGATAGAATGGATGACATTGGTCAAAGCTGCAAGTTAACTACCCTACAAGGCATGGACCAAGTTAATATGCAAAGCGTAGGTGGACACAATCCAAGGATGGTAAAAGGATCAAGCATGCAAGTGAGCTAGATTTTGATGATGATGATGACATTGACCGTATATCCCGGTAACAGTTTGTGGTGGAAACTTTACTACAGGTGTAGCATTCACTCTTCTCAATCAGTCATGGGTTTGGTTGTTGTGTAGGGATCATTATGAATATATGGATTTGGATTATATATATGATTCGATAGCTTTTGTTGTTTTGAGTGGATGGTATGATTTTAGCATCAGAGGTGGGTGCTCACGCACAAGGCATGCAAAATACTTGATGCTCCAGAGTTCATCATATATAACGAAGAAGAAATTAATGATCAATAATAAGATGATGATGATCATAAGTAAGTTTTCTTTGGATATGGCTTCTAAATGAGTGCCTTGAAGATAGCACAAACTTTGGTATGACTTCATATGGTTGTGCCTGTTTTGTTGAAAGTTTACCTTATGGTGATCAGTGTCACTTATAGTGTGGATACAAATAGCTGAGTATCCAATTTTTCATGTCATATCCAATTTGTCATGACATGAGGGCTCAAACACTTTTCTCAAACACGCGTGCATGTGCGTGCGTGTGTGTGTGTGTGTGTGTGTGTGAGAGAGAGAGAGAGAGAGAGAGAGAGAGAGAGAGAGAGAGAGAGAGAGGTGGGAAAGAAGAAGAAGAAGAGATATTATAACATTGTAGGAAACATCCCAAAACGTTTTGAAGGTTTATCCGACAAATCTTGAACTTAAAAGTTGTGAAGAGAGGTATGTGACATTGGAACAATCCTAATGAAGGGGATCGGGGAGCACCACAGACGGAGAGTGAGAGAGAGAGAAGGAGACACACACAGATATGGGTGGGGAGACTCAAAAGAGTGAGCAGCCCCCTATACACTTATGCTATGTATAAGGTACACAAGTCAGTGGGCGCCCAGACTCTGGGCGGCCGGGCAAGGCACAGGCGCCTATACCCCAACAACCTCCCACTTAAAGGCGACTATGCCTTTAAGCAAGGGAACCTAGTCTAAAGACTACAAAAGGTGAGAGAAAACCGCTCTCAACCGATGCCCACTGGCTGGCTGTGATCGTGTGCATCCGGCTGTCCTGCTCCCGTGTAAGTCCATACACCACCAGACGTACCGCACACGTACTGCAAGTATGTACGCAATACCTGCATATCTCCCTCGTGCACTATGCCATCATCAGTCAACAAACGACTGAAAACCCCAACTGCAAATGCTCCCACTGCAGTTGCGATATCCGGTCTCAAGATCAACATCTCATACATGAGACCACCGAATGCCGATGCAATGCTAGCGGGCCCTGCTAGCTCTACGGAGCATGCATCAACATATATATCCCTGGCAATAGGCATCTCTGACTGACAAGGCGTGTCAGCCACATGCATCTCCTGACTGTCCGCAAAAGACGCATCAACCTGTCGTGCAACCTCAGAGCACACCAGCTACTCTAGGTGTCTGTTGGAAGACATATCCTGCACAACTATATCCCCATGCTCACTATCGAGCATAGAAAGGAATGATTGCATAATCGCTGACATCTCAGCCTCCTCTGCAATCATCCACTGGAAACATGACCACTCAATCTGCTGTGACTCACTAGAGCTCTCATGCTCTAACTCCGTATGCATAGACTCTTGCACAACGTCCTCCTGTCGTGACTCACTAGAGCAAGACCTCTCTACTTGTCTATCTTGCATAGAAGTATCTTGCACAACTAACTCTCTGCTTTGCTCAGTCACTAGCAAAGCATGCATGTCTGACCTTGTCACCTCTCTGTGTGACTGCTCAAGTTGTGCCCTAACTGTGTGCACAACGAGCTCACTACTCTGCACTCCATGCAAAGCATCCTGCAACCCACAAGCAAAAGAGACTCGCCTGCTCTCTCGCTCTCTACCTGGCTGCGTGATCACAGAGACAACACCGTCTCTCCCGTGATCCACATGCAATGGGTAACCTGTACCACTCCTGGCACCTCTCGCAATCACTAGCGAACCCAAATGCATCACAAAATCTCTCTCTCGTAGCGAAATTTGACATCCACAATCTCTAAGCTGACCAATCGAGATCAAACTCATTGTCAAATCTGGTACATAGCGCACATGTCGTAACAAGTAAGATGCACCACTCGGTAATGACAGTCTCACATCTCCTGCACCTGCTATCGCATGCACCGATCCATCGGTCAAACGTACACTGCCAAGCATCCCGCTAGAATAGCTACAAAACCATTCACAATGCGGCGTGACATGGAACATAGCATCTGCGTCTAGCAACCACTGCGAAGGGAGTGCACTATCCACATGTATAGCATCTCTTGCATAGCTCGAGGTAAAAGTGACATCCCCGTCACTAGTATACTCCGACACTACATTTGCCTAAACTGTCAAAGCAACGTCCATGGCATCACTATATACATCTCTGAGACTGCCATGTCTCCTACGATGTCGCATACGACGAAAACAACGCCGTCTAACGTGTCCAAAATGACCACAATACCAACATGTCACCTGTCGGCGTGCTCGTGAATGTACATGTCTCACACGAGTCTGTGATGACTCATATCTATCATACATTTCATGTAATCTGCGTCAAAGTGCTCTCGAAGTAGTCTCATACATAACAAGAGCATATACAGATTCCGCAAGGTGCAAAGAGAGCGTAGATAATGCCATCTCTCTAGCTCCTGCCACTGATCGTCAGACATGTTTGAAGGTCTACCTGCATCACCACCCAATGGTCGATGCAACCCTCGCTGTGTCCATGCATCAAGCATACACTCTCTCCATGCTGCAAAGTCTGACCCATCAAACATGCACATTTCGGAGAGATCATAATCTAAGCGATCACCTGTCTCTGCCATGAGCACAATGTAGCAAACTAGAAAGCAAAACCACCTCACCAACAACACCTGGAAACTGTCTACCAATATGGCCAGAAACACAATGTAAAACCTGTGAGACACACTCCAAAATAGAGCTCCCGCAATGTCAATACAAGCCTCGCCTGCTCTAGTATCACACTGCAATCTGTGAGCTAATCACCAAGCCCACACTGTGCGGTATCGATGCATACACACGCACAACTCCCACCTGCAGAGAATACCACACGTAACCCCGTGAGTGCCACCTACAATCACAATCCCGATTGCATCAACTAATGCCTGCTCAAGACCATGTGCATATGTGCATCAAACTGCACTCAAATACATGCATAAAATCTATGCGAATCTGTGTCCACACTGCACATCAACTTTATGCATAAGTTGCTCTCCTCGAGACAATGTAACCGGAAACCAAGCTCCCACCTGAGCTCAAATTACATGCACATAAACTATGCACAAAACCGATCACAAATAACTCCACACACTGACCGACAACGAGGCATCACATGCACAAATCCACATATGGCATACATAAGCCAAATCTATGGCAATGAAGCTCACTCCCACACGAGGAGCTCTCTCGACACAAAGTCGAAACCTATATACCTGTATCCGTAATCAATGCATACATAGCACGTCCGCAACCTGCAGAAGTCCTCTCGCGCATGCAAATACATCGTCTTGTCAAGAAAATCTCGTCACGGATTTGTTTCCCCTTGTCAACAATGACTTCGGGTGTGGGAATGCATGATCCTTGTGGAACCTTAGGAGGATAAGTTTTCCAAGCCTGCAAACCTGCCAAAAGAACGAATGTGTGTGTGTGTGTATCTTCCTTGTGCTTATCCTGCAAATAGCACGCTCTGAGCTTGCTTCACATGATCATTGCCCTGCGCAATGTCAGTCTGCAGTAGTTCACAAAATAGCCCCCTCACTTAGCATACATGCTAACTAGAGCATTGCCCTGCACAATTTAACAGCCCTGACTTGCAACCTTTGCACTCTAGCTGCAGAAGCCCGTGAGTGAAATTCGTGCTCAGTAGAACCGCCACACAGTAGCATACATGCCTGTTTCCAGCTGCAACAGCCCGTGAGTGAAATTTGTGCTTCGTAGAACCACCACACAGTAGCATACATGCCTGTTAAAGCATTGCCATGCTCAATGTTCACTACAACAGCTCAAGGCACACTCAAGCAGCCCGTTATGCAGCCTTGTAGCGCATTGGAGAGAGTGTATGCAGCCCGCCTGTCTTGCTTGCTAGCTGGCCGCTGTTGCTAGCCTCCTGAGAACCACTACTGAGGTTACCCACACCTGGCTGCCCATACACCCATATGGGGCACCTGTGGGTTGCCTGTTGGTCACCGCCTTGGGCTGAGCACGTTGCCGGGTTGTCCAGAGGATGAAGGCACAGTACCTTAGCCTTGCAAGCTCTTCTCACACAAGAGCACCGCCTTGCTCTTGCACTCAGATCTGCAGCAAATTAGCAAGCTCCTGAGCTCACAAGCTCCATAGCTCGCATCGCCATAGCTCAAGCTCCGACGCCACTCCTGCTTTGATACCAATTGAAGGGGATCGGGGAGCACCACAGACGGAGAGTGAGAGAGAGAGAAGGAGACACACACAGATATGGGTGGGGAGACTCAAAAGAGTGAGCAACCCCCTATACACTTATGCTATGTATAAGGTATACAAGTCAGTGGGCGCCCAGACTCTGGGCGGCCGGGCAAGGCACAGGCGCCTATACCTCAACACCTAAGAGACCTTATATATTATCTGACAAGTACTGAACTTTTTTTTTAAAAGCGAATTACACTCATCTGGTGCGAGATGACAAATTGCATCCTTATAAGTACACAAGGTTGCTTGGTCGCACTTGAACCCATGACCCGGGTCACGGAGGTCAAGTACTCAACCAACCAAGCTAACTCCTTTGGAGAAGATGTGCAGAAACAAGTGCTAAACTTAAAACATGTTACAAAAGAGTTAAAAGATCTAACCAACAAGTTATGAACTCAAGATATATATATATATATATATATATATATATATATATATATATATATATATATATATATATATATATATATATATATATATAGATAGATAGATAGAGAGAGAGAGAGAGAGAGAGAGAGAGAGAGAGAGAGAGAAGAGATTTACTCAATCTTTTTTTTCTTTGCAAAACTCACAATTGTGAGTGGATAGTATTAAGAACATCAGAAATATACACCAACCTCAAGCTCAGACCGAGACTTGAGGGTCACAGGATTACAAATTCTCTGCTTGACAAAGCAACCACAACTACTCCTGGGCTTTACTTATTACAAGATGTCATCATGATATGTATTGTTCTAGACCATTCCTCTGAGATTTATTCAATCTTAATCATTGGTAACCCTACGGTGTACATGAGTTTATGCAATGGTTTGTAGGTCCACCTTAATTTCTTTATTCTGTTGTGTTAATATGATCGAATAAATTCAAAAAGTATTGAATGTTTAAAAAACTTAATATACATTAATGTAACATCCATTGTACATTGATACTTTATTTATTGAAGCATAATTTTTTTTCATAATACTAAAAGCCATGTTCGTTTTTACTGCAGCAACGCACGGGTCACATACTAGTGTCCATAAATTACCATAACGTAATACGGGTTCAAACAAAAAGCAAAGGATTCCAACGGAAACATTGATAAAGATATTTTATATATAGCTAAAGAACAAGTTCTCTCTTCTGCTATTTGAAGATGATATTTTGTGAAAATCTAGAAGGTTTAAAGTACCATGGGGCTTCTAGCAGTCAAATATATATCCAAATGGGGATGTTAATGTTAGACGGTCCAATTTCCCATTCTAATGTCCCTCTAAGATGTTCGTTTCTCTCCTTGGGGACATGTACATAAGACTAGCACATGAAGGTATTTTTATGGAAGGTAATCTGGGGTGCTCTACCGACGGGGATGAAGATTCAGGAGAGAGGGATTGGGTCAGATCGATGCTTGGGGTGCAGGCTTGCTACTAAAGATCTAGCCCACCTCTTTATGGATTGCCCAACTATCAAAGGCCTAGCAGGGAAAATATGCAAGTGGGTCCAAAGAACATGGAAAATTGGTTTCTTCAAGACTGATCTATTCCTTGGAGGGAAGAATTCAGGTAGTCATGCCCTCCTCATCAACACTCAAATCGTCCGATACTTCTTCTTACATAATGTATGGCAGACAAGGAACCGTCGTGTGTTTGAAGGAGGTTTCGAGGTGGCAAGCTTCACAAAAATTATACAAGAAAGCAAAGTGCTAATATGGACACTCGGACGCAAGCAACACTTGGAGGATTGGTCTAGGATTACTTGTGCCTTGTTTCAGCAGTTGGCATGCCTAGGATGGGGGAAAATACTAGCCATCGGTAATTAAAAGATATCAGAAGAACATAACAATGGACTTTGCTACCCTGATAGCTGTTGTGATTTTGGTCCCTGTATGATGTCATGGCTCAACACGAGCATGACAAGACCTTGTAATTTTTTATGTTGATCAATATAATTCACTCACAATTGTGAGTTTTGCTTTTAAAAAAAAAAAAAAAGACTAGCCATATTTTTATATACTCTCGTAGATACTAAGGCAAGTAAAGATATCTTGCCCATACTAGGTGTTTTGACACTAGCACCTCCTCTGGCTTTAATGGATCTCGAGAGGGCAATGTGTAGAAGAGGTAGGGTCATGGTGAGCATAGAAAGGCACTTGATATATCCTCCCTCTCTCTCTCTCTCTCTCTCTCTCTCTCTCTCTCTCTCTCTCTCTCCGTCCGTACTCAGACATGGTATCAGATTCACCACTTGTAACTTTTTGGTCTCATAGGTCATTTTGGCCTTTCGAAGACATTAATATAACATTTCATTTCATTTCTCTCTCTCTCTCTCTCTCTCTCTCTCTCTCTCTCTCACACACACACACACACACACACACACACACACACACACACACACACGTGCCACAACTGTTGGCAAGGAGGTGATGCTTTTTTGTTTTTAATGTGGCCAACTAGAAGGGAGCAGTGTGCTCCGTGAGGACCCCACATATCCAATACAAAAGCAAGAGCATGGGCAAGTTACATTATGTGTACAAAGTGATGTACAATGATGCATCATTCCTATTGCATGAGCAAGGGGTTGAACCCATACCCTTGGGGCAAACATATCCCCCCACATAACCATCTAACTTGATCCCAAATGATGAAGGGGGTGATGTTGCAAAGGCAAGGTGTTGCACCTAATCATTTATCTAAAAATGGCACATGTTAGCCACCTTTTATGGCAACACAATGAGAAAATAGCCTACCCAAGTGGAAGGGGTAGCAACATTTGATAAGTTGGATTTCTTTGCATACATCACCATTTTCCATATCGATCAAAACTCAATTTGCATCATGGAGCATGTTTAGGCAATTTGTCTCGCACAAGAATTTAGTTTGTTTTTTTTGTTCTATCAAAGGTTCTATGAAAAGGCTTCCATGCACAAGTATCTAGACTTTTGCATAAATTTTGGTTGTTGAAGTAATTTGCCCTAAAAATTGAAGAGAGAGAGAGAGAGAGAGAGAGAGAGAGAGTGTGTTGATTGGGGTGGAGCTCCTACAAGCGATATCTTTTGTAGCTCCCTTATTCTCGTATGTTTAGGTAAGAACAAGCAACAGTTAGAGTTAAGTGATAGCGAGCGGCCAATGGGACATGGCCACCAAGGTCTCCTTGGCCCTTTATAGCAAAGAACTTTTGTGAGAAACATTGTAAGATAGAGCTCCATTGCCATAAAGATTACCCTATGCAAAAATTGAGGCAAATCCATTCCAAAATGATACAAGAGTATATTGGGAATTTTTGAAATTTGAAGGGGTATTCACAAAAATACAAGGGTATTTAATACTGATAATTTTCCGTTTTGAATTTCGAGTATTGATACTATTACGAGAAATAAGCAATGCTCGGGAAAAACCTAGGTATAGTGTAATCTAGGTATTAAGTTTCAGGAAAAACCTAGATGTAGTGTAATGTAGGAATTAATTTTGAAATTTACCTATGTTGTCTAAATCTACAAAATGTAGTGTAAAATTCCGCAAATGTGTTCCAAGGTGAATAACGGGACGGATAAGGCGGGGAGTCCGGGGCCTTGGAATTTGGAAAGAAATGGGAAACCTCAAAAACCACCGCGGGCACTGGAGCAGGGCAGTTCATCGGAAAATGAGCAGACCGTTCGCTGCCCGGCGGTCCTTTTCTTCGTTTTGGGAGGGAGGTTCGTTGCTTGCAGCGGCTTTTTTTTTCTTTTCTGAGCTGAACGGCGGCCCGCGGCCCGTCCATCTTTTTTTGAATCTCCTTGCATCAAGGCCGTAACTGACCCGCAGCCTAAGTTTTATGTATTCCCACCTACAAAATTTCAGATTTACCTCTCTACATTTTTCAATTGAAGGTGTTCACAAGAAGATTTAGAAATTTTCTCATGTAGGAAAACGAAGTCTTTTCCAGTGTTTTTCATACAATGAATAACATCATGAGCTTCTGCTCGAGAGGCACCGCATACCTAGCTAGGTATGCGTTGCCTCCCTCACAGAAGCTCATGATGTTGAGGTAACTCACAATGTGGGAATTATTGTGAGAATTTGTCCAAAACTTCTTTTGATTTCTAGAAAGCCTCCATAATTTAGAGAATTTTAGTGCCCAAACCTTCAATCAAATATAGTCAATTCACCTCTATAGTTTTTCATAAGTAAACTTGGAAAACAATTATTTTTTTCCCGAGCACTACTCAGGGCTTGAAGTACAAATTTTTCCCCAAAAACTCGGAAAACCCGTCCATCACTTGGAAAGATTAGAGGTTTTTTGCAAAAATTTAGAGGTATTTTTGTCAAAAACACAATGAAAACCTCTAATTTGTATCTCGGAAAAAAATTCCTCTAGATTGTACAGTTTTTTCCACCTTCAAAAATTAATTTTAAAAGTAATTTTTAAAATTGAAGGTGGATTACACTAAACCCAAGTTATTTTTTAGCACTCTTCTCTACATTTCATAAAGCCACAATGTCAACAACATTGTTCAATGCTAGGGTACCATCAACATTGTTCAATGCTAGGGTACCATCAACATTGTTCAATGCTAGGGGGACCTGACAGGGAGGGGGGCTAATTGTTATAAATTATCCCCTCCTCCCTCCAATAACTTGACCTCAAAGAGATACAATTTAGATTTTCTTCCATTACTCTTGCATGTGAGCTTCTGAAAAATGACCATCAAACATCACATCAATCTTGTCTTTCCTTTTACTTCCTTTTGTGTGTGGGCCTGCAATTTTGCCCTGCAACCTCAAAATTGCAGGCCACCCTTACCCATCCTAAGGAAGGGTCATTTTCAAGAGTGCCCGTCCCATGGAAAGGGTTGTTTAGGATTTCGACCTTCAAAATGAAGGGCAAAATTTTCCTTTGCCCTTCAAATCAAATCTTTACCAAAATCAAGTAAACTACAACTAACTACTACAAGATATACAACGAGAAAAAGTAGTAGTAAACTTGAAATGTGTTGCAATGCAGCTGCAGTGAAGACATATATCTCGATTTTCGTTGGACTTTCCCTTTGTTGAAATTTTAACCATGAAGAGTCTCCTCCCAAACCTTTAATTGTTCACTTCATGAAGTTACTACTATGGCTATTCTATCAGATAGTTTTATGCAACGTTGGTTTGAAAGCACAAAAGACAACATCACGATTGACAGTCTTTTGTCGATTATTGGTGTTGCCTTTCTTCTGACCCTTGTCATCCCTGTATAAGAATTCATAAGTCTATGCACTGCAACTTTGAAGTTGCAAGTAGTATTCTCCCTTACAAATCCTTGGTTCATTACTTGATAAATATCATTGCGTCACCGGCTACAAGATTCTTAGCACTCACAAACCTTGAAATGTGCTGCAATGCAGCTGCAGTGAAGACATATATCTCGATTTTCGTTGGACTTTCCCTTTGTTGAAATTTTAACCATGAAGAGTCTCCTCCCAAACCTTTAATTGTTCACTTCATGAAGTTACTACTATGGCTATTCTATCAGATAGTTTTATGCAACGTTGGTTTGAAAGCACAAAAGACAACATCACGATTGACAGTCTTTTGTCGATTATTGGTATTGCCTTTCTTCTGACCCTTGTCATCCCTGTATAAGAATTCATAAGTCTATGCACTGCAACTTTGAAGTTGCAAGTAGTATTCTCCCTTACAAATCCTTGGTTCATTACTTGATAAATATCATTGCGTCACCGGCTACAAGATTCTTAGCACTCACAAACACACTCCATCTTGTCGTAGAAAATGCCTCTTCTGCTGGAGCCTGTTTGCAAGACTTTTGATTCGTCAATGGCTATTCTGTCAGATAGTTTTATGCAACATTGGTTTGAAAGCACAGAAGACAACATCACGATTGACAGTCTTTTGTCTATTATTGGTGTTGCCTTTCTTCTGACCCTTGTCATCCCTGTATAAGAATTCATAAGTCTATGCACTGCAACTTTGAAGTTGCAAGTATTATTCTCCCTTACAAATCAGTGGTTCATTACTTGGTAAATATCATTGCGTCACCGGCTACAAGATTCTTAGCACTCACAAACACACTCCATCTTGTCGTAGAAAATGCCTCTTCTGCTGGAGCCTGTCTGCAAGACTTTTGATTCGTCAATGGCTATTCTGTCAGATAGTTTTATGCAACATTGGTTTGAAAGCACAGAAGACAACATCACGATTGACAGTCTTTTGTCTATTATTGGTGTTGCCTTTCTTCTGACCCTTGTCATCCCTGTATAAGAATTCATAAGTCTATGCACTGCAACTTTGAAGTTGCAAGTAGTATTCTCCCTTAGAAATCCTTGGTTCATTACTTGATAAATATCATTGCGTCACCGGCTACAAGATTCTTAGCACTCACAAACACACTCCATCTTGTCGTAGAAAATGCCTCTTCTGCTGGAGCCTGTCTGCAAGACTTTATATTGGTCAATGGCTATTCTGTCAGATAGTTTTATGCAACATTGGTTTAAAAGCACAGAAGACAACATCACGATTGACAGTCTTTTGTCGATTATTGGTGTTGCCTTTCTTCTGACCCTTGTCATCCCTGTATAAGAATTCATAAGTCTATGCACTGCAACTTTGAAGTTGCAAGTAGTATTCTCCCTTACAAATCCTTGGTTCATTACTTGATAAATATCATTACGTCACCAGCTACAAGATTCTTAGCACTCACAAACACACTCCATCTGGTCGTAGAAAATGCCTCTCCTGCTGGAGCCTGTCTGCAAGACTTTAGATTGGTCAATGGCTATTATGTCAGATAGTTTTATGCAACATTGGTTTGAAAGCACAGAAGACAGCATCACAATTGACAGTCTTTTGTCGATTATTTGTGTTGCCTTTCTTCTGACCCTTGTCATCCTTGTATAAGAATTCATAAGTCAATGCACTGCAACTTTGAAGTTGCAAGTAGTATTCTCCCTTACAAATCCTTGGTTCATTACTTGATAAATATCATTGCGTCACCGGCTACAAGATTCTTAGCACTCACAAACACACTCCATCTTGTCGTAGAAAATGCCTCTTCTGTTGGAGCCTGTCTGCAAGACTTTAGATTGGTCAATGGCTATTCTGTCAGATAGTTTTATGCAACATTGGTTTGAAAGCACAGAAGACAACATCACGATTGACAGTCTTTTGTCTATTATTGGTGTTGCCTTTCTTCTGACCCTTGTCATCCCTGTATAAGAATCCATAAGTCTATGCACTGCAAATTTGAAGTTGCAAGTAGTATTCTCCCTTACAAATCCTTGGTTCATTACTTGATAAATATCATTGCGTCACCGGCTACAAGATTCTTAGCACTCACAAACACACTCCATCTTGTCGTAGAAAATGCCTCTTCTGCTGGAGCTTGTCTGCAAGACTTTAGATTGGTCATCTCAGAAACAAAACCATAACTTGATAAACTCTATTGTAGAAGTTTAGTGAATCTCCATGCCACAAACCTTGATAGATGTGTCAAAAAGTCTAGACATGGTCACACAAGTCCTTGGTTCAAATCTTGATAGATGTGTCAAAAATTTCAAACATGGTTACGCAAGTCTTTGGTTCAAATCTCCACTCCATTTAGAACATGAAGATAATCCAAAGCTAATATACATGCGTACATTGAGAGACCGCAATGAGAATGGCACTTGGCTCAATGTAAACACAAATTCTCTGTTGCCTCAATACTTTGCAAAAGTTGCATACGAAAATGAGCAGGTAAGTCAAAAATGTTTTGACTCTCCTTGAAATAAGGGAACCAATATAAATAAATATAGTATAGGTTACTAGAAGGATGAAAATATTCCACTTGGTATTCGATGACTTCCATAGAAAAGCTATCTCAAGTAGCATAACCGTCTTACCATTGAAATGTTAGTGGAGAAATCGATTTGCTTCTAGCTATAGGGCTTCAACAAAAGCATGCTACAGCCTCCAAGCTCAACATTTGTGTCCTAAATGTTGACCGTTTGGTAAATCACATTTTAGTACTGATGTATATAAATACAAGTTGCAAACTGAGCACCTCCAAAAAGTTAATGCCCCTCTTGGTAGTTTCTTGAATTTCCCTTAAACCATGAACATGCATTCCATGCTAGTGTCCACATTCAATCACGCCTACGAGAGATGTCCTACCATCTCCCACAACTCGCCACTAGACTCTAACTCAGGGCCGAAAAGACGCCAATATTTCAACTTTCAGCCGTTATGTTTGAACTTCTCACTGTGCAGTTCAAATTTTGCTTCTACCATTTGCCCACTACCAATGTGTTGAAAATTTTCCTACAAAGGGATACTAAATTTAACTTTTAAGTTTTAAGGTGCGTGCCCACTTCCAATATTTCATACATTGACCTACAAAGGAATACTTAACTTTTAAGGTGCATGCTTGAACAACTTTCAAAATCAGATGGCTCTCAAAGTCCATGGCATATGCCCTAGGCCCCTAGGTACAACTCAAACTCTGCAAGGCACTTTCAGCAGTTGCCCTTCCCTAGGAAAGGTTTGCAAAAATATGTGCAAGGCTAGCAACAAAGGAAGGGTGGGAAGGGTTGAGTTGCTGGGATCAAGTGTATTTGTAACAGGTTCAAATTGTAGATACATCTCCTAACGGTTTAATAAAAAAATGCATTCATTATGACTAAGGAGACAAAAACGATAACAAAAAGGTAAAGAAAGAGAAAAATACAAATGTAAAATGATGCACATATTGCATTCACGCTTGACCACCTCTTTATACAGACATTCATAGTCTATTGACACAAGTCTTATGCCAGACTAAAAAGGGCACATTATAATTTTCTCGATCTTTAGCTTGAATTTGGAGGATTTCCTCATATTTAACTCTAATTTTTGTGAAATTATATCAATTTCCTTTAACACAAGCTCTGAGTCTAGCTAACACTTTGCAAATTATTAGCCGGTTAAAACTCCAAGTTTTTTGCAAGCACTATTGTTCATTATCCTAAATTCTAACCAATGTCAGTGCTCAAAATTAAGTTTTTTTTTGTGAAAACTAGAAAAACTAGTGGGTTTTCTCACCTTCATATTTAAAAATTGGAAACAAATTTCAAAATCTACACAGAAGATAACACTTCTAAAACAACTCATAGCCATTGACAAATTTTTTCGATGGTTTTTTAGGAGAATTTTGAGCTATTATCCATATTTTTGCACAATTTTGTTCAAATTTTAGGTGTAATATTTCCTTTTCCTCTTTCCCCTAACCAATGTAATTCAATTTCCAAGCATCATGAGTGTAACTTGAGACACTCTTTCCCAAACAATTATAATGCTCGATAAAACCTACAAGCAGGTTTGGTCACCAAAATTTGTGTCACTATTTTCTACCTTGCGTTAAAATTTGAAGGATTCTGCGTTTTTTTGCATCAGAAATGCAAACGTTTTTCAAGAAAAGATTTTTGAAAACCGCCCATTACTTGCAAAGGCCAACTTTCCCGCCTTTATTTTTCAAGCAAACTAATAAGAGATAACCTGAATTTATGCAAAAACATATAACTAGAATGCCCGTGAAATATAACGTTCAAGGAGGTTATAACCACATTTTTACATTTCAATTAGGGATTCACTACAAACCAAAATATGTGAGTATTATTTATCATCGCTCAAAGACAAACATTTTTTTCCCCTTTCAAAGCAAAGAAATTAGACATCCATGATTTTATGCAAAATATTAAGCTAATTCTCTACTATATGCAAATTTTAATCTTGTAAATTAAAATCCAATTGAGATTACAATTGAATTGTTTTCAGATTTGGGAAACCTTCCTGTGGAAAGTTGAAGAGGTAAAGTGACTAAATGTAAAGGTTTTTGAATTCCCTTATTACTAACCTCTTTAGATGTACTGGTCTGGCCAGCAGCCCCCCTCCCCCTCTCTCTCTCTCTCTCTCTCTCTCTCTCTCTCTCTCTCTCTCTCTCTCTCTCTCTCTCTCGTGGCCGAGAGCTGCAAGGCACACACACCGGAACAAGGAGAGCTTGCCATGTGTCAAGGGGGCCGAAATCTCTTCCCCTTTTATTATAGTATAGATATATCAAAATTTATAGTCAAGATCACACTGAACCTAGGTTTTTTCCAAGCACGTTAAGCACGTAGAAATGGAATTTTCAAGTAATGGAGGATCCCACAATGACATTCAAATTTCACAAACCTTACCTTTTCACGCGTAAATGTAACAAAAGATGCATATATTTTCAGCTCAAGCATGTTAAAACACGTAATCCCAAAAAAGAGTCTTTTAACTTACAGTTCTAGCCTTTAAAATTTTTGAAGGAGAATATATAAAATGCTCCGTGTCAAATTTGGAAAAAGTAACAAATTACAAAGACATGCTTAAAATTTTCAATTTCTTTTCTTACATATCTTTTCTTGTACTAAGACAAAACCAAAGAAAACTCAAAAAAGTGGTAGCCTTGAAAGATAGCTCTTAAAGTCAAGACCCCACCCTTCCAAAAATGAAATGATTTCTTTAAGTTTTTTAATAATTTCAAGCCCTACTTGTCGAAAGATGTATGTCGGAACACTAGGAGATGAATGACCTTTCATGCTATGGCTTGTTTTAACAAACCAATAAACCTAAATCACAAAGGGGCAGAAAGGGGCACATACAATTCAAGCATGTAGAGTAGTCTCGCATACTACCCATTTCAGACCCTTTAGTGTCATATGTAAAAGCGGTCAAAGTTTTGTACTTTCTAGATACTGCCACAATGAGAAAAGGTGACATTATTCACAAATATACTAAAAATCTCTATGCTCGGCTTTATTTCTAAAAGTACTTTTTAAGTTTAAACAACATCAAATGGTGCATCCTCTACCATTCAAAATTAGATGTAGGTTATCATAAAATCCTAGATGTAGTGATTCAAAAGCATTGTCAAGGACACTACTTTTTGACCACCTTTTCAGCTCTTCAATTATCACAACTATCTGTAGATTTTTCGCAAACACTATTGTTCATTATCCTAAATCCTAATCATCACCCTAAATTCTAACCAATGTCAGTGCTCGAAATAAAGTTTTTTGAAAACTTGGAAAACCTACACGTGGAAAAATTTTGGAGGTAAATCGACTATATTTGAAGGTTTTTTCACTAGACTTTACAGTTTTTCTCACCTTCAATTGTAAAATTAGAACTAATTTCAAAATCTATAGGTAGGATCACACTAACCCAGGGCTTTTTAAAGCTACTAGTAGACATAGAAAGACCCTTTCTATAATTTTTTGAGGAGGGAACTTTAGAAACTTGAGCCGTTTTTTCATATTTTTGCACTTTTGCTCAAAGTTTAAGCATGATATTTCCATCCTCTCAACATAATTGTATTGTTGAGTTGACTCTTTTTCCAAAGAGTGAAGGACTTTGTGGTTTTGCATGAGAATGCAAATAATTTTGGCGCTTTTTTTTCTCCAATAAATCTAGTCTAGACCCCGGAATTTTTGCTAAGGCAAAATACACCATCGGTTGGCAGCACCGAACTATAGTGTAACCCCACATATATCTTTTCAAATTTGCCTCTATTTTTTATTTTCCTAGGCAAGAAAACCTTCAAAATTGGAAAAAATAGTGCTAAAAACCTTGAAGTGTAGCCAATTTACCTCTTAAAATGTTTTCCAGAAAAATAAATAAAGATTTACGAAAAATGTACCCTATTTGTCGAAATTTACAACTACAATGCCCTTGATATGTTAGGTCTAATGAAAATATAACCAAATTTTTTCTATTTCAACTAGGCATTTACATTACAAACCTGAATATGTGAGTACAATTTACCATTGTTCAAAGTAAAGTCAATTTCCAAAATTTAATAGCTGAGATCACACTGAACCTAGGTCTTTTGCAAGCATCTTAAGCTCAGAGAAATGGAATCTTTTAAGTCATGGAGGAATTTCCATAACATTCTACAATGACATACAAATTTTCACTCACCCCATGTTCCTTTCAAATACAAAAATTAACAACAGACCTTTGAAATTTGAGTCACTAGACCAAATTGTTTTCTCATGATGCACTAATTAAGTTTATTTGCAACCGTAATTGATTGCCGATGGACCTTACATTGGTTTATCCTTGGGTGTACCAATACATACTGGTGGAATGCAAGCATACTTTGTACCTTGCAAGAAGACCTTGTCTGCACCTCGGGCTACCAAGCTATTCCTTTTTTGGGTATGATTATAAGGTTGAAAAATAAGAGGGACCTTGTGCATCTCCCTCTAGACACAATCAATCACCTTTGGATTGTCTGTAGTATTAAAATTGATGAGGATATTATAGAGAAAACTTCTTACAAGTGATTCAGACAAAAGAGAGATGCCAAAAGAAAGAGAAGTCTAATTGAATAATATTCCTCAATTATCATGAATTATACACCAATGACATAAAACAAGTGCAGATATTATATTCAAAGCATAGAATGGCCTTCACTCCACAATAAATTAGCTCCTTTAGTGACCCAACATTCAACAACTGGTGCATATTGGTCTTTGTTGGCCCTCCTTGAAAAGGGAAGTGCAGTGCTTTGTTGCGCTTTTTTGAAATAGTCGTTGTGGATAGCATCGAATTTTCCGGAGTAACACTTGAGTTTGCACTTGTTACTAGAATCTTCTCTCTTTTCCTCAGGGCATTGCCTATGCGCATTGTGTGTGTGTGAGGTCAAATTGGTGGGTGGGATGTGTGGTGGTTTGATGGGGGGTTCACTTTGGGCAGGTGTTGTGTGTGCATTTGTTTCGTTTTTGACTCTAGGTTTTGCTCGTTTGTAATGCTCGTGGCTGCGTTCGTTGTTTCTATGTCTATGTCATGAGGTTGGGATGATGCTTCTCTTCCAGAATTCACTGCATTTGTCTACCTGTTGGCATGAATCCACTGCGTCACCGACTTCTTCTCCTTGCTCCAGCTTCCCCGCTTGTAGTCACTCTGACAATTGTTGCGCTTCGGCGAGCAAAGTGAAAGGAGAGTTACTAGAGCAGAGTGAGAGGGGAGTGTATGTGATAGGACTTAAGGTAATGAGGCTATCGAAAGGGCACTCACCATATAGCAACAGAAGTCAAGGGCCTAGATTGCCATTCGAACAATTACACAACCAGGCAATTCCCTCCTCACGACTACAACACTCACAGGTCCATTTTCTGCAGCCTTCTATCAATGCATATTTTCTAGAGTTGCAAAACTTAGCAATCCATGGGTGTCGCAATAGAAAGTGTTCGACCAGCTTGCCAGGCTCGGACCTAACGTCTTCCACTTTGTGTTGTCATCTCTGTCACAAGAACACAAACCAAGGTCTTTTTTCTATGACATCAATCTTCTTACCAAGCCTCAGAAGGTTGCTTCAAGCCAAAGAGAGCCTTTCAACATAGACTTCTCCTTTAAGTCACCATTAAGGATGGCTGATTCCATCTGGTACACAAACCACCGTTGATAAGCACTCCTAGTAAGACCAGCTGAATGTGTCAATACCAAGACACTGATTAATTACCAATCGAGCTTTTTGCTTGTTTGTAACGTTTACTTTAGACTTGAAGATCCACTTAACACCAATGACCTTCTGCTTTGGCGGTTGGGAACAAGCTCTCATGTCCCCTAACGCCCTCTGCATAGCTTGCCTCCACTCTACCGGTGAATGGGCCCCCCTAACCGAAACAGGCACCTTGTGAAGGCAGAATTTACTTGCCATAATCACCAGGAATGGAAAATTGCAACGCGGAACGGCGCATGGAAAGGCGCATGAACTGCCATTCCTGTTTATGGATACTCGCGTCTAAAACACACAACGGGGATTTGGAACCAGAAGTTGGAATGGGAACAGGGATGGAAGCCTAAAAATGGCCTTTCCCTGAAACTATGGAGCCTCTCGCGGATCTGGAGGATACTTTTGTCGCACCTGAATCTCAAACGAGCGTCAATAACCAATTCAGTACCTTCAATATCTGTTCAGAATCAGACTGCTCTATAGGTTCTTCATCTGGAACTGACTTTGGAACTGCTGCCTCAACAACCAGCACAATAGGATCACAAACAGAGATAGCAAACTGCTCTCTGGCTCTCCAAGTAAAAGGACATCTGGAGTCCAGGAAGAAGGTCGAGGCACAAAAGCCTGCTCTGAAGGCACAGCCTCTCCAAAGACAAAGTCTCTTTTACCAAAATGCCGCCTTCAGCTCAAAATCATACAGCCTAAAGCCTCTGGGAAGAGAGCCATAGCCAACAAATATCATCTTCTGTGGTTTGAAGTCAAACTTCATCCTCTGCTTTTTGGTAATGCGGGATCACATCCAAAGATACAAACAATGGGTTACATCTTACTTTTTGGCAAAATACATGTCAAATAGAGTGGTTCTAGGAAACGACTCAATGGGAGCCCAATTGAGGATGCACACAGCCATAGCGACTGCCCCCCTCCAAAGCGTACAACAAAGATCTCAGTGCTCAAGCATAGCCCGTGCCATCTCAACAAGTCTTTTCTTGTTGTGCTCTTACACGATTATGTGAGGTCGGATATCAGCATGCTTGATTTCATCCTCCACACAAACACTGTACAAAAGAATTGGATACGAACTTCTCCAGCTTTGTTAGCAAAGACTATCCTCACCCCTAATATCACCCAAACCCTCAATGTTGCTAGACCTTTGTATAGAAGTGAGCCGCTCTTCCTAATCAAACACCGAAGGGAAAACAGGCATGGCTCCATGCATGTCGAATAGAGTTCACAGCTGAGGACAAAGGGAAACAACGTTTGGGGTTATATGGGGTGATTTGAAATTGAGTATAAATAGATGGTGCAATGGTCTCTGGCTATCTCTGCATACATGTAGACGAATCTCTGAAAATAGCCACAATGGCCCATGAAGACTTGAACGACTAAACACCCCACGCAACCATGAACAACAAACCCCTAGCAAGTACACAACATTATACAGTTCCTTATTGATTTACTGGTCATTAATTTTACATAGAGAAAATATCTTTCCACTGATACATAACACTGGGGCAGCAGCATACAGCACCTTCTAAAACAAGGAGCTCCTTGTAAGCAGAAATAACCTTGTACTCTGCACTAAATCCATGATCACTAACCCCAAATACGCAATATGTATAAACTAATAAGCTGCACAGCTCAAAAAAAATCAGTAAATTATAGCCGAACGCCAAACCACTGCACAGTGCCCGACCCATCAGTCACATCCAGTTCACATGCGTTCTCGACCAGATATGTCACAGCGTCATCTAGGTTATCAAAGCTTGCCAAATCAGTTGGAAGTGACCTGCCAGGCCAGTTCTCAAGCCAACTCCTCAATCTTGCTCGAAGTTCCTCTAAATTCACAAACAACTCATCTTTTCCGGGCTCAATAAGCACATAGTCCTCGCAATCTCCATAAAGCGCAGACCTTGAACCTAGCCTAGAGAATACCTATACATAAAGAAAAAAAAAATTAAATCCCTAAAACTGGAGCCTCACACCACACCACGACAAAAAATTCAAATCAGATCTGTCTGACATACTTGTCTAAAGATACGAGCCCAAAAATAATGAAGAAACTAAATAATCTCTCCCTCTCTCTCTCTCTCTCTCTCTCTCTCTCTCTCTCTCTCTCTCTCTGAAAAAGTAGCTATATAACGAGTAAAAGTAGACCTCTATGGATGCTCATGTCAGCCCATCACCCAGATGAAGTACAATACTCTAAGGAAAGCCAATGTGCACAAGCTATCTGTACATCACGGCGATGTCTTAGTCACAAGAAACATTTCGTGTGTTTCATCGTTTCAACGTATTTTGTTTCATTTGGTCTCGAAGATTTCGTGGAGTTGTAGGATACATGATATGTAGAGCTTAGCATTTTGACAGTGATTACATAAGCGTTAATCATGTTGGTATTGAACGGCATTCCATTGTAGAATGTGCTAAATTTCAAACCATGTAAGTCAATAGCCAACTATCGGAAACATGTGGTGTATAGCCAATGAAAGATGTAACATGACACGACTTTTTGTTAGCATTAACAATAAGTGTTAGACAGTTATATATAGTATATACCAATATGGTGTGTGTGTGTGTGTGTGTGTGAGAGAGAGAGAGAGAGAGAGAGAGAGATGAAATGAAATCATATATTAACGTCTTCAAAAGGCCAAAATGACCTATGAGACGAATCTGTTACATACTGATAAATCTGATACCATGTCTGAGTACAAAAAAAGAGATACTAAATTGAATCTAGAAAGTGTTACTAGCTGGAACTGTGTGGGGTATGTGTGATCACTGATACTATGGGTGATGAATCCATCCTCATCTGTACTCTGGATGTCGAGATAGTATGGCTCGAATCCGTAGTCTCCGTCGATGCTGTGAAGCTCCTCTCCTCAATCGTGGGCGTCTCGATCTCCCTAGCTCCAAGGCTCGGTCAATGAGAGTACCACGGGTGTGAGTATGAGCTGAGCTTTGCAATGGTGGCTGCTCCTCTATCTGTCCAGTGTCTGGTGTGAAGAAATCAGTAATCTGTCTTTGGTCTTTGTGTCTGTGTAACTCAAGTAGATACAGTCCAAGACATCTCTGGTCCTGATAGCTCAAGACTCTGGAGAAGGGTCTGAAGCCTTCTCTTAATACACAATGGAAGCGACCCTGTATCTCGTAAAACACTGTGCACTGACATATATAATGCATCTCCGTCTCTAGCTCTGTATGGCATAGGCGGCATATCCTGTTAGTTACTGGTATCCCTCTGAATCTACCAGTCTCAATCTCAAACTGGTGTGAAGATGTCCGTATCTGACCAATGGCACACCGTAAACCATGAGATAGATGTGTATCCATATAGCTGGGTCGAATCACAAACCCATCCCCTATGAGTTGGAGAAGATGCGCTCTATAGAAATCCATCTTCATGCCCAACTCTTGTGTCAGCTCTATCCATGTCCTCCCGGTGTCCAACTGGTCAAGTCCTGGCGAATGAGTCTAGTAAACTCCACATGTGTAAGAGACAATGATGGTTCATCAAGGGAGTACTGGAAGGGAGGCAAGCTGTCCATGCTGAAGCCATGTATCTGAAACCATGATGACATCTGCGCATACCAGCATGATGTGTCCCCCTGTAAAGCTAATTGTTTGGAGGACCCAAGGGCCAATCTAGCATATCTATCTCTGGTAGTATCCCATAAGCCGTGTATAAAGGAGACTGATCTGGTAAGCGCCTCTATCTCCATAGGGGGGGCTGCTAACTCCGCTCTAATGATCTCATGTGGCACGGAGGCCTTGGCTCTAATGTCGAGAGATCATAGATACCAAGTGCCTCTCCATACCTCTACACCCAACTTGACCCACAGAGGGTCCTCAAACCTGGACCCCATAAAGCATAGCTGAAGCTACAAGGTATCAAAGATTCAAAGAGCCAGAGCTTTGTTCGGGGTTCTTGGAACTGAACGAGCACATCCTCTCCAATCCTCCCAAGGCCGAATACGCTCTGGTTAGTCTAGACTAGAGCCACTTGAGGGCTTGATGATCAGTACGAACAATAAAATCTCGACCATACAAAAAATGCTTCCAATGCTTTAGCGAATGAATGATAGAGAGAGGTTCCTTTCATGCAATGACCGATTCTTTCTGAACTATTGGACTGCGTGTTTTATCCTCTTTCAAAACATAGTAAGATTAATGGCAAGGAATACTCTGCTCACAGCAAATGACCACTAGAGAGGCTCCCTCGAGAGTGATGGTGAGAGTGTTTTCTTTCCAATTGACTTGTGGATCAATCTCACGGAACCACAAAATGCCGAAAATCATATCACAACCAAAGAGAGAAGAAACAAGAAATTTGCCACGAGAACATGCACGACTCACACAAAGTGGCACATTTAGACCAGGGTAGTTTTTGTACGTCGAACGTAGCGTCTCGTTCCGTTCAGTCTGTCCCGTGCCCGTTCCGTACGACTAGTACGTTCCCTTCGGCAGTTTTTTTGGCGACTGTTTCTAGTCGTTGGCCCTTTTGACTGTTGAACACACCTTTTTAGGTAGTTTTGGGGCCTGAATTTAAGCAGTTTTGTCCTCATTGTATTCCATTGTTGGGGCTCCCTTGAGCTTTGGATGCTCCCCCTTCCACATGAAGCCCATGTGACATTGGATGCCACTTCTCTCATGCTCTAGCTTCTTCCTATTTAGGTAATGCCTCTCCAACTTGTTCTCCAACACTTACAAGCTCTCAACTCGACGATTTTCTACTTATCATTTTGGTTTATGTAATGCTCATCCTCTTGACTCTTTACAGTAATTTGTACAAATGTCAAGTCTCTTCAAGAGTAAAGTTTAAACCCAAGAGCTTAGGCCTTAGGCTTAAGAATTATTTGTTTTTTTTATTTTGAATGTACATGACGTCATCGTAATCTCAAAATTTTTTAGTTCATTTAGTACCGCACATCTTCGTACGTATACAAAACGTACGGGACCGTACGAGACCACCCTGATTAAGCCATTCATGCAGGATGGAAGAGTACATGCGCGGAGCAAATGAAGAAACCGCAATGGGATCTGCTGAAATAGGTTCTAAGCGTGCCTTTTTCAAGAGAATCCCTAATCACATGATTAATACTATCAGAATCAAACAACACCATAGCATGTTGACCATTCACATCACCATATCACTTAATGAGAGACTCATCTGGATGATCATTAGAAACTTGGGACACATTAGTTTTCTCATTCATGACACTAACAGAAGATGTAAATTTTGTGGGTTCTTTTGTGGGTGTTGAGGGTTCTTCCTTAGAACAATCTCTTTTCATGTGACTTTAGTGTGTGTCACAAGATGGGCACCACGTGCCAATAGAAAAGAACAGACTGAACAGACTTTTAGCACTTCGATAACAACTGAACTGAGAGAGAGAGACGACACACGACATAGAGTGGCGGAATTCCACCCCAGAGATTATTGGCCCCAAACCTTGGAAGTTGGCACCCCTTTTGGTATTTCTTTATATTGCATCAACACAGTACAAGCCGATACTCTTCGCTCTGCACCTTCTCCAAGAAGAATGCCTGAGAATGAGCCCATGGCCTCATATTTCAAGGCCCTAGGCCCAAAAGCAGTTTACATGAAAAGCCTTAAACTCAAAAGCATCTGGTGCAAAAGCAGATGCCCAAAAGCAGCCAGCGTGATTTACGGAAATCCGTACAGACTGCCACGTCAGCATGTCAACACGAAATCCGGGTTGTCCGTACAGGTCTGCCACTTCATCAACTAGCTGCGTATCTTTTGTGGTCTTGCTTTATCTTCTGTTGCTTCTGCATCTTTACTTAGGGTTTAGACCCCTCAGTCGAGATATGCAAGTCGGCTCCGTTCTTCAGAGCCTTAACACGTCAGCAATTTGTGACATCCCCCCTTTCTTGAAAGAGAGTAATTGTCCGCGATTACAACATATCTGCAAAACAACTCAAGTTAGCTCAAAAATTTCCAAGGGACATTCCAAGGGACAATAAATTTGCTCTTTTTTTTTGTTAAGGAGTTGGCTTCTCCTTTCGGCTCTTTTGATCAAGGAGTTGACTTTTCCTTTTAACTCTTTTGATTCAGGGAGTTGGCGTAGTAAAATTAGCCATCACACCCAGACTGCAATGATCTTACACGGGTGTCTTGATGTATTAAAATTACATACCCAGGCAATCTCATCCAATCAGGAATATTCAGTGGTTGAAACATCACAATGCAACATAAATGCTCACATATGCATGTTACAAGACACAACGAACAGCGCCGCTGAGCACTCCCCCGAGACAAACGGTCTGCGGTATGAAGCTACTCAACGACTACCTCGTCACTCCCCTCGCAAATAACCTAAAAAGGTCCCGGCCATGAGCTCAGAGGACTGTACAACCAAACGCTCCCCAGACCGCAGTCTGTGTCACTTGGAGGTTCAAACATACAACCAAACGCTCCTCAGACATCGACCTGCGTCATTCGAAGGTTCTCTAGCATACAACGAAATGGTCCCCAGACATCGGCCTTCGTCGTTCCAAGGTTTTCAAACATACAACGAAACGCTCCCCAGACATCGGCCTGCGTCGTTTCAAGGTTCAAACAATATAAAATAGAATTTCTCACTTCTCCACCCGGGAGTACAAATCACCAATCAACGAAACCATTATTAAAACCAGAGTCAAACAATTCAAATCGGCACCAAGACAGGTTCAAAACAGAGACCATCCATTTCAAACAAATTCCAAACAGGATCACCAAACAAGCTCTCAGATAGATTCTCGAACAAAATTCAAACTTAAGAAAAGTAACCTCGACATCAATCGAGATCGAAAAGTCGACTAACTTTCCATCCTGAAACCTACACCAAAAATTAGGGTTAGGTTCCTTCCATGAGGCCGTAGCTGACCACAGCATGGTCCACAACTGCTTGAATAGCCGAAAAAAGCCTCGACAGACAGTGTTCCTGTGGCGGTGATGGTAGCCGCAAGATATACCAATCACACTGAACCTCCAAGGTTTTTAGCTCGAAAAGAGACACCTACTGAGAGATGTCGAGTAGTTTCAAGTTATTTCAAGTCATAATCTGCTAGGGTTTCCACGGCAAGCATTTCAGGATACCCCACTCTGCCAAAAGTTGCACTCCGAAGGAAGATGTTAGAAACCATATAGCTTCGGGCAAAAAAAAATTCTTGAAAGCTTGCCAAGTCCTTGGAGTGTGCGGCTTGGTAGCTATAGACTTTCACCATTGCATGGCATTGCCTCTGAGAAAAACAACAACTCGAAACAAATCTTTGTATCCTTCTCTTGCAAGTGTTCTTTATGGCTTATGCCCTTTAAGACATGAGTGGTGAAGACGGGAGCGTGCTCGATGCGCGATGAAGTAAGGGTGGAAGTGGCTAGTAAGTCCGGGGTCGGGACCCGAAGATACTTCAAATAAAATTCCAGTAGTCTCTAGTTTGCTCTGTATGCTCTTTTGTAGGATTGGTATGCTTTTAGAAAAGCACACGCCTGATGCTCTAATACCACTGTCACAAGACGGGCACCATGTGCCAATAGAAAAGAACAGATTGAACAGACTTTTAGTACTTCAATAACAACTAAACTGAGAGAGAGAGAGAGACGACACGCGACACGGAGTGGCAGAATTCCACCCCAGAGAGTATTGGCCCCAAACCTTGGCGCCCCTTTCAGTATTTCTTTATATTGCATCAACACAGGACAAGCCGGTACTCCACGCTCTGTACTCTCTCCAGGAAGCATGCCCGAGAATGAGCCCATGGCCTCATATTTAAAGGCCCTAAGCCCCAAAGCAGTTTACATGAAAATCCTTAAACTCAAAAGAATCTGGTGCAAAAGCAAATGTCCAAAAGCTGCCAGCGTGATTTACAGAAATCCGTACAACTGCCACGTCAGCAACGCAATCTGTACAAGCTGCCATGTCAACATGTCAACGCGAAATCGGGTTGTCCGTACAGGTCTGCCACGTCATCAACTAGCTGTGTATCTTTTGTGGTCCTGCTTCATCTTCTACTACTTCTGCCTCTTCACTTAGGATTTAGGCCCCTCAGTCGGGATATGCAAGTCGGCTCCGGTCTTCAGAGCCTTAACACGTCAGCAATTTGTGACAGTGTGACACTTAAAACATCATCTTTCCTTCCCATTTTCGGTTGTTTATTCAAGACTTAACCAACCTCCTACTATTCCTTGAGCAGATTTTTCATTCGATGTCAACTAAGGGATTTCCTGAGTTTTAGCCTTTTCTTTATTATCACTGTTAGGAGAAGAATTACATGCTCTAGGTGTAGTGGAAGATTGAGAAGGAGAGAGACTGTGGTTCTTACCATTGTTCTTCCACCCCTCACCCCATCACCCCTTCCCACCTATTTCGTTTCAGTTTCAATTTTTCAGTTCTTTGTACTTTTTGTACTCAAACATTGTATTAGATTCACCATTTTGTAACAAATTGGTCTCATAAGTCATTTTGGCATTTTGAAGACGTTAATATAACATTTCATTTCATTTCTCTCTCTCTCTCTCTCTCTCTCTCTCTCTCTCTCTCTCTCTCTCTCTCTCATATATATATATATATTTTTATATATATATAGATGTGTGTGTCCGTAGTTGTGTAGACCTATAGGGATGCTCATGTGCGCTTGTCACCTGGAGGAAGTGCAATGCTGTAAGAAGAAGTCAATGTGCTCAAACTATTTGTACATCATGATGGCACGTACAAGCAATGTAAGATAAACCACCGAGGAGCAATATTCGTGTTTTTTAAACTGGTTAAAATTGCATAATCCCGGATAGATTCCCGGATTGAAAAAAAACCGGCAAAATTTTACAAGTTTTAGTGTAAATACCGGCAAATGCATCAAATTTTGACCTAGCAAACTAGAAGTGTTTCAAGTGTGCCCTTATTTCTTCAGTTAGCAAAAAAACTTCAGGCAAGCCCTGCCAAGGAGGTGATAGTGCCACGTAAGGTCCCCTATGAACTAACATCCACAATGTGCCTGCTAATGCCCAAATCCTGAATGCTTGACCAAAGCTGTGACAGGAAAGCATATGAACATTGAAATCCTCACATCAAGCAAACACTGTATACTCCGAGGAGTCGAGGACGGTAGGAAGCCCTATCAGTGTGTAGCAGGATGACAGCCCAATGCGTACCGAATACTCAAAAAAAGAGACTGTAGCTCCTGATGTTTCACAAGGAGGCCACATCCACTCTCTTGAATCTCAAGTCGGTTGTGACAAAGGGCGGCCCTCCCAAACCCGCAGGTGCCAAGATGGGACATCCTCAAAATGGAACAATGGAATCCATAGATGCCCTCTTGCCACATGAACCAACTACACAAACGGACTGCAAAGTGAGAGCAGGCAAGTGCTCTCTCCCCTCAAAGATCAACCTGTAGTAACCACCATGTCAAGGGTCGAAAGGACCTTGGAACCACACCAGGCATAGATAGGCAAGTAGGAGTAGCAAAGAACCTCCACCAACCATCATGAATGGGCAAGTCCCTCCCTCTCTTAATGACTCCCCGCATGCCAAGCATTGGGAATAGCTGCCTCAATCTCAGCCATACAAATAGCAATCCCTCTGCTCACCCCAAACTCTTGGCCGACAAATTCAGCATCTATCAAAGAAGCCTCCAACCAGTTAAGCATAGAACGAGCCGGTCTGTCAACCCATCTGGCCCACTCAATACAAATCCTCTCGCAAAACTGATGGTCATCTTGGTCCTAGACATAAGAACTCCACACCAGCGGTGGGCGCTCAATCTCCTCC
The DNA here is from genome assembly GCF_014529385.1 of Adiantum capillus-veneris. Lineage (NCBI taxonomy): Eukaryota > Viridiplantae > Streptophyta > Polypodiopsida > Polypodiales > Pteridaceae > Adiantum > Adiantum capillus-veneris. Next base: position 110,562,955 of record NC_140958.1, read on the forward strand.
AAGCATCTCGGCTCCAGCCGAATTATACCACCTCTCATCTCTCTGAAGACACGCACCAATGATCTCATGAAATGAGAAGCTCTAACTGTACAAAGAGATGCATCAATGAATAAGTATCTGACATGGGTCGCCTGTGTCGAAAGAACCAAAGCGAGGGATCACCGCTAATAGGGACTGATACACGAATAACTTCCAAGGCTTACTACCAGGGAAAGACTTCTGACAATGAGCTTGGAAAGCAAAGCACGACCCTGCATCTCCAGACCAATGATACCCAGTCCGCCCTAAGCATGATAACAGTGCACCAACTATAGTAAATTTCTTACACTGTCCCTCAAGGACCAACAGTATCTTCTAAGTGACTTTCCTTTTGAAGTGTGCTTGCTGGTTGAAAGGCTGCAACTTGTCTCAAACCCTCAGAACAAATAGTGATGTGGAACACTCATGATGGCTACTCTAGTGACTTGAGCCCAAGGAGCTAGTGGTCAATTTTCTTGCAACACTTTCTATCAACTAAATCTGCAACCATCAAAGTTGTGTGAAAGGCACTTGTTCTGAAGCGTGAATTGTTTGCAGAAGTTTGACTTTGGGTTACCTGTCCCACAGGTATCTAACCTCACCAGCGACAAGGCCAGATAAGCTGGACCTTCATCTCAACCTGTAGTCGCCATGCCTCCATGATATATTACCATAGCATAGTCAGGAAAGAGTAGAAGCTTGAGAGCTCATTGAAGAACATTGACTGCCCAAATGTTTAAATGCCACTGAAGTCACAAGATTGCAATGATGCTCAGTGGCAAGTAACAAAAGCTTGCAAACAGCTTCGTACTGCCTCATTTGAACTTTCTGACAAGAATGCGGAAGGCCAACAGCAAAACGAGGCGGTGCTTTTTCCCCTTCCCCCACCAAGTCTTTGTTTTGATTGATGACAAAAAGATTAGCTTAAGCTTACCGGAGAGACAGAAGAACATCGAGGGTGCACGGAAGGTTGCGTGGCGATAGAGGTTGAGACGGAGGTGCCGGCAAAACGTGGGAGCGGGAGAGCTGCTTGGGTGGTAACGTCCTTGCATTCGCCCTCTCTACTGGGAAACAAGCCACCGGGTGAGAATGCAGTGAGCACCACCTTAGCCATCTCTGCTTTTCATAAGCACACGACTAAAATTGGCATGATTTGGCATGGGGATCCTTCAAATGGTTTATATGGTTCCATGTGTGTGATCTTGACCCTCCGATCAACGAGTGAACTTCAAAAACGCAATGTGTGTGTGTGTGTGTGTGTGTGTGTGTGAGAGAGAGAGAGAGAGAGAGAGAGAGAGAGAGAGAGAGAGAGAAGAAGAAGAAGAAGAGAATTTTAACGTCATAGGAAACTATCCCAAGAGACCTTAAAGATCTATCCGATGAGGAGAGTTGAACTCAAGACCTGTTATGAGAGAGAGAGAGAGAGAGAGAGAGAGAGAGAAATGAAATGTTATATTAACGTCTTCAAAAGGCCATAGTGACCTATGAGACCAGAAAGTTACAAGGTGGTGGATCTGATACAAAGTCAGAGTAACAAAATAACAACAGTACAAAACAAAAATATATACTATGGGATCCTAGATTGGTTGATGGGATAGCTGAATCACAAGAGATCTAGCATTGGTCGTTGGCAAATCTCATCAATCTCCTCCATGGTTAGTAGTCTGACCGGGCGTTGTGCATGCCTGGCCAGCGTGCTTCGAATCTTCTGACGTAGCCTCCGTCGATGCTATGTAGTCCTCCGCAGTCGTGGGCGCCTGGATTACCCCAGTTCAATCGCTCGATCGATCAGTGTGCCTCTGGTGTGAGACGAGGGGGAGCTCTGTTGTGGGAGTGGCTCTTGCGACTGTTCCGTGTCTGCTCTGAAGAAGTCTGTGATCTGTCTTTGAGACTGGTTAGCCTCGCCATTCATCAGGCTATCTCTGTGTCTGCGCAACTCGAGCAAGAACAAACCGAGGCATCTCTGATCTTCGTATCCCATGACTCTTGAGAGTGGTCCAAAACCCTCTCCTGAACAAGCAATGGAAGCGGCCTCGTATCTCCTAGTAGACGGGGTAGCGGCATGTATAATGCAGCTCTGTCTCACGCTCCATGTAACACAAGGGGCATGTCCTGGCCTTTGCTGGTACTCCGTTGTATCTCCCATTCTCAATCCGCAGCTGGTGAGAAGATGTGCGTAACTGGCCAATAGCACATCGTATCCCATGAGACAAGTGGGTATCCATGTATCTGAGTCTCATCACAAAACCATCTTCCGTAAGCTGGAGAAGGTGGTCTCTGTAGAAAGCCATCTTCGTGCCCAATTCCTGTGCTGGTTGTATCCATGTCCTCCTGGTGTCTAGCTGGGTCAGGTCTTGGCGGATGAGCTTGGTGATCTCTGACTGTGTAAGAGTGAGAGATGGTGCATCCAATGAGTACTCGAATGGTGGCAGCTTGTCTATGCTGAATCCATGCGCTTGAAACCATGATGTCATCTCCCCATACCAGCATGTTGTATCTCCTTGTATGGCTAACTCTCGAGAGGACTCAAGTGCTATGCGAGCATATCTGTCTCTAGGAAGTTCCCATGTGCGGTTTATGAAGGAGACTGATCTGGTGAGCGCCTCCACCACTAGTGGGGGGGGCGCTAGCTCTACTCGGATAATGGCCCGTGGTACTGATGCCTTGTCTCTAATGAGCCGCGAGATCATAGAGACGAGAGGTTTCTCCATGTTCCCCCATCCATCTGTGCGACCCGGCCTCCCGCGGTGATCCAATGAAGGTCCCCATATCTCAGCTCCATAGAGCAATGCTAAAGCCACCAAAGTGTCAAAGAGCCTGAGCTTCGTCCGGGGCTCCTGAAACTGAACCTGCGAACACATCTTCTCCAATCTACCCAATGCTGCGTGGGCTCTAGTCAGTCTGGTCTCTGTTGCTCTTCTGATTGAGAATGCAGGTCCGCTAAAAACCACTCCAAGGTAAGTGTAAGCATCTGTGTACTCCGCAGTCTCATGGCCGTATGTGAATGTAAGTGCTGACCTCCTGATCCACTGTGGGGTGGTATTAAACACCATAATGTGAATGTAAGTGCTGACCTCCTGATCCATTGTGGGGTGGTATTAAACACCATAACCTTGGTTTTACCAAGGTTGACAGACAAACCACTTTCGTGGGCAAACCTATGCAAAGCATCCAATTGACGTTGCATTCCCTCTGGGGATTCGGAGATCAACACTATATCATCAGCATATAACAAAAGTGGAATCCATGTCCCTGCCAACTGTGCACCTCTATCCCCATCGCTCTCAATGTAGTCAGAAACCTCATCCACATACATACCGAAAAGAGTAGGAGAGAGCGGGCAACCCTGCTTCACCCCAATAGTGGACTGAACCGGTGTAGAAAGTCCCTCAGGGGTGCGTACATGCCCTACTACTGATCTATACAATGCCATGATCCCCCAAATGAGCTCTGTGGGTACTCCCATTTCTTGTAATCTGCGCATCAATCTAGCTCTGGGTACTGTGTCAAAAGCTTTGCGGAAGTCCACAAAGCTACAATAGATCTATCTCCCATGAGATCTACCTTCCTCGATGATGGCCCTGAGTGTCAAGACATGGTCAAGAGTAGAGAAGCCTCTCCTGAACCCTGCCTGCCCAGTTGCATGCATTCCTTCCCTCTCTGCCCATCTACTCAGCTGTTGCTCAAGAATGGATGCATACTACCGTGCCAGTGCGTGTCCAATCATGATAGTGCGATAATTCCCAGGCTCCATGGGGTCTCCTGACTTGAAGATAGGTACGATCGTAGATAGGCTCCAAGTGTCCGGTAGGCCCTCACACATGGCACGGTTAAACATAACTGCTAGAAGCCCTGCTAGTAGGTCTTTGGCATGCATGAAATGCTCAGCGACTAAGACATCATGATCATATGCTCTCCCAGTCCTCATCCTGTCAATAGCTTTCTTCACCATCTCAGCGGTGAAAAAAGCACATGTATGTGGGCTTGGATCAGGGGGGTTGGGGAGGGGCGGCTGTCCAGGTACTGTGTACAAAGATGATGCGTACTGACCCCAGGTCTCTGTGGAGGAAATAGCAGGGGGGGATTGCTCATGAAAGAGCCGCCACGCCTCACGCGAGTCTTGACTCAAGAATAGCTGATATAGATCTTGCTCGAGTCGAGCCAAAAAAGCTCTCTTCTTCCGCCACACCAGGCGTCAGAAGTCAATCTGTGACTGTCTGTGAGTGACGTCCCCCAAAAGCACCTCCCTTTGAAGTCTAGCTCTAGTATAGCGGCACTCCTCATCGTACCAGCTGTTCTGAGGCATGCTCCCTAATCGACGGCTCTGCTCAGGCTGGGTGTGTGGGTATGCTTCTGCTGTTGCATCATGTAATGTCTGTGTCAGTATAGTAGTTAGCTCCTCCAGAGGTCGCCCCGGGTCCTCAGTGCATAGGCGTTTGTAGATCCCGTCCATGTATAAAGAATCCGTCACCCGTGAGAAGGTGTAGCGAGTAGGGGCTGTTACCCGTGGCCTGTGTGCTACACTGAACTGGAAGGAGATGGTCATCGACACCAGAGCATGACCCACTGCCACCCTGACCGGTCTGGGCCCAACTGTGAGATCCTGGATACTAGAGATGAGATTCGGCTGTGCCATGACATAGTCCACTGTGCTGGCTCCATGTCTGTGTGGGAAGCATGTAAAACCTCCCGCACAGCAGGAAATCTCTGTAGGCCGTTCAAGATGGCCAATCCATGTGCAGTGCCCATGTCTATCAGGTGTCGCCCATACTCAGTATATTCCACATCGTGTGATAGTCTGGACATGCCCGTCTCTACAACATATAGCTCTCTTAGTATCTCCTCTGAAGTATCATAAAACACTGCTTGGTGATGGGCAATCCTAGCATTGAAGTCCCCTAGGATGATAATGTCACCATCTCTAGAGAACTCCCATATGTCATCATCCAAAATAGAGAAAGGGGACTGTCCTCTGGGTGATGCATAAACTGATGTACTCGGGGGAAAGTAGCAAATAGCAAGGTAGAGATATCTGCCTGTCTCTGCTTTCGATCTCACCCACATGTACCTAGCCTGCTCATCCATGCGGGCTATATGTATCAGTGACTGCAGATCCTCTCTAAATAACACTGCCACTCCCCCCAAGCCCCGCCCTCTGTGCTCTGAGCGTGTCTCTTGTCTGTAAGTTGTCTCCCACTTGTATCCACTGATGTGAGGCATGGATTGCCCAGGGGCCTGGTGTGTCTCAGCGTAAAAGATGATGTCTCTTCCAGTAAAGCTATCCTCAAAAGCACCCACATCAACACGCATAGATCCATTACAGTTCCAGGCAGCCACTTTGAGTGTGGTCCCATAAGTCTCGCACCGTCATGTGGAGCGTCGCTCTAGTATTACCACTTTTCCATCTCGGTAAAAGGCAATCTTGCCTTTTTGACCTTGCCTCTCTAATCTCCGGCATTACTTCCTGCATATGAGCGATCTGCGAGAGGGTGAGATCATCCCCGAGAAAGATGCCAGTCTCTTTAAGAGTTGGTCTTTTCTTCAAGAAGGACTTCTTCGCTTCCATGGAGGGAAAGTGGAGGATGAGTGCTCTTTCTTTTGAGGTTTCTCCACTACTTCCATTTTTCTTTATGTTGCCCACTCTCCATGCCCTTGTGTGCGTCGGCTCATGAACCCCCATCAAGGCTGTGAGTTCTTTTACTTCTTCGTCCACATTGCCTTTGTCTTTAAGACCGCAAATTCTCACATGTAAAGCGCGCACCCGTCTTCTTTGCTCCTCCTCTAGTGTCTGATTAATGATAGTGGGTGTGGACGTGGGCGTTATCTCCTTGCCTTTTCCTTTCTTGGCCACCTTGATCCATTTCTCGGATTCATCCGCCTTCTGTTGAGTTTTGGTAAGAATATCCACCCAAGAAGTTGTCATTTCTTTGTGTTGCTCTTCTCCCTCTTTGATGGCCCGTATTGCTCCTTGATCGTGTTGATTTCTTCGATTACTGAGGGTTGCAGTTCGCCCTCTTCCAATGTGTTTCTTGATCGTGCTTCGGCGAGATCTTTCTTGAGTGACGCAATCTCTTCATCTTGAGTCGTCACTCGGCGTGCCAGCGTACTTATCTTGCTCCGTCATTTCCTCTTTGCACTTTTGAATGGCATCCTCTAGGGGGTCGGCTTTATCATTCAGCTTCCTCATGCTTGATCGCCGTCCGCAAAGGAGTCACTAAACGTACGTGTGCACCCACACTAGCAGCGGGCGCGGTAGCTAGGGGAGCGCGAGGAGGTATGGCAAGGGAGGGGCAGCGATAGAGTACGGACGAGAGAGAGAGAGAGAGAGAGAGAGAGAGAGAGAGAGAGAGAGAGAGAGAGAGAGAGAGAGAGAGAGAGAGAGAGAGAGAGAGAGAGAGAGAGAGAGAGAGAGAGAGAGGGAGGGAGAGAGAGAGAGAGAGAGAGCGATAGTGTTTTTTTAATAAAAAAAAGTGTTAAAAGGAAGCGATAGAGATATAGACGGGAGAGAGAGAGAGAGAGAGAGAGAGAGAGAGAGAGAGAGAGAGGGAGAGAGAGGGAGGGGGGAGAGGGGGGACAACGCGTGGGGTAGGGGGAGAGGGGAGAGAGAGAGAGAGAGAGAGAGAGAGAGAGAGAGAGAGAGAGAGAGAGAGAGAGAGAGAGAGAGAGAAGCAGCACTGGGGGGGAGCGGGGGGGGCGCGATAGATGATAGATAGGTTGAAAAAATACGTTGAAAAAATTAAACCGCGATAGACAGAGGAGGGGGGGGGGGGAGAGAGAGAGAGAGAGAGAGAGAGAGAGAGAGAGAGAGAGAGAGAGAGAGAGAGAGGGGGGGGGGTGTTGTGTTACGATGTTGTGTAGTCTCTAATAATAGGTGCTCTATTGTTAGCTCATACGATCTTTATTATCAGCACTTTTGCTTGTTTATCTACATCCTATATGAAGCCACCAAGTACATTAAGAGAGCAAGGAGCAAAATATGCATCTTATGCTTCCCATATAAAGAACTTGGAAAGGAAGGAAGAAGGAAGAGAGAGAAAAGGTGTGTTGGGTTGGGGGGGGGTCCAAGCAAGACATTGGGGTGAGCTCAACTCTCTCAATCAAAGAGTGAACTACAACGAGCTAGGAGTGTAGGCCACCCTTTGTTCACCCCCATGATTTGATATTTGAGATTGTATCGTGATCTGCAATGCCTAACCTCAATCATAGATCCATCTTCAACCATCCCTTTAGAGATGTTTGGGGGCAACATGTGTTGGAACGAAGCATCACACTTGACAAAAGGGTGCTAGTCAATATGAAATGAATTTTTTATTACATGTTAAGTTTGCACATTGCTCAAGGTACACCATACCATCTTGTAGACCTACTGCAGTAGAATTGATGAGAAGAAAAACTACAAGCACACGTTGTACTTTCTCTTAGCCGACGAACATAACCATAGTCCATAAACTGTCAACTATGATGATGAGAACTAGAAGCACATGTTGTACTTTCTCTTAGCCGATGGACATAACCATAGTCCATAAATTGCCAACTATGATCATATATATGATCAATGGTATGAGTAAAGCTGCAGACTCAAAGTGTCTACATGGAGCGAGAATGAATCTTGGTTTCATTGTTTACCAAGGCATTACTTTCATAAAGCATACCATACCACCTTGTAGAGAGTAGTAATGATAAAAATTGCACTAGAACTGCTGAAAGAATAAGCATAAAAGAGCATTTGTATCAGACTTGCACATACTGTAAATTTCATAAAGCATCCTTAATGTTGCACTTAGAGAACAACTAGAAAAGTTGAGCTCCACTCGCAATCTTCTGACTTGCTTAGACTACTTTAGTCGTAAACTAGTAATAAACCATAAAATCAATACCCATCAAGAGAACATCAAAATCCTAATTAGCACTTTGCTATTGAAAACAATAATTGGATGAAAAAATCTCGTTGAGATTGTGTCCTTATAGAAAATCCATGGCATCTGTGCCAAAGTAAAAGATGTTAAGAATAAACCCCTAGCTTCATGGCTGTGATTCATATTCAACCTAGTCTTGCTATAAATTGATAAAGAATTGACAAAACAAATGCCACCTGTATTGGGAAGCTATGGTTCATAACCACCTTTACTAATAGAAAAGACATATGTTGCTTGTATATCAGAATGAAATAACTCAATCATAAATGAGTCTTTGTTTGTCCATCAAGGCAAATTATATGCTTAGAAGAAGATATATATACTCATATCTACAAAAGCAAGAGCACTATCGCACTGCGCACAACACAAACGATGGCTACATTTACAACCATGACTCTTTATCTTTACTCAAAACGATGGCTACATTACGTATATGTATATATATTTGTGTGTACATATATATTTGTTTATGCATGTATGTAGGTACTAAGTATGGGAGCATGTCACCCGAAGGTTAGACTCTTCCCCTTGGGTATAGTCCCTTTTTAATCATGGTGTTGCGGTCATTGATCCACTCATGCATGGATTACCGCAATGTACCTTTGGTTTTACCACGATTGAGACTGTGATGATATCTAAAGAGGTGCACTTGACCTTTGGCACTACTAGCCTCCACTTAGGTCTACTAGTATGTATATGTATCTACCTGTTTGTGTGCTAATATACTTGTGTACGTATTTATATATGGTGAGTAAGGTGGAAAGCTTGATCTTATATTGCTCTTTGTAATGTAGATGTCAGACGAGAGACCAACTGGTGGGGAGCAGCCAGCTGGCTTTTCTTTTGGTTGGTTCACATCCCAGGTGGGCTCCCACTAGGGGGGGACATCCCCTCCAGTGGACCCGAGTCTTGAGTCGATGAGAACAAGCAAAGAAATAAAGAATGTTTCTGGCTAGTTAACCCTAAACCATGAGTGTCATAGGTTTATTTTTTTTATTTGTAGGCATGGCCATCCTACACCTACCCTTCTCAGGTTCCTCCATCGGGCGTAGATCCAGACCTGCAAACGGGCTCTCTCTTTATGAGACCAGTACCTCCGAGAGACAGAGAATTTGTTTGGTGACTACACTCCGCAACAACTTGCGACCTACGGTATTTCTCTGTTGACTACACCATGGGGGAGCCAGTGAAGGACTCCTTACCTACAGAGCCTCGCACCGACGGCACCTCAGTCTACAGCCCCTTCCTATCATCCTACTCCCATTCCATTGCAAGGTCCTACTCCCCTTGCATCGCAGGGTCCCACTCCCATGGCATCACAAGGTCCTATGCCACTCCATTCCACTCCTGCTTTGCTAGAACACCATTGACGAACTTCCTCTAGCAGTGCACGTCGACGCTTGTCTCAGGGCAGCGAGCGTCGTGAGGGATGAAGCGGTGGTGGATCTTGTGGTTTCGCATGTTTTGGTAGTGGTAGGGGAACGGAGTCCGCACTTTCAGAGCGTGCTGCCCCTGACGAAGAGGACGAGGATACTGACACACCCGTGCCAGACACGCATGGGTGCTACTACAGGGTTAAATATGGCGGGGAGGTGGACTTCGACAAAGCACAGGACAGGACATTTCGATGCCATCTACAAATTCTTATACATTCAACGTATAAGAACTGTTTCATAAAGTTTAGAGACCAACTGCCCGATCATGCACGGTACGCTGAGGATGCTCTGTTAGCTAGATTTCCAAATGCCCCCGATCAACATTTTTCACAACAATGGTTGGACGGCTACATAAAGAAATTTCTGAAAAACAAGTAGTCCAGTGTGCGGCACACATCAACCAACTAGGTCAGATATCCAAATAGGAGTTATTGCTGTGGCAACATGGCAGACGCAGAGTGGGAGTGGGCAATTCAAGAAAAGAGCGATCAAGCTGCGACGGGCTATCATACAGACAACAACGTGAGGCTCGCGCAAGACAAACTCCCACGCACTATGGCTCAGGAGGCAAGGGAGCTTGGAAGGATAAATATGTAAGATTAATTGAATTATAACGTCGATCGGTGATTATAAAGATTGTAGTTGATGATTTGGTATTGTTATTGTAACTTAGGAAAATATCACTCTCTCTCGACCAACCAGAGACATGGTCAAGTATCGGGAGCGACATACAGAATTTGATACTTGGGATGGTTGTCGAAAACAACCACATCTCTTGCGAGCAATTTGACGCGGTGGTTGGATCACTACAAGCGGTAAGTTTAAACAAGTATTTTGTATCAATTGTTTTGAGCTGTTGATAATTGTTTAATTTGGTTTGGGTTTATGTAGAGTCATAGTGATCAAACATATGTGCCTCTGGACGACGACGAGATAGAGGAGGATTAGATAGAACAATATTTTGTCCAAACTTTCGTAAAGTCTCAATGTATATACAACTATTTACTTTTTATTGTAACTTTTTTAAATATTTGATCTTCTGCATATTAAATTGTCAAGGTAAAGTAAATACAATTTCAAATCTTTGGTATTTTTTATACTCTTCCAAAAAACAATTGATGTTTCATTGTTTTATGCATGTCAAAAATAAAGGTGCTCATTTGGGCCACCCAAAATTGGGTGGCCCAGATGAGCACCTTTATTTTTGAATTGGCGTGTAGCGGCAATAAGCGCGGTAATAAATGCGCCAATTGGCGCGGTAATACCAACGGGTATATTGCCGCTACTATTATCGTGCTTATTGGCTGAAAAACCACTACCGTGTCCATAGCCGCGGTTATTGCCGCTCCCGCAAATTTTTCTCTCTCCTTTTTCCTTTGTTTTTTCACGGCAATGTTAACGATTATAGACAACTCATCTTATAGTAGTTGGTGCAATGATTGATATTTCATGTTCAATATCTAGTGCATGTCGTGTTCTGTGAGATTGATTATTTTTCTTTTGTTGTGTAAACAGACACATCATGACAAGGTGGAGGCCTCCTGCAAGGAGGGATGGATCCATTGCCAATTTGTGAATAATGGGATGCTCAAGGAAGTGAAGCAAGGAAAGAGGTTCACCCTCTTCCCCAGGCCACCCTTTGTAGATATTGACAAAACAATCCATGTGTTTGGCACGTGTGCTGCATGCGGGGAGTATCTAGAGGCGGCGTATGTTGTGGGCAGCTTCATGTTAGAGTGCAGGCATCAATACCACCCTCTTTGCTTCAGTGCACTTTTGCAATGTAGTGGCACATGTGTGAAAGAGGGGTATGGCATGGTAATTCCTGCAGTGGCAAAGCGTATATCAGTGGGCATTATATTGTAAAGGGTAAGTTGGCAGTGTTTTCAATACGTTGAGGCTTTCTACTTTTGGATTATAATGTTGATTGAGTGAGTGATTTGTGATTGTGCCGGTGAGGAAGATGTGACACCTGCAAGCCAAGATGTGAAAGGAACAGACAAAATGCATGTGAAGAATGGTGGGCTTGGAAAGGTTTCTATTAAGGATGTGGAGGACCTTGCCAGTATGGAACGGGTTCAAGACGTCCTCGCGGACTTGGAATCTGGTTGGAGGAAGGAGAAAGTGGAGGGGCTGGATGTGTACACGACGGGTGAAAGCCAAGGGGTGGATACTGCTATGGAGAAGAGGGAGGTTTTTGAAGACCAGGATAGTGTTGGAATGAATACTATTGACGCCTCTGCAACGGATATTGACAAGCCACAAGACGAGCAAACCAAGTTTGATAAACATGGTGCAATTGACAAGGTGCTGCTAACTGTAGCTGAGGCCGTGGCAGGGCAGGGTGATGTTGAAGAGAATGGTCGGGAGGGTGTATGAGAGGGATCTTCCCTCTCATTATCTTATTATACCCATGCTGTGTTTGTGAATTTTCATATGTGGTGTCATACATGTGAGTGTTGTGCAATGCTTTTTCATCAAAATCGCCATGTATATGCACTTGCACTATAGCCTCCTCAAGCATCTTGGGGTCCTGGGTTTGAACATGCTCCTTAAACTCCAATGTTAACCCACGGATAAGCCCCACACTTGTTGAGAGGTATCTAGACCCTCCAAGCCATGTCACGATAGTCCAAGATATACTCCAACAATGTCTTATGCCGATGCATAGAGCACTTATCCCATGCAGACCAATTTCTTTTGCTTCATTTGTAGGCATAAATTCCTTTATGAACACATCCTTGAAGGTTGCCTAAGTCTGTGGCATGATGTCCTTCTCCTTGAGCAACATCCACCAATTGTAAGCCTTACCCTATAGTGTCAGGCTTATTTGTCGTGCCTTGACTACATTTGAGCGTCTAATATTGTGAATCCAATCCCATTTGCTCAGAAATGTATTCACCATATCTTTGTTGTGCTCATTTTCCTCTCCTCTAAAAATTGGTGGCTTGGTATTCTTTAACAAGCCATCCACCTCTTTTTGAGAGAGAAGGTGCAACCCCTCCAGATTGGAGCCTTCCTTCTGTAGACCAGGCGTGCTCCCACCCAAGCATGGGTGTCACAAAAATCTTAGTCTGCTCATTCACTTGGCCCTTGCCGACTGCTAGAAGAATTACACAAGCATATCAGACATCTTAGTGACATTTGCATTCAAATATGTAAAATTAGACCATGCCATGCCTATGATCGTTTGTCATTCCATGAATAGGTGGGCCAGATCCTCACTAGCTATTCTACACCCCAAGAAACGATCTGACCCAATTCCTCTTGCCTATGATTGCTTATCATTCCATGAATAGGTGGGCCAGATCCTCACTAGCTATTCTACACCCCAAGAAACGATCTGACCCAATTCCTCTCTCTTAGTAATCATCTTCTCTCTAAAGATAACATATTTATAAAAATATAGAAAATAATATTTTGTTAAAAATAATTTATGATTTGTAAATTTTTTGTTTTTATTATTTGAATTGAATAGTTTTGAATCAAAATAAAAATTAAAACTTTCTCTTTCTGTGCTAGAGTTTTACACACTTAAAGAGAAGAAAATTAGGTCGGAAACCATCTATCATTGTGGTGGAGTATATACTCACACTTGAAGATGGGTGCGTATCGTAAATAGTGATTACTTACTTTTGTGCTAGAGTAAAAGTGTTTACTCGCACTGGAGATAATCAGTTGTTTCACTTAGATTAAGGTTTAGGAATTATGAATGTCGCTGAATCTTTATGTTAGAGTGATATACTCACACATGGCAGAATGTTGACAAAGTTTCTAATTAAGGCTTTTTGACCGTACTTGATGCTTATCTTGTATGCTTAGAAATGCTTCAACTACGATAATGTTATCGCCTTTTTGTATTAGAGCAACTGCTCACATTTTGGGTATATTTCCAATTAAAGAGGTGCTTCATTACAATGATGTTATCACCTTGTTGTGTTAGAGTAGCTGCTCACACTTCCAGGAAGATATGCAATGATCAATACATATTGTTTTTACCAATGTGATTTGTAAAAAATCATGATAATGTAGCTACAATCCAAATTGATCATTTATAACCAATGACCATCGCGTTGAGTTAGAGTATTACACTCACACTTTGAGATGATCCGATGCGACAAAATATTGTTTAGGGTACAAATCTTATCTTTTGTAGGTGTAAAGTATTCAAAATTTATTCCAATTACCTATACAATGAATTATATTCTCTTTATGGATATGTGCATATAATGTAAAACTATTGTTGGATACAATTGACTATGTACTTTCAATTTTTTGGCATAATCAATCAATAAATTGTTTACTTCACGTGTGATTAATAAAAAGACTCAATTTACAAATTATAATTGTCTATTTTTAACAGATTTTATGGATATGTGCATACAATGTAAAACTGTTGTTGGATACGATATTCTCTTTATGGATATGTGCATACAATGTAAAAGTGTTGTTGGATACGATTGACTATGTACTTTCAATTTTTTGGCATAATCAATCAATAAATCATTTACTTCACGTGTGATTAATAAAAAGACTCAATTTACAAATTATAATTTTCTATTTTTAACAGATTTTTTTAATGCGTCATGGTTCGTGGTCATGAATGGACATACGTGCATGAAATACTGCTAGAATTAACTGCATCTCGATTGAAGTGCAAGTCTTATCACCATGTGCTCAATGGAAATGGTACGAGGATCAAAGAGCATTTGTTCAAAGTGCCGGGCAATGTTGGGCTTTGTACATTGCCTCCATGAGACATATATGAAAGATTTTCGGATTATGTACGAAAGTAAAGGCTGTCCTTAAGGGCAAAAGTAAAGGGGCAAGCAAAAGCGGTCGTATTATGGGAAGAGCACATTCAATGGATGAAGAAGAACCTATTACAAATGAGGAGAGGAATCCGATGGGCACTGAGAATAGAGAGAAACATTCCTTTAATCCTTGTTTTCATAGTGGAGTGCACGGTACACCATCCTTCGATGTAGGTACATCTAGTAATGTGTCTAATTTAAAGAGAAATTGTATCGATGGTATTGGAAGAGGTTTATCTACGGATCAAACACTCCATCGAGATTTTGATAAACAGTGGTTATACATGCTCCATTTGAAGTGGATATTGCAAGCATTTTTTGCATGTGGTATTCCATTCAATGTAGTGCGGAACCCTATCTTCAAAGATACATTGATGAGCACTACCAAAAAAGGATTTGTGATGTTAGATTATAATAAAATGCGCACAGAGTATGTCGACAAAGTCAAAGATGAGGTAGAAAGCACGCTCAAATGTACAGTGTTGGAATATGTTTCTACTTTTGGATGTACTATAGCTTTGGATGGATGGACCAGCTATAAAAAAAACCTTTAATCAATATGATGCTGATTTGTCCTCGAGCTTCCATATTTTTAGAAGCCATTGACACATCCATGAAGGAAAAAACCATTCCCTTCCTTTTAAAGATCTATGAACGTGCTATATTAAAAGCTGGAGGGCCAAAGAATGTGAAATCATCATCACCGATAATGCTACAAATTACAAAGGTGCAGGTCTTGCAATTCAAGAAAAGTATCCAAAATTAACATGGATACCATGCGGCGCACATACTATCAATCTGCTTCTGAAAGACATTAAAAAACTTGACAAAATAAAGACTAGTTTTTTGGAAGCAAACACAATAGTAAAGTTCATTAGAGAGCATCAATTTTCATATGCTCTATTTAGAACCAAGTCGCCTAAGAACGCATTACAAATCTTTTGTGCGACTTGGTTTACTACTACATATTATGTATTGTCAACGCTGAAAGATGCTTGATGGTGGAGACAGTTGCCAATAGGCAATGGGATGCATGGCTTAACAAATATCTCAACTACCAAGCTACAACATTAAGGGTTCATCAACTCATCAATTCCCCAATATTTTGGAAAAATGTGGGAAAGTTATCAATGTTATTAAACCCTTTGTGGACCTGTTGCGCTTGGTGTATAAAGGCTCTTTTGTCTTTGGAAAGGTATATTAGTATATGTCAAAATCCATTGAAAAGCTCAAGGAATTTCAAGGATACACTGGTAGAGATAAAAAGTTTCTAGTTTCATGCGGAGAATATTGATGGGCTCAAATGCACACGCCGTTACACAACGCAAAATTTGCTTTGGATCCAAAATTTTAGCTCCATGAAAAGTTCTCCAATTTAGAAGTGATCCGCGGTTTCAAAGCTATGTACATGCAACTCTTAGGTCGGATAAGGGGAAAGATGCATTTCATCAACGCGTTGACTATGCCAATAGGGTTGGTATTTTTTGTGATCCTTGGAACATTGATGCCATCAAAAAAGTTAGCGCACCTACGTGGTGGAAAGAATATGGCGAAGAAAAGATAGAACTACAACACATAGATGTCTGAATATTATCGATTGTTTCTTCAAGTGGTAGCTATGAGAGAAGTTGGTCTGCATTTGACTTCTTACACACTAAGAAGACAAATTTATTAAAACCAAAACGAGTTGAGGCTTTGGTAATAACTGGGTGTGTTAATGGATTCCTTTTTCCATTTCCACCCTCCCACTCACAATGCCATCGTCTCACTTTGATTCACTCTTGTCAGTCTCATGCCCTTTCATGTATGCATGCCTTGCAACCATCTGCCTCTAGGTATTGAAAACATCTTAATAGCACCTTGACTTGGGCAGAGAAATAGGGTTCGAGTTCAAGGTTTTCTCTCCTGTTCTTAACAACACGCGGGATTTGCGAAATGAAAATGACAAAATGTGTGAGTGTGAGTGTGTGTGTATGTGAGAGAGAGAGAGAGAGAGAGAGAGAGAGAGAGAGAGAGAGACATACATTAGGAAAAATATGAACCCCAAAAGGGCCTTGTAAGGATTCCTAATTTTAAGGGATTAAAGCTGAAAATGTGTGTGGTTTAGGAGACAAGGCCATTGAATGAGAGTATTCTCATAGGCTTTTTTTAAGGCTATCATAGGCTTTTTTGTAAGTTGAAATAGAGGCTAGGGAGGGAGGACAGGTACATTCTCTCTCTACCCAAAAGAGTGGTGGTCCTTATGACAATAAGTACCCTCCTTCCCTTTCTTTTCTCACATCATCAAGGGCGTCCATAGCCTCAGCCCAAAAAAGCACTTTTTCAACAAAAAAAAAACCTCACTTTTACTCAAAACTTCTCCCCAACCTATATGTATACTCAAAAATCAATTTTTTCTCTCAAAACCTCACAGCTAGACCTGCAAAATATAAAATTTTACACTTTTTTTTATTTCCCTCCAAAATCACTTCTCTCTCTCACTCCTCTCTGTCTCTTCTCTCTTCTACTTTTCAGCACACACTCTTTCTCCTTCCCTCTCTCACTCCTCTCCCTCTCTCTTATCTCTCCTACTTTTCAGCAGACACACTTCCTCCTTCCCTCTCTTTGTTGCATGTCCACTCCATAGCTTTGCTGCAGCTCTTCCCCCCAAGGCTCTCCACTCCATAGCTTCCTCCTTCCCTCTCTTTGTTGCAAGTCCACTCCATAACTTTGCTACAGCTCTCCCCCCATGGCTTTCCACTCCGTAGCTCTCCTACAACACTCCACTCCATAGCTCTCCTCTCCACTCCGTAGCTCTCCTGAAGCTCTCCATCTGATAGCTCTTCACTCCATAGCTCACCTCTCCACTCCGTGCTTGTACTGCAGCTCTCCACTCTTACTTGAGGCCAACTTTATTCCTCTTGCCATGGAGCTAGGCGACATTACAAACCTCCCATCCACAACAAGATTGTCAAGTTCAAAAATGGTTTCTCTACATGTTTGGTTGCCAAAGGACTTCGCAACCTCCTCAAAGCGTCATTACTTGCAAACTGCACAACAACGTCGTGCTGCAGGTCACACCGATGTGGACCTTTGGGTGCATGGTTGCCTCTACCCTAATGATCTAGCCATCAATGTGTACCCAACATTCAATAGCCTTGCTTCATTCAACAATATGTAGATAGAGGGGAGCAAGGTCTTCTTGGATACTGCAAGCGATTGTCGACTATTGGAGCTGATAGTGCACAATGGTCTTTGCATCAATGTCAACTTCTTTCCCATACCACTAGTGGATTGCACGAAAGGATCTTTCATGTGGAGGAGGAAGTGGAAACTCTTAATGTGCATGTATGTTGCACGTGTCAATGCAAGGAACTTGCCGATACACCGTGTGCGAGCCACAAATGGCTCCAAGCACACGACAAGCCTAAACTAGTAAGCTCAAAGATGGCAATGGTGTGTCACTCACCGCTCTACGCTTGCTTTCGCGGAGGATTCCTTGCCACGAAGAAGAAGGAGACGTCGCTACACCGCGCTCAACCGCTTTACCGTCGCCGTGTCGTCGTCGCAATGCTCGATCGCACTCTCTCTCTCTCTCTCTCTCTCTCTCTCTCTCTCTCACACACACACACACACACACACACACACACACACACACAAGGAGATGAAGAAGATGATGATGGAGATGGAGAAAGAGCACTCTTCAATTGCACAAATGAGAGAATTAGTGAATTTTAGGTTTAGTTGACTTTTATATGACCTCACCCCATTCACACTTGGGCGCCCATGCTTAGCCAACTAACCCCTTGAATGTTCTAGTTAGAGTGCGCCTCTCATCGACGATCACTCTTACCCTTTCCCTATTGGACCGACAAGCTCGGTACCTGACTCTAACAAGTAAATAATACAATGTCTGTCGTAGGTGATATGGTGTATGTGAGCCGTGAGGGTTAACATGCCCCCCTTCCTGATGTAGATTCCGTCCTCGGAAGCTATTGAGTTGAAGCTCGTTCGTCGAGGTGGAAGAGCTTTTGAGATGAATATCCTTAGCCTCCTTCAGTTACTGCAAAATCAAACAACATTGGCACAGTAATTGCATTCTCATAAGAAATTAAAAAGCATATGTAATTGTAGGCAAACAATGTGATTGGTAACAGAATTTTAAACCATTTGTCAGCAATAAAGATTAAATTGCAATATAACCAAATGCATAAACAGATGTAAAGGTAAAAAATTAAACAAGTCTGGGGTCGCTAATTTAACGGTCGAAAGGCACTAGAGATCGACTATTAATACCATGGGTAAGCTTTTTAATTTTCTCTGGTTAATTAAGTTGTTTAATCGCGGAGCCAAGTATTTCATGTTCGAGGGCTGACTAGAGGCTATACCTAGAAGACCTTGTAGTTAAGCTATAATAAAAGGAATTTCTCATGAAATCATCGCCCGACTGATTATCTTTTCTTTGACCCCCCAAAGTCTTTTCACAGTGATTCAATTTTGATGTGTGTGCTTATTTTGTATGCCTTGGGTTTTTTGCTTTTCAAGGAAAAGCGCCCACACTGGGAACCTCTACGGCTCTAGTACCATAGGCGATACATGCGAGTGAAGTACCAAATCAAGCTGAGATTTCTCTTCCAGCTTAAGATTTTACATTGTGGCACTTTGAATTTTTGTTTGTTCGTTTTCAGCATTTAAATTTTGTAACTTTGGGGGGTCATATAACACTGTTACACCTCCCCAGGCTCATCACACTAGTAAACTCCCTTTATAATACTTAAGCTAAAGGTCAATAGGGTCAAGCCCACTAGAAAGCCCTAGTACATTTCACACAATGCTGCCTAAATTGGATTAAGAACCTAAGTAACCATTAATTATTAGAAAGGCATTCCCCATGGTATTAAGAGAAGATCTCTAACACCTAGCTTGGTCAAACTAGCTTAGTCGGACTGCTTGATTTTTAAACCTAGACAAGTGATTATGACAAAAAATTTACATTGAATTTAATGTTTGATGCTAAGCAAGTGTGTTGGATATTATGCTACCAATCACAATTAAAGTAGACAAACATGGATGCAAAAAGATAAGGGGCAATGCTAATGGATAAGAAACACTTGTTTGTGTTGATGGTCGCTCTTGATTTGAAAAAAGGATGAGAGAAAGATTTGGATGAGAGAAAGATTCCATGAAGGTCCAAATCCTAACCACAGCAACATGTTCCTGTACACACTATGAAACACAAGAATACCTCTAGGAGGCACATCAGTGGGAAAAAAGAACTTTGGTAATCACTCAACTCTAAAACAGAAACACTCCTATCGTACTAATTTTACCTACCCTCCATCACTTGAATGATAAGGATCAAAGGTGTTTTATGGCATAGGTTTCTCTTTCAGTGTACCGGATGCGAATGTGTAGGTCTGAGTCAATGTTTTGACTTTTATTGTGCATACTCGTTTGCTAATTGCTCTTGCTCTTTATTATTTTTGCTTTTTGTGAGTATAAGGCTTTATATATACATTCCTTAATATTCGGAGATTGAGAGGTCAGGGAGGAAGGTTGAGAGGGGAGTGAGTGAATGACGACTGTCAGCAAACACTCCCCCTTTCCTTGGGTAAATCATATCGTTTGAAATGTGCTCGTCACCCTTTGAAACCAATTGCTCCGGTCGGTAACAGGTGAGGATTTTTGCCAGTAGTTTTCTATTACCTTAGGTGCCTCATCGAGTTGCAAGGGTGGTAAGGTACTCTCCCAAGATCGAACTTGAAGTGGTTCATCGGGTGATTCTTGAACACTGGGAGGTGTGGATTCATTTGTAGCTTTATGGAGGTCCACTATTCTAGGTGGAGGCTGTGGAGAAGCTTTTACCTCTATTGATGCATTACATGAGGAGCTAGAAGCTTCATGGGACTCCCCCCTTCCTGAGCTAGGTGGAACAAATTGTTCTTTCTTTGGTACCCAAACTAGCTATGGAGTAGATGTGTAGCATTTCGTGATTTTTTTCTTTCCCCGATCGTCGATTCCTTTTAGAGCTACGGGATTGGGCGCACATGGGTCAAGTGACAAGTAAGAGCACAAATTACGTTTTGATTTGAGCATTTCCTTTATAGTAGCCTTGGGCTTCCAATAGTTTTTTAGGAATCCAACGCAACGTTTCTTTACATTTCTTGGGGCGAATGGGACGTTTCTTACAAGGTGTCTGTCTTTTAGCACTAGCTATGGTCGCTAAAGAAGCTTTAGGGACCCACTTGTATGTTCTCTTTGTTATATGAGGATGAGTCTTGTCAGAAGCTATATGCATTGCTTGTAGCATATTTAAGGGTACGAGTGGTGGCATTTCATCACCCTCAGGTGTTACCCATGTCGTTCCCCTATTTCCCCAAGTGTCTATGGTTGCTGCTAGGTGGACCCAATCCACATTGTCCGACTCAGTCATCCTAGGTAGTACATCCATGTAAGGAGAATCTTCCCCAACATCAGTGTCCGCTTTACACGTGTAACAATATTGCAATGGGGCCGAGTGAACTGTGGTGTCAGATCTATGATCAATTATAAACCTGTTTCCTAGAGGATGTGCTCGACCAGTCACAAGATCCACTCGAATGACAGAATCTTGGAACTGCAAGTAGACATGGTTTTTAGACCAGACATGTACCATTTTTTCTTCCCTCATGAAAGGACGTCCTAAGATCATCTCAGATGCCATAGTGTGCTTGGATAAATCCATAACAATGAAGATAACTCTTATTTTATGTCCAAAGACCTTGATCTTGAGATCTTCTAGCATCCCAATAGGTTTAACAATAGACCCATTGGCCATCTTCACTACTATGGTTGTGGTCGCAAGGTGAGGCCTTCCCATAGTTTCCCAGCAATTTTTAGTCACAATGCTAACCCCAGTGCACCATCAAGGATTCCCTTCACAGTTAATCCCTTAGTAGTGATTGGTATGGTCGCATTGGATTCATCACCCTCAAAGTATTTTCCAACTTGTTAACATGTATTTCTATAACAAGGTTCTCATCTAGGTTGGGTTGTGGATCTAAGTGTTTCTCCTCTATTGGCATCTCCCCAGCTCCATCCATATGTGCAAATTGTGGTAGCCCAAACTTTAGTTCTCCATTGAGGAAGGCTAGAAGAGCTGAGACTAGCTTAGGGTCTTTATATAGTTTGGACATGATGGTGGTTCTAACTTCTGAAGACATGAAATCCATCAATTTGGCAATGTTTAACGACACCTTTTGGACTTCAGTCCCTTGACGTGGGGAAGATGGGATCTCCATTTCTTTGATAGGATCAAGTAGTCCCTCTGTAAACATTCTTTCCATCAAGAAGTGAGTACGCCCACTTTCCCATGACTTTAAGTCACTTTCTTCTTGGATGACACTAGGTATGGCTAAGGGTCTATGGACTTGGTGAGGTTGATGTTGCGTAGGGAACACGGTGTTTGTAATCTGGATCTGCCTAGGTGCTGGTTCTAGATCCCTTTGGGCGTCTTCTACCAAACTCCTTAATTGCTTGACTCGCTCAATCTCCTATGTAGGGTTTGGATAAGTTCCTATCTTCTTCTTGGATCCTTGCCATTGTGGCTCATGAAGATCTTCCTTGTTGGTTTCTATCTTAGTCGACGTTCTGGTCTCCATGGTTTCACCTGAATCAGAATCCTCTTCAAAGTCGTTCATATATACGGGGTCGTCACCAGTCCCTATGTTGGTCTTTGAACTGGGGTCTGACTTCGCTGCTTTTTGCGATCTCTTTCTTCGTGTTTTCTTCTTTTTCTGAGATTGGGCAATTGATGTCGTGTCTCTTTCTTCAAGAATATAATTTTGTTTTTGGAGCATCGATCGTGTGAGTACGTTTACTGGTACCACAGGTGTACTTTGTGATGGCTCCTCGGTAACTTCAATCAAGTTTAATGGCGTGATCTTCGGTGCATTTGGATTATTTGGACATTGGGCAATCAAATGATCTATGCCACATTGATTACGCATGAGTATCGGCATTGTAGACGTGCTCGCTTGATTGGTTTGCATTAGTGTGGCGTTCTTTTGTAGCCTAATAGGACACTCGGCTACACGATGTGGGCCTCCACACTCATAGCATTGAAGAGGTGGTCTCTTAGCGGTGTAATTGATATTTTGGCCTCTTGCCGCAAGAGCAGCTACTTGATAGACATGTTTGACTTGTCCCCAATATTCCTCCATGTAGTATTGTGGACTTTCTTCAAACACATCCATCCCATAGGCGATATTAGGATCTATATCTTCCTCACAGCCTTCCAAACAAGAAATAGATGACTCACAACCCACTTGATTCACAGAAGTGATTCTCGGATGTGGTGGTTGCGGTCCTAGCACTGGAGGTGGTAAGGGTGTTGTTTGAACAACATTTTGGGCCCTAGGGACCATATGTTGTGCTGTTTGTTCGAGGTGTGTCTGTCCATGCTAAGGTTGGTCTATTGGCCATCGCGCGCTTAAATACTATGCAATCTTTAGCTTGATGACCATACCTGTCACATGCATTGCAGTTCCCATTGAATTTTACTCTAAAAGTAGGGCATGCACTGGTACTATGCGGTCCATAGCATACTGAGCACCATTGTTGCTCCCTTCTTGGATACATATGATTGTTCTGCGAAGCACGATTGTCTCTAAGACTCTCTTGAATAGCCTTGGTGAGGTCTGCTAAAGTCATCTCAGATATCTTTGGCTCCTTAGCAATAGGCTTTAGGGTCATTGGCTGATGTCCCGATGCTTGTGAGCTAATAGATTTAGACTCAACAGACACTCTTTCTCCTTGAATCATTAAATTATCCTCCAATTGGATCGCATTGGTGGTGACTGCTTCCCAAGTGGTGATACCTCTAATGACTAGGCCATTGTAGATATCCTCATGTCGTAATCCCCGAATGAATCTATCGAGCATTTGGTTATTGTTGAAGCGCTCATTTGGATTACAACAAGAATTCAAATGCTTCAAGCGACTAATAAAGTCTCTCACCGACTCTCCTTCCTCTCGTTGGGCTTTCTGGAGCTGAGAGGCTACACCCCAAAGTACTCCCTCTCGTATGTATTCTTTCAAGAACAATCTCCTAAGAGTAGGGTAAATCGTTTTTTCTTCCACCCTTAGGGTTCTAAACCAATCCCCTACCTTCCCACTTAAGGTTAGGCTTAAAGCATTGCTCTTATGCAGGTCATTGTGTTCTCCTAGAGAATCGCATATTTGTTCAAACACTTCGATATGCTTTCTCACATCCCCGTCTCCACTAAATTTTTGTGTGAGCTTGGCTATTTGTAGTGCCTTACTTCTAGGCTCTCTATCAGGTGCGTTATGCATATTCTCAGCAATAGATCGACCGATAGCTTGAGCAAATGTTGCCAAGTCACCTAAGTGGCAGGCACCGTGGGTGGAAGTGCTCCAGAGACTACATGTGGAGTAGATATTGGCATTGGGTTTGGCGCATAGAAAGCCCTTGGGTTCCACGTTGGGTACAATGTTGTGCCATGTGGTGGCCCAAAGTTCATATGTGTGGCCCTAGGCATAGCAGACGTCGAATGTGACATGCTTATGCTAGCCGGTATAGTCCCATGGAAATAAGAACTTGGGTGTTGTGGTTGTGGAGCATAGGTAGTTGAAACAATGGGAGGAGTAGAGACTACATGAGTACGAGGACCCATGGGTGTATACGATTGGTACACACTTGTAGGTACTGTTGCAAGCATTGAGCTACCATGTAATGGCGCTTTACTAACAAATGAGGTCCATTGCGTGTTTCTTGGCATGCCCATCATTGAGGTAGGCATGGTAGCCGTGGTGTCATCAAGGGAAAGATGAGCTAGACTTGGAAAGGTAAAGCTATCACTTGTGGACTCAGATTTCACTGAGACCCCTGGAGAAACAACTTATGGAGGATCCATTGGGCTTACCGAGGGAGTCTCCATTTACGATAAGGTCGGTTGTTTAGCCTTTCCTGTATCCAAGAATCTCATGAGACCCGTTGAAGGCATGTTGATCCCCTTGTTCTGTCTCTCTAACTCAATGACCCTATGGATGACCTCACAAACTCTTTGTTGTCGATCCTCCACACTAGTAGCGCCCATTGTGGATTGTAGGACATCTAACCAACCCATTTGATAGGTGTGACCTGTGTATAGGTCGGTCAAAGTTTCCGTTTGTATTTCGTACTCCCATTTCTCATTTAAGAACACTCCATCTAGGATTGAGGTGCTAGGGGTGTCTTTTGAGCTAGATGCAATGTTGCTTTCTAGGGGTTGGCCCTTAGCGGTTGCTAAGTCATGAGCACTCTATTGCTCTCTTAGCAAGGATATTGACATAGGGGCTTTCGCTTTTAACTCTCTTCGTTGCTCCGCCTTACGTAAGTTCTCGACTTCCTTTTCCCTCGCTGCAAGGATATATCGCTCAACCTCTTGCACTTCAGCAAGGCTTCTACCATCGGGTAATATGACCTCGAAGGGAAATAACTCTGAAGAGTCAGGAGGTGCAGTGAATGAAGTATTCACATGCACATTCTCTAAGGGCATAGGGTCTACGTTGGTCACGAATGGAGAATTTACTTCTCCACCCCCCTCATTTACATCATTAGCTCCATGTTCGGAGCGAGTGGCTCTACTAAAAGTTTCCTTCAGGCGGCTAAGCATGCTCGGTCCGGACCGAGGACTCATGGCATGCATGTCTTGGCTTGAGCTATCGGGATTAGGCATTGGGAAACCCTCCATGACGTCGTAGTCAGAGGAAGAGTCACTAGCCGCTATGTTCGGGTCTTGGTTTGTACTACCTTGGGTCCCCGCCGAGGGCCCGGAACCTAAAGTAGGTGGATATTGAGAACTCGTGTAAGTCGAAATTCTCTCTAGTTGCTCCGTCTCTAGCACACGACCAGAGTGCAGATGCATGTACCTTTGGCACCCTACAAGTGTCGGTGAATAACCTCGAAGGTTAACCGCTTACCTTTTTTAGGTGTCCGTTTTTACTCGTGTTTTTTACGTTTTTAATATTTTTAAAATGTTTTTTTAATGTTTGATTTTTTTAATTAAAGTGTGTGATAGCTCGAAATGAGCGTATCACTTAGAGGATCGCTGTGTGCTTTATAGCACAATTTTCGGGCATCTGAAGTTCCGTTGGTCCTCAAAAAATCGATTTTTAGCTACGTGTGAAGCTAAAATTTGTAATTTTAAAAGGCGACTGAGGCCTAAGCCTGAGCGTGAACTTGGGCTTGGGTCTGGGAGATATTCTCGATCCCGGTTCTACCTTTAAATTTTATTTTTTTAATTTTTTTTAAAGGATAAGGTCGCCGCGGCCTGCGCGAGAGCACACACACACTCTATCTACCTACTTCTAACTAATACACCTACTGTTACACACTAACACGCTCTATTTGCTCTCATAGATCTACTTCCTACTTACTGTACACAGAAAACTAACAACCTTAATACACAGAGAATAAACACAGTATCTTTGAAAACTCCATTACCAAAAAAAATACACAGTATACCACCAAATCCTTCTTCTCAACACACACACCCTCCTTCCTTACCTTTCCTACAATTGAAATTGCACCACAAAAGAAGCACACAGTGCCATTCAAGCTTAGTGTATGGCATTCCCCGGCAGCGACGCCAAAAATGTGGGCGTATGTTGCACGTGTCAATGCAAGGAACTTGCCGATACACCGTGTGCAAGCCACAAATGGCTCCAAGCACACAACAAGCCTAAACTAGTAAGCTCAAAGATGGCGATGGTGTGTCACTCACCGCTCTACGCTTGCTTTTGTGGAGGATTCATCGCTGCGAAGAAGAAGGAGACGCCGCTACTCCGCGCTCAACTGCTTCACCGCCGCCACACACTTGATCGCACACACACTCTCTCTCTCCCTCTCTCTCTCTCTCACGCATACACACACACACAAGGAGATGAAGAAGAAGAAGATGGAGATGGAGCAAGAGCACTCTTCAATTGCACAAATGAGAGAATGAGTGAATTTTAGGTTTGGTTGACTTTTATATGAGCTCACCCCATTCACACTTGGGCACCCATGCTTAGCCAACTAATCCCTTGAATGTTCCAGTTAGAGTGCGCCTCTCATCGGCGATCACTCTTACCCTTTCCCTATTGGACCGACAAGCCCGGTACCTGACTCTACCAAGTAAATAATACAACGTTCGTTGTAGGTGATGTGGTGTCCATGAGCCGTGAGGGTTAACACTTAAGCTACAGGTGGAAGAGAAGGATGCTAAGATTGCGAAGCTTGAAGATAAGATCCTGCATCTTAAAAAGACACCCTTAGGTGCAAGGGAACGTAAGAGGAGCTTCAATGCCATAGAGACTTTAGCTCCCGAAGGTGGTGCTAGAAAAAGAAGGGTTACTGCTACAAGGTACATTTTGCTACGCTCCAATCTTTGTTTATGTGGTAATGTTTCTGTCGGCCATTCTTGTAGGAATTTTGTAATAATGTTTTTGTTCATTCTTATAGGAATTTTATCCAAGAGCTGTGTGGTGGCCACAGCCAGGAGGATTGCATCCATTTGTTAAGTTTGTGGCTCTAAAAATTGGATTTCGTAGCCCTTTTACGAGTATCAAATGCAGAACATTTAAACAATGTTGTCAAAGGAGGTGATGCGAAAGTTTTCAAATCTTGTGAGCGATTTTGATGTACAGAAGGCTTGTAATGAAGTTGGAATTAGTACTAAGGGATACGTTGCCTTATATGGTCTCCTTAAGGATGCTTTAAGGGAAAGAGGAATTACTGAGAATGTTTTTTTCATACCACTTAAGGTCAATCTTGCTAAGAAGGCCTCAAACGAAGACGTGTACGAGACTATTTGCACATAGAGGAGATAATGCCTTCATCCATCTTTACCAAGCAGTCCGAAACGTACCAATGCAAGCGTAGGTGCAGACAGGGTGCACAAGGGATTTCCTTACTCAATGTCAAATAATATTTTTGTTGATTTGAGAAGGCTTCAAATGGCAATGATACATTTTTATGGTGTACCACCTAATGGTGAGGCTACAGGAATGTAGTCTTTTTTTTTTCAATTATGGTTTTCCTTATGTTATTTTGGACATTTTTCAGTGCTAGGCTCAAAGTTGGTGTTTGTGCTCAAGCTAGACGAGTGTCAGATTGTAAAGAAATGAAGATTAGAAAGGATAAGTATTACTCTCATGAGCGAGGCATTATTTCATGAAAAACGTACAGCTATGAACGAGGATTGTGCACCATCTTTCAGTGTGCAGTTGGAGAAAGAAATTTGGTGGCTTGGTGCTATTGAGGTTCCCAAGGAGACCCATGGAGTGCTTGCTTGGATTTTTGAACGCATTCTGTGGACAGATGTCATTAAGGTACATCTAGCTGGGGAAAAACTCCAAGTAGATGGCATAGGGGAGTTTGAAGTTGACTAGCACTTTGGTGCAATTTGAAAACAATCAAGTGCATTCTAGGGTGAAAACAAGGGGCAGGAGATCTATATCCTTGTCCATTTTGCATTAAAGTCTATAAGGGGAATGCACGCAAGATCGTAATGGTCGACGAAACAAAGGAAGATGACAATTCACAAATTACACGTGTGTGGGAGCATTCGGTTCTACTATGTCCGATGTTGGAGGAGCCCAATCATGCCGTAAAAGACAGTGAATGAAACCCTATAATCAACTTCCCTCTCAAAAATGTGCATTTGTGCATACTTGATGCTTTTATGAACATCTTTGATCGTTTATTAAAGCTTCATATTGATTATGCCTTTACAATGAAGCCTGCGGAGAGGTCGTTTGACACTATCTCAAAAGTGGAAGGGCTCTTAAATTCAATAGGTTTTCATGGGACCAACACCTCCATAGTTGCACAAAAGAACAATGCAAGCGCTCAAGAAGTGGCCCAACCAGTGTCCATGAGTGCACTAAAGGCAAGGCATTTTTTGAAGAGGGTTCGGTCCGAGGAAAGGGGTGCTGCTGCCGGAACATCAACATCTGAAGGTGGATGGGAGTTGTGGAAGGATCTCTGCAAGTATACAACAAACAATGATAGCAATGCAAGTGTTGTACTTAGCCAACAACATGTTTGGGCGGTATTCGACAAGATGATGAAGATACTACGACTTGCAAGCACAACCAGTGAGGAGCAACGACAAGAATTCCAAAATTTGGTGGTGGAGTTCACAAAGGCAGTCGTCGTTGCATGGGGTGAACCAAACATTACACACTATATGGTGAGTGCTTGTTATTCCTACTTGGTATGTACTATGCTTTAGTTTTGACCATCGATGTGTTGTGCCTTTTTGGGCAGCATATCCTCTATGCCCAGGGTGCATACTTTATAAGCATGTATGGTTCATTAAATCTTTGGAGCACGCAAGGTATGGAGAAGTCACACTATCATGCCAGGGGTCTCTACTTTAAGAATACAAGACATGGAGGGGGTTTAGTGTGCTCATGCTATCTTCAGAAAATGTTCAACTGGTTTTATCGCACCACCTTTGGACGCAAA
Source organism: Adiantum capillus-veneris (assembly GCF_014529385.1). Taxonomy (NCBI): domain Eukaryota; kingdom Viridiplantae; phylum Streptophyta; class Polypodiopsida; order Polypodiales; family Pteridaceae; genus Adiantum; species Adiantum capillus-veneris. Next base: position 110,591,612 of record NC_140958.1, read on the forward strand.
GTGTCGATTGAACGTGCAAGGTCATCGCGCTTGGCAAAAGAAGCCCATCGAGACTGGCCCATGTTCGTTCCTTAGAACGCTGGAGATCCTAGCACGACATGCAAGGTGCCGAGCATCAAGGACTAGGGTTAGAAAAGTTTGAGTCAAGAGGTAGTAGATATATTTAGAATCTCATTAAAATGAAAAATCTACTACATTTGGATGCTCTCTTTTTTGGATCAAGCGTTTGCATTGTTTGATCGTTTACTCAATTTTACAAGTGTACGTTTCGCTATGTGTGTTTGAATAGTTCTCCAATTTCATGTGGTTTTAAAATTCAAAAGATAATTTTCTCATGCTTTTAGCTTCTCTTTTCCACCATGTGAACCCACCCTTCTATGGCCACCCTATATTAAGAGGTAACCCCCCCACCCTTCACAAACACATAACACTCCTTCCCTCATCGAACACCACAAGCTCTAAGAAGCCCCCCAAACGCACTTTCACGATGCCAAGGACCAAACAGACTGCAAAGAAGAATCCAAAGAACATTGAGGCGCGCAGAAAGAAGAAGATGCGTGCAAATCGACAACCATAAGAGCTAGCTGATCCGGAGCGAACAGAGACGGACACGTCCGTTGAACGTCCACCGTGGGAAGGGGAGGACATACCAATGAACCATAGGGTGGGTGGGAAGACGTTGCCAGGCCAAATGGGCGCGACGCCATCTGGCCCAGGTCGCCACACTGTGGCGGGCAAGTCACTGCTCAACCAAAGGAATGGGTGCCATGCCTTCTGATCAACCCAACAATGATGAGCGTAGTAGTGAAGATGAGGATTATGATCCGGATGAAGATTCCCCCCAGCCACCTCCCAAGCACCGTCGAAAGCCAAAATTCTACAGGAAGCCGCAAAGAGCAAAGGCACAAGGAGCTCAGAGGCCCCCACAACGCCGACCTCAAAGAACACGACGATTTTGTCGAGCGTTTGCTGAAATTCAACATTACCAAAAGACAGCAGACTTGCTTATTAGGAAAGAACCATTTGCATGGACATGTAAGGAAGTGCTACAAAGCTACAACACAGAGCTTTGGATGTCTGCAATTGCCCTCAAATCAATTCAGGAGGCTATTTGGTCAGTCTCTTTGAAGACACATTCTTATGTGTTGTCCATGCCAAACGTGTAACAATCATGGCCAAGGACATACAACTTGCAGGTCACCTAAGCCAGGACTGATACCCTCTGACGTCAAAACCTCTTTTTGTAACTAACTTTTGTATTGGAATCAAATTACTCAGAACCCTTGTACTGGATTCATGTTTTCTTGAGAACTCAATGTATTTTCACTTTGTGACAAATACAATCCGTCTCTTTTTGTCTCTCTATGTTAACTTAATGTCCAATTTTAATGTCTATTTTTCTACATTTATTTAGTTAAATGGTTGAAGGTGAGATGCTAATCAACTGTACAAAAGGTTATCCAGTCGACTGTCATAGCTAAGATGATGGCAACCAATGCTAAATAAATTTTTTGGTTGGCTTGAAATTGCCCATTACGTAAAAGGGTTGCTCTGTATTTGCCAGAAACTTGCAAAACTAGTCAAATTTATGTTGTCCACAAGACAACGAGGTTTGGCCATACAACAGGCTTGGAGGGCTAAATCTCGCTGCCTTGTGGACACATAAAGAATTGCATAAAATGTCAATGGCAAGGCACAATTAGTACAAAAAAATGGGCTGAAAAGAACGGCAAATGTGCAATAGGCCAAGCAGGTTTTTGAAAGCATCATAGCACTATTGATCACCTTGTCACTCTTCGAGTTCTTATGGAAGCGTCTTGATTGAAAGGAAAAAAGTTGTATTGTTGCTTTGTGGATTTCAAGAAAGCTTTTGACATGGTATCGTGAGAAAATCTTTGGAGACGTATGCAAATCCTTCAAGTGCCAAGAGAATTTATGCATGCGGTCTTTTGCATCTACCAAAAAGTGCTATGCCGACTACGTATGGGAGATGGAATTTCAAAAAAATTTGCAAGCACCATTGGTGTCAAACAAGAATGCCCACATTCCCAAACCCTCTTTGGGCTACTCATTGATGGATTGGAATGCATGGTTCTTGATTTTATGCAACAAGAAGGCATAGAAGAGGTTAAGATTGGAAATGCGGTGATCATGCTTTCCTTTATACCGATGATGTAGTGCTCTTGGCACATACCTTAGAAGATGCACAAAAGCTTATGAGTGTCTTGGAACGCTTTTGCCTACATAGCGGGCTGATCGTGAATGGATCCAAAACCAAGGTTATGCTTGTAAAGACCCTCGATGGCAAAAATCCATGCATTGTATACAACAATGAGCAACTTGAAGTGGTAGATAGCTTCAAGTACCTTGGCCTTGAGGTTCCATCCAATCATAAATAGAAGGATTGTGCAATGCGTCGCTTGAAAGCGGAAGGAGGGCTTATTATGCATTTGAGAATATGTGCAATGCTGGATAGATCAAGTGTTGGACTCTCAAAAAGTACCTCTTTGACTCATTGGTGACACTGGTGCTTCTTTATGGAGTGGAGGTGTGGGGTGGTAGCATTGGGAAGTCTACTTGGAAAGAGTTTGAGAATGTCCAAAAGCGTTCTCTCACCAACTTTCTCCAAGTCAAGACACAAACACCCTACATGCTCTTATGTCTTGAGTCCGGATCACTTCCCATTGAGGTCTTGGGCGGCATGCAAAGGGTTGTGGAGTACATGCTTAAGACACAACGTAGCCCTTTGTATTGACTTCCTAGAATCGCATATGGAGCAAGTCAAAAGGTCCAAAAGACATGCAAGAGCAAAATACTAAGTTCGGGGTGGATGCTTGACATCAAGAAATGGTTTGGAAAATAAGATGCATGCCACTTGGTCAAGGATGTGTCGATCGACTCCCAAGTTAATGAGGTCTTCTTACAACGCCAATGTATCACGGCTTGGGAGAAATCCGAAGGTTCTCGCTTCAGCCATTACACCACACACATTGCCCCAAACTACAAATCTCTCTTCTTCTCCAAGCGCGGTGACCGAACCCATCCCTACATCCTCGAGCCTATCCCATTGAGCACGATCCACACCATTGCCTCCATTCGTCTTAGCTCCCATTCTCTACGCTGCGAGATAAGATGTTGGGGCAGTGGCAGGAGTCTCATCGACTTTGCACCTTATGCCCTCGTCAAGTGCGAGAGAGTGAGTACCACACACTACTTGATTGCTCAGCTTTTGACCACATTAGGTCCTCTTTTCGCCATATATTCAGCCATGAGCTCTCGCTACATAGCTTCCTCTCCCAACCACGATGTGGATTCTCTATTGTGATGCTCATTTCAGCCATTTTGGAGCATCGAGAGTCACTTATGACCTCCACTCGTACCACGTGGCATGTTCATTTGGTCCCATAGATCATATTTGACCTCCGAAGAGGATAATAGAACTATCTATCTATCTATCTCCCTCTTTCTACCTCTTTCCGTATCTCTCCCTCTTTCTCTTTCTATCCCTATCTCTCTCTTGTTCCACCCTCTCTCTCTCTCTCTCTCTCTCTCTCTCTCTCTCTCTCTCTCTCTCTCTCTCTCTATCTTTCTCTCTCTCTCTCTCTACCCTCCCTATCTCTCTCTTGTTCCACCCTCTCTCTCTCTCTCTCTCTCTCTCTCTCTCTCTCTCTCTCTCTACCTCTCTCTCTCTCTCTCTCTCTCTCTCTCTCTCTCTCTCTCTCTCTATTTCTATTTCGCTTTCTCTTTCTATCCCTATCTCTCTCTTCTTCTACCTCTCTCTCTCTCTCTCTCTCTCCTCTAGGGTTTACGAGCAGTCGCTCTGAGGTTGTCCTCCCCGGAGCGAAGAGCGGCCCTGTGGGAGGGCGTCAGCAAGCTCCAGCCCTGCTCTGCCCTGCCCTAGGCAAAGCGCACCCCGTGTCTGTCGCCCCACAGTTTCTCAGCAGCAGCAACGGCACGTTGCGACCTCCAGGAGCTGCTCCACAGTAGTACATGCCCATGTTTTGGGGCTTCTGTCGCTCCACAGCTGGCCCAGTAGGCTCGACTCTTCTTGGCACGAGCTGCTCAACACAGGCCTGTGCAAGTTTTCAAATTTTGCTTTGCACTGTTGCTCCCTTCACGAACTGCTTGAGGTTCTCATAAGGTTTCCCTTAAGCTTTTCTTGGATCTGTATACCATGTTAAGCATTGGGATGAATACCCCAAAGATACCTGCGAGGACACGACCGAGTTTTGCAGCGGTGCTAGCAGCCCCTAGCAAACTCAATTGCATTACCTAGCTTTAAGCAGCGCTCGACTGAGTCACGGAATAGAATTTTGAGCTCAAAAACCGCCTCAACAAGTTAGAAGAACGCTTCAATTCCATGGTTGACCTCGCCACCGACAAGGTAAAGGAGGTAGAGGCAAAGGTTAGCGAATCTCACTAAGAAACCATCACCCAAGTGAAGACTTGTGTAACAAAGGAGCTCCACGAACGAAGACTTCAAGAGGAGAATGCCCTCAAGGTCCACATCGGTGGGCTTCCGTTGCCATGGTGCACCATTGAGGACACCCTTGAAGAAGCAATTACCAAGCTCAACGTCATTCTTCAGCCAGTCAACATCAAGCCAGAGGTCGTCGCCTGGATCAATGACACACATCGACATGTACGTCCCGAACATTGCGTCCTTACTTTCAAGGACAAAGACGAGCGGTTGAAGTTTCCACGCCAATCCTGTCTTCGCAAAGGAACAAAGCTTTGGATTATCGAGGAGTTGACAACAAATCAACTCAAAAGTAAGAAGGACGAGCTCAAGAAGATGTCTGAAGCTCGCAAACAAGGTAAATGGGCAATCTACCGAGGTGGTAAAACTATCATTCAGGAGTTTCGGACTTCAAAAGGGGCTCTCCCCTCAACTATCCCCCCTAGGTTTTTTTTGTTCCCTTTCTTTTACCTTCCTGATGGACCCTCAATCCTTTACTGATATGTATCTCATGTCTTTACGTTCAAGCATGCCGCTGTAATGTTGTGCACCCGGTCCCATGGATCATATATGACCTCTATGGACGATAATACAATCTATCTATCTCCCTCTCTCTATCTCTCTCTCTCTCTCTCTCTCTCTCTCTCTCTCTATCCCTCTCTGTCTCTCTTTCCCTATTCTCTCTCTCTCTCTCTCTCTCTCTCTCTCTCTCTCTCTCTCTCTCTCTCTCTCTCTCTCTCTCATTCTCTCTAGTTCTATCCTTATCTCTATCTATCCCTCTTTCTCTCATTCTCTCCATTTATCTCCCTATCTCCCTCTTTCTCTCATTCTCTCTTTATCTCTCTCTCTCTCTCCATTTATCTACCTCTCTTTATCTCCCTCTCATTAACTATCTCTCTCTTTATCTACCTCTATCCCTCTTTCTCTCTCACTCTCTTTATCTATTTCTCTCCCTCTCTATCTAATTCCCTTCTCCTTTCTCTCTATTTATCCCTCTCCATTTATCTCCCTCTCTTTAAATTTATCTCTCTTTCTCTCTCTCTCTCTCTCTCTCTCTCTCTCTCTCTCTCTATTTCTATATAACAAACTTAACATTTCTATCTAACATTCTATCTAAACAAGCCAAGCAAAGCATTTCCAAACAAGCTGAGCAAAGCAACCATTTCCAAATGAACGAGGTATGTTATGGATTCTCTATTTTTTTATTTTTTTGGATTTATGTGTGTGTGTGTGTGTGTGTGTGTAGTAGAAAACAAAAGGGAAAGAGGGGAGAGGTGCTTTGTTTTGTGTTTACCTCTTTCTTTGTAGCGCCATTGAGCTTCGGCTAGGTTGAGCTTCCAAAGACGATGGCGGAAAACCCCCTTCGACGAAACCCCCTTCGATGTTGTGCTTCCAAAGATGATGGCGAAAAATGGACGAAACCCCCTTCGACGAAACTTGGGAAGCTTGGAGAAGGAGAGGGGGGGGGGGGGGGGAGCTTGGGAGCGATGGCAGAGAGCAAGAACGCAAAGTATGTAGCAAAAACGCGGCATACTCTGCCTTCTTGGCTATTTTAGGCGCCACACATTACCGCGGATATTACCACGTCTATTATCGTGCCCATTATCGCGGCCGGTAATTTCAACGGATACATGCGAATCCAAAGTTGCAGAGGGGGGGGGATGTACAAACCATTCCCTCTACCCTTAGCTATCCATTATTTCCTTTTTTAGCCTTTTGAGTTTTTTTATGAAGATTTTTAATTTTTTATGGATATTTTAATTTGTAGTACTTTTAAATGTTTATTAATTGCATTTTTAAAGTTCTCTTTTAGCTAAAAATAAATTTAGCACTCATTGTCATTTATTCCCTTTTACCTTAACTTTATGTAATTTTTAAAATGGAATTTAGGGCTTTTCTAATTATTTATTTTTACGGACACGTGACTAAATAAACAACATTTCACGTGTGCAAGACATTGACTGGGATGATCGTGATCCCCCTGAAAGCCCTGAGCGCGATCGTTGGCTCAAGGAAAATCTCCCTTGTCCTTGCACCAAGTGCAAAAGGAAAATCCCTCGCTTGAGACACATTGCTTTGGAGCACGTGGAGAACGAAGGGCTTTGGCATCCTTGAAAAAGCGCTCGGAGAGATGAGAGCGCGACTCACCTATCGCTTGAGGAGGTGCCCCATTGTTCTGTGTTTGATGGTGCTGCACCGGTGCGCAAGGCCGAACAGCAGAGGCAAGAGCGACTGGACGATTTGGGTGCACCGCATGGTGATCGTCCCGTTGTCTCTACTTCAGCAGCTCCTATCGCATCTCCGTCACACTTTGAGGCTGAGGATGAGCACATATTCGACATGTGTGATGAGTTACTAGCTCATGAGTGCGACGTGTGCGAGGAGAATTGTCAACCCTGCACTAAACGGGCTACCGAAATGGAGGATAGATTGATGACGAGTGCCCGAACACCTCTTTACGACGGTGCACGGTACTCGATGCTCCAAGCATCGTTGGAAGTCCTCAACTTGCAAGAAAAATTTGGTTGGAGTAATGCAAGTGGCTATGTACTACTTCTGTAAGTATGGAATGTGGCTTTTATATACGCTCCGCTCGCTTTATGGTGCCGTCTTCTAGCAATTATACTAATACGCGTGTTTGTTGTAGTTTGATGGGCAAAATGTTGCCAGAAGATCACCACATGCCTCCAAATCGTCGATGAGCTAGATCGTATGTCACTGCACTAGGAATGGAGTATGAGCGCATCCATGCGTGCGTCAACGATTGCATGCTATACTGCAATGAGCATGCACGTGCTACCTCATGTCCCGTGTGCAGGGAGGTACGATACAAGACAGGAGTGAGTGGGGCGCACCTACCTGCAAGGTATTGAGACATTTTCCATTAATTTCTCGCATCCAACACATGTCTAAAAGCAGGTCTACCATGGAGTTTCTTGCGTGACACACGAACCATCGCTCAAATGATGGAATGATGCGTGTCCCTGCCGATTCACCTGCATGGAGGCACATCGAAAATCAATGGCCAGAGTTTGGGTTGGAGCCTCGACACTTGAGGCTTGGGTTAGCAAGTGATGGTGGCAACCCTTTCGGCACTAAGTCTACTTCATGGAGCACTTGGCCTGTGGTGATCATCAACTACAATATTCCACCATGGGAGACAACCAAGAAGGGCAATATACTTCTTTCCTTGCTTGTGCTAGGGAAGTACAAAGTGTCAAATATTGACGTCTACCTCGAGCCCCTTATCGAGGAGTTGGAGGAGTTATGGAGAGGCATTCCTATTGTCGATGTCTCACTTGCAAAGGGGGGGACAGAGGTCATTGTGAAGGGAATTCTTATGTGGACTATGCATGACTATCCTCGACTTGGAGAGATTTTTGGTAATCCCCTTTCCTCTATCTCTCTCTCCCTCTTTCCCTCTCTTCCTTTAGTTCACTTTAGTTCACTCATCTCTCTAACCATATGATATGTATGCAAGGTTGTCCACATCGGGGCACAATGCATGTCCTACTTGTGGGCCATCGTTGGTGATGGAGAGGCCCGATTCCTTGCGCAAGGTAATCTATCCAAACAACCATCGTTTCTTACCCCAAGGGCATAACAAGCACAAGGCTCCAACAAATGGGAAGACGCCTCTAAAGCTCACGATGACAGATTGGGCAACCGTTTGGGAAGAGCACCACAACAAAAATCCGGCTCCGTGTCCTCCACCAAAAGGTATGTCAAGGTATTCCATATTTTTAAGGCTTACATATTGGAAGGACTTAAAAATACAACACCTCTTGGATCCCATGCACATATTCAAGAATGTAGCCCAAACACTATGGGACCACATTATTGGCAAGAAGGACTCTTTGGGTGCGAGTGAGGATTTGAGGCTTTTAAAACGTCTCCCCGCCTTTGCTACTCCACGTCGTGTCCCAAATGGAAAGATTGTGCTTCCTAAAGCACCATGGATGCTAGCCAAAGAAGAATTAGACAAGGTGAAGGGTACCATTGCCTCTATTCGCACACCAGCAGGATACATGAGGTCTCTGAAGGGAGCTTTCACAAAAGCGAAGAAGGGTGAAAGCGTTCAATTGTATGGGTCGAAGTCCCATGATTGGCACAAGATGCTTCAGGTGATCCTAACACTTGCAACAGAAACTATGTGTGCCATTGAAGATGCATTTCCTCGATCGGTCCTTCTTAGTTAAATTCACCTCTTGGTTCACGAGGTGGAGGAGATCGCTATATGTAGAGTAGTGCACGCCGATGGATGAACGTTCTTCTTAGAGAGGTTTTTAAAGACTCTCAAAGATTTTGTGCGGCTACGGTCTCAACCAAAGGCATGTATGGCCGAAGGGTGGATCGTTCAAGAGGCATTTGTTTGCATATCAGAGTATTTGGCACAAGTTGATCCTTCAATTCCTCGCATGTGGTCAGACGAGGAAGATGCAAGGATGACTTCACACTTGCCAGGTGGAAAGGGGAAACTACTTAACATGGATATGAAGCTATCCCGAGTAGTCAATAACTTTTGTATTCTCAATGCAAAGATTATGACCAAGTGGATGGACTTGTGGACAGTGGCAAAGACAAGGCGTTTGCAAGAGAGGGAAGCATGGAAACAAGCACATGGAGGAAGGAGGGCACCCAGTGCCTAGACACCTTGCATGTTTCCCAGATCTATTAGTGCAGAGTGGATTCATGAGAGAACGACCGAGGTAAAAGCGCACGGAGAAGACAACACCAGCAAAGAATGGGAGTATGCACGAGGCTGCGTACCAAAGGTAGAGTACTCATATACCTAAACCATATTGTAACGCTATTTCTTGAAATTATCTTTAATATGTATTTGATAAATAAATAGATTTTTCTATTTTGTAGTGCCTTTCCTTTAACTCTATGTGGTCAAAGGGTCGTCACTTTCATACGCGCTACATTGACGAGCGTAGAACCACCATGGATTGTGCCATCATGGGCAACTTTGACACAGACGGTGATGAAGCCAGCAGGTACTGCGGAACTATTGAAAGGATACTAAAGGTTAATTTTAGAACCTTTTATACCTTCATCTTTGAGTGCAAGTGGTTTGCAAATGTGTCTAGACGACATGAGAATGGCCTCTACATGGTGGACTCTACTGTGCATTGCACAGAAGAGTCTGACAATTTAGTTTTACCGCGCAATTGTGAGAAGGTGAGTTTATTTGCTTGTAGATTTAGTTATACCAATGTTACTCACTTTGAGCTTCTATTTTATAGGTCATCTATATCCCAGCAATCCACCAATCAAAACTTTGGTTCGTAATTTCAATAACACTTCGAGGAAGAACCATTTTTTCCACTAATGAAGTGAAGACTATCTTCGACCCTCTTCCACCTCCAACTTTGGATGAGGTGGAAAGAGAGGAGAGGGAGGTCGATGAACCAAGTCCAGCGGCAGCAAGTCTTAGCAAGGATGATTGTCATGATGATGAAGATGATGAGATGGAGGATGACGAACTCGTAGATGATGAAGGCAATGCATCCACAAACAATAATTATGTTTCTCTCTTTATTGATTTAGGAGTCATGGGCTTAGAATTGGATGATGCCTCATGTAGAGATCTTTTGGAAGATGATTCATAAACATTTTGTAGTTATGAAGTTTTTTGGTCGTGTAATCCATTCATCTCTCTCTCCCCCCTCTTCCTCTCTTTAGATTTGAGAATATGCTCAATTATGTTAATCAATTGACAGTGATTATTTTAGTTGTAATCAAGTGTAATCTTATATCCCCCCCCTCCTCCTCCCCCCCCCCCCCCCCCCCCCCCCCTCTCTCTCTCTCTCTCTCTCTCTCTCTCTCTCTCTCTCTCAAACAAAAAACACAGCCGTTTTTTGACCTAGTAGACAGCAATTCACTTTTTTGATCATAACTTCTTCATCCGAACTCCAATTTGGGTGATCTATAGCCTCAATCAAAGAGCAAAAAACCCTCTATGCATTGATGTAAAGACATAAATTTCAAAGTTATGGAAGGTGTTTCTGTAACAGCATTTCCAAAGTGATCAGGTTCAAGAAAATTGACTCTCATCTCTTATTTTACATACAATGTCTTCCGGCACTCGCAGGGTTCTTCTTCTTTAACAAGGTCCACAACCATTGTGGAAAATGATCCAAGATCTCCTAAGTGTGGAGATAGCAACACAACCACCCAACCAACGACATCGGAAACCATGATCATCGCATACTTGGTATCATTGCAAGAGACCGTAAACAAACAAGGCGAAGACTTACGAGCACTTGCAATGGAGAATGGCACACTAAGGATACTTGTGGTTGAGAATGAGAATCTCAAGAGGACACTTGAGATGCAAACAACATCTTTGATGCAACTTGAAGAGTAAATCAAGGAATGTAAATGCTCTCTTGTGGACTTGAATGCTTTGAAGAAGCGGATGAGCAAAGTAGAGCATGACCATGTATTGAAAGAGGAGAAATTTGACACCATGAGCCGGGATGTATGCGACATGAAAAATGTATGCACAGACAAGTCTTTGGCTAATGTATGTGGTAGCAATGTGGTTGCTAATTTCTCACTCATGCAAGATATGGCTCAAACAAAGAATGTTGAGAATATGGATGTGGAGGAGTTGAAGAAACGGGAGCGACGTTCCAACAACATTGTTATTCATGGAATTCCCAAAGAGAAGCTAGAGACACCTCCTTCTCTTGCCATTGTTATTGAAGATTTCTTCAAAACCCACTTTGGCATGTCCGGAGTTATGGTCTATGGAGCACATAGAGTGGGGAAGCACGGAGCTCCTCGCTCGGGAGAACGGCCAATTGTATGCACCATGCCGGATGAGACCAAGCAAAAGATTATCCTTGATAATAGTTGGATCTATTTGAGGGATACAAAATGTTTTGTATGTGAAGATCACACTATTAAGCGACAAAATACGCGTTACAAGGCATATGAGGAAAAGAATAAGAAAAACAAGGAGATCTCTCGTGAAGAAAATGTGTCTCATGAAGAAAATGTGCCCAAGGAGGAGGCAAGTCCCTCAAGAAAATAGGGATGCATGACCTATGAGACCGAGTTACAATTGAAAATATGCTTTTGGAATTGTAATGGATACCCATGGAATGCGAGGGGTTGGCATTCATGAACTAACAAGCAAAGCCGATGTTGTACTTCTTGTTGAAACCTGGGAGCATGATACACAAAGGATCAACGGCTTGGAGAATTACAATGTACATTCATTGATGTGGTCAAAGAATCTTAAGCAACGAAGAGGACAAGGACGGGTAGTATGTATGGTTAAGAAAGAAATGGAAGATTTTGTAGAAATTGTGAAAGATGACAAGTACAAACGTTATGTATGGCTGAAAATTATGACACCAAAAAGAACACCTATTTTTGTAGCCGGTTGCTACATTCCTCATCATGATTCTCCCTTTTATGCTTGTATGGATAGAGATCATCCATTTTTTGATTTAGAAGAGGACATTGCTTATTTCAAAGGTGAAGGTGATGTTATTGTATTTGGGGATATGAATGCTCGCACAAAAACATTGCAACATGATACTCAACAATTTGATATGCCATACATTTCAAGGGAGTTGGAGGAAGTCCACTTGTATGATTGTTCTTCAACGGATGAGAAAGAGCCGGATCACTATGGAAAGTTACTTTTACACATGTGTAATAGCACGGGTATGCTCATTGCCAATGGTGCATCTTTGTGGAGTGGAACCAATGGATTTACATGTAGGAGACATAATGAGGATAGTGTGATTGACTATATGCTACTCTCCGAAGCCATCATGTATCGCATAAAGAGTTTTATGTTTGGCCAATGGACCTCGGAATCCGACCATCGCACCTTATGTATTGACCTTTCATGTGGAGAAGCAACTAAGCATGATCATCTCTCAGCCAAAGGAAAGAGAAACTATCACTATGTATGGATTTCAAATGGGCACCAATGTACATTGAAATGGTTGAGCAAAATTCATGGATGAAGAAGCTTCAATATGATGCACCATTGGAAACTAAATGGGAAGCTTTCAAGAAAGTTTTTTGTTCTTGTGCCGAAGAATGCTTTGCTATAAAGCATCTCCATGGTATCAACAAAGATAGATCACGCAAAAGGTGGTTTGATAACGAATGTCAAGATGCTCAAAAGTCCTTGATAAAGCTTGGTGCAACTATGGACAAAGACAACTATCAAAGTCATTTGCATACATAGAAGGCATTGATTCAAAAGAAGAGAAGAAGATGGGAAGTAAAGCAACAACTTTTTCAAGTCCAAGAAAAGACACATGCATGTAGAAGATTTTGGAGAAACTTGAGGGACAAGCAGGTTGAGAATTTTGGTAAGTTGAGTCTTCTGGATATGTACACACATTGTAGGCAATTATATGAGCAAGCAAATGCTAAAAAAATACTTTTATAGTTCACTTTCATGATGCCTTCTTTTTTCACTAGTGAGGATGTATGCGGTGGGCTTAAAAAGCTAGCAACTCGCAAAGCGGGAGATCTTCAAGGTATTAAGCCGGAGATGATCAAATGGACAGGAGATTTTACCGATGAGTGGATGTGTGATATGTTCAACCTTGCACTTCAACATGGTATGCCTTATGATTGGAGTACTAATTGGGTTAAGCCTTTGCATAAAGGAGGGGATGTAAAGAATGTAAACAACTACCGCACTATAATGATTGGGTCTCTTATGCGAAAGTTGTTTCGGTGCATAATGGAGATGAAATTGAGTGATTGGGCTGAAGATAATGACAAGTGTGCAAAGGGACAAGCGGGTTTTCGTCAATGCCATAGCACCATTGATCATCTTGTTACTCTTCATGTTCTCATGGAGGAAAGTCGGTTAAAAGGCAAGCGATTATATTGTTGTTTTGTGGACTTTAAGAAAGCCTTTGATATGATTCCACGTAACAATTTGTGGAGAAGGATGGAAGATAACAATATGACAATCAAGAATCAGTATCTCACTTCTTGTATAGCTTATATTCTTCATAAAATCAAGGGAGCCATTGTTTTTAGTAAGACTGGCTTAACATCTTAATACGATCAAGTCATGTATCCATCTAACTTTTGTAAAACAACATTCTCTACTAAAATTTTCATAAATCACATGAAAGGCATATAAATCATTTGCATTTGAGAGAATCGTTTGTATGCAAACCATAAAAAAGGAATTTATTTAAAATGAACCTTTGCTACATCGTTTCAACTAAATGCATAAAAGATTGTCCTTTAAAAATTTGTCACTACTAGAGATTTTCATACTCATTGAAATGTATTGAAGTTTGTATTGGAATTAGGGTTGCAGAGAAACACACACAGCTTGGAGAAGACGAAGGAAGCTCAAGGCACACAATAGAGAGTGTGTTACTTAGTGTGCAATGGAAAGATAGATAGCCCTAGAGTGATGGGCGTATATACAATGCACGGGCGAAAAAAACCTCCTAAAGAGGGAAAAAATGCCCCGGCGGTCCTAGTGTGTTCACATACATCACTACCACATGTATATGGTAACAAATCCCCCCTGGAGTGATGTGGTGAACGAGAGCTGGCACATGAGTAAAGGGAAGTGCCATGCCCTGAGGACATGATCAGTCCACAAAGGGGAGTAAGCCCAAAGCTTTGCGGAAAGCTTCAAGCTTCTCACGAGACAATGCCTTTGTGAAAAGATCTGCAAGGTTGTCCTGTGTTGGCACATAAGCCAAGCTGATCTCTCCTGTTGAGAGTCTCTCCCCGACATAGTGGTAATGCACCTCAATGTGCTTTGTGCCAGCATGAAAAATTGGGTTCCTCGCAACTGCCAATGCGCTCTGGCTGTCAGTGTAGATAGTGTTGGCAGTGTCCTGTCCAACACCCAAATCAGCCATAAGGCGTCTGAGCCATACACACTCAACCGTAGATGTGAAGACTGCCCTGTACTCAGCCTCACAACTCGAAGTGGCCACAGTAGGTTGCTTCTTGCTCAACCATGATATACATGAACTGCCAAGCATGAAACAAAAACCACTTGTGGACACTCGCGTGTCAAAACAACCTGCCCAATCTGAGTCCGAAAAAGCATGTAAGTCTGGCGGCAATGATCCCCCCTTGGGATAAATCAAGCCAAGATGTAAAGTGCCACTAAGGTAGCGGAAAATTCTCTTGACAACCTGCCAATGCTTAGACCCAGGGCTATGCATAAATCTGCTGCCCTGTGAGACTGCAAACTGAATATCCGGCCTCGTGTTGCATACATAAATGAGGCAGCCAATAGCAGTTTGGTAAAGAGTGACATTAGCAGGATTGCTAGCATCATGTAGACTCAATTTCAAACCTGTTTCCATGGGAGTGGCAATAGGTTTGCAATCCTCAAGTCCAAACTTACATAGCAATGTCTCTATGTAACTTTTCTGACACAAGGCAATACCACCATCACACTGCTTAAACTGTATGCCCAAATAATGATGCAACAGCCCCAAATATTTCATCTTGAAAGTAGCATTCAAATCAGCCTTAAATTCAACAATATGTCTCTCATTTGGTCCAGTGATCAGCAAATCATCGACATAAAGAACCACAATGAGAAGTACATCATCCTCACGCTTTACATACAATGTGCTTTCTGTTGGACTGTTACGAAAGCCTCGTTAATCCAAATGAGTGTCAGTTTTCTCATACCAAGCACGAGGAAATTGCTTCAACCCATACAAAGCCTTCTTACATCTGCACACTTTGTCCTCTTGTCCTTTTATGACAAAACCGCGAGGCTGCGTTACATAAACTTCCTCAAATATGTCACCATTGAAGAAAGCAGTAACAATGTCTGATTGATGTACATCCCAACCAAAATGAGCTGCCAATGCACATAGAAAACGCACAGTAGTCATACGACAAGTGGGAGAAACAGTCGCTTCATAATCTATGCCTTTTTGCTGTGCATAACCCTTTGCAACAAGTCGAGCCTTATGGCGATCGATCTCACCATCCGGCTTGCATTTCAACTTGTAAACCCACTTCGTACCAATGGCCTTTTTGCCAGGAGGCAAATCACATAAAGTCCATGTGTCATTTTCTATAAGTGCATCATATTCTGATTGCATGGCAGCCATCCAATTCTCTGAATTCTGTGCTTCATCAAAAGACAGAGGCTCCTCAACATCATGCAATCTAGACACGGCCAAAGCATAACAATCTGATGCATAAGATGCATGGCGAGAGCCTGAACAAGTACGACTAGACAAAGGTGCATCCAATTTACAGTCACGCAAAGTGTGCACCAGCCATTTTGGCATACCTCTAGCCTGCTCATTTTCAGCCCTTTCCTCATCAAGTACATCATGTACATCTGCATCAGTAATAGGCTGATCTAAAACATTTTGAGAAACCCCCATAGGCTGTACATTTGCCTCATTAGAACTTACATTCGTATTTCCACCACTGAAAAGAGGCAACAAAGTGTCATAAATGTCCTGTGAGCTTACATTACTGTCTCTAGTACATGACAGCAAGGGCTGAACAGAATCTTCCACAAACACTACATCCCGAGAAACCAGAATACGTTTTGTTTGCGGATGATACAACCTGTAACCTTTGCTTTCAGCACTATAACCAACAAAAATACATTTGAAAGCCTTATCATCCAATTTTCTGCGCTGCACTCGTGGCACCAAAGCATATGCCAAACAGCCAAAAACACGCATGTGCAACAATTTCATCACCAAAACTGAGATCATGAATTGTACATCTGTCATCCACAAATTTGACTACAGGTCCAAGTCTAGCAAGTGCGGATACAGACAAGAGATTCTTCTTGATCCTAGGTACATAAAGTGCATCAACAAGTGTGAAAGAACTACCATTTGCAGCAGTAAGCACCAACTCCCTAAACTGGATAAGAGGCATTGTTGGCACAAGTGACTGAATTCCCATGAGGGACAGACTCAAGAGAGGTAAACAATTCACGATGTGAGGTAATGTGCTTTGTAGCATCATTGTCGTAATACCACACATGTGAATCTGCAGCAAAAACTGACAAGCATGCATCATGGACAGCAGGATTGTAAGTGCACTCTGCACTAAAAGCCCATTCTACATCAACATCAGCATTACAATCTCCTTTCACAGAAGACTCAACAATGGCCTCAAGGCACACAATAGAGAGTGTGTTACTTAGTGTGCAATGGAAAGATAGATAGCCCTAGAGTGATGGGCGTATATACAATGCACGGGGGAAAAAAACCTCCTAAAGAGGGAAAAAATGCCCCGGCGGTCCTAGTGTGTTCACACACATCGCTACCACATGTATATGGTAACAGTTTGATCTTGTATGTAGCATAAATTTGTATAGAATTTCTCACTTAAAGCACTCCTTCTCACATATCTCTTGAAGAAGAAAATACCTCTCATCATAATTAAAACGCACAAAAGGTTTTTGCCAAAAGCACATCCTTCCACATGCACATGTCCTTCCATTATACTAAGATTTTCTAGCCCTTCTCCTTAGTTCTTACCAATGCTAGTAGGTCAAGAATAGATGTTGTTCAAATGTAAGATGACCACCTTATTTCGTGTGAGAGTTGTAAATTCAAATTAAATGAACAAAAGCATGGTACTAACTATAAGGAATTACTCATTGTTAATGCTCTTAGTATGTGAAAGTACTATCTCATGGACTCTATTTCTTATCAAAATTGATCAGTAAAGTATTTGCTACCTTTCACCCAACCCCTATTCACATAGGTCGTTCTTTGCCAAGGGAGTCTCGATGTTTCCATTTGCATAGCATCAAATATCTTTGACAAAATTACACATAATATCATATTTGGTGTTCAAATGAAGTGTAAACACATATTTTTAGGTGATCCATATTGCTTTCAGTAGGGATCATTTGTTTCATCAGAGAGTACTTGAGTGTAATTTTGTTATCAATAATTGTGCCTCTAATAGCAAAAGCGGAGGAATCTATGGGGATAGGTACATCTTGGACATTGGTGCTTTTGAATTCTACATTTGGATGAGGTCTGCACAAGCAAAAACATTATTAGAGTTCAATTTGAAGTGCGTGGCATGGAAAAAGAAGAATCAAATCATTTCACTTAACACAAGTACACTTGGGCTTCATTTTCAAAGTCATTAAAAAGATTGCATTTTGTTCAATCTTTTCACCTTTCGAC
Source organism: Adiantum capillus-veneris (assembly GCF_014529385.1). NCBI lineage: Eukaryota > Viridiplantae > Streptophyta > Polypodiopsida > Polypodiales > Pteridaceae > Adiantum > Adiantum capillus-veneris. The sequence continues at coordinate 110,609,237 of NC_140958.1, forward strand.
CCCTATTTAGCCTAGTTATAAAAATATTTTTGCAAGTACATTAATATGCATCCTTCAATTAATCGCATTCCAATCACTACTTTTATTTCTTTTGATCTTATGATCATATCATGATGATGTCCAATTTACTTTTGTTTCATATAAAATGATACATACAAAATGGATGCAAGCTAGTGATTACTCATTCTTTTTTTTTTTCACTTTTTGCATTGTAAGTTGTATGTGGCTTTATCTTTTAGTCACTTTTAAGGAATGCATATATCACAATACATGGATCACAAGGTACTTCAACGACACTTTTTGCTTGTGAAGAATAATTTTATTTGTTTAATATACAACATGATGCGCATCACTTTGTGTCTACTTGCATTTTATGCCAACACGTAAAACGAATTTATGGAAAGCCTCAATGATCTCTCAAATACATGCATATTCCTTCTGTGGCTTGGCAAGAGTTATCTATGGATTTCATTACAGACTTTGTTCTTAGTTCATCATAGCATGATATGATGTGGGTTGTTTTTTATAGATAAGCAAAATAGCATATTTCATTGTATGTAAGGAAACATTGATTGCACCAAAAGCTATCAAGCTTTTCATCAAAATTGTGTTTCTTCATCATGGCGTATCTAAAGTGTTTTTTTTTCCGTATAGATTCACGTGTTTGTAATCCCTTTTAGATAGCTTGGTTTATTTTAGACCTCCTTAGGGTTTACACAATTGACCACCAAGAGAATTGGAATAAGCATTTACTATTATTACAATTGTCTTATCACAACGAAACACCTTTTATAATACTCAAAACACCAAAAGTTGCACACACAAATGTTGAATATAAAAATTCTTCAAATTGATAGGATAGCTAGAGACCATAGTCAAATCCTTTCTGAAGTGACTTGGTCTATTCCAAGGTAACAAGCTACAATACGCTAAATAGATTTAACAAAAAAATGTACATCAAGGACTCGTAAAAAACAACATGAAAGCTTAAAATGGAGAAAAGGAGTTTCAAAGATTATATGGACCTTTCAAAATCTTTCAAGAGATTAATGGTAGTGGTAAAACTTCTATGCTAGAATTGTCTCCTCAATGATATAGACATGTTTCTTCCCACATAAGTTTTCTATGCCCAATCTAAAGGCAATCTTTTCATTGCACAGTGATTGGAAATCCCTCTCCTAATAAATGAAGTAGAAAAATTTTAGCAATGTAGGAAGTTTGGATCATCATATGATTACCACCCGTACTAGTGAACCACGTCACAGATACTCGGCAAGTATAGTAACCATTCAATTGAGAGGAAGCTCCATGGGTTCAAACATTACATCACTATCCCTCTCCCATATCTACCTATAATGTTGTTACACATTTTAAATAGCACACATACCGTCAAGTGAAACATATGCGTAATGCTTACATAGAGCATTAATCACAGCTACACATTTGTGCACACCATTGATTGTGGCAATACATGTCTGTAGAACGCAGACCGAGGCAACAAATATTTAACTTTCAAGCTCCCTAGCGTTTTCATTATATATGATGCAGAGAGCCAATAAAGACAGCAAGATCTCCATCAAGATGGAACATCCAAGGATAGTTGCTTTCAAACTTAAGGGTATGTCATGAAAATAGAAATTAAATAATGATGTGTTGTATTTGACCACATCAAGTACTTTGTTGGTAAGAAGAACGATCCAATGTGCGATTGGATGAGCTTAGTACATGCAGATTTTGAGGTTCATTCACTTCAAGCGATGTCAACTTGAGTATTCCGTTGATGAAAAATATGATAACGTCCAATTGATGTTAATCCGACAAAAGTAGATGTGAACTACTATACTAGGATTATTCACCTCGGGTGACGGCAGCTTTGTAAAATAACGAACTCTATTGAACTCTTAGTTCAAAGAAAACCTCTTTTAAACAATGCACACTTCATTTTTCAACAAAGCATATACTATTTTTACCAAAAGTGAAATGCACCTCTTATTTTTAAGCTCACTTTGAGTTCAAATAATAGTAGGAAAAACATGCACTAAAAGGCAGCTCACTCATGCATGGGAGCATATTGGACCCAATTTGAGTATATTGTCTTCTTTGCACTTCTCTGTACACTCATCTGTCGCCTCTATGCACATTTTTGTGTCTCCTTATCGCTGCACACAACAGCATCCTCCTCCCGCCTCCCCTTCACCTTCCCCATACTCCTGGTGCTGATAGTTTGAATTTGGAGGTGGTGCTACTTTCATGATGAATTGCTAGAGTAGCTAGATCGGGATTATTTTGAGAAGAACAATCAACTGGCACTCCAATACTGCTGAGACCGATCGGTCACTTGAACAGGAGGTAGAAACACTGCAGCAACACCAGAACTGAACACAAAACAAGCAGGACTATAAAGTACTGCTTACTCGAGCGGTGGGTTGAGTTTCCCCTCACACAACCATTGGCATACAATCGGGCGCCCACTCACATAATCAGAGCCGATGTATTTACTTTGGACATTCATGGGGGTATTTCTGTACTAAATTGGCCAACAATGAGCCCACTCACATAATCTGTTTACTAGTGCCGATGCACCCTCCACTGCTATTTACAACTGAGGCTTGCAGTAGCAACTTGGTATTATTAACCCACTTGGGGTCTCCAATAAAAAGCAATAGAGCAGGGCTGGCTCCCACATCACCGGGCCGAACTTCGGTGCCATATCATCAGGTTCGTACACAGGCCTGCCACATCAGCAGAGCCTTGAACTGCCTCAACTGGCAAGTCAAAACACCGCTCGCCCATACAGCTCAAGGGAGTTGTGAATAACCCTGTGAGAGGAACCAAGATGCACCAATCAACCACAAGAAGCCACTTTGATGGGAGCAAGCAAGGCAACAAGAGTACAAGACCCAATCCAAGCCTTAAAGCTGGCAAGAAGTATGAAGAAGCTGTTGGACCCAAAGAAAATGAAGGGGACAGCAGAAGGTCAACACGCAGCGACCTGAAGCCTGTGCACACATGCCCGCAACATGAAAAGAATCCATACCACACCACCGACAGATGATCAAGGGATAGGATTTCATCACAACATGAACTACAACTAGAGCTAGTAGGCCTTCACTAGTGACCTGAATACACCACCGAAAGCCGCATCCAAAGGAAAAACTGACGCAGGCATACACAAAGGTCCCCCACTCTCCAACAAATATTGTGGAAATCCTCATAAACTATAACATCAGCTGCCATGTGAAAGAGATCCTCCTCCATTCGAGTTTCAAAACCAAAAAAACCCTGGCGGTAAAAATGCGCCACAGGTATCTAATTTTCTAATGCACCCTCAATATCCGGTCTCTAATTGAAGAATCCAGTGACAAATTCCTGATTCCTGGGGCATTGATGCCAAAGACTTGATTCTGTTAATACCAATTTTGTATATATTAACCTCAAACCAGCTTTCTGGGAAAATAGCAGCACCTATGAGTTGGATTTCAAAATGGAAACTTTAAAAATAAAAGGAACCAAAGCATTGAGAACTTTGTCAGGCAAAAAAAAAAAGGAATCAGACTCAGAGAAGATCTTTGCCCTTGATTTCAAAATAGCTGATTTTCATATTTCTTGTAGAAGTACAATGTTGCAAGCTCTCATGCAACCCTTCTGGGTAACTGCATGTGGTGATGTTACAAGGCAACCCTACACTATGGCAAGCTAGCAACCTAAGGGACAGTAATGATCAGGAAATGTACAAAATAAATGCCTACTCCTCAAGAGGTTTACTCAAGAGGAGGGCTCCTACAAGTGTGTCATCGATGATAGAAGTACAGTAATGGGATTTCAAGTTAGAGCCTTTGAATGGCCAAAATCAAGAAAGGCGAACTCCATGAAGGAAAATAGGATCTGAGGCACTGTTGCTGGAAATGGACTTGCCCTAAACTTCTAGCAGCAAAGCTGAAAAAGAAAGGTTGTGAGCATCTGGAGGACATGTAATTAGAAGCGTTCTTTGGGGGGAGAGGGGGGTTGGGGAGAGTGGTGCCAAAAAGATCTCAATTGAGGAGCCATATACCTGAACTGCAGTCATCTTGCTCACCTGTCACTGAATCGTTTCCCGTCCTTTGGAGGGTTATAATTCGTATTCAAAGTTCAATCCCAACATTCAGGATTCCAAACTTGCCATCCCTCCTCAATTCCTGCACATGCAGTCGCCACCCACCAAAAAGACGTTAAATTTCTATTGGCATTAATCTTAAAAAGGATCACAGATCTAACATCAGGAAATCGAGCTCGGTAGTTGTGTCGCATCTGCACCAAAACCATCAGCTTCTTGCCAAAATTTTGGAACTCCACATTGCTCCAGAAATTTCTCTCTACCGATCTCACCTCTGAGCTCAATGCCATGGCCATTAGAAAACCACTAAACAACCAACAATCTAAACGATCAACTGATAGGATATGAAACCAGCTTAACACCTTTCTCCTTCGCTGACTTCAACACAGATTCGACATTCCCTGTTTTCCTGCTAACTTCCAGGAGTCCATGCCAAAGTGAGGTGGAATGAGGGTGCACCAAAAGTGCTAGCCAGTAAAAGTCTTGATGCAGGCTATCCACTTCAAGCATTTTCAGAAAACCTCCTGCCTCTACCCATCTAGGCTCAGGTGCTGCTGGTGACGTCTTGCAGAGAGAATCAATTAACAAAGAAGTACACCAAAACAAGGTGGCTAGTCCTTGTTTTGAATCAAACCCAGATGCTTTGTTCTGCACTGCCCTGCAAATAGAACTAGCAAGTCTCACATTACTCGGTAGAATCTCCAACAACTTCTCTGCAATTTCCAGAAGTTCTGTCCAAGCCAGTGTCTCACTGGGGAGTAAGGTTGGCCCATGAATACTCTCTAATATGGAGTTTAAGAAGGAAGAATCTGTTGGCAAGGGGCATAGTAGAGAACCAACAAATTGGCTCAACCGTCGACTTTGAATGGTGTCACAAAAATCCCTTGATAGAGGGTGCACTGCACCTACTAACTGAGACTCAACAATGCACCTATCAACCAAACCCAGCATCTTATTCAAATGCTCAGTTGGAGACGAAATAATTGAGTTATCTAGACCCTTGTAAGTAAAGACTGCAATCTCTTTTAGGCAGTGTCGCACACTATCTGCATCTACTGCCACATTAAGACCATTCTGCAAAGCAGTCCTAGCAGCTTTATAATCCTTGCTCAATGTCTCAAGGAAAGCAAGGTTCACATATGCAAAAACTGCATCCTGGAATGAAAACCGCTGACTGGAGAACCCCGAACCCTTCATGAGCTGTCTTTTAACAATCAATGGTAGAAGCTGAAAAGCACTCCGAAAAGAGGTATCTGAGACATCCACTGACATTGGAGATCCTTGCTGTTGAGGCTGTTCAGAATCCTTTGAGCCGGTGCCAACATTCCCACAAACAAACCTGAAACTGTCAGAATCACAGATTTCTTTGGCACACCTGGCCAGTAACCCTTTTACAAAATCAGGCCCCTTGGGCTCATAAGCACATTCAATGTACTGATTCCACAGGCGCATCTTTCCAGTTCGGTCTAATGGCCAGCGAATAAGTGCCTCTTCGAAGATCTCCAAGCTTGCCATTTTACCACGGTGATGTTCTTCGTGGCGAGCTCGCAACAGCGTTAATTCAACCGAAGGAGAGAACATTCTGAAATACTTCTCAGCTAAAGTCAAAGAGCTATCTAATCCCTCACAAACTGCCACACATTGCACAAAGTTGGCAGCAAATACCTCTTTTGCAAGTTGTAGATTCGTATCTTCAGGCTCATGGACATCAAGTTTCATACAACCTTTACCTTGAGATGCTGCTATTCGCATCAGTTTGACAGCCTGACTAGTACAGGAAGACATATTGATAATACCAGACCAAATATTCTCGAAGAATAATTCTTGTTTACATCCTAAAGACTCAACTACCCTATCTGGCAGCTCGCGTTGTAATATCACATATGCACAGCATATCCACAGGATACATAGATCAGGCCCTGACAAACAATCAACCAAAGTCAAACTACTGCTAGCCTCATGCCTTCCACAACCCTGCCCTTCTTCAGAAGCCAATAGAGTAAAATTAGTGATCCAATTGGTAGCTTCTTCACTCAAGTCAGAGGTACACAAGCAGTTCAGTCTTCGTAGAGCCAAGTCCAGAAGCAGAGAGCTTTTGCCTTCTGAAGCATGGCATTGAAGGTCAACCCTGCTGCCTAAGGTGATGATGGCTGATTCATAAGCCTCTAGCCTGTCCTTCAACTGCCATCTGGTGTCGATAAACATCATCCAGAGCTCATAGGATCCATCATTATGCTGCACCTGTAAAACCAAAGTAACTACACAGTAATTGCTACACAACACAATAATATAACACTACTACCTTCAAATGGTACATTCACAATGCAATTCATCTTAAGGTGCTAACTTTGTTGAGCAGAATAATTTTTGCATGGCAAGCAACAAAACTATTAACAGCTCCTAACATAGTCAGTTGCACACCGGTAGCAACCGGCCGTTACACACTATCTTCAGGACATGTCACAAGAGAGAGCCAGAGGCACATGCCACACAACACAAAACACACAAACCAAAAGATCAAGCTTAGAATATCTTAGTATTGCTAATATCTTCAAGCTGGAGGATTTTAAAAGACATTATATATCAACCAACAAGATCAAGCTACACACGATTAAATTTTTAAAACGCTACACAGAGTGCTGACATGATATGATGGTGCTGTACATTTCAGCTTCTATGCAAAAATTGAAGACTCTTAGCTTCTCCATGCAAAAGCACCAAGGCCAAAAAAAAAATTGAAGATCTGTTAGCCACCAGTGATTACAGAAAATATGTACTTACCGCACTCAAAAACAAGTCATCTTTGCTGGAGCCTTGTTCCCATTTGTAAAACAGATGCAAATAAACCACCCACAAAGCTACAGAGCCAGGATTCGCCTCCAAACCTCTTGAAAGCACGTACAGCACCTGAGTTAAAGACCAACTCAATCCCCATATCAACATTAGCACCAAGCATCCAAAATGACACAAATGCCTGTGTGATATTTACAGAATCAAGGGACTAGGCAGGAAAAACAAGCTGAGGTGGCACCAGAAAAGCTAAATCTGCCAATGGCAGCCCAACTTTGATAATACTGATCATCCATGCTCTGTGGCCTTCTAAACACCTTCATCAAGAGACCTACGTGGTCCTAAAAGTGTACATACCCTCGCAAAAATATGGCAGAAAAACATGGAAAAAAGGCTGTAGCCAAAAGTACAATAGCTAAAATGAAGATGAATGCCACCAATTGCTGATTATCCTGATCCCAGGGAAGTTTGCTGAGATGGCTTCAGACGAAGTTTCAGTTCTGACAATCAACTACAACTCAAAAGTGGCAAAGTATGCAGGAATGTGGCCGTGTATGAGATTCACTTACACTTTTCCGAAGCTCCGACTTCTGGACTTTCATGTCATAATGACAAAGCTCCAAAGCTGCTTCAAGCAGAGACTCTGCATCTCCCAAAGTGCCAAAATCACGCCCCTACGAAAGCAGATTAAGGTTTTGACCAGCAATGCACAAAAACTGTCAAGAATCCCATCAATCTTTGCATGAAGTATCCATTATGGCATTTTAAGTACAAAATTAGAATAGTTCCAGCTAAACTTACTCCACGGCATGCATTAAGACAAGAAGTCACCTCATCCTGGATCCACATGGTATCTTCTATGCGTAATTGTCTAGAGGCTATAGAGCCATCATTGAGGGTTGGTAACTTCAATGATGAGTCAAATAAGTATGGCAGGTCCATGGAAGCCTCTGTATGGAGTGCCAAGAAAGGCACTCCAGACTCGAACTGCCTCTTCGAGATAATGCCAGGAAGGGGAGACTTTAAACTCTGTATCCTTAAATGTGGCCCTATGGAATACATGGGAACCTTCATAGTCTGCCCATTCCATCTCCAAGAAGTTTGCAGGGGAGCTGAACATAATGTATTTTCGTCATCATCTCTGTCACCATCTCTGTACTTTAAATAATCTGTAGGATTGACATCCTCTTTCACTGTTGTCCCTGTAGCTTCTGGGAGCTTTGAAACCTCCACAACCTGATACAATTGTTTCTGGCTAGAAGACAGCAGGTAATCCCTCTTATGCTGCCATATACATTCATCATTGTTGCATTTTCCACGGTGTTCAAACATGCAAAGTATCCGATGCGGATCAAGACGATGAGATCCACTGAACGGGTTAGGGGATGAGGCATCCATAGATTGCAGGACACCTCTATGAAAACGGAACGCAGCAAGAGGACTTTCAAAATTCACTGGCACAGAGTGAGTAGTCTCATCTGCTTTGTCTGGGACAATTAGTTGCTTCCAGATGTTTGAAGAATGTGAATCAGGCACATGGCTGAACAAAAGGTTGAGACCTGCTGTTGTCAGCAAATTAACTGGGCCTGTACATTGTTCTAATTTGAGGTCTTCATGTGACATTTCAAACAGCCTTTTCTGCATAATGACTGTATCTGACTCTGTTTCAGCATTCCCTACAGGCATTTGCCATGCTTTGCCAGGACCAACCACAGGCAGTTCATGATTATCAGGAAAATTCATCATGAGCTTCCCATCATGGGTCACAATATCCTTACTATTCTCCTGCTCCATTCCTACGTCCTTTGATAATGAGAGCTCGTTGAGGCTGTCAGCACTGGACATGTGAGCCTCAAGGGGGCCAGAATCCTGGTAAGGTGTTCTTTCCGTGATCAGCATGGACAAGCCATTAACATAGAAAGTATAAATATCAGATAATAAAGTCCACACCTGTCTGCTGAAAGAACTATCTGCCACAGTAAGAATAGTTGAAATGTGTTTTCTGGTTCGATCGATTTCCTCAACTGTAACAGGCTCTTTGGACACATTAGCTTTGCAGTTAGTGTAGGGTATTAAATAAGAGCAAACCCACTTACATTGTTTAACGTTGAAAACTGTAAAAAACACAGTTATCTAGCAAAGGTGGTTCACTCACCAGCACCCTGCTGCAGCTGCTCTTCTAACAACCCACTGGTCTTTCCCAGATGAGCCACGGATTCAGGTTCACTGTTCCATTGAGGACACTTCAGGCTAGAGACCTCATTCATTACAGTTGAGGGAACTTTCAAAGTTGCAGCAGAAGACTCCTTAACATTGTCATTCCTTTCAATCAAACTAACTTGTTGGAAAGTCCTTGAGGAGCTGCTTTGTCTCATGTTGGCATCCTGTTCCTTTAAGATGTTGATTTTCTCACCCAACATACTAGTCCAACTTCCATCCCTCCACAAATCTGTTGCAAAACTTGCAGAGCTGAAACCATGAGAGTCATTCTCAATGCTGCCATTTACTGCAACTGTGAGACCAATACTGGGCAGTCTTCCCTCGCTTGATGTTTGGGAGTTTTTTGCACCAATCTTACACTGAGAAACAGAAGCTGGAATCGAATCACCAGCAGGGGGACCATGGTCTGCTGAAGAAACTGTTGAAATTTGTTGTGGAGAATAAGGTTTAATTCCTGGAACCTTAGAAACATTGTCATGCAAATACATACTGGGCTTAGTGGATAGACCTTCCATGGACTCCCTTGCTGGGGATTTTAACACCACTGCCTCTTCAAGGCCATTAACATTTGCACTACACTGTTGAGCTTCTGCAATAAAGCATCCACCTGATGGTACTCTTGATGAAGTTCTAGCTTGATTAAAGACACTTACAAAATCAGAATGAGAACCCTCATTATCTTGGTCTGATTCTACAATTGCCTTTGCTCTGTTTCTCTTATCTCTAGCCCACATGGATGTCTCAAAGCTGAAAGCATCCCTTCCAGAACATTCTGGCACACTGAGAGAAATCATAGCCCCTTCACTATGATGGGGTGTCAACGAAGATCTGTTTGAATACAATCGCAATTGGGCAGCTTTGACGCTAGCACAAAGCATCTCTCTTTTCTGAAAAAGCATCTCACATCGTACATTGGCTGCATGCAGTGCTTCCTGTGCATCACGATACTGCTTCCTTGCAAAATGTTCTCGAACTTCACATCTACGCCGATTTTGTTGGGCCTCCTCAAGCTCCTTGTCAACTACATCCTCCTCTTCTTGCATCTTCCACAATGAGTCTTTCAAGTACTCAAGCCTTTGGTTAGAAACACCCTGTAATAGCTGCACTTGTGAATTGCTGCAATCCCAAATTGGTAGGCTGGATAGGCTGGAACAAGTAGAGCTGGTTCCAAACAAAGTCCTTTGAAGCATATTTTGCTCCCTGGATATAACACCAAAGTTCTCTTGTTGCTCTGCCATGGCCCTTGATGGGGAGAAATGTGAAGAAAGAGCGGTGTCTGTGCTTGTACCCAGATGCTTCAACCTATCAGCATTCTGAGCAATAACATCTAGCTGTAAAGTGGCGTCAGAAACTTCATTGCCAAGCAAGTCTTCAGTACCAGGCTTTTGCAAGATAACAGCAGCTCCAGGCACATGATTATTGTGATTATCCGCGATAACCTCAGGTATTTGACAATTATAATGTGCAAAAACCTTGCCGCCAGAAACCTTCTGCATAGAAATTGTTTGAACATCTTTGTCTTGCGGCGACTTTGTCATAGCCAAAGCCATTGGCATTCCCTGCAATTAAATGATTGTGTTACAAACTAGCTTTGAGAATTGAAAATTACAGTTATTCAGCACCAAACCTGTACAGGCATTAGAGGCTCTTTGCTTTGTGATGATTGGATGCCACCAGAAACCTTCATGGAAGCCACATTATTTCCATCTGAAAAGGAGCCTACAAATTGATAATCTTGTTCTCCTTTGGATCCGGTCAGTATCAAATTTGATTCCGGTATGAAAAATTGTCCCTTTGTCTTCACCCTCTTGACACTCTCACTCTTCAAATCAGATTCCTGTCTTTTCCGTTTTGGCGTAAAGCTTGCTTTGTTACCAGGCATGTCAAAGTCTTTTGCAGCTATACTGGGAAGATGACATTTCTCAGAGGCAAAATCTGTAATCTCACTTAGAACCTGCTCACCATTGTTGTCTATAAACAGAGCACTTGAGTTCACTGTAACAAATTCAGTTGCTGGAGCAGCTGGCAAAATGTCTATTGAGGTCACCATTTCGGCAACCCCATCGGACAGGGAGTTTGCTCGTTCAAAATCTGCCCCTTGTGTAACAAGCCTTTTAATCTTGACAGATAATCCATTACTATTATTGAAAGCTTCATTTGTCTCTGTCTCAGACATGACAGGAACATCGTCTATGCAGACCTCCACTACCCCAGCCTGACTTTCAGATTTTTCAATTGGAAGCGAACGAGCATCTGGTGCTTCAAGTGTATCAATCAGCCAACTGCTTGCAGCAGCATTGTTTGAGAACTCCTTTGATCCCCTTTGTTTTCGACGTTTAAGCTCGCTTTCCTTTGCTGCAATTTGCTGCCTTAAGCTTTCTAAATCTACCGCTACCATTCGTGAACTGCCAGCTGTTGTAGGCACTCCTGTCTTCAAGTTAAGCTGTCGAGGGACCTCCACAGCAGTAGACTTAGATGGCTTAGAAACTGGAGGACTTCCTTTTGCCCGCTCAATAGCAGCAATCTGCTTCTTAACACTGTCAATTTTGGAAATCAAACCACTGGTTGTCTGGCTCACCAAGCCCGTGCGAGGATTTGCTAAGTTACCTGATGTTTGTGACTCACTACCGATCAACTTCTTACTGTCAACCCTGTCCTTGGCCACTTGGCCATCTTGCTCTCCATCACTATCACTGTCATCATCAGAGAACTTTATGACCAGTGAGTTATGCCTATCTCCAGTAAAACTTGAGAGATGGGTTGAGCTAGCCATGGCAGGTATGTTTAAGCTAGCTAAAAAAGCTTCTGCTTCTTTGCGTAATCCACCTGGTGGCAGTGGAGCAGCAGGTATTCTTGATGTCAAGGAACCGGTAGCACTCCTGAAGGGTCGGGGACCATTACTCGCTCCTGACATCCGCTGGTTGAATTTAGGTAGCTCACTTTTTGCAGTTGAGTCTACTCCAACAGCAGCTTGTGCTGTTCCTGTATAGAGAACTTCCCATAAATAAAAATCAAATCAAGCTGGAAAAATGGGAATTTTAAATCATACCACTTTCATCCTTAGAAACCACTGATGGTCTGTCTGAAGCCAGATTGCAAATTCCTTCTGTATTCATGATATTATTATGAGAAGGAACAACAGCCACTAAACTTGGAGATTCTGTGCTAATTGACGAAAGAAATTCCCTGGAGACTGACAATGTCCCCCTCTGTTTTGTAGAAGCATCAGATGAATGATCCACACGTATCTCAGAAGCCTGTAACAGTGTCATCTGACAAATAAGAAAACTACAAGGTCAAAGTTTCTGTCCCAGCCACTTAATAAGAGATGCCTTAACAATGTAGAAAACTTACGAGCCTGAACCACTTAGTCAGCATTTTATTCTTCCTAACATTACTTGCATTTTAATCTTTGGGGCACACATTACGTTTTTCTTGTTCGCCAGGCTACTGTAGCATCCACAGTTCTGCGATCCTATTTTCCGCAGACAGCTTTTTCTCCAAGGCAGCAATTCCTGTTCTCGAAGCCTCCTGCGAGTTAGTTCTAGAGCTTTGCAGATTGGAGTATACTCTTGCCATCTCTTAGGAAGAGGAGGGTGACTTCTGAGAAGAAAACGACAGGGCAGAAAACGGTAGGGCTCACTGCAGGTGACAGAGGGCGATCTCTCAAGAAAAGCTGGAAGAAGGGGAGCGCCTGCAAAAAGCTAGGAAGTGTGAGGGGAAAGGCTCTTTACATAGGGGTTTCGTGACCTCGAGGTCTTAAAGTCTGATGGCTGCCCTGTGAGTTTTAGGCTCTGCTTCAGTAGTATCTCACTAAGCGGTGATCCATTTGCCCTAGGAATTGGACCAAAGCATTCCGCTAGCTATCACAATTGATGACGTCGCATGACCTTGAGGACGAGAGAGAGAGAGAGAGAGAGAGAGAGAGAGAGAGAGAAATGAAATGAAATGTTATATTAATGTCTTCAAAAGGCCATAATGACCTATGAGACCCGAAAGTTACAAAGTGGTGGATCTGATACAAAGTCAGAGTAACAAAATAACCTAACAACAGTACAAAACAAAGATATATACTATGGGGTCCTAAGTTGATCGATGTGAACCAAGCAAAAGACCAAGCAAAAAATGGGCGGCTTGTTGGGATAGCTGAATCACAAGAGATCTAGCATCGGTCGTTGGCGAATCTCATCAATTTCCTCCATGGTTAGTAATCTGACCGGGCGTCGTGCATGCATGGCCAGCGTGCTCCGAATTTTCTGTCGTAGCCTCCGTCGATGCTGCGTAGTTCTTCGCAGTCACGGGCGCCTGGATTTCCCCAGTTCAATCGCTCGGTCAATCAGTGTGCCTCTGGTATGAGACGAGGGGGAGCTCTGCTGTGGGAGTGGCTCTTGCGGCTGTCCCGTGTCTGCTCTGAAGAAGTCTGTGATCCGTCTTTGAGACTGGCTAGCCTTGCCATTCATCAGGCTATCTCTGTGTCTGCACAGCTCGAGCAAGAACAAACCCAAACATCTCTAATCTTCGTATCCCATGACTCTTGAGAGTGGTCCAAAACCTTCTCTGAACAAGCAATGGAAGCGGCCTCGTATCTCGTAGTAGACGGGGCAGCGACATGTATAGTGTAGCTCTGTCTCAGGTTCCATGTTACACAAGGGGCATGTCCTGTCCTCTGCTGGTACTCCGCTGTATCTCCCCGTCTCAATCCGCAACTCGTGAGAAGATGTGCGTAACTGGCCAATAGCACATCGTATCCCATGAGACAAGTGGGTATCCATGTATCTGGGTCTCGCCACAAAACCATCTTCCGTAAGCTGGAGAAGGTGGTCTTTGTAAAAAGCCATCTTCGTGCCCAATTCCTGTGCTGGTTGTATCCATGTCCTTCTAGTGTCTAGCTGGGTCAGGTCTTGGCGTATAAGCTTGGTGATCTCTGACTGTGTAAGGGTGAGAGATGGTGCAGCCAATGAGTAATGGAATGGTGGCAGCCGGTCTATGCTGAACCCATGTGCCTGAAACCATGATGTCATCTCCCCATACCAGCATGTTGTATCTCCTTGTATGGCTAACTGTCGAGAGGCTTCAAGTGCTATGCGAGCATATCTGTCTCTAGGAAGTGCCCATGTGCGGTTTATGAAGGAGACTGATCTAGTGAGCGCCTCCACCACAAGTGGGGGGGGCGCTAGCTCTGCTCGGATAATGGCCCGTGGTACTGATGCCTTGGCTCTAATGAGCCACGAGATCATAGAGACGAGAGGTTTCTCCATGTTCCCCCATCCATCTGAGCGACCCGTCCTCCCGTGGTGATCCAGTGAAGGTCCCCATATCTCAGTTCCATAGAGCAATGCTGAAGCCACCAAGGTGTCAAAGAGCCAGAGCTTCGTCCGGGGCTCCTGAAACTGAACCTGCGAAAACATCCTCTCCAATCTACCCAATGCTGCGTGGGCTCTAGTAAGTCTGGTTTCTGCTGCTCTTCTGAGTGAGAATGTAGGTCCACTAAAACCCACTCCAAGGTAAGTGTAAGCGTCTGTGTACTCCACAGTCTCCTGGCCGTATGTGAGTGTAGGTGCTGACCTCCTAATCCACTGTGGGGTGGTATTAAACACCATAACCTTGGTTTTACCAAGGTTGACAAACAAACCACTTTCGTGGGCAAACGTATGCAGAGCATCCAATTGACGTTGCATTCCCTCTGGGGATTCGGAGATCAACACTATGTCATCAGCATATAACAAAAGTGGAATCCATGTCCCTGCCAGCTAAGCACCTTTATCCCCATCGCTGTCAATGTAGTCAAAAATCTCATCCACATACATACCGAAAAGAGTGGGAGAGAGCGGGCAGCCCTGCTTCACCCCAATAGTGGAGTGAACCGGTGTAGAAAGTCCCTCCGGGGTGCATACATGCCCTACTACTGATCTGTACAATGCCATGATCCCCCAAATGAGTTCTGTGGGTACTCCCATTTCCTGTAATCTGCGCATCAGTCTAGCTCTGGGTACCGTGTCGAAAGCTTTGCGGAAGTCCACAAAGCTACAATAGATCCGTCTCCCATGAGATCTGCCTTCCTTGATGATGGCCCTGAGTGTTAGGATATGGTAAAGAGTAGAGAAGCCTCTCCTGAATCTTGCCTGCCCAGTTGCACGTATTCCTTCCCTCTCTGCCCATCTACTCAGCTGTTGCTCAAGAATGGATGCATACAACCGTGCCAATGTGTGCCCAATCATAATAGTGCGATAATTCCCAGGCTCCATGGGGTCTCCTGATTTGAAGATAGGTACGATTGTAGATAGGCTCCAAGTGTCCGGTAGGCCCTCACACATGGCACGATTAAACATAACTGCTAGAAGCTCTGCTAGTAGGTCTTTGGCATGCATGAAATTCTCAGCTACTAGACCCTCATGATCATATGCTCTCCCAGTCTTCATCTTGTCAATGGCTTTCTTCACCATCTCAGCAGTGAAAAAGACACATGTATGTGGGCATGGGTCGGGGGGGTTGGGGAGGG
Organism: Adiantum capillus-veneris; assembly: GCF_014529385.1. Taxonomy (NCBI): domain Eukaryota; kingdom Viridiplantae; phylum Streptophyta; class Polypodiopsida; order Polypodiales; family Pteridaceae; genus Adiantum; species Adiantum capillus-veneris. The sequence continues at coordinate 110,624,839 of NC_140958.1, forward strand.
GCGGCTCTCCAGGTACTGTGTACAAAGATGATGCCTACTGACCCCAGGTCTCTGTGGAGGAAATAGCGGGGGGGGGGGGGGGGGCTCATGAAAGAGCCGCCACGCCTCACGCGAGTCTTGACTCAAGAATAGCTGATATAGATCCTGCTCGAGTCTAGCCAAAAAAGCCCTCTTCTTCCGCCGCACCAGGCGTCGGAAGTCCATATGTGACTGTCTGTGAGTGACATCCCCCAACAGCACCTCCCTCTGAAGTCTGGCGGCACTCCTCATCGTACCAGCTGTTCTGAGGCATGCTCCCAAATCGGCGGCTCTGCTCAGGCTGGGTGTGTGGGTATGCTTCACCTGTTGCCTCACGTAATGTCTGTGTCACTATAGGAGTTAGCTCCTCCAGAGGTCGCCCCGGGTCCTCAGTGCATAGGCGTCTGTAGATTCCGTCCATGTATTTAGAGTCCGTCTCCCTTGTGAATGTGTAGCGAGTAGGGACTGCTACTCGTGGCCTCTGTGCTGCACTGAAATGGAAGGAGATGGTCATTGCACCAGAGCATGATCCACCGCCACCCCGACCAATTTGGGTCCAACTGTGAGATCCTCGATACTAGAGATGAGATTCGGTTGTGCCATGACATAGTCCACTGTGCTGGCTCCATGTCTATGTGGGAAGCACGTAAAGCCTCTCGCAACAGGAAATCTCTGTAGGCCATTCAAGATGGCCAATCCATGTGCAGTGCCCATGTCTATCAGGTGTCGCCCATACTCAGTATATTCCATATCGTGTGATAGTCTGGAAAGGCCCGTCTCACCCACATGTACCTAGCCTGCTCGTCCCTGCGGGCTATATGTATCAGTGGCTGTAGATCCTCTCTAAATAACACTGCCACTCCTCCCGAGCCCCGCCCTCTGTGCTCTGAGCATGTCTCCTGTCTGTAGGCTGTCTCCCACCTATACCCACTGATGTGAGGCATGGATTGCCCAGGGGCCTGGTGTGTCTCAGAGTAGAAGATGATGTCTCTTCCTGTAAAGCTATCCTCAAAAGCACCCACATCAAGACGCATAGATCCATTGCAGTTCCAGGCAGCTACTTTGAGTGTGGTCCCATAAGTCTCGCACCGTCATGTGGAGCGTCGCTCAAGTATTACCACTTTTCCGTCTCGGTAAAAAGCGATCTTGCCTTTTCCCCTTGCCGCTCTAATCTCCGGCATTACTTCCTGCATATGAGCGATCTGCAAGAGGGTGAGATCGTCCCCAAGAAAGATGCCTCTCTTTAAGAGTTGGTCTTTTCTTCAAGAATGACTTCTTTGCTTCCATGGAGGGAAAACGGAGGATGAGTGCTCTTTCTTTTGAGGTTTCCCCATTGCCTCCATTTTTCTTTACGTTGCCCACTCTCCATGCCCTTGTGTGTGTCGGCTCATGAATCCCCATCAAGCCTGTGAGTTCTTTTACTTCTTCGTCCACATTGCCTTTGTCTTTAAGACCGCAAATTCTCACATGTAAAGCGCGCACCCTTCTCCTCTGCTCCTCCTCTAGTGTCTGGTTAATGATGTTGTTGGGTGTGGACGTGGGCTAACGTTATCTCCTTGTCTTTTCCTTACTTGGCCACCTTGATCCATTTCTCGGCTTCGTTTGCCTTCTGTTGGGTTTTGGTAAGAACATCCACCCAAGAAGTCGTCATTTCTTTGTGCTGTTCTTCTCCCTCTTTGATGGCCCGTACTTGTTCCTTGATCGTGTTGATTTCTTCAATTACTGAGGGTTGCAGTTCGCCCTCTTCCATTGTGTTTCTTGATCGGGCTTCGGCAAGTTCTTTCTTGAATGACGTGATCTCTTTTTCTTGGGTCGTCACTCGGTCTTCCAGCGTGCTTATCTTGCTCTCTTGGATCAGCACACGTCCTTCGAGAATGTTTCTTGTGCCCCAGAGATTGCGGTTCATCTTGGTGATGGTCTCCATCATTTCCTCTTTGCAGTTTCGAATGGCATCCTCTAGGGGGTCGGCTTTTTCGTTCGTCTTCCTCATGTTTGATCGCCGTCCGCAAGGGGGTTAGATGCGCATGTGCACCCACTCTAGCAGCGGGCGCGGCACTGGATGTACGTGTGCACCCACACTGGCAATGATCGCGACGAGCGGCGGAGCACGAGGCGGTGTGGCTCGGTGCCCTCAACATGTTCAGCTGTGTGTGTGTGTGCGCACGCGCGCGCCTCGAAAAATAAATCCTAATCAAACGATGGCTGTTTTCTGCGTGCTAGTAGTCTATAGAATCAAAACTTTAGCGCTGCCGTCTGCTGTGTGTGAGAGAGAAAGAGAGTGAGCGTGAGCTTTATCCTCTCGCTACGCCCGGCTCGCTCAACACATTGGAGATCCGACTGCACCATTGTTGTAGGCTCGAGGAGAGCTACGCGACAACGCCAAGCATTCCACGCGAGACGAAGCGCACACGCCGACGCATCTACGAGCTATTTGTGGCCGTAAGTGTATCAAACGATGTCTGTTTTCTGCGTACTAGTAGTCTATAGAATCGTGGCGACATAAGCTACGCATAGGTACTCATAAATTTCAGTTTCGGGCACTTTCAAAATTCTGCTCTGTCATCCTACTCGTTTTCCGCAGATGGGTTTAGAGTGAGGGTTTTGAGTGTAGAAGCTTAGGGACAGGTGTATCCTAGTGAGGGGATGGTGTTCCTTAAGTTTCGTATGAATCTGGCATGATTAGGTGAGTTACCTTCCGTATGTGTGTATGTGGCTAGGTGGTGTAGTTGAGGGTAGTGACGTTCTTGATTGTGGTTTAGTTGGCCTTCCAGAGTGTTGTATGTGTAGGATGGTCTCAGCCTGACAAGCTAAAGAGATTTCCTCTGTGTGCCTATCGTGTCATCTGTGTCCTCGATTGACATTATGTTGATCTAGGTAGTGTTTGCATGCACTTCATGGGTGTGTTAACCCTCACGGCTCACCGACACCCTATTACCGATGACGGACGTTGTAACCTACGACGGACATTGTATTATTTATTTGGTAGAGTCAGGTACCGGGCTTGTCGGTCCAATAGGAAAAGGGTAAGAGTGATCGCCGATGAGAGGCGCACTCTAACTGTAACATTTAAGGGATTAGTTGGCTAAGCATGGGTGCCCAAGTGTGAATGGGGCGAGCTCATATAAAAGTGAACTAAACCTAAAATTCACTGATTCTCTCATTGGTGCAATAGAAGAGTGCTCTTGCTCCATCTCCATCTCCATCTCCATCTTCTTCTTCTTCACCTCCTTGTGTGTGTGTGTGTATGTGTGTGTGTGTGTGTGTGTGTGTGAGAGAGAGAGAGAGAGAGAGAGAGAGAGAGAGAGAGTGGGTGATCGAGCATTACGAAGGCACGACGGCGGTGAAGCGGTTGAGCGCGGCGTAGCAACGTCTCCTTCTTCTTCGCGGCGAGAAATCCTCCACGCAGCAAGCGTAGAGCGGTGAGTGACACACCATCGCCTTCTTTGAGCTTACTAGTTTAGGCTTGTTGTGTGCTTGGAGCCATTTGTGGCTCGCACACAGTGTATCGGCAAGTTCCTTCCACTGACACGTGCGACATACACGCACATTTTTGGCGCCGTTGCCGGGGAATGCTATACATGAAGCTCGAGTAGCACTCTGTGCTTCTCCGTGGTGCAATTTCTATTGTACGAAAGGTAAGGAAGGAGTGTGTGTGTGTGTGTGTGTGTGTGTGTGTTGAGAAGAGGGATTTGGTGTTATATTGTGTGTTTTATTTATTAATGGAGTTTTCAAAGGTTCTGTGTTTATTCTCTGTGTATTAAGGTAGTTAGTTTTCTTTGTTAATAGAGATTTCAAAGGTTCTGTGTTTATTCTCTGTGTATTAAGGTAGGTAGTTTTCTGTGTACAATAAGTAGGAACTAGATTAGTGAGAGTTAATAGAGTGTGTTAGTGTGTAAGAGTAGGTATATTAGTTAGAAGTAGGTAAATAGAGTGTGTGTGTGTGCGCTCTCGCGCAGGCCGCGGCGACCTTATCCTATTATATCTAATTCTTTTAAAATTAAAAAAAATAAAAATAAAATAAAAAAAATTAAAGGTAAAACCGGGATCGGGAATATCTCCCAGACCCAAGCCCAAGCTCACGTCAGGCCTAGGCCTAGGCCTCAGTCGCCTTTAAAAAAACAAATTTTAGCTTCACACATAGCTAAAAATTGATTTTTTGAAGACCAACGGATCGTCAGATGCCCGAAAATTGTACTGTAAAGCACACAGCGACCCTTTAAGTGATACGCTCGTTTCGAGCTATCACACACTTCAATCAAAAAAATCAAACATTAAAAAACATTCAAAAAACATCAAAAACAAGAAAAAATTCAAGTAGAAAACGGGGTGCAAAACACCCACAAAACAAAGCAAGTAACCTTTGAGGGTACTTGCCGACACTTGAAGGACACCCAAAGCACATGTATCTACGCTCTGGTCGTGTGCTAGAGTCCGAACAACTAGCTAGTGCTTCGATTTACGGGGGTACTCACTATCCTTCCACGCTAGGGTGTACGCCCTCGGCAGGGACCCAAGGTAGTGCAACCCAAGACCCAAATATAGCAGCTAGCGACTCTTCTTCTGACTACGATATTATGGAAGAGCATCTTACACAAAGCCCCGGGGGAACAAATGAAACCATACCTAGCTGGGCCCAACAACCTGGAACTAGTGTTTTTAACCGTTTGGTGGAAACTTTTAGTAGAGCTACGCGCTCTGAACCTACGGCTAGTGAAGTAAACGAAGGGGGTGGGGAAGTAGAATCACCATTCACATCTCCTGTAGACCCCACACTCCCTCAGAGTGTCCACGTGGACATTCTACCTACATCATTTAATGAGGGCCCTACCGAGCTACCACCTTCCAAAGTCGCCTCTAAGGTAGCGGTGACTATAAGTCAAAAAACGGGAAGCAACATTGCATCCACCTCACAGCAACCCTCTAGTACACCAAGTTTGAACGGGGTATTTCTCAATGAAAATTGGGAATATGACCTACACACGGAGACTTTGACCGACCTATACATGGGCTACACATACCATGTGGGTTGGTTAGCAGTTGTACAATCCACATCTAGTGCCACTAGTCTAGAGGAACAACAACACATGATCTACAATGTTATCCATATGATTATCCAGTCCGAGAGACAAAATCGAGGAATAAACGTACCTTCGACGGGTCCTATGCGATTTTTAGACACGGGCAAAGGGAAACAACCCACTCTATCACAAATGGAGACTCCCCCAGTGAGTCCCATCAATCCCCCATATGTTGTTTCGCCAGGGGTCTCAATGCAATCTGAGCCCACAAGTGATAGCTTTACTTTTCCAAGTCTAGCTCATCTTTCCCTTGATGACACCACGGCTACCATGCCTACCCCAATGATGGGCATGCCAATAAACACGCCATGGACCTTGTTTGTTAGTAAAGCACCGCTACATGGTAGCTCAATGCCTGCAATAGTACCTACAAGTGCGAACCAATCGTATGCACCTATGGGTCCACGTACTCATGTAGTCCCTACCCCTCCCATTGTTTCAACAACCTATGCTCCACAACCACAACACCCAAGTTCTTATTTCCATGGGACTATACCGGCTAGCATTAGCATGTCACATCCGACGTTTGCTATGCCTAGGGCCACTCATATAAACTATGGACCACCACATGGCACAACATCGTACCCAACGTGGAACCCAAGGGCTTCCTCTGCGCCAAGCCCAATGCCAATACCTACTCCACATGTAGTCTCTGGAGCACCTTCACCCACGGTGCCTGCTCACTAAGGTGAGTTGCCAACATTTGCTCAAGCTATTGGTCAATCTATTGCTGAGAATATGCGTAACACGCCTAATAGAGAGCCTAATAGTAAGGCAATACAAATACCCAAGCTCACACAAAAATTTAGTGGAGACGGGGATGTGAGAAAGCATATCGAAGTGTTTGAACAAATATGCGATTCTCTAGGAGAACACAATGACCTACATAAGAGCAATGCTTTAAGCCTAACCTTAAGTGGAAAGGTTGGGGATTGGTATAGAACCCTAAGGGTGGAAGAAAAAACGATTTACCCTACTCTTAGGAGACTGTTCTTAAAAGAATATATACGAGAGGGAGTGCTTTGGGGTGTAGCCTCTCAGCTCCAGAAAGCCCAACGAGAGGAAGGAGAGTCGGTGAGAGACTTTATAAGTCGCTTAAAGCATTTGAATTCTCGTTGTAATCCAAATGAGCGCTTCAACAATAACCAATTGCTTGATAGATTCATTAGGGGATTACGACATGAGGATATCTACAATGGCTTAGTCATTAGAGGTATCACCACTTGGGAAGCAATCACCACCAATGCATCCAATTGGAGGATAATTTAATGATTAAAGGAGAAAGAGTGTCTGTTGAGTCTAAATCTATTAGCTCACAAGCATCGGGGCATCAGCAAATGACCCTAAAGCCTATTGCTAAGGAGCCAAAGATATCTGAGATGACTTTAGCAAATCTCACCAAGGCTATTCAAGAGAGTCTTAGAGACAATCGTGCTCCGCAGAACAATCATATGTATCCAAGAAGGGAGCAACAATGGTGCTCAGTATGCTATGGACCGCATAGTACCAGTGCATGCCCTACTTTTAGAGTAAAATTCAATGGGAACTGCAATGCATGTGGCAGGTATGGTCATCAAGCTAAAGATTGCATAGTATTTAAGCGCGCGATGGCCAATAGACCAACCTTAGCATGGACAGACACACCTCGAGTGCCTGCATTGATTCCGGCCCCACCTCTCGAACAAACAGCACAACATATGGTCCCTAGGGCCCAAAATGTTGTTCAAACAACACCCTTACCACCTCCAGTGCTAGGACCGCAACCACCACATCCGAGAATCACTTCTGTGAATCAAGTGGGTTGTGAATCATCTATATCTTGTTTGGAAGGCTATGAGGAAGATATAGATCCTAATATCGCCTATGGGATGGATGTGCTTGAAGAAAGTCCACAATACTACATGGAGGACTATTGGGGACAAGTCAAACCTGTATATAAAGTAGCTGCTCTTGCGGCAAGAGGCCAAAATATCAATTACACCGCTAAGAGACCACCTCTTCAATGCTATGAGTGTGGAGGTCCACATCGTGTAGCCGAGTGTCCTATTTGGCTACAAAAGAACACCACACTAATGCAAACCAATCAAGCGAGCACGACTACAATGCCGATACTCATGTGTAATCGATGTGGCATAGATCATTTGATTGCCCAATGTCCAAATAATCCAAATGCACCGAAGATCACGCCATTAAACTTAACTGAAGTTACCGAGGAGCCATCACCAAGTACACCCGTGGTACCAGTAAACGTACTCACACGATCGATGCTCCAAAAACAAAATTATATTCTTGAGGAAAGAGACACGGCATCAATTGCCCAATCTCAGAAAAAGAAGAAAACATGAAGAAAGAGATCGCAAAAAGCAGCGAAGTCAGACTCCAGTTCAAAGACCAACATAGGGACTGGTGACGACCCCGTATATATGAACGACGCTGAAGAAGATTCTGATTCAGGTGAAACCATGGAGACCAAAACGACCACTAACATAGAAACCAACAAGGAAGATCTTCATGAGCCACAATGGCCAAGATCCAAAAAGAAGACAGGAACTTACCCAAACCCTACACAGGAGATTGAGCGAGTCAAGCAATTAAGGAGTTTGGTAGAAGATACCCAAAGGGATCTAGAACCAGCACTTAGGAAGATCCAGATTACAGACACCGTGTTCCCTACGCAACAACAACCTCACCAAGTTCATAGACCCTTGGACATACCTAGTGTCATCCAAGAAGAAAGTGACTTAAAGTCATGGGAAAGTGGGCGTACTCACTTCTTGATGGAAAGAATGTTTATAGAGGGACTACCTGATCCTATCAAAGAAATGGAGATCCCATCTTCCCCACGTCAAGGGACTCAAGGCCAAAAGGTGCCGTTAAACATTGCCAAATTGATGTATTTCATGTCTTCAGAAGTTAGAACCACCATCATGTCTAAACTATATAAAGACCCTGAGCTAGTCTCAGCTCTTCAAGCCTTCCTCAATGGAGAACTGAAGTTTGGACTACCACAATTTGCATAGATGGATGGATCTGGGGAGACGCCAATAGAGGAGGAATACATAGATCACAACCCAACCTAGATGAGAACCTTGTTATAGAAATACCTGTTAACGAGTTGGGACAATGCTTTGAGGGTGATGAATCCAATGCGACCATACCAATCACTACTAAGGGATTAACTGTGAAGGGAATCCTTGATGGTGGCGCTGGGGTTAGCATTGTGACTAAAAATTGCTGGGAAACTATGGGAAGACCTTACCTTGCGACCACAACCATAGTAGTGAAGATGGCCAATGGGTCTATTGTTAAACCTATTGGGATGCTAGAAGATCTCAAGATCAAGGTCTTTGGACATAAAATAAGGATTACCTTTATTGTTATGGATTTCTCCAAACACACTATGGCATCGGAGATGATCTTAGGACGTCCTTTCACGAGGGAAGCAAAAATGGTGCATGATTGGTCTAAAAACCATGTCTAGTTGCAGTTTCAAGATTCTATCATTCGAGTGGATCTTGTGACGGGTCGAGCACATCCTCTAGGAAACACGTTTATAATCGATCATAGATCTGACACCACAGTTCACTCGGCCCCATTGCAGTATTGTTACACGTGTAAAGCGGACACTGATGTTGGGGAAGATTCTCCTTATATGGATGTACTACCTGGGATGACTGAGTCGGAAAATGTGGATTGGGTCCACCTAGCAGCATCCATAGACACTTGGGGAAATAGGGGGACGACTTGGGTAACACCTGAGGGGGATGAAATACCACTACTTGTACCCTTAAACATGCTAGAAGCAATGCATATAGCTTCTAATGATTTACTAGATGAAAGTTTGACTAGCATTGAAACCAGTAGCGCCTCACAAGACTATAGCCCACACGATTTGGGGTCAGAATCATCAGTTGAAATTGACTCTGAGGACAAAGAATCTGAGTTAAATCTTAGTGCAAATGTGGGGACAAGCCATTCAGAGCCCAGTGGTAACCTAGATGATAATCTATCCAAGGGAGCAGAAGACACAAGTAGTGATTCATCTAGTGATTCTTCACTAGAAATCGACCGTAATCGAGAATTAAACAAGAAGAGTAAGAGATATAAGAGGCGACGATATCGAGCAAATGTGCGTGCTAGAATAAATGAAAAGAAATCTACCCCAGAATGGCTTAATTATATAGGGACATGTGATGCTCATCGAAAGTTGGTAGATAACTGGGGTGAATACCTTCAAAGCGTTATGTGTAGTCCACAACCCATTGACATCGCACAACTAGAGGCTACAGAGAAGCCAAAGTTGAGCCAAACCGTAAGGAGACGACAAAATCGAGAGTTAGCTCAACAACAAAAGGAATCAGAAGTTAAATCACAGTCCACAGAACAACAGGACCCCACAGACTTACACCCTGCACCTGAACATTTCAAATCCTATACCACAGAGGAACATAAGGTTGTGTATACAAAGGCTCAAAGAAAACCTATCGATGGGAGCAACGGAGTCTATGATGGTCCAGCGATAGTTAAAGAAATAGAGTTAGCAGCCCCAGGAGAAGAGTCTAAATCTGTTTTCATTGCCCAAGATCTGACCGAGACTGAGTGTGTACTTAAAGAACTTCTCAAGGAATTTAGGGATATATTTGCCTGGACTTATCATGATATGAAAGGTGTTCCACCTTCCGTGGTGCAACACACAATCCCTATGAATAGCATGGCTAAAGCAGTTCAGCAACGACCCTACCCAATGAATCCTAAATATGCAAAATACGTTCAAGAAGAGATTGAAAATCTTGTGGAATGCGGATTCATATACCCTATTGAGCACTCAGAATTGGTGTCTCCAATAGTGATGATGCCAAAGAAGAATGGGAAACTCAGAGTGTGCGTGGATATCAAGAAGGTCAAAGCCGCCACTAGGAGGGACCATTACCCCTTGCCATATTCAGAACACGTGCTTGAAAGGGTTGCAAGCAAGGAAGCTTATAGCTTTTTAGACGGGTACTCTGGCTACAATCAAATCACAATTGCGCTAGAGGACCAAGCTAAAACAGCCTTTATAACCGAATTTGGAGTGTTCGCATTTCGTGTTATGGCTTTTGGTTTAACCAATGCCCCTGCTACCTTTCAAAGATTAATAAACACTGCTTTTAGAGAATATTTGAGGGAGTTTTGTGAAGCTTTCTTAGATGACCTTTGTGTTTATTCCTCTTGGAAAGAACATCTATCATGCTTACGAAAAGTGTTTGAGAAGTGTAGATTGTATCGCGTCTCCTTAAACCCTTTCAAATGCCAATTTCGGATTAAACATGGAGTCATTTTAGGGCATATAGTGTCCAAAAATGGGATTTCCACAGATGAGAGCAAAATTAAAGCCATTGCAGAATTGCCACCACCTACAAACTATAAAGGAGTTCAAAGGTTCATGGGCCATGTTGGTTATTACCGACTGTTTATTTTAAACTTTGTCGAGATAGCTCGTCCTTTGTACAAGCTTCTTATTGAGTTCCAATGGACTACGGAGTGTGACCATGCTTATGAGTCATTGAAAAAGACCTTGACTAGCGCTCCTATTCTACGAGTGCCCGATTGGAATGTAGTTTTTCATGTGCATATTGATGCATCAAACTTTGCTATTGGGTGTGTTCTAGCTCAACCAAGAGAACATAAACTGGACTACCCCATTAGCTTTGCAAGTCGTCGATTGAATGATGCCGAAAGAAACTACACCACTACAGAGCGAGAAGGTTTAGGTATGATTTATGCAGTGAAGAAATTTCGCTACTACCTTCTGGCCAACAAGTTTGTGTTCTATGTTGATCATCAAGCCTTGTTGTATCTAGTAAATAAACCTTGTTCCACGGGAAGAATTACACGATGGTTGTTAATTCTCCTTGAGTTTGATTTTACCATTGTGGTGAGACCTGGTAAAAACTTAATAAAGACATAGCTCGAAAACTGTTAAAAGAATGTGAACCTTACTCTCTCATTGCGGGAACTCTCTACAGGCTAGGGAAGGATGATATTCTTAGAAGTTGTGCCCGTGAGGATGAGTATTTATACATATTGCAAGAAGCCCACATGGGTATAGCCGGAGGACATTTCTCAGGGGAACTAACAGCTAGAAAGGTGTTGCAATCAGGCTATTGGTGGCCAACCTTATTTAAGGATGCATCACTTTTTGCAAAACGATGTGATGAATGCCAACGTTACAAGATCACACAACAAAAGGATAGGATGCTCTTACATCCTATTAAAGTGACTCAACCATTTGAAAAATGGGGTTTAGACTTTGTAGACCCAATTAGTCCGGCAACTCGTAGCACTCAATCTCGATACATTATCGTTGCCACTGACTATGTGACAAAGTGGACAGACGCCAGGGCGACACGAAAGGCCGATGCAAGGTCAACTGCCAAGTTTCTCTTTGAGAACATTGTTACAAGATTTGGTTGTCCCTTTGAGATTGTGAGTGACAATTGTACTCATTTTATAAATGGAGTAATAAAAGAACTCACTACCAACTTTATGATAGCTCACCATAAATCCACACCTTATTATCCACAAGCAAATGGCCAAGCTGAGAGCACCAATAAGACCTTAATCTCTATCTTAACCAAAACGGTGAAAGCTCATCGCACGAATTGGGATTTAAAGCTTACATCAGCTCTATGGGCTTATCGTACTGCGTATAAAGTTGCCATTAACTGCACACCATTCAAGATGGTGTATGGCCAAGAAGCGGTTATGTCATGGGAGTTTGTCGTTCCTAGTCTTCGAGTAGCTTCTCACGAAGGTTGGGATGGTAACCCCTTAGTTGAGCGATTATATATCCTTGAAAGGCTAGATGAAGAGAGGCAATTAGCTGTGCAAAATGCACTTGTGGAGAAAGATAGGAGGAAGAAATGGTTTGACCGTCATCTAAAGAACAAAGATATCAATGTTGGTGATAAAGTCCTTATGTATGGAGTGTCACAAAGTGATGACGTGGCGGACAACAGAAACCCTAATTTCTGCCAGAAACCCTAAAATTCCTGCAAACCCTAATTTTTGCCAAAAACCCTAAATTCCGGAAATCACGGAGACGGATTATTTTTTTTTTTTTTTTTTTTAAAAAAATTTTTGGAAAATGATGAGTGACGCGAATTTTGCTTTTGCAAAAAAAAAAGAGAAAAGACTCTCTAAGAGAGAGAGAGAACTGATGCTTTTGATTTTAAAAGCTTTTGGGGCTCTGCTTTTGGGCATCCCTTGTAACCTTTAAATTAGTGGTGAGGGCCTCACTTCTCAGAGCATCTGGACGCAGAGTCTGAGAGTGAAACCCTAACCGCTCTCTTGTACTTTGATGATTGATTAATACAAAAAGAAATACCGAAAGGGGCGCCAGTCTTTGGGGCCAATATCTCTAGGCACGGAACTCCGCCGGGCCAGTGCAAATCTATTGTGATCTGTGAATTGTTTTGAAGTGGTTATTTGGTGCTGTCGCGGTTGATTCTTGACTTGGAGTGTCCAAGTTTGTTACAATGGTATCAGAGCACGGCCGATTTCTCTTCTACGGGAAATCCGATCCCCGAAATTTTTTTCCGCGGCACCTATGGCTTCAGGCAATGATCAGTCGACTCCCTCTGCATCTGGAGATGCGGGCTGGGATCACAACGAAGATTCAGGCAGAGAGTATGGCCCGCCTCGGCCTACTCAGGCGAAGCAAAGAGAGATGGAGCGTCGTCAATTGATTGGTGATGCAACAAAGATGATGCTCAATTTTGCCAAGGACCCGAAGATGGTAAAATATATGAACCAGACCTCTTTGAAAGAGGTACAGATGGAGTGGCAGAGAACCACAACACCACTCCCGAAACCCGCTCTCACGAAACCTTCTACCTCCAAGAAATATACGGAGAAGGAACTGGAGAACGTGGTTGATGCACGGATTGCTCAGCTTTTCGACGTGCAAAAGAAAGGCAAAAAGCACGGCAAAAAGCAGAACAAAGGTACTGACTTCCCGGGATATTTGGGTCGTCAGTCGACATTCGACAAAGCAAAGAAACGGAAGAAGCGTGTTCGATTTGAAGGAGTACCCAGTTCTTCTTCTTCTTCTTCTGACAGTTCTTCTAGCTCCTCGGATTAGAGCGAAGAAGACAGAAAAAAAGCAAAAAGCGAAGCAAGACACAAAGCTTCGGAACGGGCAAGAAAAAGGCAAAGAAGGCTACATCTCGCCCAGAGACTGACAGTTCTACTGAGGACTCGTCTACAGACAGCTCAGATTCCGATGACGGAAAGTTTTATGCGAACAAGAAGAATTTTTACAAAGCCAACCAGTATGACTTTCTCGAAGATAACAGCAAGAAAGTCCGAGAGTTTAAGGAAGGTGGCCACTCGATCAAGTTTGATACTTTTCAGGATACTCAGATGCTTCGAAGGCTTTCTCTCTTATACAGCAGTTTGACATCGCTTTCGCGGGAGGACGCTATTCAGAGCACTCCAAGATTCGGAGAGCTGCCTCTTACTCTGAGGGGAATGCTCGTACTTGGTGGTCCACGCTTCTATTAAGCAAGACTGTGCCAGTTACATGGCTGAAATTCAAGAGGCTTTTTATTTCTTCTTGGTTGACTCAAGAGTTTGAGCGAGATATACGAGCTGCTTGGAACCATCTCCGGATGACCAAGAGCGATACAGTGAATTCTTATTGTGAAAGATTCTGGAGCTCTTTTCTACCCGCCTCTTCATTCAAGAAGATCTCGTTCAGAGAACAAATTGAGCGGTTTACCTTGGGTCTACCTACAGAGATCCGAGATCACTGCTTGGAACAGAAGTCAGCTTCTATTCAGGAGTTGATGAGTCATGCGAAGCGGGGCTTTGCCATTCACTCTGGCAGTCTGACCTACCCCACAGATGAGGCCATGACACAACGAGCCAAACAGACTTCTGGGAATGAAAGTAGAATGAAAAAGAGCAACCCAGAGAAAAAAAAAGGATGCACGACCCAAGCTTACTCCTGAGGAGAGAGCTCGCTTCATCAGAGAGGAGAAGTGCTTTGGATGCGGGAAACATGGACATATTTCCGCAAAGTGCCCTGATAAGGCACAGAAAGAACAGAATGATAAAGACGACGACAGGTCTGAGAGTTCGAGAGCAGCTGAGGAATGTGGCAGAAAAGGCAGATAGAAAAGCAGAACTGGTACCACATGGCGTGGGACTTGCACCGAATCAAATGAATGAAAGTACAAACTTTGCCGTTTTTTTTGGGGCAAAGTGAAGGATGTAGAAGCTCTTTTGAATGAGCCAAGGCCAACTTCTTTTCACTTGGAATTGGCGGCTCGATTTGGAACTGCGCCCGACAGACTGACGCCACTGGCGGAGGTAGTTCGACTGGCACCCGGATGGGATGTTGCCATTACACCGAGCATTGGCAAACTTCGTTTGCAATGACAGGGGTGTTCAGGGCACGTGAGTGACGTTCTACTCGGGATCCCTTGGTACCACAAGAACTACGCCGTGGTTGACTACCGGGCCGAGAAAGCGACTTTGATAAATGAAGGGCTTAGAGATTGTACTTGATGAACTTCAGTTTTCTTACTCATTCTTTTGGGAGAACTGAACGATGGATAAAAGTTGAATATGTTTTGACCTGAAGAAAAGAACGCCAAGATTTTTTTTCTCCACGCTCATGCCGATTGCTTTTGAGAGGGCCTGAAGATCATACCATTGATCTGATATCTGGAAGCACGCCACCGAATCGGCCACCTTATCGTGTGAGCCGAGTACAGAATGAAAAGATTATGAACTCAGTGAAAGACCTCTTGGAAAAGGGTCTTGTCCAGCTTAGTACTTCACCGTATTGCTCTCCAGTGTTGTTGATTTTGAAGAAAGACAGATCTTGGAGAATGTGCATCGATTATAGCACTCTCAACGAAATCACCATCAAGAACAGATTTCCGATTCCTAGGATCGATGATATACTCGACAGGTTACAGGGATCCTCGTGCTTTAGCAGGATTGACTTGAAGAGTGGATATCATCAGATCAGGATAGCGCCAGGAGATGTCTACAAGACAGCTTTTCGGACGACTTTTGGGTTATTTGAGTTTTTGGTGATGCCTTTTGGCTTAACCAATGCTCCTGCGACATTTAACCGGATGATGGACAGGATTTTTCGAGAGTACAGGCTATTTGTTGGCACTTTCTTTGACGACATCATTGTTTTCTCGAAGAATGAGGCAGAACACAGAGATCATCTGCTTCAAGTCTTTTAGGCATTACGAGATCACACGCTAGTGATTAATGCAAAGAAAAGTGAATTTTTTTCCTACCATGGATACACTTTTTGGGACACATTGTGTCAGCAACACAACAGGAGTGCAAATGGACCCGGCCAAGATAGAGACTATCCGTGATTGGCCCGATTTGAGGAATGTCCATGAAGTTAGAAGCTTCTTGGGACTATGTTCATACTACAGGCGGTTCATACGAAAGTTTGCAGAGGTTGCTTCCCCTTTGCATATCTTGACACAGAAAGGAGTACCTTTTTCGTGGGGACCCACAGAGGTGACTGCCTTTCAGACATTGAAAGAGAAATTGACTACGGGACCTATTTTGACTTTGCCGGACTTGCAGAAGTCATTCGAAGTATATTGTGATGCTTGTGGTCGTAGTCTGGGTGCGGTCTTGATGCAAGAAGGCCATGTCATAGCTTACGAGAGCCGTTTGTTCTCTAGGCCGGAGATGACAGCACAGATTTATGAGAAAGAGCTTTTGGCGGTTATCCATGCTCTTACTCAGTGGCGGCATTACCTACTCAGAGCGGATTTTATTGTCTTTACAGACCATCAGAGTTTGCGCTACTTCTTGTCACAGAAGCAGCTTTCGGAAAAGCAGATGCGGTGGGCGAACATCTTGTCACAGTTTCACTTCCAGATTGTCCATGTGCAGGGACAGAAGAATGTGGTGGCAGATGCTTTGTCTCGGAAACCGTTGGTTCTGGCTATTTCCGCGATACATCATAGGAGCTTCGAGGATATGGTCGATCAGTGTGCCACAGATACAGATTTTGCAAATATTTTCACACGGATACGGGATGGGGAGACAGTAGTTGGATACTCCCTTCGAGAAGGCTACTTGATGAAAAAGACTATGTTGTGCGTTACACAGCCGTTGAGGGAAAAGGTTATGACTGATTGCCACTGTCCACCTTTTACGGGTCACCGCAGCATTGCTACCACCATGAAAGGGGTAGAGAGAGATTTCTTTTGGCGGAGACTGAAGAAGGATGTGGAAGAGTTTGTGCGCAGTTGCTTGGTATGCTAGAAGGTCAAGTTTGACAGGCATAAGGCACAGGGATTGTTACAGCCTTTACCCATACCCACCCACCCGCCCCTGGGAAAATATTGAAATGGATTTCATTTTTTTTTATCTCCCGAGAATACAGAATGATCACGATGATTTTCCGATTACATGGCACGCCTGAGACGATTGTCTCCGACAGAGACCCCAGATTTATGAGTTTGTTTTGGAAGGCAATTTGGGAGAACATTGGGACGCGGTTGCAGTTCTCGTCATCGTCCCACTTGCAGACTGACGGGCAATTTGAGATTGCCAATTCAATGATTTTAGATTTATTGAAGTCTTGTATCTCGCATCAGAAGACTCAATGGGAAAAGAACTTACCTTTGGTGGAATTTGCCTACAATAACACGATACACTCTTCGACGGGAAAGACGCCATGAGAGATTGTTGAAACTGCTGCGAAGGTTCCATCCTTCCTGAGCACGAAAGATTAGAAATTTGAAGCGGATGAATATTCGCGAGATTTGGATACGGCTTTTGTCAAGGTTCACGAGACTTTACAGAAGTCTCAAGAACGACAGAAAAAGGCAGCGGATCGCCATCGTCGCGACTGGAAACTGAAGGAGGATGATTGGGTGCTCTTACTTTTGAGAAGGCACGCCTAAGAAAAAAAAAAGGGAAAGGAGAGGCTTTTTCCAAAGCTTAGTATGTGATACTACGGACCTTTCCAGATTACTGACAAGATAAATGATGTCTCCTTCCGATTGGACCTGCCAGATACTTGGAGGATTCATAATGCATTGCATGTGAGTCTCTTGAACCCTGTTAAGGGTGATGTGCCTGATGATGGGGAGCCTGATGAGCAACCCGAAGTGGAAGAAAACGAGGAGATCCTTGTTCCTGAACAGATTTTGGCACATAATGATACGAAGAAAGGTAAAGTCCGAAGGCGGTTCTTGGTTAAGTTCAAGAACTTTCCTGCATTTGATGCGAAGTGGATGGAGGAGGAGGACCTAGCAGATACTCCTCGGATTGTGAAACTTTACCTCGATGTTTTGGTTTAGCATAGTTTACTCCAAACGGAACCCAGAAACTCAGCTTGGCCGAAGATCTGGTGCAGTGGGATGCACAAGAGGGGAGTCGCTCCACTCCTTTGTCAACAGATGCCTCGATTTTGATACTAAAGTCACTGATGTCTCTTTGAGCTTCAGGGATACTGAGAGCTGACAGTATTCTGCTGGATGACTTTATGAAATGGAATTCCTGATTATGATACTGATTTGTTCTTGACTTCTTGTGAGTGCAGGAACTGATAGCCGAAATGACTGCAGCATTTTGGTCTGATTGATCTCGAATAGACATGGTTGCAATAGGGGTTAGTCAATCGGACATCGATGAGGTCCCGATTGGACCTAGATGTGATTGCTAGCTACATTGCCGATAAATCATGGTCTAAGATCCGAATGAATGTTGAATGTCATGTGATGTCCTGTGATGTCTGGTGATGTCCTGTGATGTCATGTGATGTGACTGTCGATTTTGTACGTGTGCTAGATGTGTGTTCCTAGTACGTAGGTACTAACAGTCAGTGTCTGCTAAGACGGTTTATGGCTTTTGTCGGTTTTGCAGGCGTAATCGCGGTCGTTTACAATGCTTTCAAGAGGGGGGTATGTCACAAAGTGATGACGTGGCGGACAACAGAAACCCTAATTTCTGCCAGAAACCCTAAAATTCCTGCAAACCCTAATTTTTGCTAAAAACCCTAAATTCCGGAAATCGCGGAGGCGGATTAATTTTTAAAAAAAAAAAAAATTTTGGAAAATGATGAGCGACGCGAATTTTGCTTTTGCAAAAAAAAAAGAGAAAAGACTCTCTAAGAGAGAGAGAGAACTGATGCTTTTGATTTTAAAAGCTTTTGGGGCTCTGCTTTTGGGCATCCCTTGTAACCTTTAAATTAGTGGTGAGGGCCTCACTTCTCAGAGCATCTGGACGCAGAGTCTGAGAGTGAAACCCTAACCGCTCTCTTGTACTTTGATGATTGATTAATACAAAAAGAAATACCGAAAGGGGCGCCAGTCTTTGGGGCCAATATCTCTAGGCACGGAACTCCGCCGGGCCAGTGCAAATCTATTGTGATCTGTGAATTGTTTTGAAGTGGTTATTTGGTGCTGTCGCGGTTGATTCTTGACTTGGAGTGTCCAAGTTTGTTACATGGAGTGCGTAACGAAAAGAAAAAGTTGAAATATGCGGGAAAAAGACCATATAGAGTATGTGAGATCACCCTACAAGGAACCATTCGTGTGGAGACTCTTAATGGAGTTGAACCATTGGATTCCTCAATGGGAGCAAATTTAAAAGATACTATGATCCTTTAAGCCAAGAGGAGTTGCGTGCCATCCATACAAAAAAGGCAGCGAAGGCACAAATAGAATTGAAGAAGATACAAGCTCAAGCTGAGGCTAAGGAGCGACAACAACGTATAAGACGAAAACGAGAGGCTAACCTTGGAGTCACACATGCATTCCACGTTGAAATCGACGAGGATTGGTTGGACTCTGACACACCTCTACGATACCCTATTGAGCTAAATAGCACCTATGGAAAAGTGCTATATAACGCCTTATTAGACACGGGTGCTAAATATAATCTGCTATCAGATGGGGTGTGGTGTCAGTTAGGGAAGCCACCTCTATCTGAGAGTATTATCCAAGTCAAGGGTGTCAACAAGAAAAAAACTGCGGTTTTTGGAATCTGAGCTAGTTTGGGTACCAAAGAAAGAACGATTTGTTTCACCTAGCTCAGGAACAAGGAAAGCAAAAGAAGCTTCTTGCTCTTCATGTAGTTCCTATACGGAAATAGAAGCTTCGACACAACCTCCACCTACCATTGTACATATCCATACAAGCAAGAAAGAGTTTACACCTCCCGTTGTAAGTTCACCACCTACAACGATGTTGCAAATAAAATCATGGGAGAGTACCTTACCACCCTTGCAACTAGATGAAACGCATAGAGCGGTCGAAAACTATTGGTTAAAGCCTTCACCTATAACAATTTGGAACAACTGGTTTCAAAGGGTGACGACATCATTTCAAACGGTATGATCTAGATTCTACCCAAGGAAGGGGGGAGTGTTTGTTGACATCCATCATTCACTTGCTTCCCTCTCAACCTTTCTCCCTGACCTCTTAATCTCCAATCTTAAGGAATGTATATATAAAGCCTTATACTCACAAAAACAAGATAAAAAAGTAAAAGAGCAAGAGCGACTAGCAACGAGAGAGCACCCTATCAGATCCTACACATAAGTCTAAATTCACCATGTCACATCAAGCAACACACAAAAACAACTCATGTTTTAAAGACCTAACCAAATCTATTTGTATTTTCAGAGATGGCTAGTTCACCAGAGGCATGCGCTTCTATTTTTTATGAAAGGTACCCTTTTTCTTTTTCTCAAGTGTTTCACATCTGCTACCCTGTACTTTCTTGCGAATGGGATTTGGTAGAGAGACTTGTACGTGAGCGAAATTTTGAGGAGTTAGAATGACTGATACGTCTATGGATAACTAGTGATCCCTACCCAGTAGCGAATGTTTCTCCGGTGGCACATGCTTATTCTTTTGCACAGGATGAGTATCCACGCATCGCGAGGTTCTTGATTAACACGCTTGCGCAAGAGGATGATGAAGAAGAAATAATAGAGACCGAGGAAGACTATGGCCTCACAGAAAATGATTTAGTTTATCTAGATGATGAGGATAGAGGTCTAGCCTTAGGGTGGCCACCCGGTTTATATAATATCCTCTTTCCTTGATTCTAAAAGGGATGACAAATAGGTAGGTTAGGGGTCTGGATTGTGTTTTGAGTTTGTTTTCTAGGAGTTTAATTTTTTCACACTGATATGTCTCCTAGAGGTATAGTGGTTGTTTTTTGGATGTGTTAAGTAGGACTTATATGGATCTCCATCCACATGGCTGAGGACATCTACTTCGACGAAATGAGCAACTCCATACCTCCAGGTGTACTACTTTCCATGATTCATGTTGGTGGATATGTATAATTGCTAATAATGATTTTTTATGGTTTGTTTGAGTGCAATAGTTATGTTTGTTATCTGCCATTATAGATGTGTAAATTTGTCTTTGCTTAAGTTGATGGAACTAGAGTTTAATCTTATGGATGAGCCTTGAGATTAGGAGACCGTGACTTTAGGTTAACTCATTTACTTGACCACTAAGCCTAGCTGATAAAATTATCTGAGTATTTGAGACCTTAGGAATGTTTAAGGCATAGAGAAGCTTGCTCACTTAAACAACAAAAACACTAGTGAGAATACAAAGGAAATGGAAGCAAAAAACATAAGTGCCACAAATGAAAAATTTAATGCTGGAAGAGAAATCCTGGCTTGATTTGGTACTTCACTCACATGTATTGTCTATGGTACTAGAGCCCTAGAGATTCCCAATGTGGGCGCTTTTTTTTTAGAAGCAAAAAGCCCCGGACATACAAAATAAGCACACACATCAAATGATTATGAACCAAAGTAAAAAAGAGAAAAAGAAAAAAATGAATGACATTTAAAAGACTTCCATCGAGCTTACAGTTAACATTTCAAGCTTTTGTTTGCAGTTGTGAGAGCTAGTTGGCTAATCAAAGCTGAAAAGCACAATTAGGGAATCTTGCATTTAGATAATCTTCTTAGCTTAGCTAGTACTAGAGTAGTTGTTTTAACCTTAGTCATAGCTAACTAATTGATAGACTCACCCATAAGCCCAAAACTCTTGATTAATTAATTTACTCAAAGTGCGATTTATTTGTCCTTAACATTTCATAAATCTTGCTTTTACTCATTTCCACGTGTACTTTACATTTCTCTCATGATTTATGGCCATATAATTCCGCTTGTTGAAACAATGACTTTGCCTTGCAGATTCAAATCCAGCTGCTCTACAACATGGACATAACAAGCTTCAACTCAATAGCTTCCGAGGACGGAATCTACATCAGGAAGGGGGGCATGTTAACCCTCACGGCTCACGGACACCCTATTACCGACGACGGACGTTGTAACTTACGGCGGACATTGTATTATTTATTTGGTAGAGTCAGGTACCAGGCTTGTCGGTCCAATAAGAAAAGGGTAAGAGTGATCGCCGATGAGAGGCGCACTCTAACTGGAACATTCAAGGGATTAGTTGGCTAAGCATGGGCGCCCAAGTGTGAATGAGGCGAGCTCATATAAAAGTCAACTAAACCTAAAATTCACTGATTCTCTCATTGGTGCAATAGAAGAGTGCTCTTGCTCCATCTCCATCTCCATCTTCTTCTTCTTCACCTCCTTGTGTGTGTGTGTATGTGTGTGTGTGTGTGTGTGAGAGAGAGAGAGAGAGAGAGTGTGGGCGATCGAGCATTACGAAGGCACGACGGCGGTGAAGCGGTTGAGCGCGGCGTAGCGGGGTCTCCTTCTTCTTCGCGGCGAGGAATCCTCCACGAAGCAAGCGTAGAGCGGTGAGTGACACACCATCGCCTTCTTTGAGCTTACTAGTTTAGGCTTATTGTGTGCTTGGAGCCATTTGTGGCTCGCACACGGTGTATCGGCAAGTTCCTTGCATTGACACGTGCGACATACGCGCACAGGGTGTGTGAGTCGCTCCCCTCCAACATTGGCGCCGCTGCCGGGGAGCGACTCACACACCCATACAATTTAGCCATACAATTTCTACAAAATCCTTACAAAGTTGTCATTGGCTCACAAGATCAAAAAGCCAATCACTCAATTCTACAGATGGTAGAAGTTGTTTCTGACAATCACAAATACTCCGAATTGAAAGATTTGCTGGAGCAAATGATGGATGGAGCTTTCTCTATCCATGATGATAAGAGTCAAGTTAAACGAAATTGGGTTCTTTTTGAATTTAGATCTGGCAATAGACCTATTATGACAGAAACAGATGCTGCAGCTCGGAGCGTGGATGTGAAAGACATAAAGTTCGTCATCAATTATGATTTTCCTGAATCATGCGAAGACTATGTACATCGGATTGGACAAACAAGACAAGCTACTGCAAAGGCTATAGTCTATACTTTCTTTACAACAACAAAATGACAGCAAAGACCACATCCCATCGACAATCAGGTCATGTCGGGGACGACATGAACGCGGAAGGGGGGAATGTTGAGCGCTGGGTCAACAACAAAACATAACTCAAGTTTCGTACCAAAGTCTTATCTTTTGCGAGTTATGAAATGCTACGGATTATGGCTATAAACGTCATTTGTAATGAGTAGTTATTCTATTTTCAGAAGCCGGGCTGCAATGGCACTTCCCGATTGTAAATACAAAGCCATTTGACCCTTTCAACCCCATTTTTGGTTAAACCTAAGGTAGCCTTAGTATATAAGGTACCTAGGTCATTTTGTAACAGAGGACTTTTTATCATAATCAAAACTTTAGCGCTGCCGTCTACTGTGTGTGAGAGAGAAAGAGAGTGAGCGTGAGCTTTATCCTCTCGCTACACCCGGCTCGCTCAACACATTGGAGATCCGATTACACCATTGTTGTAGGCTCGAGGAGAGCTACGCGACAACGCCAAGCATTCCACGCGAGACGAAGCACACACGCCGACGCATCTACGAGCTATTTGTGGTCGTAAGTGTATCAAACGATGTCTGTTTTCTGCGTACTAGTAGTCTATAGAATCGTGGCGACATAAGCTACGCATAGGTACTCATAAATTTCAGTTTCGAGCATTTTCAAAATTCTGCTCTGTCATCCTACGCGTTTTCCGCACATGGGTTTAGAGTGAGGGTTTTGAGTGTAGAAGCTTAGGGACAGGTGTATCCTAGTGAGGGGATGGTGTTCCTTAAGTTTCGTATGAATCTGGCATGATTAGATGAGTTACCTTCCGTATGTGTGTATGTGGCTAGGTGGTGTAGTTGAGGGCAATGAGGTTCTTTGATTGTGGTTTAGTTGGCCTTCCAGAGTGTTGTATGTGTAGGATGGTCTCAGCCTGACAAGCTAAAGAGATTTCCTCCGTGTGCCTATCGTGTCATCTGTGTCCTCGATTGACATTATGTTGATCCAGGTAATGTTTGCATGCACTTCATGGGTGTGTGAGTCGCTCCCGTCCAACTTTAGCGCCGCTGCCGGGGGGAGAGAGAGAGAGAGAGAGATTGTACGGACCTGGTAACGTGGCACTGTACGGACGTCCCTTTTTTGCGCTGGCATGCTAACGTGGCAGCTGTACGGAAATTTTGCAAATTGCGCTGCTGCTTTTTGCTGGCAGATTTTGAGATTGAAGCTTTTGGGACTCAATAGCATTTGAGTTTAACGCTTTTGGGCTCTGGTTTTTAGCATCCCTTGTAATGTTTATAAGTGACCCAAGGGTCTCGCTTCTCAGAGCGGACGCAGAGTCAGAGAGCGAGCACCGGCGGGTTTTGAACTTTGATCAAGCATTAATATAAAAGAAATACCGAAAGGGGCGCCAGTCTTTGGGGTCAATACCTCTGGGCACGGAACTACGACGAGCCGTGTCAACTCTCTCTCTCTCATGGCGGCTCTTTCATGAGCACTCCCGCCCCTGGGGCCAACACAGTCATCTCTATACACAGTTCCTAGATAGCCACCCCTTCCCGACCCCCCCGATCCATGCCCCCACACGTATGCTTTTTTCACCATTGAGATGGTGAGGAAGGCCATTGCCAGGATGAGGACTGAGCACTTCATGCATGCCAAAGATCTACTAGCAGAGCTCCTAGCAGTTATGTTTAACCGTGCCATGTGTGAGGGCTTGCCTGATACTTGGAGCCTATCTACTATTGTACCTATCTTCAAGTTAGGTGACCCTATGGATGTCACGTGACACATCCAACCCTATGTGTCCGTGGACAAGCTACAGCATGACCACGGTTCAGTTCAGTCAAGTCAATCTAGAATAGGAAGTGATATGGCACTTTTGTGAGTCTATTCGCAGACCATGCATGTCCAGACACTTAGATTAACTGCATATCCTCTGGTTGCACACAGCATGATCATCAGATTTCCAGTCAAAACCCAGCAAGAGCATTTATACAGTGCATAGACCTATTTTCCCTATTTTCCAACAAAAGTCACTCAATAATAAGTGAAAAATGTCAAAAATAGGGAAAATAGGTCTATGCACTGTAAAAATGCTCATGCTGGTTCTGACTGGAAATCTGATGATCATGATGTGTGGAACCAGAGGATATGCATCTAATCTAAGTGTCTGGACATGCATGGTCTGTGAACAGACTCACAAAAAAGCCAGATCACTTCCTATTCTAGACTGACTTGACTAAACTGAAACCTGGTCATGCTGTAGCTACTTGGAGCCTATCTACTATTGTACCTATCTTCAAGTCAGGAGACCCTATGGAGCCTGGGAATTATCGCACTATCATGATCGGACACACATTGGCACGGTTGTACGCATCCATTCTTGAGCAACAGCTAAGTAGATGGGCAGAGAGGGAGGGGATACGCGCAGCCGGCCAGGCAGGGTTCAGGTGTCACGTGACACATCCAACCCTATGTGTTCGTGGACAAGCTACACCATGACCAGGGTTCAGTTCAGTCAAGTCTAGAACAGGAAGTGATCTGGCACTTTTGTGAGTCTGTTCGCAAACCGTGCATGACCAGACACTTAGATTAGATACATATCCTCCGGTTGCACACAGCATGATCATCAGCATTCCCATCAGAATCCATCAAGGGAATTTTCCAATGCATTAAACCTATTTTTCCTAATTTTGATATTTTTCACTTATTTATTAAGTGACTTTTGTTGGGAACTAAGTAGGGCAATTTTGCTAAGAAATATATAAGCAAACCAGAGCTAGCACTTTCTGGCAGAAGAAGGAGAGCATCAGGCACTCAGTGCAGCAGGCCTCAAGAGAACCTTCTCAAGCAAGACAAGGACCACCCCTCAAGCCTGGCGTTTTTCCCTCACCTCAGGCCACCGTTTTCAGCCCTTGGAAACCTCAGCCTTCAGCGTTTGTGAAGCCCAGCAAGATCAGCAATTCCCATTACAGTTTGACAGAGTTTTCCCACAGAGCTTTTACAGCAGCTGGGCAGCGTTTTTAAGCATCATTGCATCAGCGATTTCAGCCATAGAATAACAGCCACTTCAGCCCATGGACCTGCGTTTTTGGAACAGCAGCGTTTTTGGGACAGCAAATTTAGCGTTTTCAGCAGCCTACGATCAGCGTTTTTGCAGTAGAAATTCAGCAAGCAGTAGCAGATTCAAAGCATTTCAGATTTCAGCCCTAGTCTCGTCGTCGTCGTTGTCCACATCATCGGCATCGACATAGCATCATTTAGCACTCACAATATCTACGACATTGTATCAGATTGTGCAATCAATAGTAGACCACTCTCACCATCGAGAGTGGGGCCCTTGGAGGGATTTACGACTCCCTGGTGTCGTATTCTCTTCTCTCTCTCTCTCTCTCTCTCTCTCTCTCTCTCTCTCAGTCTCATGCACCTTCATTCACAGTGTCCTTTCACTTTGATTGTGTCCATTGCACTCTCTCACTAAACGAACGGAAGGCTCTCCCTTCCGTAAGTAAAAGGAATCCTTGAGCACAGTTCGGAGCACTCATCTTGAGCAAAGTTCAACATTCATTCTGTTGCACCTTAAATTGGTATCAGAGCTTTGGCAGTGTTCTGTATCACTCAAGGAAAGAACCACAAGAACCACAGAATTTTTTTGCTTGTTGCGGTCGCACGTAACCCAAGTCCTCTTGGGCGTGTCAATTCCTAATCGTGTTTTTGAAGAGTGACAGGAAGCCCAAGAAAGAAGGGCTTGTCCAGCCTCCCCTTGTTCTCTTTTCACTTATTGAGAGCGGACCGTGCACTTAGCGGCCGGCAAATCGACGTGAGGTGGAAAAAAGACACCTTGGTGTGAGCGCAAGGCCGCCAAGGGGTGCGCCCGCGGAAAAGAGCAGAACTCAGGTGAAGAGAAGATCCTTCTCTAACAAAGATTGCAAGCGAAAGAAGAACTTCAAGAACCTTAAGAATTCAAGAATTCAAGAACCCCAAGAACCAAGACCCGAAGAACCCAAGTTCCTTGTGAACTTAAGAACCCAAGACTTCAGTTGATGGTCATCACTCGAAGCGGAATGGATACTTCACTTGAAAATGATGAGCACGAGAGAGACGAAGAAGAATTTTCCCCACCAAGAGGTTTTTCCGACCCTCTCCCTTCCCCATCTACGCAAAGGATTGCACTAACTCCTATGGACGCTTTCGACATGATGATGATGGACAGGAAGTTAGAACGCGAAGCAAGAAGAGCAGAAAGAATGGCAGAATTTGATCCTGAATGCGCAGAAAAAAAAGCAGAAATGGATCGCAAGAACAAAGCAAGAAAAGCAATGAACGACCGACACATGAAAGAGATGTTGCGACTCTTTTCTCAAGTGCAGGCACAGATGCAAGAGATTCGGGAAAAGGAGACTCTCTCAGTCTCTTCTTCTCCAAAGCATGACACACAGGATTTGCATGATGATTTGCATGATAATGATGAGTATGATAAGGACAAGCATGATGATTTGCATGATCAAGATGTGATTTATCACGAGCATGATGATTTGTATGACCATGATGTGATTGTTCACAAGAATGATAGGTTAGTTGATACTTTTTCTAGTGAAGCTAATCTCATTGTAGATTCGATCAATCACGAAGAACCGATCTTGGCTCTCTGGTCGAGGTCCAAAGAACCCCCTCAAGAAGTTTCGATCCCTCACCAGCAACTGATCTTGGCTCTAGAGCATAGGTCCAAAGAACCCTTACAGGAAGTACTATGTGTTTGAATGATTCGTCAACACGCATTGTTCAAGTGGTTCATTCGTGATCGTTGATCGTTTCCTGTATTTTAGTCAGCGTCTTTATGTGATCCCTTTTCCTAGGCATGACATATTGTACGTTGAGCACGATTCACTCATGAATGAGCACGGATGTATGCGGATTTTTCATGAAAAGCTGAAAAGTAAGCAATCAAGGAAGTCACATTCCATGTCTCTTCCTTGGCATGACACAATCGTAGAAAGAGCACAAGAAGGATTGAGCATCAAGCATCATCATTTCCTTGGTGATTTGCCACAGTTAATTGATCCGAAAGACAAGATCCGATCTCATTGTTTGCGTGTGTGTGGTGAACGGTTTGGCACTCCGTCTATTTGTTCATCTACATTGCATGCCCAGTCTTTGAGAAAGACGAGATTTTTTCCAGTCGCTTTACATGGAATGGGTATGTTCATGTTTTTGTGTTGGAAGTGGTTTCAGGAATTTTCAGCCTCGGAGATTTTTGAAGAAGGTAGACGCATGACTATAGACGAAGTTGAAGCATTGAAGGAAGCACAGATGAATTTGTGTCGCTTTCGGCGTGGCCCATAGAAACAAGCGTTGCAGACCTTTATGAAGTTCAAGTATCGCATGACCCACGCATCAAAGTGGGCCAACGAAGAGTCCTTTGCAGGATTCCAGACGCTGTTGGCAATCTCCCTCGACGCCATACCTCACTTTGAAAAGGAGGGGATGTCACGTGACACATCCAACCCTATGTGTCCATGGACAAGCTACAGCATGACCAGGGTTCAATTCAATCAAGTCAGTCTAGAATAGGAAGTGATCTGACACTTTTGTGAGTTTGTTCGCAGACCGTGCACGACCAGACACTTAGATTAGATGCATATCCTCCGGTTGCACACCATCATCAGCATTCCCATCAGAATCCATCAGGGGAATTTTCCAATGCATTAAACCTATTTTCCCTAATTTTGACATTTTTCACTTAATTATTAAGTGACTTTTGTTGGGAACTAGGTAGGGCAATTTTGCTAAGATAATATATAGCCAAACCAGAGCTAGCACTTTCTGGCAAAAGAAGAAGGAGAGCATCAGGCACTCAGTGTAGCAGGCCTCTGGAGAACCTTCTCAAGCAAGACAAGGACCACCCCTCAGCCTCGCGTTTTTCCCTCACCTCAAGCCAGTGTTTTCAGCTCTTGGAAACCTCAGCCTTCAAGGTTTGTGAAGCCCAGCAAG
Source organism: Adiantum capillus-veneris (assembly GCF_014529385.1). NCBI lineage: Eukaryota > Viridiplantae > Streptophyta > Polypodiopsida > Polypodiales > Pteridaceae > Adiantum > Adiantum capillus-veneris. The sequence goes on from NC_140958.1 coordinate 110,653,282, forward strand.
ATCAGCGATTCCCATTACAGTTTGACAGCCCAGATTACAGGAGATGGGAGTACCCACAGAGCTCATTTGGGGGGTCATGGCACTATACAGGTCAATAGTGGGGCATGTACGCACCTAAGAGGGCCTATCTACAACGGTTCACTCCACTATTGGGGTGAAGCACGGTTGCCCGCTCTCTCCTACTCTATTTGGTATGTATGTGGAAGAGGTTTTTGACTACATTGAGAGAGATGGTGATAGAGGTGCACAGCTAGCAGGGACATGGATTCCACTATTGTTATATGCTGATGATATTGTGTTGATCTCCGACTCTCCGGAGGGGATGCAACGTCGCTTGGATGCTTTGCATAGGTGTGTCCATGAAAGTGGTTTGTCTGTCAACCTTGGTAAAAGACAGTGGAGTATACAGATGCTTACACTTAGCTAGGAGTGTTTTAGTGGACCAGCATTTCATTGAGGAGAACAGCAGAGACTAGATTGACCAAAGCCCATGCAGCATTGGGTAGATTGGAGAGGATGTGTTCACATGTTCAGTTTCAAGAGCCTCGGACGAAGCTCTGACTCTTTGACACTTTGGTGGCTTTTGCATTGCTCTATGGAGCTGAGATTTGGGGACCTTCATTGGACCATCAGGAGAGGACAGGTCGCACGGATGGATGGGAGGACATGGAGAAGCCACTAGTCTCTATGATCTCGCGGCTCATTAGAGCCAAGACTTCAGTACCACATGCCATTATCCAAGCAAAGCTAGCTGCCCCCCCACTAGTGGTTGAGGCGCTCACCAGATCTGCCTCCTTCATACACCGAATGTGGGAACTTCCAAGAGACAGATATGCCAGCCTTGCACTTGAGTCCTCTCGACAGTTAGCCATGCAGGGATACAGCATGCTCGTATGGGGAGATGACATCATGGTTTCAGGCGCATGGGTTCAGCATAGACAGACTGCCCCCCTTCCAGTACTCACTGGATGCACCCTCTCTGACTCTTACACAGTCTGAGATCACCATGCTCATCCGCCAAGACCTAACTCAGCTAGACACCAAGAGGACATGGATACAGCCAGCACAGGAGCTGGGCACAAAGATGGCTTTCTACCTTACAGAGGACGGTTTTGTGACGAGGCCCAGATACATGGACACCCACTTGTCTCATGGGATACGATGTGCTATTGGCCAAATACGCACATCTTCACACTAGCTGCGGATCGAGACTGGGAGATACAGCGGAGTAACAGCAGAGGCCAGGACATGCCTCCTGTGTGACATGGAGCCTGAGACAAAGTTGCACTACACATGCCACTGCCCCGTCTACTACGAGATACGTGGCCGCTTCCACTGCTTGTTCAGAGAGGGCTTCGGACCACTCTCCAGAGTCATGCGGTACGAGAATCCGAGAAGCTTGGGTCTGTTTTTGCTCAAGCTGCGCAGACACACAGGGAGCCTGATGAGGGGAGAGACTAGCCACTCTTCGAGACAAATCACAAACTTCTTTAGAGCAGACACTTGACACCCGGAGGAGCTACTACCACAGGAGAGCTCGTCGCCTCACACCAGAGGCACACTGATCGACCGAGCTAGGGAGATCCAGACGTCCACGACTGTGGAGGACTACAAGCATCGACAGAGGCTGCATCAGAGGATTCAGATCACTTTGGCACGACATGCACGATTCCCGGTCAAGCTATTGACCATGGAGGAGATTGATGAGATCCGCCAGCGACCGATGTTGGATCTTTGTGATTTGTGATTTAGCTATCCCACCTAGCTACTTAGCTCACACCTAGCAGTTTAGGATTCCATCGTATTTTATTTTGTCATTTTTGTTACTCTGACTTTGTATCAGATCCACCACATTGTAACTTTCTAGTCTCATAGGTCACTTTGGCCTTTGAAGACGTTAATATAACATTTCATTTCATTTCATCTCTCTCTCTCTCTCTCTCTCTCTCTCTCTCTCTCTCTCTCTCTCTCTCCCCCCCCCCCCCCCAAGTTCATTCGGAAGCTTGTCACTGCTCCAAAGTCATCATCATCTCATTCTTTCTTTCTTTCTTTCGTTCTGTCTTTCTTTTTTCTAAATCCTGTTATCTGTTCGCAAATAGCAAATAGCAGGTTCTTCCATACCACATTGGTTTCATTCAAAATTCATGATACTTATCGGATTCATTCTGGAGCGGTCATTGCTCCCAATTGCATTCATCATCATCGATTTCAGTTGTTATCTGCACACAACTAGCAAGTTCTTCCAGACAACATTAATCTCATATATAACTGAGTTGTACCTTGGGAAATTCTTGTTTCAAAGTTCTTCATTCACACACTTGGTTCATATTGAACATAGTGTTTCAATCATCTAGTCATCTCATCTGTCCAGAAATCTTGATGGACCTAGTTCCTTGTGTAGCATCTCATCCCACAAGAACTCTTGATGCGCTCACCATAGTATCCAGTCATCTCATTCATATGGGAATCTTGATGCACTAGAATCATTCAACATGTGTCATCATTGATTCGTTCAAATTCATCATTCTTATCTTGAATCGATGGATCTATTCTTGAGCTTCCGTCGCTCCTGATCTCACCATCTCATCCTCAATTTCACCTGCAAAACAGGCAAGGTTTCAAGGAGATAGCTCACCTAGTTGCAAAAGAGTCCATGCTTCCTAATCCATTCAGATGCGAGTTCCTCACTCCTATTTCCGGTTATATGTTCACAAACAACCATATTTTCAGCACATCAATATCTCTTTTAGTGTCCTTTCCAATATTTGGTTCATCTTCTGATCAACAGCCCTGTCTAGCTCTTCTTGCAAGTAAAGCTTCCGCTTTTTAGCACTAATCTATCCTTTCAACTTTCGTATCGTCCTGATAGGAGAATCAATGGCCTCACGCCATCTCGAGTGAATCCCATCAATCGAGTAATCTTCACGTGATTCGCAAATCTCGAGTCTCTGGAGTACTTGAAACTTCATCAATCTTTTCACACCCATGTCAACTTGCAGTAGACGCAGGCTTGAATTCTACTCTGGCAAACTTCTCCACCAAAAAAAAATTTCCAAATCTTGTATCTTTTCTTCAGTTCTCGCGCCGAATTTCAACTTTTCTTTGCCTTCCCGTTGGGACGTGTTATCTCCAATAGATTCTTCACGCGAACCCATGTGTGATTTGGGATTCTTTATGGCTTTATGCCCTGTAAGACAGAGCAATGAAGACAGGAGCGCGCCTAATACGCGATGAAGTAAGGGTGGAAGTGGCTAATAAGTCAAGGGTCGGGGCACAAAGATTCTTCAATAACAATTGCCCAAGTGCCTTGTTTGCTCTTTGATAGGACCGGGATGCTTTGAGAAAAGCACACGCCTGATGCTTTGATACCACTGTAACAGGCTTGGCCCCAAGTCTAGAATCTATTGCAACAAGAGAAAGAGAGAGAGTCGATACGGCCCGACGTAGTTCCTTGCCCAGAGGTATTGGCCCCAAAGACTGGCGCCCCTTTCGGTATTTCTTTTATATTAATGCTTGATCAAAGTACAACTCCCGCGGCTGCTCGCTCTCAGACTCTACGTCAAGATGCTCTGAGAAGTGAGACCCTTGGGTCACTTATAAACATTACAAGGGATGCTAAAAACAAAGCCCCAAAAGCGTTAAACTCAAAAGCTATTGAGTCCCAAAAGCTTCAATCTCAAAATCTGCCAGCAAAAAGCAGTAGCGCACTTTGCGGAATTTCCGTACAACTGCCACGTCAACATGTCAGCGCAAAAAGTGGGTGTCCGTACAGTGCCACGTCAGCAGGTCCGTACAATCTCCGTCCGCAAGGTCATGCCACATCATCAATTGTGACACTAGCCCTATGTTATCGGATACCCACCAAAGTGACAACAACCGTCATAATACGTGTACAAACCATTTATGCAAGAGGTTCCAAAACTAGAAAACCTAATCTAACGGACTTGTCCAAGCATGCAGATCTTGCAAACAGGCTCACAAAATTAGGTTTTCCAACACATAAGTTTTGGAAAACCTAATCTAATTGACTTGTCCGATTCTGCAAACAAGCTCACAAAATTGCCGATACATTATTCCCTAGGCTCTATGGCACTTCTAGCACCTAATTGGCTTTGGATGTCGATGAAGCTGTTTTGCAAGTCATCTCCTAGGTTTTTCCGTCTAGATCTTGTGAGTAAGGATTTTTTTGTGGCATGTATCATGGGGGAATTTTCCCACAATGCACCACTTATGGCCTTTTTGATGGGCGCCCTATTTTTAGGCTTTTTGACCCTTCCTATTTTGACATGGGTTATTGTCAATTGAGATGTGGGTCAGGCATTTTTGTTACTTCTCTATAGAGGGAGGGGAGGGGAGGGGAGGGGCACCCCATTTTAGCATTGTAGCCTGCAAAGACTTGTACTCTCTTGTGATAGGAGAGTCGTGCCCCGCAAGGCTTGTCCATAGTACATACTCCTCTCTCTCTCTCTCTCTCTCTTTTTTTTTTTTTTTTTGGAAAAATCAGGGCTGTATATTACAGAGTACAATATAATCCCCAACGGATGCCAAAATAGCCTATCACGTGGGGTGTACAAGCTGAATGTAAGGGTGAGAGCCACTATAGTGACAACTCGACTAGAACAATCTCATGGTGGTCTGTGTGATGAGTGGAGGAGAAACCACCGAGGGGGGGCATAATGCCATGTAATCTGGCCACCTGTAAGTGTGAAGAAGAGTGGAGATCGGGCCCAACGCCGAAGGAAGGCAAATCGACGAGCCTCGGCTGCTCGAGATGTACCTGAGGAAGAATCCCACTGCCAAATCAGGGTGTGAATGATGTCCAACCAAATGGCAGTGAGGGTATCCTGAAGGTGCTGTGGAGCCGCACTGAGAATGTGAAGACAACAAGCTCTCCAAACATTCCATAGTGTAATGCTAGTGATGACTGAAAAAACTTCATCAGGTGTCTGAGGATCCTCCTGCCAAGCAATCTGTGGTAACATCGCCAAAGTCCCTCGCCGATAACCAGTCGAGGTAAGCATAAGAGCTGGATATGTGTCTGAGCCCTCGTAGAAAAGATGCGGTCCGGGCATCGGCATCAACCATGAGACAGATCCCCAAGTGAGAAATCCATGCTGAACACCGGCTCTGCTAAGTAAAAAGCAAACTGCTAGCCACACTACATGAGAAGATGAGCATGACCAAAGACAGTGTGCAGGTGACTCATGTAGTCGCAAAGGACAGCGAGTACATAACGGATCATGACCCATAGTAGCTAGCCAAGTCCCAACTGGAAGTCCTGCATGTGCAATCATCCACATGAAAAAAGAAATACGACGAGCCGCATGTAAATCCCAGATGGCTGACCAAAACTCTTGTAGATAGGCATGGGAGAGACCTGAATGTAACCAGAAACGCATACGGGTGGGCTGCTCTGGGTGCTGTCTCATCAATGCTAATCTTCCAATTCTGACAGTGTACTCAAAGAATGATACAGGTGCACCGGTGGGGTTAGAGTGAGGCCAATGCCACTCTCCTGGGTCCCAATAAAGCTGAGATAGGGCACGACCCTCCCACACCCAAAGCCTCCAAAGTGCGGCATCAACGGAAGCGAAACGGGGGTCAACACGACGACGCTTCCCACGGGAGCCAACTACTCGTATGGCCTCCCATCGAGCGCCGGGGTAGACAAGGTGCGGAGAGGTGGTATCATATGTCAATCTAGCATGAATCCCCTGAGAGTAGTCAGTATCAACTGTGAACAGCATGGTGTCTAAACGAACTAATAAGAGAGTGCTCTGAGCAAAGAGACCTTCCCAGCCACTATGTGGAGGCATTTGAACCGTGCCGCGCATGACTGCGTCCCTGTGAAGAAACGGCGGAGTCAAGTCTGTCTGTCACCCCGCGACCATGTCATATGTCAAAAATCTGCATCCAGTCTGCTCATGAAACAAGAATAGAGGCAGGGCCAGGCCAAGCAGCCCAATCAATGCGAGTCCTCTCTCCAAGCTGACGGGGTGGATTAACCGAAGAATCAAGAACTGCATCATTCCAAATGAGAGGCTGGCGCTCAATCTCCTCACGACATGAGGGAGGTGAGCGTATGATAGCCCGTCACATGGAAACCCAAATCTGAAGGAGCGATCGGATGAAGGGTGAGAGAGTGCTGGTGAACAAGGGGACATCCGTAAAGAGAAAACGATACCCTGTATGCCAAGTATGACCATCCCTAGTGCCGAGGCGTGGAGTCACTGTGCAAAGAGCGGCCTGAAGAAGCATCTTCCAAGGTTCTTGGCTGGGAAAAAGACCCCGAACAATAAGCTTGGTAAGAAGGGCGCAGCTCTGTAATTCTGGATCAATAATGCCAAGGCCTCCCTCTGACCTAGGACGAAAAATCGTGGACCAACGAACTCGAGCACGAGTATCAGTAGTCCCATCTGTGCCACTCCATAAAAAGTTCCGCACTAGTCGACGGAGCTAAGCTATCACACCAGAATGTAGCATCCATCAAGAGGCCGTATACCATACTGTAGCCAGAATGACCTGGTTAGCGACCAATGCACGGCCAGCCAACGACAGATGACGTGAAGACCAATGACATAGCTTCCTGCGAATAGACTGTAGTACGGGTGCAAACTGCTGCTGTGAGGAAACGTCAAATCCAACCTGAAAGCCCAGATATCTGCATGTCTAACCCGGCTGCAGCCATGTGAAACCATCAGCTACCCCCCAGGTAGGTATGTCATCACTGCCAACCAGTAACCCATAGGATTTATGCCAGTTAATGCGTGCACCACTGGCAATGCAAAAAACCTCTAGGGCCTCCTGCATGGCATCAAGAGCTGCTAGCAAATAGCACAACATCAGCATAGTGTCATCAGCAAACTCATGATCGATAAGGTCCGAAGCTGAAGGTACTGGCATGGTCAAGCCACGAAATGCATGACTCTGAGCACGAAGAAAGTCGGACATAGTCTCTCCTACAAACAGATACAGATATGCTGCTAAAGGACATCCCTGACGGACAGATCGAGAAAGCTCAAAACTGCGACTGACACGACCACCAATAGTAATAGCACTGCTGGCAGTCCTGAAGAGAGCGGAAATGCCGGAGATCCATCTCGCAAGGAAACCCATCCTGGCTAATTATCCTTCGAGAAAGTCCCACTCAACACGACCGTATGCTTTCTCGAAGTCAAGGATGAAAAAAGCGAGAGGTTCAGAGATGATCTGGCCCACTCTACTGCCTCATCAAAAGTGAAGATATTATCCAGTATGCATCGATCCATGACAAAGCCTGTCTGAGAAGTATGAATAATATCTGGTAAGAACGATCGCAAGAGATGACTGATCAATAACGCTAATATCTTATAGACCGAAGGGAGTAGGGTAATAGGTCTCCACTGGCGGAGCTGAGTGGTGTCACCCCCTTTCGGAATAAGAGAGATGAGACCTGAACAAAGATCCGGATGCATATATCCTGATGCAAAGATGTCCTGACAATCGCGAAGCAGTGGTATATGCAATACATTCCAATAAGTCAAAAAGAAAGCTCTAGTGAGGCCATCCTCTCCTGGACAGAAGGATGGATCTAGACTCTCGATAGCAGCATGAAGCTCTGTAAGTGTGAAGGGTGCCAACAAGATCTCTGCCATAGTGTCTATACAACGGTGTCTGGTGTGATGCCACATCTGCTCACGGGCAAGTAAAACCTCAGTAGTACATACATCAGCAGTGAACAATGCCTCAAAATAATCTGCAGACATATCAAGAATAACATCAGGATGCATATGTAATGTCCCCTGAGCATCGCACAAAGTCCGAAGGGTGGTGCCAGGTGGGTGCTCTTTATGCGCAGCGAAGAAGGCTTTATTCATTCAATTAGCTTTAGCTATCCAATGAGATACTGAAGCATGATGAGTGAACTCAGACCTAGCCTCCTGTACGCGACGAATCTCCTCTGTGAGCTCTGTCTGTCTAGCAGCAAGATAAGCATCCTGAGGCCACTCCTCAAGCAAGCGCTGTGTGGAACCAAGAGGAATGTGAAGATCAGACTCGCGTACTCTCAACTGACGATGAATAATAGCAGTTTGATCACGGCTGTAAATACTAGACTGAGTAATGCAATGAGCAAGGAACTCTCCAGGGGGACCACAATAAGAAGCACCCGTGGACCATAAGTCACGAATCTGCTACTGCAAAACTTCAGTGGTGAGAACATTGTCAAGGATGCGGCAGCCTCGTCTCTGTGCAGAGGATCTAGTGAAGGAGATAAACAATGAGATGGGTAAATAATCTGAGAGGCTGGTCCCTCTCCAAATAGTAGTAAATCCACCTAGAGCTACTGCCCAAGGGCCAATGTAAAAACGATCAAGTCGCTCTAATAATCTCCTCTGCTGCCTTTGAAACCCCCACGAGTAATGAAGTGTAGCAGGGTGGTGACCAAAAGAGGATATGTGCCAGGCGTCAACACCTTGAATAGCTAGAAGAAATCGATCCCAAGCTGGCTGCTCATCGGGAGAAATGGATGATAGAACTAGAGGTGTGATGGATCACCAATCAGAGTCGCTCTCGACGTTGTTGAAGTCGCCTCCAACAACCCAAGAGTCTACAGCAGGTAGAACAGCAGCCAAGGAGGACCAAAAAGTAGCCCTCTCCCGAGGAGTAGTGGGTGCATAGACTGACATAAAACCAATGATAGAGTCCCGAATCCGAATAGAAACATAGACTGCTCTGCCAGCGACAAGGGTGCCATGCTGCTGAACTGAGGCCAGGTAACGTGGCCCCGCTGAGATGCATACACCGCAACTCTGTCCATGAAGGCCCAGAGCAGGCTCCCAAAAAGTGTGAGCACCCGAGGGCATGAGATTACCAAAGGGAGTGGCAATCTTATGCTCCTGTACTAGTAATATATCCACAGTGCCTACTACATGAGCATGTAAATCTCTGCGAAGTAAAAGCTTACGGGAACCTCTTACCCGAGAAGTCTGTAAACCATTAGCATTCCAAGAAACTACATGTAGATCCATAGTCTGCGTGAAAGAATTGGTAGAGCATCTGACTAACTGCGCATCTTCTTGGAGGCAGTTGGGTCATCCAAGGGGTGAGCTTCGGGCGGTAGGAAAGCAACCCGCAATCCCTCTCTAAAATATGGTGTCTCATTGCACCAACTGCGGACCTCAGCTTGTTTACATTGCATTACCGATGTTGCAGCTTTGACACCCCAAATGCGCATAGACATAGGAAGCACCACATCTGAGGATACATGAATGACCATAGGCAATGAATAGCAAGCATAAACATCACTCCATTCCATAGCACCAATACATGAAGGGAAGTGTGGAGACATAGTTTGTGCATGCACAAAATGTAGAACCTGATCCTCGGACCATTCCTGAGCTGCGTGGAATGGAAGGAAAAAAGAATGGGTAGGCTGAGAGCGGCTGCCTATTAAAGAGGGAACACAACCTGGCTTGTGATGCATAAGGTAGAGCTGCACCCGCAATGGCTCTTTTGAGTCACCGCACATTTCAGCCCGCCTGGCTTGTTATGAATAAGGTAGCTGCACCCGCAATTGGCTCTTCATTGAGTCACCGCACATTTTCAGCCCGATGTGAGTGCCCAGGAAAGAGGGCAAGAGCTCAGAAAACTGCGTGGGACGTAAGTATGAGCGGCTGAGGGAGGGGGAGGACCAGAAGGTGGAGGGGGGGGAGTAAGGGCAAGAGGGAGAGGAGGAAAAGGAAGAGGTAATAGCGGTGAATGATCCATCTGCATGGGAATAGGGACCTCGAGAAGAGGGGCAGGAGCGGGCGGGGGAACGGCAAGTGAAGGAGGAGCTGGTAGCAGAGGTAAGTGATCCTGTGCTGAAGAAGAAGAATGGCGAGGGGAAGCAGGGGGTAAGGGGGTGGTGGAAACTTGAGAGGGAGCAGGAGAGGTAACACTGGGGGCTGCATGCGTTGTAGGTTGCTAACGAGGACGGAAGGAACGGTTACGACCCACTATCTGCCATGCAGCCTCAGTAGGAGCTGAAGCGGAGGGAGGAACATGGAGGGTTGAAGCTCGAGGAGCACCTGCAGGCTGCTGAGGTGCTCGAGTAGTAGTAGGAGGAACCGGTTGTTGACGCTGACCAAGTGGCTGAGCATGAGTGCCACGAGCCGGCTGTTGTTGCCGCCGATGGCGTGGCAGGGTGGGGCAATCTCGTGCCAAGTGTCCCATCTTGTGACAGCGTAAGCACTGTCCTGGGCGGCCAGTGACTACCATTTGGCAAGAGTAGTCTCGATCGCGCACAACCACAGTAACTGTATCTGGTAATGAAGTATCCCCAAACGCATATCCGGGAAGGAGAGCGTCAGAGGGAATCTGGGAATAAGGTGTCGACTGTCAAACTCCTCAGTAGTAAGCTCAGGATACCACCTCGTCAAGTATATCATCCTGCGATCAGAGAGTATCGGAGAGCGAGCCAAGAGAGTTGAGGCAGTGGCGGGATCTGAAAGACGTACCATGAATATGCCCCTGCCAAGGAATGTAAGCTCCGAGACCCGTCCCTGAGTAGTGCCCAATGCAGTCTGACACCAATCACGTATAGAAGAGCGAGGTGGAGACTGTCCAATCATCCGGCCAACCAAGGCATGCTGTGCCAAGTGTTGTATTTTGGAGTCAATGCGTGTCAACAGGTCGCCAGTACAATCCACGCGACAGGCAAGTGGTGATGGAGCGCCGTGTGTAGCACTCGAGACCGGCAAAGCCGCCATGAAGAATGGGCGAGACTAGCAAACGGGAAAAGCAAGACCCAAAATGAAGCTTGGACTCTCTCTCTCTTTCTCTCTTTCTCTTGCAGGCGGTAGGAAGAGATGCGCACAGTTAGGGTTTGGGACAGTTAGGGTTTTCGGACAATTATGGTTTTCGGGCTGCTAAGTATTGACTGATGTGCAACAGAAACCCTAAAACAGCAGGCGAAACCCTAAAAACAGCAAGGCGAAACCCTAAAAATGCAAAAAACAGAGATTCAAAACCCTATAAACAGCAGGGCGAAACCCTAAAAATGCAGAAAGCAGAGATTCGAAACCCTAAAAACAGCAGGCGAAACCCTAAAAACAGCAGGCGAAACCCTAGAAACAGCAGAGCAAAACCCTAAAAATGCAGAAAACAGAGATTCGAAACCCTAAAACAGCAGGCGAAACCCTAGAAACAGCAGAGCAAAACCCTAAAAATGCAGAAAACAGAGATTCGAAACCCTATAACAACAGCCGAAACCTTAACAGTTCTCTCTCTCTCTCTCTCTCTCTCTCTCTCTCTCTAGGAGGACATGGGTAGAGCCGATGCAGGAGTTGGGTACGAAGATGGCTTTCTACAAAGAACACCTTCTCCAACTTTCGAGAGATGGGTTTGTGACTCGTCCGAGCTACATGGACACTCATTTATCTCATGGTCTGCGAAGTGCTATTGGTCAGATTCGCACATCCTCACACCAGCCGGAGATTGAGACAGGTAGATTCAAAGGGATACCACCGGAGTCTAGGATATGTCAACTATGCGGTAGAGAACCAGAGAAAGCTACACTACATATGCCACTGCACTGTGTGTTATGAGATACGAGGGCGCTTCCATTGCTTATTCAGGGAGGGTTTTGGACCCCTAGATAGAGTCATGAGGTATCAGGACCAGAGATGCCTTGGCTTATATCTACTTGAGCTACACCGACATAGAGATAGTCTATTGGGGAGACATGGAGTACAACAGTCGCAGAGACAGATCACAGACTTCTTTGGATCGAGGGAGCCAAGAGACCAACCACCAACACAAGGTTGTACCCGCATTCATACCAGAGGCACCCTCATTGACAGGGCGACTGAGCTCGGGAGATCGAGACGACCACGACCGAGACACAGGAGCACACTCCATCGATGGAGCTCCAGCAGAGGATCAGAGGCATTCTAGCACGACACTCAGATTGTCATTGAGGGCCTATTCTACATTCTCACATTACACATTTCACACTTCATTTTCAGTTTTCATTTTTTGTACTTTCAGTACTTTTTGTACTTGAATTTCAGACATTGTATTAGATTCACCACTTTGTATCTGATGGTCTCATAGGTCATTTTGGCCTTTTGAAGACATTAATATATCATTTCATTTCATTTCTCTCTCTCTCTCTCTCTCTCTCTCTCTCTCTCTCTCTCTCTCTCTCTCTCTCTCTCTCTCTCTCTCTCTCTCTCTCTCTGCTGCTGACAGGCTCACCCGAGGATATGCAGCTCTGGCCATGCTAGAGCGGAGATGCCACCAGGCACACTTTCAAGAACCCCGCACGAAGGGGTGGCTTTTCGACACCTTAGTCACCCCGGCCTTGATGTACTCGGCGGCAGTATGGGCACCAGGATTGACAGCTGACCAGTGGACACAGCTTGAGAGGCCACAGATATGTATGATCTCACGCTTGCTCCGCAGCAAGAAGACAGTGCCACATGACATTATTAGAGCCGAGCTCGCCACACCACCCATGGTGGTAGAGGCACTATTCCAGACAGTCTGCTTCATCCAGAGGATGAGAGAGCTACCTCCTGACAGACTTACTCGTAGAGCATTTGAGGCAGCTATACAGCTATCAGAGAGTGGGCATGAGAGAGCATGGTACTCACAGGTCAGAGCATGGTTTGAGGGACACGGTCTTAACATGGAGAGCCTACCACCTTTCCAGTACGACCCCCACTCACCATATGTTCACCTCTCTCGCAGTGAGAGGAACTTGGTACTGAGACAGGATCTGTGGCAGCTATACACTAGGAGAGTCTGGGAGTCACCTGGCTTGGGGACGAGGATGTCAGATTACAGAGACCAGTTTCTCACCATATTGTCTGGGGGGTTCATACAGAGACCACGCTACATGGACACATATATGCCACATAGCTCGGGTGGCGATTGGTCAGCTGAGAGTGGCTTCACACAGGTTAGAGATTGAGATCGGGAGACATACTGGTGTCCCCAGGGAGGAGCGCGTCTGCAGAGCCTGCACAGAGGAGGTGGAGAGTGAGGAGCACTTTGTATGTAGATGCAGAGCATACACTGAGATCAGAGGCAGGTATGAGGCCCTATTCAGAGGACAGCCCACTCTCCGAGAGATCATGGACTCTCGGGATCAAAGACAGCTCGGACGGTTCTTACTAGAGATACAGAGCCATCGGGACACACTACTACAGCCACACACAGCTACACAGACAGAGGGGAGACAGTCGCAGCTCACAGACTTCTTTCAGAGGATTACCGCCCCTCCCCCACCAGACACTCAGAGGGGAGTGACACTCCCACAGGCGGAGGTGAGCCGAGCTAGACGACGACCACGAGTCACAGGCTACAGGGGCGCGCGCTCCCACCACCGACAGATCGAGGAGATCCGAGGAGAGAGCCCGGGAGCGCCGTGCCACTGAGGAGCGAGTGGCCCAGATGAGGGCCGACCCGACAGCTTTCATCCGGGCAGCCTTGGCACCAGACCCGCCCATGTACCACATCTTACATCCCCCCATTAGTACAGGATGGAGCTAGATAGCTTGATGCATTCTCATGATTGTACTACCTTGAGCATATAGACATGCATATACCCCTAGAGATAGAGCTCCATCCCTCCTCAGATACCCCACTACCTACATTCAGTTCAGTTTTGTATCAGTTTTGTTTCATTTGTCTTTCCGATAGACGGATGACATACACACCATGTACATTTGATTTGTTCTCATAGGCCGATTTCGGCCTGACATAGACGTTAAAAATCTTTCTTTCTTTCTTTCTTTTTCTTCTCTCTTCTCTCTCTCTCTCTCTCTCTCTTCTCTCTTCTCTCTTCTCTCTCTCTCTCTCTTCTCTCTCTCTCTCTCTCTCTCTCTCTTCTCTCTCTCCTCTCTCGTGTTTTCGTCGCAGAGCACCCGTGTACCAGCATTTTTGCTTCAAGAGGCTGATGGAATCTTGTTGTAGATGCTTGGACCTGCTAAAAAAGCTGGCTGATCTGCTGTCTTGGGCTGAAAACTAAAAACGTTGGCATTGAAAGAAGTTCCCACCAACTTATGGGACCCCCGTTCGATGGGGGCCCAAGGGCCTAGGACCATAAATAAAGCAGGACCAGCACACACTCACAAACTCTCTAGCATAAAATCTGATGATGTGGCAACTGTACGAACGCCCCGCGTTTTGCACTAACTGCCACGTGGCACTATACGGCTTTCCCCGAATACTTTGATTATTGATGACGTGGCAAATTGCACGTATAGCCCTTTTGCACAAGCTTTTGGGGATAGGATGCTTTTAAGACTTGATGCTTTTCATGTACTGCTTTTGGATAGGCCCGGGGCCTTTAAATATGTGCCATGGGCTCATTCTCTGACACGCTCCCGCACAGAGGTGCAGAGCATGGAGTACCTGTTGTACTCATATAAAGAAATACCGAAAGGGGCGCCATGGTTTGGGGCCAGTGCTCTCTTGAGGTGGAATTCCGCAACTCCCTGTCTCATGTGTCGTGCATCTCTTTCATTTCAATTGTTTATTCTCTTCTGTTGGCACGCGGTGCCCATCCCGTTACATATGCAGCTAATCTAAGTGCTTGGCCATGCACGTCCTGCATACAGGCTCACAAAGGTGCAAGAACACAGCCTAAATAGAAGTTGCAACGTTTCCACATGCAAATAGGGTTAGATGTGCACATGACCATGTTACAAGTACATTTAAAAGAGACAAACGTGGCCCTAAAGTCTAGCCTAAAAGAAGCCCCTTCAGAAAAAATTCATAAACTTCATAAGTGAGTACAAAAAACATCGTAGAACACCCATGGCACTTTGGAGTCTCAACATTCGCATAGAAGACCATTGCATAACAACTTTTCAAACTATCATGATTGGCCATACAATGGCCAAACTATATGGGGCAATACTTGAGGCTAAGCTTAGTCATATGGAGAAATTGAAGGCCTACGGGCTCCTAGACAGGTAGGGTTCAACGGACTTTCTCCACCATCAACCAAATCTTTGTTCTGCACTACCTCATTGATGGGGCAAAGGTACGGAAGAAGAAGCTTTATTGGCGCTTTGTGTACTTCCGCAAAGCGTTTGACACAGTCCCACGAGAGAGGCTCTTTCGGCGACTTCAAAGTAAGAGAGCCTTTGGCGCCCTTGGAGGTTTTGTACACACATAGAACTGACAGTGAACCTTGGTGTCACAAACGGGAACGCATAGCAATATAAAAAATATTCGGATAAATAGAATTTATCACTTGATATTGAAGCCAAATGATATAGAGAGGAATAGGTAGAGAGAGAGAGAGAGATAAAGAGAGAGAGGATCGACGCAGTACTGGGACCAGAAGATGGGTTGGTCCCCCCCCCCGTAATAGTATCTTTATTACTGAGGAGAGTCTTTACGAGCACTTGAAACGAACATATTACCACGTTTGTTCTAGAATAAGACTTGATGGTTCTCGGAAGCCTCAGCTTCCTATTCCTAGGGCAAAACCCTATTCCAAGGAACTTTCGCTCCTTATTCCAAATCCTTGAGAATCAAGGTTCTCACCTCTGGATCTCACCTTCCAGACTCAGGGAAGGCATCCCTGCAACTCTTTTCCGACTCTGTTTCCAGAGTCCTCTTCCTGCAAAATAACTCCGCTTTCTCGGACACGAAGTCCTTACTTGGGAATCCCAACTTCCGGATCACAACTTGAGAGACTACCTCTCTCCGATCCGTGGATCTACTTCCCAAACTCGGGTATGAAACCCTTGGGCTAATCTGGCTCTACTTCCTCAGAGAGCTTTTCTCCTGCACAGACTCATGCCTTCCTCTGCTCCTACTCCCTCACTAAGAGGAAGTACACCTGCAAACAACTACTTAGAGATCATGAAACGCAACTCGGTTCTCAAAAAGCAATTCCCCCGAAGAGATCTCAACATAGAAAATTCTCTTCTCCAATCCTACACACAAAAGAGGTGTGTTCTCGGGTTCCTTCTCGTAAATCAGCCACATCTACGACGTTTATGGGCTGAAAACAGAGAAAAACAGCAGCTTGTCGCGATGGAAACACGCGAGAATTGTGATATCTTTATCCTTGACTGTGCGAGTCACTTCTTCACGAGGGAACTCGCGCACTGGGTCCTGGCGACGTCTGGTACATTTGGGGCAGCTAAGGGCATCACCGGCAACGTCTTCTTTGCGGATGAAATCTACAACAGCATGTTCTTCTTGCAAAAACTGGTCTTCTTCTCTGAGTGAGGGCATGTGATGTCACGAGGACGTGACCACTGCTAACCTTAGTTGTTGGTTTCTTTCCAATTTATTTTTTTTTATTCTTGAGACCCTCTTTTCAAAGTTGCAAATGGTCGGACATTGTATGGCCAATGTGAACGGTAGTTTCACCCGCAGACAGGCAGTTGGTCGGCACTGGAACTCGTGAAGTAAAAGGATGTCTAGGCTCAATTCAAGATCATGTAGGTCCCCCAATCGCACTTAGCAAGTTGGTGGATACTAGGAAGTGAACTCAATAAAGGTACAATGTCAAGGTGGGGTCACCAAAGGAAAGTACCCGACAACTCGGCTACATTGCATTTTTGGGTGCGGTCCCAGTGGGCATTGATGGTCAGATGACCAATGGAAGCCCAACGGAAGCATCTCCTAAAAATTAGGGAACTGCTATTTTGGGCCGTGAAATCTGTTCGCGTCATTAGCTTCAGAATGACAAGCGAAACATTTTATTACTTTGCTGCAAAGTCAACCAATGCACCAGTTAAGAGATTTTTAAGCGGGAAGCCCAATGCGGGGAAATTGCATGTATGAGTGCCAAGTGGCACTTTTTGGCCAATTTACCAAGTTTGGGAGAACAGAACTCGTAACTGACTTTTTAGAGCAGTTTTGGAGACTGATAACTGTGATTTTCAGCCATTTCTCTCCAATTTTGAGCTTCCCATGACTTGACCTAAGACCAAGGAGCTCATTTTCAGCATTGAAAGGAATCAGATGCGTGTTTACAGGACTGTTTTGCTGCATTTTCAGCGATACGTAGGTTTTGGCAGCCGTGGAAATCTTCCCCTTTTTGCATCTATTCGTTCACACATGCATTACAGGTCAAGCGCAAAAGAGGGGACGCTCGATTTATGTTGGGGGGATGCTTCATTGAGAACCTATCAGTGCTTTCTTTCCCTCTCATGTACAGTGTGGTGCTAGGAGTGATGCCCTGCACACTACACACTGCTCTCTCCCCCCTACATGCAGTTATGTGATGCCCCACAAGAGGGCTTTTCATTTGACTCATATACAGCTGTGTGGTTTCATGCTTTTGTGCCGAGGCAAGAGCCTCCTTGAGCAGAAACAGGGGTAGTTAATTGCTACTCCAAAGCAGGCACCGGTGAGGGTCATAACCTCACCGTACAAGTGCGTTCCAACGCTGTGTATGTGTTGTAATTTGATTGTTTTTCAGCCATACGGACGCCAGAACCATTGGGAATAGGTGCCCCATTGACAGAGGACAGTTCGAGGACTGATCACTTCCTATTCTAGACTGACTTGACTGAACTGAACCCTAGTCATGTTGTAGCTTGTCCACGGACACATAGGGTTGGATGTGTCACGTGACATCCCCTCCGTTTCAAAGTGAGGTACTGGTACCGAACTGTATGGCCTCGAGGGAGATTGCCAATAACCTCCGGAATCCTGGAAAGGACTCTTCGCCGACCCACTCTGATGCGTGGATATGCGATACTTGAACTTCATAAAGGTCCGCAACCCTTGCTTCTTTGGGCTGCGCCGAAAGCTACTTCAATGCTTCAACTTCGTCGATAGTCATGCGTCTACCTTCTTCAAGAATCTCCGAGGCTGAAAATTCATGAAACCACTTTCAACACCAAAACATGAACATACCCATTCCATGTAAAGTGACTGGAAAAGCTCTCGTCTTCTCTAAAGACTGTGCATGCAATGTAGATGAACATAGAGACGGAGTGCCAAACCATTTATCAAACACATGCAGACAATGAGATCGAATCTTGACTTTCTGATCTAAATCAATCAACTATGGCAATTCACAACAGAAATGCCCATACTGGGTGCTCATACTTTCATGTGCTCTTTCTACAACTGTGTCATGCCGAGGAAGAGACATGGAATGTGACTTCCTTGAATGCATACTTTTCAGCTTTTCATGAATAATGCGCATACATCCGTGCTCATTCATGAGTGAAACGTGCTCAACGTACAATATGTCATGCCTAGGAAAAGGGATCACATAAAGACGCTAACTAAAATACAGGAAACGATCACGAATGAAACAATCGAACAATGCGTGCTGACAAATCATTCGAGCACAAAGTACTTCCTGTGAGGGTTCTTTGGACCTAGGCTCAAGAGCCAAGACCGGTTCTTCGTGTTTGACCGAATCTTCCTGTGGGGGTTCTGTGGACCTTGACTCGAGAGCCAAGATCGGTTCTTTGTGATTGATCGAATCTGCAATGAGATTAGCTTCACTTGAAAAAGTATCAACTAATACATCATCCTTGTGAACAATCACATCATCTTCATGCAAATCATCATACGTGTGAGAAATCACATCTTGATCATCATGCTTGTCATTGTCCTTCAAATCATCATGCTCATCATTATCATGCGATTCACATGCTTATCATCATGCAAATCATGTAATTTATGTGTGTCTTGCTTTGGAGAAGAAGAGATTGAGAGAGTCTCCTTTTCCCGAATCTCTTGCATCTGTGCCTACACTTGAGAAAAGAATCGAAACAAGGCGTCTTTCCTTTCGTTGTGCTCATGCTCTATGGCTGCCATTCTTTCTTCGTGTTCACGTTGTATTTCTGCTTTCCTTTCTTCGCGTTCTAACTTCCTTGCTTCGCGTTCTAACTTCCTGTCCATGAACATTCGCTCTAACTCCTCCATAAGAGTTAGTGCAATCGTTGGCGTAGATGGGGAAGGGTCGGAAAAACCTCTTGGTGAGGAAAACTCTTCTTTGCCACTCCCATGCTCACCACCTCCAAGCGAAGTATCCATTCCACTTCGAGTGATGACCATCCACTGAAGTCTTGGATTCTTGTGGGTTCTTATGGTCTTGGGTTCTTAAGTTCACGAGAAACTTGGGTTCTTGGGGGTCTTGGTTCTTGGGGTTCTTGAGGGTCTTGAGGTTCTTGAGGGTCTTGAGGTTCTTGCGGTTCTTCTTTCGCTTGCAATCTGTGTTAGAGAAGGATCTTCTCTTCACCCGAGTTCTTCTCTTTTCTGCGAGCGTACCCCTTGACGGCCTTGCGCTCACACCAAGGTTGCTTTTTCCCACCTCACGTCGATTGGCCGACCGCTAAGTGCACAGTCCGCTCTCAATGAGTGAAAAGAGGCACAAGGGGAAGCTCGACAAGCCCTTCTTTCTTGGGTTTCCTATCACTCTTCAAAAACACGACTAGGAATCGACACGCCCAAGAGGACTTGGATTACGTGCGACCTCAACAAGGAAAAAATTTCTTGTGGTTCTTTCCTTGAGTGATACAGAACACTGCCAAAGCTCTGATACCAATGTAAGGTGCAACGGAATGAAAGTTGAACTTTGCTCAAGATGAGTGCTCGAACTGTGCTCAAGGTTCCTTTTACTTACGGAAGAGAGAGCCTTCCGTTCCTTTAATGAGAGAGTGCAATGGACACAAACAAAGTGAATGACACTGTGAATGAAGGTGCATAAGACTGAGAAATAGAGAGAAGAGAATACGACACCAAAGATGTTGTCAAACCCTCCTCCGAAGGCCCCACTCTCTATGGCGAGAGCGGTCTACTTATGATTGCACAAATCTCTACAATGCTTGGACTTGCCGACGATGTCGACGACGATGAGGATGACGACGAGACGGCTGAAATCTGGAACTGCTAAGGGCTGAAATCTGCAAATCTTTATCTGCTGAATTCTGACTCTACGTCGGTGACGATGTTGATGGCGACGATGCAACGACGACGCGCTGAAAACGCAGATGCTGAAATCTGCGTTTTCCGGGCTGAATCTGCAAAACTGCACGGGACCTGACCGTGCGGCGAGAATCTGCTGCGGGAAAGTGAGATCTACGAGGTTCGGGGGTTCTACTGCGGGATCTGACTGCTAAAAACTGAAAACGCTGATGTATCTTGAGGTTTCGTCGCGATGGAACTGCAAAACGCCGAGACGTTGTTGCGCGCATTTTGAGAACCCCGTTTTTGGTAAACTTGTACATACAGCAAATGGTGTGTGTACTTTATTTTTGTGGGGTTTTTAGCTTGCTTTAGCAAGCATATGTACATGCAATGCAAGTCGCTAGTCTAGAGACAGTTGTCGGGCTGCTGTAAGTGCCGGTGAGTTTGTTTTTTGAAGTGAGACTTGTATATAACTTAAACTCATGTACAAACTTAAAAAAGTTTAGCCAAACTCCAGAATTTTGCAGGTTTGAGCTCGTTGTGTCTCCTTGATGGTTTCTATTGCAGTTTTTGCCCCCGCCTTGCCTACTCTACGCGTAGTCGTACCGGTACAGCTCCCTGTTCGCATCAATTTTGCATGTAGCGGCGCGTAGATTCAAATTTGGTCATCTTCAGATTTCTTGCCATTCATTTTTCAATCTTTCTCTCAAGCTTTAAAGTTGGAGTTGTGCTCCTCAGGTTACGACTAGTTCTCTACAGGGTTATGGCTCTGGCAACCTAGTGGCAAATTATGTGCAGACAGATTTGGAGGGCATGTATGTATGAATTGTGGAATTGATGTTGAAGTTGTGGGTTTGTGATGTTCAATAGTGAAAGGAGAGGCTCTTGTCTTCATATGCATTGGTCGGCGTGTGCTGTAAATCCGTGCTTTGATAGGGTTTTGCTCTTATGTGACATAGTCTCGGGTGGGCGACGGCTAATAAATTCCTAAGGGACTACTCTTGCTGGACTTGTGGTGTTTCAAAGGGATTTTTCAAATCTTTTAGTGTCTTGTAGTTCTTTTTCAACGCTCTTGGGTGACATCACTATAGAGGTGTTCCTGTTTGCTTGTTTCTCAACAGTGTTTTGGTGCCCGCCACCGAGGATTTTCTTCAAGTGACCTTCAATTGACAGCTTTGATGGCTATGGTGATAGAGTTCCAAATTTCAATGGTCATGTACATGAGGATGCTGATGCATTCATTGAGAAGATGGAGTTTGCTTGTTTGATTGAAAATAAGGAAGATCCAATGATTATGCTCAAGATTTTGTTCTTTTGCTTGAAAGACGATGCAAAAACATGGTATGATGAGTATGAGTTTTGGTTGAAATCATCTGAACCTCCACAGGTGATGACTTATGATGCATTAAAGAAGGCTTTTCTTGAGAAGTTCAAGAAGGTAGAGGACCCAACGGATGCATGGCACTCAATTGAAGGACTTATGCAATGTGATGGTCAAAGTGTAGATGCCTTTGTCAAGGAGTTCAATGCTTTGTGGAGAAGATGGTGTGTTTCTTTGGGAAGTGATGCTCCTCCTCTTAGGCTTAAAAAATGTATGTTTATGCAAAGTTTGAGGACTGATTTGAAGTTAAAGGTTGAGCTTAAAAGGCCACTTACATTTGATGATGCAGTAAAGGTTGCAAATCATAAGGAATGGAAGCTAGAGAGAGTGAGGCAACTTGGATTGCAAGTGAAGCCAAATGTATCTTATGTTTTAGACATAAATATGGACAACGTATGCAATGCAGACTTCCATGTTTCTCATTCTCTTAAGCATGTGAAAGAAGATTTCCATATACACAATGAGATCAAGAAAAATGCTCAATGTATGCCATCTTTGTTGTTTAAGCGCTTTGATGTCAATCTTCCTGTCAAAGATGATGATGCTAGTAAGGTGGATGTAGGCAAGAAGGTTACCATGGTCATGAATGAGTCTCAAATGCAAGTAGATGATCATTTTGAATGTCCAAGTCACATGGCTAATGATTCTAATATATGTTACAATGAGGATGAGTATGCTTCTGATACAAATGTTATTGCTGTGAGTTCTTCTCTTGTAGATGAGGTAGTCGAGGATCACATGATGGAGGTCAAGGAAGATAAAAATGATAAAGAGGGTGATGTGTATGATGAGGATTTTCAAGTATATGCTTTGGGTGATTGTATGCAAAAGGGTGATGAAGCAACTAAGTATACTACTTGTGTTGTTGATGAGGACCCTATCAATGAGAAGCTTCATGGCGTGCATGATGGTGTGGGTGATCCTGCCTTAATTGATGAAGAGAATATTGAGGTTTTAGAAGATATGGAAAATGATGAAGATTCTCTTGTTATGCATCATGTGAATATGGTTGATGCTACCTTGTTTGATCCTCTTGTTGAGGAGCCTAAGATATGCACCGAAGATAGCTTACCTATCAAGCATGATATGGTTGAATTGGCTAGAGGCTTAATGAAGAGTGGGGAGAATGAAATGGATATGCATGAGGATATAAAAATGGCTGAGGTAAAAGTTGAAGACTTTTTGGATGAGATGTTAAAGGCCTCCTTGCATGCTACAATGATGAAAGGGTCTTTCTCTGTTGTATTTATTGAGAGTCCTTTATGCCTAAAGAGGATTTGGATTCTACACATGGTTTATGCTTTGATACTGGGAGTGAGAGAATTGATATGGCTAGTGTTTCTTCATGAATTTTGTGCTTATGTTGTATGGCCTTTTGATCCAGGTGGACGACATGTTTATGCTACTACTGAGCATGAATGCTCTAGCAGACTGGGGGGTTGGCAAACTCTGTTGCGCGCATTTTGAGAACCCCGTTTTTGGTAAATTTGTACATACGGCCATGACGCCCGATGTCAAAATGGTGTGCACTTTATTTTTGTGGGGTTTTTAGCTTGCTTTAGCAAGCATATGTACATGCAATGCAAGTCGCTAGTCTAGAGACAGTTGTCGGGCTGTGTGAGTAAGTTTTTTGAAGTGAGACTTGTATATAACTTAAACTCATGTACAAACTTAAAAAAGTTCAGCCAAACTCCAGAATTTTGCACGTTTGAGCTCATTGTGCCTCCTTGATGGTTTCTGTTGCAGTTTTTGCCCCCGCCTTGCCTACTCTACGTGTAGTCATACCGGAACAACTCCCTGTTCGCATCAATTTTGCATGTAGCGGCGTGTAGATTCAAATTTGGTCATCTTCAGATTTCTCGCCAGTCATTTTCCAATCTTTCTCTCAAGCTTTAAAGTGCCCCAATTGGAGTTGTGCTCTTCAGGTTACGACTAGTTCTCTACAGGGTTATGGCTACGACAGCCTAGTGGCAAATTGTGTGCAGACAGATTTGGAGAGCATGTATGTATGAATTGTGGAATTGATGTTGAAGTTGTGGGTTTATGATGTTCAATAGTGAAAGGAGAGGCTCTTGTCTTCATACGCATTGGTCGGCGGGTGCTGCAAATCCGTGCTTTGACAGGGTTTTGCTCCTATGTGACATAGTCTCTTGGGTGGGCGACGGCTAATAAATTCCCAAGGGACTACGCTTGCTAGACTTGTGGTGTTTCAAAGGGATTTTCAAATCTTTTGGTGTCTTGTAGTTATTTTTCAATTGGAGTTGTGCTCTTCACGTTACGACTAGTTCTCTACAGGGTTATGGCTACGGCAGCCTAGTGGCAAATTGTGTGCAGACAGATTTGGAGAGCATGTATGTATGAATTGTGGAATTGATGTTGAAGTTGTGGGTTTATGATGTTCAATAGTGAAAGGAGAGGCTCTTGTCTTCATACGCATTGGTCGGCGGGTGCTGCAAATCCGTGCTTTGACAGGGTTTTGCTCCTATGTGACATAGTCTCTTGGGTGGGCGACGGCTAATAAATTCCCAAGGGACTACTCTTGCTAGACTTGTGGTGTTTCAAAGGGATTTTTCAAATCTTTTGGTGTCTTGTAGTTATTTTTCAACGCTCTTCGGTGACATCACTATAGAGGTGTTCTGGTTTGCTTGTTTCCCAACAACGTCAGGCTGATCCAAAAACACTAGGACTGATCTTTGTTTTGCTGTGGAGAATCTCCTAACGCTGGGAGTCTGCTTGATTTGCTATCGCCAGAACTCTGCAAGAGCAAAAACGCTGGCTGATCTGGTCCAAAAATGCCAGCCTTCTACTGTGATGCAAAAATGCTAGGCCTCTTGGGGGTTCTGCTGAGAAGTTGCCTGTTGAGCGAGTGCTCTTGCTACCTCTTCTGCCAAAAAGTGCTAGTGCTAGGTTTGCTTATATATAAACTTAGCAAAATTGCCCTATCTACTTTCCAACAAAAGTCACTTAAAAATAATAAGCGAAAAATATCAAAAATAGGGAAAATAGGTCTATGCACTGTAAAAATGCTACCGATGGGTTCAGATGGAAATCTGATGATCATGCTGTGTGCAATCAGAGGATATGCATCTAATCTAAGTGCCTGGACATACACGGTCTGCGAACAGACTCACAAAAGTGCCAGATCACTTCCTATTCTAGACTGACTTGACTGAACTGAATCCTGGTCATGTTGTAGCTTGTCCACGGACACATAGGGTTGGATGTGTCACGTGACAACTGGCATGAACATGGATTCCACTATTGTTATATGCTGATGATATTGTGTTGATCTCCAACTCTCCAGAGAGGATGCAACGTCACTTGGATGCTTTGCATAGGTTAATACCACCCCACAGTGGATCAGGAGGTCAACGCCCGTATTCACATACGGCCAAGAGACAGTGGAGTATACAGATGCTTACACCTACCTTGGAGTGGTTTTTAGTGGACTAGCATTTTCATTGAGAAGAGCAGCAGAGACTAGATTGACCAGAGCCCATGCAACATTGGGTAGACTGGGGAGGATGTGTTCATATGTTCGGTTTCAGGAGCCTCAGACGAAGCTCTGGCTCTTTGACACCCTGATGGCTTCTGCATTGCTCTATAGAGCTGAGATTTGGGCACCTTCATTGGACCATCACGGGAGGATAGGGGTTGCACTGATGGATGGGGGGACATGGAGAAGCCACTAGTCTCTATGATCTCACGGCTCATTAGAGCCAAGGCTTTAGTACCACGTGCCATTATCCGAGCAGAGCTAGGTGCCCCCCCACTAGTGGTTGAGGCATTCACCACATCTGTCTCCTTCATACACCACATGTGGGAACTTCCCAGAAACAGATATGCCCGCTTTAAACTTGAGTCCTCTCGACAATTAGCCATGCAGGGAGATACAGCATGCTGGTATGGGGAGATGACATCATGGTTTCAGGCGCATGGGTTCATGCATAGACAGACTGCCCCCCTTCCAATACTCACTGGATGCACCCTCTCTGACTCACACAGTCCGAGATCACCAAGACTTGACTCAGCTAGACACTAGGAGGACATGGATACAGCCAGCACAAGAGCTAGGCACAAAGATGGCTTTCTACAAAGAGCATTTTCTCCAGCTTACGGAGGACGGTTTTGTGACGAGACCCAGATACATGAATACCCACTTGTCTCATGGGATACGATGTGCTATTGGCCAAATACGCACATCTTCACACCAACTACGGATCGAGACTGGGAGATACAGCAAAGTACCAACAGAGGCCAGGACATGCCTCCTGTGTGACCTGGAGCCTGAGACAGAGTTGCAGTACACCTGCCACTACCCCGTCTACAACGAGATACGCGGCCGCTTCCACTGCTTGTTCAGAAAGGGCTTCTGACCACTCTCCAGAGTCATGCGGTACGAGGATCAGAGATGCTTGGGTCTGTTTTTTCTCGAGCTACGCAGAGACAGAGAGCCTGATGAGGGGAGAGGCCAGCGAGTCTCAAAGACGGATCACAGACTTTTTTTAGAATAGACACTGGACACCCAGAGAAGCTACTACCACAGGAGAGCTCACCGCTTCACATCAAAGGCACACTGATCGATTGTTGCTAATTGGACTATTTTCTTATTTTTAATGATTAATTTCTTTTTTAGGATATTTTATTATGTGCACTAAGAACTGTTAAAAGATTGTAGCTACAGGAACTGCCATCAGGAACGGACAACTCTGATGTGTCATTTGATGGGTGACGGTCAACATCGCGAAGGAGTTTCCGTACGTTCGGTGGAAAGGGCCGGGTTACGAGTGCCCCTGATGCGTCACATGATGGGTGACAGGTGCATCAGTAAGGGGGTATCCCGTAGGCTAAGGAGGAAATCCGAACTGAGTAAGAAAATACGCGTAAGAACGCAAGCACAAGAATAAAGATGGGTTCAATGAAGCTTTTTACGAAAAGCAGGAACAATCGCGGGAAGGCAGACGCTTTCCCGCAAGGAATCTATGTTTGCATTGCA
This sequence comes from Adiantum capillus-veneris, assembly GCF_014529385.1. NCBI lineage: Eukaryota > Viridiplantae > Streptophyta > Polypodiopsida > Polypodiales > Pteridaceae > Adiantum > Adiantum capillus-veneris. Next base: position 110,679,528 of record NC_140958.1, read on the forward strand.
TTCGTGCATGTGGTTGCATCCAGGGACGCCTGGGAAGTGTTGTGAAATGCATTGGTTTTAACTTATAAGGTTTTATTGAGTTTTTGGGCAGGTTCATACCAATTTTAAAATATGCCGACCGCCCACTTAATAAGTGGGCAGCCACTTAGAAGATAAAGCAACAAAACCAGCCAGCGAATTCTCTCTCCCTATTTCGGGTTGAACAGCACAAAAAAAAAAAAAAACGGCCACGATCTCTACGCGAGCAGCTATTCGTGCCGTGGCCAGGGAGCTATAAAAGCACCACATGCCCTCACTCAAAAGGGGTACCAACGTCAGCAAGAGAAGACTCTGCCGCAAGAGATCGCGAGACTACGAAGCACGAAAGTCGCTTTTTCCCGCGCAAGAGCGACAAGTATCTATTGTGGATTCGCCATACGAATTGTTATCGCGTGTTTGTGTGGTTTGTTTTGCAGGAATCTCCCGTCTTACGGGAAGGCCCTTCACGGGAAGTACGGCTTCACGTCTAAGTCACTTACGGGAAAGTACGGCTTCGCGCCTAAGTCCCTTACAGGAAGGAACGGCCTTGTGCCCAAGCCCTTTACGGGAAAGCACGACCTTCGGGTCTAAGATTACAGATCGGAGGGGTTTCCTCGGGTTCTCGTGCTTGTATACGAATTCTCCCTGAATAAAAGAATACTCTTAACGGGGGGGGGGGGGACCAACCCATCTTCTCGTCCCTAATACTGTGTCGATCTTCTCCCTTCTCTCACATTTGCAAAGTATTTTAATTTTCAGATTTTCAAGTGCTCGTGTATGCTCCCGTTTTGTGACAGTGGTATCAGAGCTCAGACTCCTCTCTTTCTCTGCAACGAAGGACGATTCCGGGAAGAACCATGTCGAACCAAAGGAGAAGCGTTGAAAAGGAGCTTCAACAAGTGCAAGCTCAGCTTGCGGAGTTGCAACAAATTTTACTGTTGCCAGATGTCCAAAAGCTTTTGGGCGGAATGAAGAAAACGAATGGAACTGATGCAGTCAAGCATCCAGACAACACTGTTGGCTTGAGACCACAGGAGGCAAGAGAAGAAGAACGTGCAGAGGTGCACAAAGGATCTTCGGATCGTAATGAACGGCCTACTCCAAGGAAAGGCCAGGAAAAAGCGCTCTCTTTGCTAGACAAGAGCAAGGACATCTCTATCTCATCTCCATCTTACTCTCCTGATTATACTTCTACTTCTCAATCATCTCGTCAGAAGGAGGAAGCCGCTACTACTACTACTCTACATCAACCTAAAGATAAGCCTCGATTCAAGAAGCAAGGTCGCAAGTCTCAACATCGCATGAGAGTCTTCAAATCGGGCGACAAGGACATCAAGTTCGAAACCTACAATGGACGGACAGACATCTCCAAAGCACTGTCCTTCATCAGACAGTTTGAAGTCGCCTTTACCAATGGGCACTTCACAAAAAGATCCAAATTACGCCATGTGGGGATGCACCTCAAGGAAACGGCAAGTAATTGGTGGCTAGCCAAGATTCTGGAAGGTTCTCAGGCCAGAACTTGGGAGAGCTTCAAATCTGAATTTTATAAACAATTTCTTCCACCTGACTTCGAGCAGGACATACGGAAGGAATGGGACTGGCTTGCCCAGAAGGAACATGAAAAAGTGACGACCTATGTGGACAAGTATTGGTCGGTTCTTCTGAAGGTCACTCCCTTCATGAAGATTGCGGACGAGGAAAAGAAAAGAAAGTTTGAAGCGGGTCTCCAACCGCAGCTTCGAAAGAGTATGAAGGTGTATCCGCATGATACTCTTCAAAGGATGATGGAGTCAGCAATCATTGCTGAGGATTTGCACTCCACTGGGACGCCCAAAAAGATGGAGCATAGCACTTGTCTACGATGACCAAGGGGGCCAAGGAAGAAAACGTCCTCCATCTAGAGACGATGATCATTCTAAGAAGCCAGAGGGCACTGGCAAGCGAACTAAGTATCTTTCTCCTACTCAACTCCAAACTTTCAGAGAGGAAGGAAGATGCTTCTACTGTGGCGAGAAAGGACATAAGAAACCAGACTGCCCTCTAAAGCAGCAACGACAAGAACAAGCTTCTGCGAGGCAAGAAAAAGCAAGGAAGGAACCCGCACCGCCAAGCTTGAACTCAATTCCAGATGTTCAAGGAAACACAGAAACGGAGAAAGGAAAGCGTCAACTTCTGAAGGGCTGGGGTCCTTTGAACAACCAACGAGTACTGATTCTTTATGATCCAGGATCCACGGATAACTTCATCTCCCTGGATACTGCGGAACGTTTGTGCCTCACACCGTCTCAGCTTGGCACACCGGTTACATCCATATCGGCATTCGAGGGGTTGACAACCAATGCAACTCCCGTGCAAGGACAGCTCAATCTTCGGATTGGCGAGTACAAGGACCGCGAATCATTTTTGATGGCACCCATCGAGGGATGTGATATCATCTTGGGTATGCCACGGCACTTTCACATGACACCTATTCCCGATTATGTGGAAAAGACCCTCACTTTTGATCATGGGGGTAAGAAAATAAAGATTCGAGCTGATGCAGGAGATTGGCAATTCCCAATTGTAAGCCATATCTCCATTAAGAAAGAAATGAAGAAGTGTGTTTCTGCTTACTTGATTTTTGCAAAGGATAAAACTAGTAGGGACACTCTCTCTAGTCTGGAAATTAAGTGTCTTCAATTTATTGAAAAGTACAAGGATTGTTTCACGGAAACACTTCCTGATGAACTCCCTCCGGTACGCCCGGAAGACCACATAGATCTCATACCGGGTAGCTCGCCTCCCAATCAACCCCCTTATCGGGTAAGTCTTGCTCAGCAAGAGGAAATTTTGAAGCAAGTCAACGAGCTTCTAGAGAAAGGGTTAGTACGGCCAAGTGCTTCACCCTACTGCTCTCCAGTTCTACTGGTGCAGAAGAAAGATGGCACGTTTCGAATGTGCATAGACTATAGGTCTTTAAACAAGATCACAATCAAGAATCGCTTTCCGATCCCTCGGATTGATGATATACTTGATAAGTTGCAAGGTGCAAGTGTCTTTAGTCGCATAGACTTAAAGAGTGGGTATCATCAGATACGGATCGCCCCTGAGGATGTCCATAAGACTGCTTTCCGCACAACCTTTGGACTATATGAATTTTTGGCAATGCCTTTCGGCTTGACCAATGCTCCTGCGACATTCAATCGCATGATGGACCGCATTTTCAGCCCGTATCGAGCTTTTACGGGAGTATTCTTTGACGACATACTCATCTTCTCTAAGTCAGAAGAGGAACATCGGAAGCACTTGGACCTAGTGTTTCAGGAATTGCGTAAGCATGAGTTGCATGTAAATGCAAAGAAAAGCGAGTTCTTTCTCTCAGAGATACACTATCTCGGCCATATAGTCTCTCACAATCAAGTGAGTATGGATCCTGCCAAGATCCGAGTGGTCGAAGATTGGCCTATTCCCACTACGGTACATGATGTACGTAGATTCCTGGGATTATGTTCATATTATCGAAGGTTTGTCCGAGTATTTGCTCATGTAGCAGGACCACTTCATGATTTGACAAAGAAGAAGATTCCTTTCAAATGGGGATCGAGACAACAAGGAGCTTTTGATAGGCTCAAGTACTTGCTAAGCCATGGACCTATTTTGATAGTGCCTGACTTAAGGAAACCATTTGAGGTTCACTACGGTGCTTCAAGCGATTGCATCGGAGCAGTGTTAAACCAAGAAGGCCATGCAGTGGCCTACGAAAGCAGACGGCTTAAGGATGCAGAGTTGCATGCATCAATCTACGAAAAGGAACTCGCGGCTGTGATTCACGCCTTATCCAACTGGAAGCACTATCTTCTAGGAGCGGATTTTGTGATCAAGACTGATCACCAGAGTTAGCGGTATTTTCTTACGCAAAGGAAACTATCTGAGAAGCAGATGAGATGGGCAAACTTTTTGTCTATGTTTCACTTCCAGATCCTTCACACGGCTCCTTCACACGGCTGGGAGTAAGAATGTGGTCACAGACGCATTGTCGAGGCGGCCAAGGGTGAACGCTATCACTTCGGTGTATCACCAAGAATTAGAAGCACTACCGGATTTGTATCCGAATGATCCAGACTTCTCCACCATTTGGGAAAACCTACATCGTGGAGAGAATGAGTTTCCCTATTCCATTCGGGACGGTTATCTCTACCACCATCACGCCATATGTGTGGCGGAACCATTAAGAAAGAAGATCATGGATGAAGCACACGCTTCGCCTTATGCGGGTCATCGGGGTATTCTCTCTACGACCTTAGCAATGGAAAGATATTTATTTTGGCCTAGCCTTAAAGCAGACATTGATAAGTATGTCAAGGAATGCTTGGTTTGCCAAAAAGTGAAGTATGATCGGCATAAGACGCCTGGGTTGCTACAACCATTGCCTGTGCCTAATGAACCCTGGGAAAGTATTGCCATGGACTTCATCATGGACCTCCCTAGAACTCAGTCTGGAAATGACGCGATCTAGACCATTGTGGACCGGTTTAGCAAGCAAGCACACTTTATACCAGTCAAGAAAACGATCAAAGCAGATCATATGGCTAGGGTCTTTCTAGCACAGATCTTTAAGCATCATGGAATGCCTAAGTCTATTGTGAGCGATCGAGATCCTCGCATGACAGGAAATTTTTGGCATGCCTTGATGGATAATCTTGGTGCAAAGCTGAATTTTTCATCTGCCTACCATCCTCAAACGGACGGGCAAAGTGAGATAGCCAATTCCACAGTATTGGATATGTTAAAAGCTTGTGTGTCAGACCGGCAATCTGATTGGGAGAAATATTTGCCTCTTGTCGAGTATGCGTATAACAATACCATACACTCATCGACGGGGAAAGCACCTTTTGAGATTCTCTATGGTAAGTGTCACGAGGACGTGGCAGTTATTAACCATGTCACAGAGATGTGGCAACTGCTAACCTTGGTTGTTGGTTTCTTTCCAATGGGGTTTATTTTATTTGTTTAAGACCCTCTTTTTGAAGTAGCAAACGGTCGGACATTGTATGGCCAATGTGAACGGTAGATTCACCCGCAAATGGGAAGTGGTCGGCACTGGAATTCGTATGGTAAGAGGATGTCTAGGCTCAGAGCCAGATCATATAGGTCCCCCCGTAGCACTTAGCAAGTTGGTGGATACTAGGAAGTGAACTCAATTAAGGCGTAAAGTCAAGGTGGGACTACCAACAAAAAGTATCCGACAGTTGGGCCACATTGCAATTTTGGATGCGGTCCCAATGAGGATAGATGGTCAGAAGACCAGTGGGAGCCCAACGGAAGCATCTCCTAAAATTTAGGGAACTACTATTTTGGGCCGTGAAATGTGTTCGCGTCATTACCTCCGGTATGACTAGGGGAACACTTTATAACTCTGCCGCGAAGTCAACTGACGCGTCGGTTGGGATATTTTTAAGGGGCGAACCCGAAACGGGAAAATGCTTGTAAATGCGCCAAGTGTCAACTTTTCATGCACTTGCCTCTTGCAGAAAAATGGGCGCTGATTTTTATGCTGGGAGAGGCCTCATTTGCAACCTGTCACAGGTTAAGAGCTATGGAGTGCTTTCTTTCCCTCTCATGTACAGTGTGGTGCTAGGAGTGATGCCCTGCACACTACACACTGCTCTCTCTCTCCCCTACGTGCAGTTATGTGATGCCCCACAAGAGGGCTACTCATTTGACTGATGTACAGTTGTGTGGGTTCATGCTTTTGTGCTGAGGCAAGAGCCTCCTTGAGCAGGAACAGGGGTAGCTAACTGCTGCTCCAAAGCAGGCACTCGTGAGGGTCATAACCTCACCTTACAGGTGCAAAATCAGCGCTGTGTATGCGCTGTAAATTCACTGTTTTTCAGCCATACGGATGCCAAGATCATTGGGAATCGTGCCCCACTAGCAAAGGACAGTTAGGGGACTGTTTGGGGCTGAAAACAGGGCAAAAACCAGTAAATACAGCGTGCTGAATTTACTGTTTTTGGACAGGAATCAGAGGGTATACGACAGTGCAAGCGAGTTCCAGCAGGGGAATTGGTTTCGCGCAAGTTTTGGGGCTGTTATGCTTCCGAAATTTGGCCAAATCAAATGGTATCTAGGTGGATACACGTGAAAGATTCCCAGGACCTTACCTTGTAATTTACCCTCCTAAAGAATAAAGAAATACCGAAAGGGGCGCCAATTTTGGGGCCTACAGGTTGTCGGCGTCTGCTCGGAGCATTCTAGCTTCCGAGCCGTGTGTGATTAAGTGTTAACTCCCGTCGCAGGTTCTCTTTGCAAAGTGCTCTGTGTGTGTGTTTAAAGTAAAGAATTTCGGGTGAAAGCCAACGCCTACCGCCCCACGGGCCGGTTTCAGTAAGCCTTTGCTTCCACCCATCCTTTTAACTAAGGATAAGATCTTTGCAACAGATGAATTTGTCCGGGATTTGGACACCGCCTACGGGCAAGTTAGGAGAGCTATTCTACGCTCTCAAGAAAAGCATAAGAAAGCTGCAGACAAGCACAGAACGAATCTAGACTTAACAGTCGGACAGTTAGTTTTACTCAAGTTTGAGAAGGCAAGACTTAAGAAACAAGCGTCTCATAAGGGGAAAGTGGTAAAACTTTCTACCCGTTATTATGGGCCGTTTAAGATCACTGAGCGAGTGAATGATGTCACTTTCCGATTAGAGCTACCGCCTAATTGGAAGATCCATAATGCTTTCCATGTCAGTTTACTCCGGCCGTATGTGGGACCGCCTCCAAGCCCGCCTAGAGCTACCGCCTAATTGGAAGATCCATAATGCTTTCCATGTCAGTTTACTCCGGCCGTATGTGGGACCGCCTCCAAGCCCGCCTAGTGCTGAGGAACCTCCTGAGGTTGAGGAAACAGAAGAAATACTCCAACCGGAGCAGATAGTAAGTCATCAGGAGCGGTCTCTCAAATCCGGAAAGATAACACGGAAGTATTTGGTTAAGTTTAAGAACTATTCGAATCTAGATGCTCAGTGGATGACGCATGAGGAATTAGCAGCTTATCCCGAGATACTGGAGGTATATGTCCAAGCACTACAGTTGAGGTCAACTGTTTAGAAGCCAGAGGGATGTTGCTAATTGGACTATTTTCTTATTTTTAATGATTAATTTCTTTTTTAGGATATTTTATTATGTGCACTAAGAACTGTTAAAAGATTGTAGCTACAGGAACTGCCATCAGGAACGGACAACTCTGATGTGTCATTTGATGGGTGACGGTAAACATCGCGAAGGTGTTTCCGTACGTTCGGTGGAAAGGGCCGGGTTACGAGTGCCCCTGATGCGTCACATGATGGGTGACGGGTGCATCAGTAAGGGGGCATCCCATAGGCTAAGGAGGAAATCCGAACTGAGTAAGAAAATACGCGTAAGAACGCAAGCACAAGAATAAAGATGGGTTCAATGAAGCTTTTTACGAAAAGCAAGAACAATCGCGGGAAGGCAGACGCTTTCCCGCGAGGAATCTATGTTTGCATTGCATCCGTGCATGTGGTTGCATCCAGGGACGCCTGGGAAGTGTTGTGAAATGCATTGGTTTTAACTTATAAGGTTTTATTGAGTTTTTGGGCAGGTTCATACCAATTTTAAAATATGCCGACCGTCCACTTAATAAGTGGGCAGCCACTTAGAAGATAAAGCAACAAAACCAGCCAGCGAATTCTCTCTCCCTATTTCGGGTTGAACAGCACACAAAAAAAAAAACGGCCGCGATCTCTACGCGAGCAGCTATTCGTGCCGTGGCCAGGGAGCTATAAAAGCACCACATGCCCTCACTCAAAAGAGGTACCAACGTCAGCAAGAGAAGACTCTGCCGCAAGAGATCGCGAGACTACGAAGCACGGAAGTCGCTTTTTCCCGCGCAAGAGCGACAGGTATCTATTGTGGATTCGCCATACGAATTGTTATCGCGTGTTTGTGTGGTTTGTTTTGCAGGAATCTCCCGTCTTACGGGAAGGCCCTTCACGGGAAGTACGGCTTCACATCTAAGTCACTTACGGGAAAGTACGGCTTCGCGCCTAAGTCCCTTACGAGAAGGAACGGCCTTGTGCCCAAGCCCTTTACGGGAAAGCACGACCTTCGGGTCTAAGATTACAGAACGGAGGGGTTTCCTCGGGTTCTCGTGCTTGTATACGAATTCTCCCTAAATAAAAGAATACTCTTAACGGGGGGGGGGGGGACCAGCCCATGTTCTGGTCCCCAATACTGTGTCGATCTTCTCCCTTCTCTCACATTTGCAAAGTATTTTAATTTTCAGATTTTCAAGTGCTCGTGTACGCTCCCGTTTTGTGACATCGACCGAGCGACCGAGCTAGGGAGATCCGGACGCCCACGACTGCGGAGGACTACACAGCATCGACGGAGGCTGCATCAGAGGATTCGGATCACTTTGGCCGGACATGCACGACGCTCGGTCAAGCTATTGACCATGGAGGAGATTGATGAGATCCGCCAGCGATCAATGCTGATTCTTTTGTGATCTATGATTTAGCTATCCCACCTAGCTGCTTAGATCACACCTAGCTGTTTCGGATTTCATAGCATTTTATTCTGTCATTTTATTTTGTCATTTTTGTTACTCTGACTCTAAAGTTTATATCAAATCCACCACATTGTAACTTTCTGGTCTCATAGGTCATTCTGGCCTTCTGAAGACGTTAACATTTCATTTCATTTCATCTCTCTCTCTCTCTCTCTCTCTCTCTCTCTCTCTCTCTCTCTCTCTCTCTCTCTCTCTCTCTCTCTCTCTCTCTCTCTCTCTCTCTCTCTCTCTCTCTCGTGTTCCCTTGTCAACCACGCCTTCCATTGCACTTTGACAGAGCGTGTCAACGTTGCATTGTTAAAGTATGTGAGGTAGAATGTCTGCAAGATTCTCTCTCTATTCACCTGTGGGTGATGACCGTGGATCTAGTGCATCAAGACATTTGTTAGAGGCGAGTAAGGCCTGAAGCCCATCTGCCTCAACATGTTTGACAACCAAAATTGTGCAGGCAACTCCAAAGAAGCTATTTTTACAAGATACTTTTGGGGCCTGACATATGTCCAAGGCACCTAATGTAAAATCCTCATACCACAGATCAGAAAAACCAATCTATCCCCGACGCCGAGAGGAATGCGGCTGACAACCCTAGAGGCAAACTCCTGCGATGAGAAAAGCAATGTAAGTACCTTTGCCGAGCAAGATGATGTCTTTCACTTCCGACCAACTAAGGTAAGGGGACCAATATAGTGGCGGCCTCCATTAGGAGTGTTACTGAGGGCGTGTAATGTTGCAGTAACCCCCACAGGCTCACACATAAAGATGTCTCTCTCTCCCTCTTGTACAGAGGTTTTGGAGCGCCCCAATCAAATGTAGAGCTCTCCCAAATTCATGTCGTAATGAACCAAGTTTACGCAAGGAGATTGTACCCAAAGATAGCTTTTTCCCTATCAGAGGCAATAAGTGTATTCTTTTGTAAAATTCGCACAATTTACAACATTTGTTTATGTTCTTGCGAGTGATTGTTCTCTCTAAGAGAGGAACGGCAAGAAAAGGCTAAGACCTCTACTCGAGGCATTACAAGTTTGGAATCCAAGCCTGCTTACAGAGTGGGCATACTCTAAGATCAAGACGAGGAACCTTTCAAGCTCCATCTCTCAAGATTCTGAGTAGCAAGTGAGCTCTCCAGAGTTCCATCAAGTTGAATAGTGCCCCACCTCCAGTTCATGTGCTTGTAAACAGTCCCCCATCAATTAAAGAGTCTCTTTAAGGGGAGATCAATCCATCTTTTGTTCCCAATAATTCGGTCTCGATCATCTTATTCTCTCTCTCTCCCTTTCTTTTCGTCGGGTTTCTCTCTAAGTGATAAAGTTTACTTATCCGAGTTTATTGACGTTGTTGTGTCGTCTCGTTTGTGACAATTTGTCACCATGTCTATGCTCACCTAATCTCTCCTCAGAGCTTAATTAAAAAAGTCCCTTCTTATATCATAGTAATGCTTGCTTCCTCGTTCTCATTGGCCTCATAAGCAATAAGCACTATGAGGTGGCATATACACTTTTAGCCCATACAAAGCGATAACGACTTCAAACATGTAATATTCATAACCTCTTGACATACAAAACATTTTATTATCTTCTATGTACTATAATAATTTATAACAAACATTGAAGCTCTCATTAAATGAGTTGTACGATATAATTTCGGTGAAACTTTCAACCACAATAAAATGTCTAGCCACAAAAACTACAAGCTCAATGCCAAAGCACGATGCCATCTTGAAATATGACATATAATTTGGTGCATGACAACTTTCGTAAGCCTCAACCAAACCTAAGACTCCAAGCAAGCTTTGTAACAAGACAAGATCCTACACTTACCCACAAGCCAATTTTTTTCTAAAACAATTCTCTCCTTTGCGAACTCATAAATTCCCAAGCTTGAGTCTCTACTCGTGTCACAAATTGCTTACGTGTCAAGCCACTGAAGAACGAAGCCAACCTGCAGATCCCGACCAAGGGACCTCAACCCTAAGAAGAACCAGAAGAAGCCAAGCAGCAGAAGAAGTTTTACCGTCTTTCAAAGTCTTGCCGAGTTGGCCTATTTTTTAAAGAAGAGTTCCCACCAACTTATGGGACCCCGTCCAATGGGGCCCAGGTGACATAAAGACATTAAAATAAAGCAAGCCCATACACGCGCGCGCGTCGCAATGTGGAGAACTAATGACGTGGCAGTTGCACAGATTCTCAAAATTCGCGCTGTCATGATTAATAGGCAGTTGTACGGATTTCCGCAATTCGCGTTGACATGATGACGTGGTAAGTGTACGGATTTCCGTGATTTACACGGAGCAACTTTTGAGGCCAGATGCTTTTGGATTTGAATGCTTTTTATGTAACTCCTTTTCAAGGCCAAGGGCCTTTAAATATGTGTAGAGGGCTCAATCTCTGGCAATCTTCTTGGTGAAACTGCAGAGCGTGAGTACCGGCATTGTACCGAGTTCAAGTAATATAAAGAAATATCGAAAGGGACGCCAAGGTTTGGGGGCAGTGCTCTCTAGGGTGGAACTCCGCCACTCCCTGTGTCGTCTCTCCCTTTCAATTCAGTTGTTAATGAAGTGCTAAAAGTTTGTTCATGTCACGTGCACATGGCTCTGTGTGCCACGTGGACATACTTCATCGACTTCCAGAGCCAGTTTTCCCCTTCTTCCTAGATAGGGATGTCTAGAATCCTAGGAGGATTAGTACCGGCAATTTTGTGAGTCTGTTCGCAGAACCTGCATGTTCGAACAAATCCATTAGATTAGGTTTTCCAGTTTGGAACCCTCTTGCATAAATGGTTTGTATACGCGTTTTGACAGATGTTATTACACTACGGTGGGCATCTGGCATGACGAGCATGTAGTTCTAGGTTAGAGGAATCCGAGGTGCCAGACTGCGCGTCGATCGGATTCCCAGGTGGGCAGATGTGCGACAATCCCACCAAGTTTGCACCAATTTTTAATAAATCATTTTATGATTTATTTGTTGGGAAAATTGGTGGACACTTGCCCTACCTAAGGCCTAATAATTAGTTAAGGCCTGTTCTTTCCCTATAAAGGCACCCAAGGAGCTAGCGCTATTCTCATTCTCTCAAGGACTGCAATTCAGTCAGCGTTTTTGAAGAGGAGCAACCAGCGTTTTCAAAATTCAGCCCTGCACAACAACCAACGTTTTCAGTTTTCAGCCCATCGCCGTCACAGTGCGGGTGAGATTTAACCTTCACGGCTGCGGTCCAGTACTTCGGCAGCCCATCGAGCCTCCTCTCAGCCATTCCCTCGCCGGCATCGAGTGCTCACATTGCTGCCCATCATCGTCGTCATCGAGATCTGCGTTTTCAGCCCTGCTCTACGCGAGAGATCTGCTGCCTTTTTCGTTGCAGATCTGCATTTTTGCAGCCATCATTCGCCCCTTTATTCCTCTCACATTGGGAGCGCAAATCAGCCCCAAATCTACCCTTGGTGGCCATCCGCAATCCCACATCGAGAAGGATCCAAAGGTGCATCAAATCAGCCCCGGAGGTGCCTCTTCCCGAGAAGTTACCACGGTGATTTGTCGTCCTCAAGTCATTAGAGTCTGCATTGAGGTATTGCATTGTGTATATATTCCATTTACGCAATCTAAAGCAAATACCACATCGGTAACGGTGTGGGGGCCCTTGAGAGGGTTGGTTGGGACCCCATCGGGTGTCGCTCTCTTCTTCTCTCTCTTTCTCTCTCCCTCTACACATCTCTATTGCATTCTCTCAACCCCTCTCTTCAGGGGAACATAAAAGGAACATTCATTGAAGTACAAAGCATTCACTAACGCAAGGAAAGAAGGAAAGGATTTTGTGGAAGTCTAAAACTAGATCTTCACCATTTTAATTCCGCTGCACTTGACATTGGTATCAGAGCTTTGAAGATTTTGCACTAATCCGCTAATCCACAAGAAGTTTTTTTTCTCTCTTGTGTTTTTTGGTTGTGCTGGCAGCCCTTTGGTGTATACTCCTCCCACTCTTGGAACAGCAGGCCTGCCATTGCGCGTAGAGCCGTGCGCCTTGAGCGTCGGAAAATAGCAACCAATTGTATACAAGGTGTTGCATGCGGGGTGCGCCGACGAGGGGGTAGATAGTCTCCCGAAGATAAGTCTGCGACCTTCCTTGAACCAAGAGGAGAAATCCTTGCATGGTCAAGACTCGTAGCGGTATGAATACCTCCACAAATCAAGAAGGCGAGCAAGAGCCACCTATGGATCCTCCAAGCCCTCCCCCAACTCATCCACCTTCGCCATCAAATCCCATGGATGCTATGATGCGCATGATAATGGAGATGATGATGCGGCAAGATGAAGCTCGGCAACAAGAGCGTGTGGAAGCGGCGGAGCGTGAGGAGCGCCGATTGGCGGCCGAAGCCGAGGCTCGTAGGCTGGAAAGGGATTCCATGCGTGATCTCATCACCACCTTGGCGGTGCGACCCGATCTCCCATCTTCGGAGCCCGATTATGAAAAGCTTGCCAAGACCATCGCAGAGGCAACCATTGCTACACGGACGACTAGTGATCCAATTCCCGAGAAGATCACGTTCGGTACGTATGACGGTAAGATGGATGATACTGTCATTTACTCGTGGTTGCATCAATTTACATCCTATTTTGCGGTTGTTAGAAAGTCTGAAAATAACAAGGTTCTCTTGGCTTCCTTGCATCTCACGAGTGATGCCATCACTTGGAAGGATGAATGGATGGAGAAGCAAGAGGTGGCCCATGCGGCTGCCCATGCCGAGTCCTACCTCATTCCCCCTCTCGAGCTTAGTTGGGAGGAAGTTCGCGGAAGATCTCAAGACTCACTTCCTCCCTCCACAGTACTTGAAGCGTTTGAAGGAGGATTCTCGGGCTTTGTCTCAACAAGGTAAGCCAGTGATGTCATATGCTAACCGTGTGTCACCGCTAGGTGGACAATTGCGAAAATCGGATGAGGAGAGGTTAGAGGCTTTTCTCTTTGGATTGGACCACTCGATCAAGTTTGACGTGGAGGCCGGTGATCCAAAGACATTGCAAGAAGCAATCCGCTTGGCTCAACTTCAAGAGATGAAGCACAACAAGGGTAAGCTTAAGACAACCTCAGGTAATGGTACTTCTTCCTCTCATGACTCGTCTAAGGAAAAGGACAAGGATTCTATTGGGAATGGTAGCTATAAAAAGAACTCTCTCAGTTCTTCTTCTCGATCTAATTCTCCATCTCGATCTCAATCTAAGGGCGATAACTCTAAGGATAAGGGTAAAGGAAAATCTAATAAACCTCAACTCACACCTAATGAAAAGATTGCCCAAGGAGTTTTAGGTGGTCAATTAAGTGAAGAAGAACAAGCATTGTATGCAAAGGAACATAGGTGTTTTCATTGTCATGTAGTCGGTCACATGAGAAGGGAATGTCCTAAGAAAGAATCTAACAAGGAAACCTCTACTGCGTCAACTTCTAATGCTACCCCTCAAGTGAATGCTATGAGTGTGGTAAAGCAAGAAGCTAAGCAGGAAGGGACTTTCGAAGAGGATGAACTCATAAAATGTTATGGACATGTTAGTGTCAAAAGGTCATTGTGTTGTTTGATTCTGGAAGTTCTCAAGATGTCATAAGTGAATCTCTTGTGAAATGTGCACGTCTTCTGACTTCTCCCATCCCCAGGGGTTCTCTGAAGGCATGGACACGTCGATTTTTCAAGAATGTGATGATGTCAAGTTGATCATATCATCATTCAACAAACCCAATTTACTCGTCGTTTTGTAGTCTCTAAACTTGCAGGATGTGATATCATTTTGGGTATTAAGTGGTTTCGCATGTTCAAACCAATTATCGATTGGGAGAAGCTCACGTTTTCATCAAAGATAATGTGTTGCGGCCCGTCCTTATTCGAGGCGAGAGCGGTATTCCCTCTCATCTCTCATATCCAGGCAAACGGAGAACTACGTCAAGGAGCCCAAGCAACGGTCATCTATGTCAACCCCACATCAAGGAACTTGGGTATTCCTGACAAGTATAGTGAAGGTTTTGTTAAGGTCAATTCGGTGTTTTCCCAGGATCATCATTCCCCTACACACTCTCCCCATCGACCTATGGACATTGTCTCCGGCAAATTGCATGACGAGAAACATGTAGGTAAAATTTTTTCTCCATCGGATAAAGTGAAGCCAAAACCAGGTGATTTCTCATTTAGGAGGCTTTGCCCTCCCAAGGTACGGTCTTTTGGTTTACCAGTTCTCTTCGTTCGTAAGAAATCAAACTCATTTCAGTTTTGTGTGGATTTCAAGACACTCAAGTCAAGGATTGTCAAATCCCGGAAGCCGAGACCTCACATGGCCATTCCTTTGGAGCGTCCACATATGGCACATCGCGTTTCCAACGTGGACCCGTCGAGTTGCCACCACAAGGGTGGACTTCCAAGGAGCAATCCAAAAGAAGAACCACCGAAGATCATTGTTCCAGTCAAAGTCACCAAGTCGAAGTGTTTTCGAATGCTTCCATTTCAATTTGGCAATAAGAAAGAAGCCAAGCAATATTTCCTCAAATTCAAGGATCGAGCGACACACGAAGCGGCATGGGTAGACGAGGAATTCTTCATCAATTACCCGGATTTGCTAGCCTCATACAAGGAGGCCATGCAGATCGGTATCCGTACCTCACCTTCAGCAAGAGGGGATGTCACGTGCACATGACTCTATGTGCCACGTGGACATACTTCATCGACTTCCACAGTCAATTTTCCCCTTCTTCCTAGATAGGGATGTCTAGAATCCTAGGAGGATTAGTACTGGCAATTTTGTGAGTCTGTTCGCGGGACCTGCATGTCCGAACAAATCCATTAGATTAGGTTTTCCAGTTTGGAACCCTCTTGCATAAATGGTTTGTATACGCGTTTTGACAGATGTTATTACACTACGGTGGGCATCTGGCATGACGAGCATGTAGTTCTAGGTTAGAGCAATCCGAGGTGCCAGACAGTGCGTCGATCGGATTACGAGGTGGACAGATGTGCGACAATCCCACCAAGTTTAAACCAATTTTATGATTTATTTGTTGGAAAAATTGGTGGACACTTGCCCTACCTAAGGCCTAATAATTAGTTAAGGCCTATTCTTTCCCTATAAAGGCACCCAAGGAGCTAGCGCTATTCTCATTCTCTCAGGGATTGCAATTTAGCCAGCATTTTTGAAGAGGAGCAACCAGCGTTTTCAAAATTCAGCCCTGCACAACAGCCAACGTTTTCAGTTTTCAGCCCATCGCAGTCGCAGTGCGGGTGAGATTTAACCTTCACGGCTACGGTCCGGTACTTCGGCAACCCATCGAGCCTCCTCTCGGCCATTCCCTCGCCGGCATCGAGTGCTCACATTGCTGCCCATCATCGCCCTCATCGAGATCTACATTTTCAACCCTACTCTACGCGAGAGATCTACTGCGTTTTTCGTTGCAGATCTACGTTTTTGCAGCCATCATTCGCCCCTTTATTCCTCTCACATCAAGAGAGTAAATCAGCCCCAAATCTACCCTTGGTGGCCATCTGCAATCCCACATCGAGAAGGATCCAAAGGTGCATCAAATCAGCCCCGGAGGTGCCTCTTCCCGAGGAGTTACCGCGGTGATTTGTCTCGTCAAGTCATTAGAGTCTGCATTGAGGTATTGCATTGTGTATACATTCCATTTACGCAATCTAAAGCAAATACCACATCGGTAACGGTGTGGGAGGCCCTTGAGAGGGTTGGTTGGGACCCCATCGGGTGTTGCTCTCTTCTTCTCTCTCTTTCTCTCTCCCTCTACACATCTCTATTGCATTCTCTCAACCCCTCTCTTCAGGGGAAGATAAAAGGAACATTCATTGAAGTACAAAGCATTCACTAACGCAAGGAAAGAAGGAAAGGATTTTGTGGAAGTGTAAAACTAGGTCTTTACCATTTTAATTCCGCTACACCTGACAGTTCAATCTGTTCTTTTCGGTTTGCACGTGGTGCCCGTCTCGTGACAACACGTCTCCAAAAGCATGTTCTCTCCTTGGAGACCCAATTAAATATCATACATCCAAGGAGCAATCCAATACGTACACCATGCACACTTCCACAAGCTCATGGTTTCCCCTCTCTCAATGGCAACTCCATAATGCATGGCAATATCAGCCCTTCAGTCAGAAAATGTCTGAACCATGAGGAAGTTACCAAAACCATGATATAGGCGCCAAAAACAAAACATGAAAATGCATCAACATAGGGACCACAGTTGCACTATAATGCAATAAAAAAATTAAAATCATTTTCAAGAAAATAAGGTTTTCTAAACCTCACGTGGAGTCTCCAAATCTAAAGTCCGGTTAGTAGGGATCTCAAGAGAGAAAACAACATAATCACAAAAAAAATGAAGTACAAACAATCATCAGTGTTGACTTCTACACAAAAGAATGAAAGCTCCAAAATAACAAATCTTGCACAACATTCACTTTTAGACCTAGGCATGAGTGTATCAAAAGCTTTTCGCCTCTAGGTAGGAGAATTCCTCTCATAGAACTGGTGCTGTTCTCAAGCTGAAGCAAAAAGTCCCTATTTTACCCTTGCATTGTCGCACCATTTGTGGTTCCATAATACTTGGAAAGCCTCATTATAAAAATTCAGTGAGCATTGCAAAGCACCCTCTCCAATTGACACAAAGACTGAAAACCAAAATCCTACAGCAAGCTCCACACGTAGAAGCTCTTTTCAGGACAAAGCACCCTATGAATCTGGCCCATGCTGCTGAGTTTAGAAACACCAATGTAACTGAGCCTTTAATTTTCAATTACTGATGATTTTTAAGTCCGGCAGCTCGTCATTACCCAGATTCTATATATAACTTCATAAGGTCAGAATAGTTTGAACTTACAAACTAGACGAGGGAATAAAAACACATTCAAAAATACAAAAGCAAGGGACACAAGAAACCAAAAAATTATAAGAAAATATTTTTTTACAAATACTAAATCGCTTTATTTGGTAATATAACAAATCATTATTCACTTAAAAAGGCTTTTAGAAAAGGCATAGATTGAAGCAACTTACTTGACTAAAACTTGAAACAAGTACTCAACTTTAAACTAACAAGGATGAGACATCTCAAAGACTATGAGACTCCACACAACAACTTTAAAAGGAACGGATTCTTGAATCCTAATGTAAACCAAATACTAGAAATGAATACTACTACGAACCTACCTAGAAGAGGCTAAATATAACCAAAGAAGTACAAAGTTCGAAACTTGACAAAACATAACTCTACTTTCCTAAGTGCAGAGTTTAAAGACCCAAAACATAACTCTTCTTTCCTAAGTGCACAGTTTTAAAGACCCAATGTTCTAATGAGCATTCACACTTCAAGTTCATACTCCAGCACCTCAACGAACTTCAGCATCTGAGCTAGCAGTGATGCACTAGAAATAGGCATTCACAAAGAGAACCATCTTGGGATCTAGACTTTTAAGCAATAAATGAAGACTTACCGTAGAGCCCACTGTAGAGGCAGTAACCATAGCCCCAGCTGCATCCTCGTCTGAGAGAATCTCTCCTTCTTCGGTATCTAATGATGTGCACCTGCGTTTCCCTTTGAGAGCGGAGCTTCCAGTAGCTTTGCGAGCTACTGCAGGTATGGACGCAAAGGCAAGCGCTCTAAGTTCCTCAATCTCGTTGCTATCCACCATCGTTTACCTCTGACAACCTGGCCGTTTAAGGCCATTCCCATCTGTGGACATCCGAAACGCGCAGAAGGCCCATCATGCGTTAAACTGCGACAAATCCTTAAGAAGCGGAAGCTAGCGATCACAAAAATACCGAAGCCAGTCGTAAGTTTGCAGTCAAACTTCTGAACGTTTAGTCCTAGGAGACCCTCTCTCTCTCTCTCTCTCTCTCTCTCTCTCACAGAGTCTCTCCCCGCGCGCGCCAAGCAAGAAGCAAAGGGGCACTGGGACAGGTAACCTTATTCAACTTAAACTAAAGAAAGGACGATGGTTGCAGGTGCGATGGCCGGACTGCCCATATCGTGACCAAATGGAACGAGTGAAAAACTTGAGCGCTTCTTTGTGGGGAGAGAGAGAGAGAGAGAGAGAGAGAGAGAGAGAGAGAGAGAGAGCACTTGTGCCCTTTTTTTTGCCCTTTTTTTTTTTCTTTTTCTTTTTTTAGAGAGTACTTTTGAAACACACGCACACACCCTATGTACAACGGCCTCACACGTAGGGAGAGAGGCATCCCATCACACACACACACACTCGCATATGGGAAGAGTCCCTAAGGACTTGGAACATGTCTTCAGGTCGCCAAGGGGGGATTGAACCCAAGACCTTAGGCACAGAGGCTATGACTCTACCAACTCAGCTAGCACCCGTTGACAGAGTACTTGTGCCTTGTTTTCATCAGATAATGTTACTTTGTTTTTGCTTTGTACCATGTTTAAGAGGTTATGAACCTTGCAAAAGAAGTGCAAGAAAGGTGAGAATTACTAATTCCATAAATTTGTAATGCGATCTTGTTATTTAATGTTGTTCTTTTTTTATGTTTGAAAAGAAAATAAAAACATGCAAGTTTTATTGCATCTGAAAGTTTGTACAATCCTCCCCAATTTATATAATATATGAGAACGTGTCGTTTCCACAGCGGAATAAAATTTTCAGTTCGTTCGTTTCACTGCATTGTTGGTTTTTAGTAAGGAGCTTTGAGGCTTTTACTTACCATTCTATTTCACCGTACAATTATTAAATGTCGCAACCAATGCATAGGTGATGGCATATAGAGAGAGGTCTGCTTTTGGCATTCGGTGAAGACGGCATAATGCGTCCTTGCTGCAGCCCTGTTGGGAAATGCTTCATTGCCACAACCTCTCTCTCTCTCTCTCTCTCTCTCTCTCTCTCTCTCTCTCTCCGCACGAGCGCGCGCACACACACACAAACCCTCTTTCGAGGAGAACCATAGAACGGAAATTGTTGGAGCTCGACCAAAAGGAAGGTTGATCGCAAGAGGGAAGCAAAGAGATAACTCCCCAAGCTCGTGCTTTTGTGAGGGCACCACATTTGGCACAAAAGCATTGCCAAGTACATGCTCCAAGAGACAATATTTTACATAGAAAGCTCATCATTAACTTTTTGTGCTTTCATAAGGGCACCACATTTGGCACAAATATCAACCAAAGCATTGCCAAGCACAACATGGTTCTCCAACAGCCCTTTACTAACAATCTCAACATGAATTTTCTCACCCATTTGAAGGTCTTGCATAAGGTCACATGCTTTCAAGGTGCAAGCATAGGTGCTTGCATTCGGAGAAAGAACATATCGACCAAATGGCTACCAAGAACGTCTCGAACAGCCCCTGCCTAGCAATCTCATCATGAATTTTCTCACCCATGTCAACATCTTGTGTAAGGCCACATGCCTTTGAGGTGATTGGATCTAGAGAGAGGCCTTCCCTTCATATCCGCGGTGAAAACAGGACAAAGCTTCTTTGCCACAGACATGTTGGGCATATCCTACAATTAATGTGTTTCAAGAGACAATATTCAAAAAACTCATCAATAACCTTTTATGATTTCGCAAGCACACCACATCTGGCATACTTATCAACCAAAGCATTGACAAGCACAACATGTTCCTCCAACAACCCTTGACGAGCAATCTTATCATGAATTTTCTTGTCCATGTTAAGGTCATGTGTAAGACTACATGCCTCAAAGGTGCAAGAATAGGTGAATGAATTTGGGCAAAGGACTTCTCTTCACATCTCATTAAAAGAGTGTAGAGCTTCCTTGTCACAATCATGTTGGGCATATCCTACAACAACCTCTAACTCTCATCTAGAATTCTCTTACCCAAGTCTGTATCTTGTGTAAGGCTATAGGATTTTAAGGCATAGGTGATTGGATGAGCAGATAAGGGAAGGCATCGTGTGAAAACGACATAGATCTTCCTTGTCATAGCATCTTTTGGTATACCTTGCAATTAATGTGTTATGAGTTATGACATTCCTGACAAGAATCCCATCAAGGCTTCTCGTCCTTTCATCAAGATACCACATTTTGCATGCACACTTACCAATGTGCTCTCGGATTGCATGTGACAAAAATAAGGGAAATATTTTGTGAGACCCAGTGCAAATTTAGGGAAAACCCTTGTAGGGACAATTTAAGCTCAATATCTTGGAGCTTTAACTAGATTGGTTGCTCTGCAAATGCTTGGTATGCCCAACCAAAAATCAAGTCTTTCCAATTGCATCAATCTAGTAGTCAAGTCTCCTGCGCATGCCAGCAGTGGCATAAATGTTGCATGCCATCTTCTGCATGGCGGCAACTACATAAATGTTACTCACTAGCACGTATGTTGTAGCATTGCATTTGTTCCATTATATTACACGCTCAAAGGTCATCAGCAAGAACCATCAAGATAGATGTGTAAATGATGTCATGCTCTTGATTGCTCTCATAGCTTTATCAAATGCCTTGCTTGCCGAAAAGAGTCATTCAACACTTGTAGTGCTCATTGTCTGGTATAATGTCATAGATTTTCAACCCAAAGCATCCTCGCCATAGCATGTTGGGTATAACCTACAATCAACGTGCTCCACAAAAGGACATCCTGAAGAGGATGCTCATCAATAACTTTTTGTGCTTTTGTGAAGGCACCACATTTGGCAGACACATTGAGTAAAGCACCATCAAGCACGAAATTATTTCTCCAGCAACCCCTAATTATCAATCTCAACATGAATTCTCTCCCTCGTGTTACATGCCTTTGAGATGCAAGCATAGGTGATTGCATTTGGAGAAAGGCTCCTTTTGTATCTAGTCAAAACAACGCAAAGCTTCCTTGCAAGGGTCATGTTGGGCATATATTGCAATCAACACATTCCAATAGATGAAATTTTGGGCAAAAAGCTCATTGAGAAGTTTATGTGCTTTCATGAGGGCACCACATTCGACATACATATTGACCAAAGCACTCACATCTTTCTCCAACAACCCCTGACTAGCAATTACCTCATTGTGAGTTCTCTCACCCATGTGTTGCAGCACCTTGGGTAAGGCTACAAGGATTTAAGGTGCATCCTTTTGCATCCAATTAAAAGAACACAATGCTTACTTGCCACAGCCATGTAGTGCATATCCCACAATCAACACATCCTAAGGAATGACATTCCGAATAGGAATCCCCTCAATAAATTTTCATGCTTTTGTGAGGGTGCCTCATTTGGCATATACACACTAATTTGGTACATATCCTTCTTCTGAGCATAGGCTTTTAGTTCGATCAAAGGATAAAAACTGGTTGCTTTAGGCTCCTCATCATGCACTTCATGTCTATGTGTCAATTATGCTGCAAATATTGCTTCTTCTCTGGATTTGTTAGTGGATTTTCCACCACTCTATGGACATAAAATTGGTAATTCTTACTAGATATTCATTCCACAAAATTTGAGAAAGAGAACGTGTGTGTGTGTGTGTGTGTGTGTGTGAGAGAGAGAGAGAGAGAGAGAGAGAGAGAGAGAGAGAGAGAGAGAGAGAGAGAGTGTAGGAGAAAGAAAACCTAAAGAAAAGAACCCTGGTAATTGTGGTATGCCATCTCATAGAGGATCAAAAGGATGCATAAATACAAAGTTTTCTTTTTCTACAGGATGTTGGGAATGCACACTCTGTTGTGTTGTAGCCTTTAAAAAATAGTGGCCAGTAAAGAACTACCAAGTGGTGCATCCATAATGCAAAGATTTAAGCAAAGGTTGATAGCTAACAAATTCACGAGGACAAAGATTTCATTAGTAGCAAAGGCAACGATTCACCTCGTAAAGGTAAAGATTTCATCTAGATTTGTACCTATGAAGATGATCCACTTGGCGTTGCTCTATTGGTTGGTTGTTATTATGAGTCCAAAAGAAGAGGATTCTTTAAGATACATGCCTTCAAAAATAGCAAAAAACACCCATTAACATACATTTATGTGTGCCCACACGCGTGTGAACTCTCACTTCAATTGAAGTTAGCGGTGACCTCTAGGCATTGATGGAAAGACAAAAAAAAATCTAGCAATGAAAAGCATTTCTAGAGCAACATTTCAAAACCTATAGTGTTATCACAATTGAAGTTTTCTCCTCTTTTATACAAGCAATTAGATAACTTGTAGGAATCCTCCTCATTGAGGAAGTGCACAAAAACTATGAAAAATGATGTTAAATGTCCAAATTGGTCAAATCTTTCTATCATCCATGCTATGACCAAGCAAAAGATGTGAAAGATGAGCATGAAAGACATTCCAAGAATATATCCTTCATGGGATAGCTAAAGGGAACCTTGAAATGCCTCCATCTCTTGCAATTGCTATTGAGGACTTCTTCAAACCCCTCTTTGGTATTTTTCAAATTACTATACAGGGAGTCGAACCCAAAGTAGCCATACAAGGCTATCACTATTAGATTCCCAACCCAACCCACCCGGTGTCAGTAATGTTTAAATAGATCAATGAAAAAATTTAGATTAAGAGAGTTTGTTCTTACTGATATATCCAAGTGCTCGTTCTTTTGAATGGGTCAAAGTGCTCATTCTCTTATGTGGTATTCGATTCTTTAGGGTTTAATCAAATTTGGAAAGAGATCAATGATCAATCTCTTTGTTGTCCTTCATTGCTTCTTGAAGCTCTTTAGTTGTCAAGTTTGTGTAGAGAGAGAGAGATAGAGAGAGTGTGTCTCGGAAACCAATCGATGGTTGAGGCTTTTCTGAAGGATTAATGTCCAACTCTAAGGCAATATCTTTCTTTCATCATCCATTGCACCAGTGTCGCTCTTTTCTTTGTTAGAGTAGTCGACATGTGGTGATGTTGTAAGGGGATGAGAATGGATAGAAGTTGTGTCCTCCTTGGTAAGATAATCTTGGCTTACCTCTTAAGTTGTGTATGCTATGCGTATTGATTTGCTTTGAGTGGGGGCTATGGAAAAAGGAAAGAACAAGTTGGTTGTAGTAGGGCATGCTTCTGCAACTTCTCAATAGGTATATAAGTGTGAAAAACACACCAGTTGTGGTGATGGCGATTAACATTTATATGTCTATAATATGTGGGTTTGATAACTGAGGTGGTTTGTTATACTGGGAATGAAAGGTTGCTTATTGTTGGTTTAAAGCGAATGCTGAAAATGGTTTTTTTGGGCTTCATTAAGTTCTGAGCAAATGAGGCTTATCTAACAAATTAAGGGCCGACTACCGGCCTAGGAGGTATCATTATCTTAATGCTTGCTTTAAACCATACAAGCTCTTTCTCAATCTGCATACGATTTTCTCCTTACCCTTTTCTCTCATACCCCTTTGGTTGAAGCATGTAAATCTCCTCCTCCAAGCTTCCATGAGGGAATGTCGTGTTTACATCCATTGCTTAAGATTCAAGTCTTGAGCAACCACAAGTCTTAAAACAAGTCTAATGGTATTCGTTTTTACAACATGAGAATTTTTTTATAAAAATTAACCTTTCTTTTGAGAAAACCATTTTACCACAAGCCTACTCTTATATCTCTTTTTCCCTTCTTCTTCCTCCTTCAATTTGTACATCCATTTATTTTGTAGTGCCCATTTACCTTTGGGCAAATCAACCAATTCTTAGGTCTAATTTTGATGTAGTGAGTCCATCTTTGCTTGCATACTCTTTGTCCACTCTTCTTTGGATTCATGTTGCATGGCTTCTTCATATGACTGTGGCTCTCTAGAATCTTTGACCAATAGATGGTTGAAGGAAGGAAGGAATCTCTCTGGAGGCCTATAGACTCTCATAGATCTTTAGGATATAGGTCAAGGTTCCTCATCTTGTTGGCATTGATACAAGTGTCGCCAATTACACTCTTTGAGTCTTGATTGTCCTCAAGCTCCAAGTAATCTTTTCACATATTATGTGTGTTGAAAATAACATCTCTACTACTAAACATTTTACCATCTTCAGGATCCCATAGGCGATACCCAAAGTCTGCTTCTCCACAACCAGTGAAAAAACATTTCTTAGACTTTGCATCTAGTTTAAACCTTAGACTTCTCTCTATGTGCATGAAGGCATCATATCCAAACGCTTTGAGAAATGCATAGTTCACATTTTTACTTGTCCAAGCCTCTTCTAGAATTCTTTTATCCAATGTTGTTCAGGGTGGTTGGTTTATCAAGTGGATAGATGTACTTACTGCTTCTGTCCAAAGCTCAAGTGGCAAATCTACATGCAGCCTCATCTTGCATGCTCCATGATCATTGCGTTCCTCCTGTCTAAAACTCCAATTTGTTGGGGTGTCCTTGGTGTTGTCTTTTGCCTTTGAATGTCAAGCACAAAATATTTCAAATGCTTGGCTACAATACTCTCCTCCATTATCAAATCTAAGACATTTCAGCTTGGTACCTACTTCATTTTCCACAAAGATTTTCCACCTTTGAAATGTAGAAAATACATTAGATAGACCCATGTCCTCCTAGTCGCATCATCTCTATGAGTGTCACATAGTACAATGAGCCACCAAGAGAATATGATGCACTAGCAAGACCCCATGCATCATAATGAACCAATTCAAGATTTTTGTTTTTTCTCGGTTCACTCAAGTGTGGACTACGTCCACGGAAAATCAAACCAGTCAATTGATTTACACTTAAAACTGGAGATTTACAAAGGGCTTAGAAACCCTTATGGTCATCCCACTAGAATCTCTCTCTACCTTGCACTTCTTGCTTCTTCTCACTTCTACTTTTCATATGTAGAAGAAGCCTCCTTTTATAGATGCAAAAGAGCCTCTATGGGCTACCCTCTCACATGAGAGGCAATTGTCCATGTGTAGCTGTGCCAATGTGTAGATGTGTTCAACAAAAAAAATCACCATCCGCTAGTGATCGTTGGCATGGGCTACTCTCTCAATGAGAGGCACTTTGTCCATGTGTAGATGTGTCCATCAAAAAATCACCACCAGCCATTGACTAGCCATTGAACGCCGCCCACTAGCCATGTGTCTACCTCAACCTATTATAGCTCAGGCATCTCTTTGGATTCATCTAGTTGGTCCCAGTTTCTCCCAAGAGTAGGCGTTAGGGAGTGAGGACTATTTTGTGGTTGTGCTCAGCCAGTGTGAGGTTGTTTTCTCATGTCATGTTGTGTTAATCTCGGGTTTGGCTCGGTTCCATGGCCTTCTATGCTCCTTTTTCCTTTAGGTAGTTCCCCCTTACTCTAGGACTAGTTACCCCTCTCTTGCTCCTTTGTCCCATTTATTGGGGGTATTTTTCTCTATTGTAGAGCTTGAGGGATGTGTTGGGTAGGGTGGGTTTGAAAATATATAGTGAGTAGGAGGGGGTCACCTCTTAGGCATGCGTACCAACCCCAGTGGGGGGGCACCCTCCCTTGGGTGCCCTAGGGGGGTTCCATATGAGACCAACAACCAGTAGACTAGAGGGGAGGCAACCTAACATTTTTGGGTAGCCTCCCATACCAATGTTTTTGGGCAGCCCATTGCAAGCAAAGGATGGGTAGTCTAGTATTTTTGGACAGAATCCTGTACCAAAGTTTTTGGGTAGCCCATCGCGAATAGAGGATGGGGAGGTGCGTAGCAAGAGGGACAACCAGTCAAGCACATGATGGCCCTTCCACACCCAATACTATATTCCCCCCATACCAATGTTTTTGGGCAGCCCATTGCAAGCAAAGGATGGGTAGTCTAGTATTTTTGGACAGAATCCTGTACCAAAGTTTTTGGGTAGCCCATCGCGAATAGAGGATGGGGAGGTGTGTAGCAAGAGGGACAACCAGTCAAGCACATGATGGCCCTTCCACACCCAATACTATATTCCCCCCATGCACTTAAACTGGCAATGCTAGATCCCATCATCCTCAAGGCATTCCTACCTTTGCCAGAGGAGATCTATACTTGTCTCTCTCATGCTTTCTCAGTGGTTTCCCAATTTTTGCAAGAGTTCAGGAGGCTAGCAGTGTCAATAGGATTTTCAGTTGTGTGTACCTTGGATCTATCCATTGAGCATGGTAGTTCTATGGTAGACCACCCTTTGTCACTTGTATGAGCAACTTGTTATCAACATGGAGAGCCTTTCCTAGATCTCTCTCTCTCTCTCTCTCTCTCTCTCTCTCTCTCTCTCTCTCTCTCTCTCTCTCTCATGTCTTCTCTCTTTCTACCTTAGTGATCTCTCTTCTCCACATGTGCCTTGTTCATGTATGTGGAATTGCATGTGTCCTAAATTGGAGTCGTGGTGTCCACTAGATCACGAG
Source organism: Adiantum capillus-veneris (assembly GCF_014529385.1). Lineage (NCBI taxonomy): Eukaryota > Viridiplantae > Streptophyta > Polypodiopsida > Polypodiales > Pteridaceae > Adiantum > Adiantum capillus-veneris. The sequence continues at coordinate 110,706,338 of NC_140958.1, forward strand.
CTAGTTCTTGTCTTCATTGCATCTTTCACTGACATCTTTGACATGATATTAGAGCCCTAGGTTTCACAACCATCTTGGATGCTTGGATTTGGCCGATCCATTGCCATTTTGGACTTGATTGAGAAAAATGAAGCTTGCTCTTTTTTTTCTCCAAGTTTGGGGCAGATTTGGGTATATGGAAGCTATGAATCCTCATCTACGACTTCCCTATCTTTACGCTTGTTTACCTTGACCTCTCTTCACCAAGGAAAACCCAATTGAGATTTTAAGATGTATAACAATGCTGAATTGCTTTGGTCTTCCCACATGGAGTCATGTCGTTGTGCAAGGGGAGCAAGCATGCAATTATTGTTCATGTTTGTTATTTACAACTCATAGTGCATAGAAAGATTTGTCAAAGAGCAGGAAGGTTGCAACCCACAAAGAAGACAAAGAGGTGGCATATGTATCAGAGATGGAATTCTAGATATAAGAATTTATAGATATACAAAAATGTTTGACACTGTTGACTTCAAAGTTTCTTCTAAGACATATTTAATATTTTATGTTAAAACAAAATATATTGGAGATTGATTGGTTATGTGCTGAGTATAAAGGGGCTAGAGTCACAATGAGACAAGATCCATCTGGTTTTTGGTCAGTCGATTTTTCAAAACCATTGACAACACAAGAACCATATTTTTTGCCGGCATATTGTGAGCAGGCTTTCTTCTACACTTCTCGAAAAAATTTCAACCCATGGAGGCAAGTTGTGCCAATCGTCAAGGATATCAGATATTTGACACCACCAACTCATCTTGGATCTCAAAAAGAACAACAATAACAAGCTAAGTGATTCACTTCAAGAGGACTCACCTGTTAAAATAGATTTTAGTGACCTTCTATATTCGGCATCACTATCTACAGCTGGTGGTCCCATCTCACAACCAGATCCGGTGACTCCACCCATTTAGTTTTCGTAGGAAATTGGGAACCGCCACCCTTTGAACTTCACAGTATGAGAAGCGATGTCATAATGCACCGCCATATTTTTGGGTCACCGACCCCCCTCAGGCGATCTCATGCGTTGTCATCAATGCAAAGCGTGGGTATCTCCATCGTCAATCGTGAAGGTTCATTTTAATCCCAATAAGTTTTTGAACTTGCCTTGAACAAAGTCAAGAAATATATACAAGTTTTAGTTTGAATATTGGTAATATCTTCCCATTTTGTCCCAACAACCAAGAGACTTTTAAGTTTGCCCTTATTTTTTTCACAGTTTATTTTTCTAGCCATGGGAAGCTCTCTACCAATCCCAAATTAAGTTTCGACTTGAGAAAAGTGTTATATTAACGTCTTCAAAAGGCCAGAATGACCCATGAGACCTAAAAGTTACACTGCGATGAATCTGATACAATGTCAGAATACCAAAAAAATGATAAAAAAACATTGAAAAAAGGTACTATAGATCCAAAATTGCTGGGCAGCTAGCTGGAATTGTGTCGGAAATGAGAAGGGGTTTGACAATAGTGAATGAGTGCCAATACAATACAATGTGGGTGTTTATGTGGGGGGCCAATGGGTAAGAAATGATATAAAGAAGAGAGAGCCGGTATCTCACTTGCTAACAAAACCATTTGAAAGTCCATCATGGGCCTGCATAGTGTTCAAGGATCTGTATGCATGCATGCATACAATGTATCATGAGGTCAAAATTTGACATTGTGTGTGTGCGCGCGCGTGCTGTTTTAGATACCTAAGTATCCATTTCATAGCTCACCAATGCTCTTTACCTAGATTCTCCATAAACCTACTTACAACTCCTACTGCGTGTGCAATATTTATCCTTGTCGAGACTATAGCATACGTTAGAGTTCTACTACTATAGCATATGGAACTTTAGACATATAAACTATCTCCTCTTGTGTCTTTGGACACATATACTTGTTTGGTTTAAAGTGACTAGTCAAAGGTGTAGAAATTGATTTTGTATTTTGCATTGCAAGTCTTTATAGTACCTAATTGATGTAATCCTCTTGAGATAGTGTTAATGTCTTCTTCAACATGTCTCTTGATATTTTCATACCAAAGGATTTGTTTTTGCAACACCGAAATATTCATTGACGAATATTTAGACAACTCTTCTTTGAGCTCTCTTATATCCTGCGCATGCCATCATTGTATAGCGTTAGGATGATGTATTTTCTACCTCCACATTCTTTGTGTATTCACAGTGATCCGAGTTGCATTGTTTGAATCCATGATCTAGCATCCATCAATTGAATCTTAGGGTTGATGGGATTATGGTTGCTCACACTGGACATGAGGTTATTGAGTGAAGGGTACACTCACCTATGTATGACTTCCGCGCACTTTTATGTTCTCTTGAGATTACCTGTACTAACCCAACCTGGTTGTGTGTGTGTGGCTATATATCTACTCAATGTGTGGGATGATGGTGCCTACTTGGTTTTTTCTAGGCTAGAGCTTACGTGCATATTGATGAATCAAGTCTTTACGTTGTTAAAAGTATGGGATTTTTTTTTGTCGAACATAGGCACCTAGCATTTGGATGGTCTACTAGTCGGGCATTAATTGGCCTGAAAGATCATCTGATTCTAATTACCACTTGAAATACACTGCAAATGGTTCACAAGAGGTTTGGAATGTGATTTGTGATATGAGTTGAAACAATTATCTATCGAAAGTTGAGAGTTTGATAATTGATGTGTTTTTGTTATGATTGGTTATGAAAATCCGCTTAGTATGGGTCACAAAGATACTGGATATGGTGATGTTGGGCTTTTTGATAATCACCATACAGAAGAGGGTTATCTAATAGTTTAAGGGATGACTGTCGGCCCATCAAGACTGAGAGTATCGAGGTTTTGTTGCTCACAAAGGACCTAAAGTTATTGTGAGTGAAGGATACACTCACCCTTATTGGATTTTTTGTTCTCTTGAGATTGCACGAACTAACCCATAACAAGTTGTGTGGGCTTGACTGCTCAATTAAGCTATACAAGTACAAGTGGTGACTATGAGATTTTTCAATGTTTGAGTATAATATGGGATCTTCTACCTGGCTCAACTTTTTCCTGACTGAAGCTTCACTTTTCTTATATGTGGATCTACCATTGTGTAATGTAGGTGACTCCTTGTGGCCTTAAACCCTATCATATATAATGGTTATTCAAGACTTTACTTCGCTAACAATAGAGAATTTAGCTTTGACTTATGATCTACTAATCAGGTGGAGAAATCACTGCTTGAGTGAGTAAAATGTAGACGGTTCAAAAGAGGTTTGCAAGACGATTTCTAATATGGATTAGTACTAGTTTTAGTGGCTAAAATTTGAATCAAATATGGGGACTCATATGCTTAAAAATTTAATTTATGAGTGCCTTTTGCTTTGACTCACTTAGGTCGTGATGATGTAATGATTAGAATACATCCTATCACATTTGTGTGTGGCTTTGTAAAAAAATAATGTATCACAACAATACTCAATTTATTTTTTTATAGCATTCGGGTGACATGGATAACAATTGGGATGCCCAACATCACCTGCATACAGACACTTTCTAACTAATTGTTTTCTTGTGTATGCAGAGATCGGTCGGGCATATGCATACACCTTCGGGCAAGGATAACAGTGGTGGGATAGCATAAGCCATTATTAACATGTTTTTATGAGTTTTTTTGTGAGTGATTGTATAAGTTGGCTGAGTAGCAGCTATCCTCACCATGGCTTGGTAATAGGGCTCTGCTTACTGATGTACCAATGGACATTTTCAATAACAAATAATGCGATGTTGTGCCATTACATAAACTTGGTCTACCGGTTATACCTCAAATGGGTAGCTCAGCAGCCTCACTTAAATGTGGACAAGCGACTTTACTAAAATGGGGGCATATTACTTTGGGTAAGCAAAAATGCTTAACCATGGGCATTCATACTCTCCTACACGTTGTTCTACACTTTGTTCATCGCACACACACATTTGGGCTCCTCTGGGGGACTAGCTCATCATGCACACACACTCACACTCCACCTCGGTGACATGAATGAAGCTTGCAGTTGTAGATACCCTACCAATACAACTCTGAACGCACGCATTGAGAAAACGATGGCTTCTGTGCAGGTAGGTCTTCTTTATGATCTACTGAGTATGGATTTCAATCTTGCACTATACCTCTAAAGGGAACACACACACACACACACACACACACACACACACACACACACACACACACACATGTGGATATATGTAGCCACAATGCCAATTTGCATAAGCTATGGTATACACAGGAGAATAGTGTGTGTATTTTGACACAATCATGGCTTGGTAGTGTTGCATATGGCATAGCACTCATCGCATGCATCATAATGGGTTCGACTCTTTTTATGATGTATAGGCAGTCAATGATAATAGTGTGTTTTGGGAATTTGGAAATGGATGCTTATAGGGTGGTGTAAGGTGGTTTTTTCGTAATCCAAATGGAGCAGAGCCCCTAATCCTATGCGTTTCAATTTTTGGCCCATTGGGTTGCATTCATGTTTGAACTACACTGTTACGAATTAACACACACATATACTAATGCATGCAATTGTGATGGGGATTGACAATTTGTATACACAAAAGAATGGGTGTGTATTAATTGACACAATCAAGCTTGTTTTTGGTATTCTCATTTGGTGGACATTGCATGCGTTTATGATCAAATTTAATATGTGTCTTCGAACAATTCTGTAACACATGGCCAATCAATAGTGATGAGCGGTATGCGGCATGCAAAAATGGTTGCTTATGGGGTGAAGTCCTATGGGTTTATTTGGTCCAAAGAGAGCAGATTTCTTGATCCTAGTTTCTTGCCTAATGGGTGTGCTTTCATTCGTGAATCAATATGAACACACTTACACAATCCTATATATAACCGTAATTGTTGCTTTGGATTAGGTAAAGATGATGGTCACGTATGGGTAGTATACACAAGGGGAATGTACATACATTGATTGACATAATCATGGCTTTTTTCTTGGTGGGAGAGTGATTGGTGCTCATCACGGGCATTGTAATAGTTCTGAACTTTTCTATAATGTAGAGCAAGTCAAAGTTGATTTGTGATATAGGAAATTTTGAAATTGATGATTATGGGGGTGAATTTCGACGATGTTATCTAATCCAAAAGGAGCAAAGTTTCTATTCTTGTACAAGTTAATATCAAAAAATGTTGGTTTGCTTGTATTCTTGAAATACACCTTTAAAGGTGTACACACACATACACTACGGTGAGGGTCGAGTGGCATGACTGTCTGGACCATATGGGATACACAAGGGACATGTATCTTTAATGGTTAACACAGTCAACTCAATCTTAGAATGCTGGATGATGAGAAAGTGCATGATGTGAATCACAAGCATCATAATAGTCACTTGGTCTTTTCTAAGGCATAACCAGGACCTAATGGTGACGGTTTTTTTAAAGGCTAATGGGGTGGTTCCGTGAGGTTAGCTGATCCAAAACATGCAAAATCTCTGATCGTATAAGCTCATGAATTTGGGGCTGATTGGTTACATACATAACCATATGCAATAATAAGTTGCTTGAGGATTCCATACTACACAAATTGTCCCGACTGGATGATGGGTTTTTTGGGAATAAGTTGACTCTATCTGATACACACACCCACTTAAATACACACACACATACATGAATGCATACTTTTCTTGATGCAAGCATTATAATCTAGTTTAGATGGAATTCTTTGAGTATTTGCTGTGGATTTGGATGTTGAACACCACAATAATCATTGGTTACCTTTTTCTTTGACGGGGAAAGAGTTCTCTTTAAATGTGAAATGGTTACATTCCTTGGCGGTTTAACCAAAAAGTGGTGGACAGGTTTAAGCTGGTTATTGAAAAGGATTACATTTTACTTTTTTCATTCGCTCATATACAAGGAAGCTTAATCATATTCATAAAGTTATTTGAAGTGATTTGAGACTTGTTGTGGATGGTTTATATTTTTTTGGAAATTTTCTTAAAGAAACAAGCAGAACTTTGGCAATTTTATTTAAAATTATAATGATTTCCAATTCTCATGAAATGCATGATACAAGAATCAAGAAAAATAAGGATGACTACATGGATTAGAGTGAATACTAGCCCAAAGAAAATTAAGGCAATCAATAACAAGTCACAAATGGTCAGACTTGAGCATAAATCACCAACGGTAGAACCCTATAGGACTAGAGACTTCTTGCCTAGAAAAGCTAAAGCTTCTCTTGAACCTGTTATTGTAATTGATCGTAAATCAGGATAGCAGGGGTTGTTTTGGGGGGTGTGATAGGTTGCTGCCTCTCTATTCATCTGTAAGGATTGAAGACTAGCAATCCGGTTCTGCAAAGCATCTTGCTAAGTGGCATTGACTCGCCACATACCCTTCAAAGACCCTAATTTTGCATGTACTGGCAGTACCGTCTCTTTGTCATAAACCAACTCAATTGGTGTAAAATTTGTAGCCACCTTATAGGATGTCCTGTATGCCCATAAACACTTCTCAAGATTGGCCCGCCATTCAATTCCAGCTTGTACACATTCTTTATTAGCATCTTGATGATTTGCCCATTAGCACTCGCCACTAGACCATTACACTAGGGATGGTACGGTGACGATAACCGATGCTGAATGCCCAACTTTGCAGCCAATGCACACATCAACTTGCTTCTAAACCCCTGCCAAAGAGCTCCCTTTTGGATCTCTCCTAGCCTTCTTAACTTTTGTGCCTTTGGCTTATATCCCTCCTTAAGCACTATTTTGTGCTCCACACCCTTCGCTCCTAGAAAATCATTGTACTCCATTGCAAATAGGTTGGGATAAGAAGCACACACCTGGACATAACCCTCTTTTCCTGTTTAGTCACGTCTTCACCTAACATACCAACCACCTCTTCTGCATCTATGCCTTAGACATGAGGCTGCAAACTTTTTTTTGTAGGGGGATCCTCTATGGTAGCCCCAAACAGATCAAAATTGATCTTCAACATATCATCTTTGCTCTCCTCTTCCACGATAGCACTAGTGTAACCTTCATCATGAGTTGTTTCAGTTCCATACTCATAGCTTGTCGACGTATCATCATCATCTACTGCTACCATAGGATGGGAATGGCTCTCTTTGGTCTTTAGGTCCAACACTATCTATCCTCCCTTCTCTTTGTTGGGCAAGGTTAACACCCTACTCTCCCAATCCTACTTGGCCCCTATTGCAAGTAGCTACGACCTCCCCAAGATGATAGGGTAAGCGTTGTCACATGCTTTCATTACAAAAAGGTCATGAGACACTCTATTCCCATCACTTTTACCTTCACATCCTGAGCCACGCCTAAACACCTAGCTTTAGCATGATTGGCCATTCTTATTCACACAATGGACCTTGCCACCACCTTGACACCTATTTTTCTCATAGCCACTTCTGTCTTGACACAAACTTGTGCCCCACCATCTATATAGGCCTGCACCTGCAACCTCTTCTCAATGACAACATCCACAAGAGGAAGAACATCCATTGAATTTACTCTTAGGGCCATATTTTGAACCATATGCACATTGCCCTTGCCCTTGGAAGCCTTGTACTACCACTTGTGGACCATTAGCTTAGGATTTAGTTCTAACAGCTGCCCAAAGGTGATGTTAGGGTTTTGACTATGAATATCACTTACCAAGTCATATTTGGGGTGACCACACCCTAATCGGAAGTCCATCTGCTTGATCTTGTGATGCCTCCTTTTCTTGCTAGTCTCTGGCTGCTCCCTACCTTCATGCACTTTCTCTTTACCTTTGCAAGCTCTAGTTTCCCGCTCAGTTTTAGTTTCCCTTTCGGCTCTTGCCCTCTTATTAGCCAAAATATCCACGTCCTACTTGTCTACCCCGATGATATTGACCCTAGGGACCTCACCTTGGTCTGATGCAGCTAGCGGTATAGGATTTTCAATGGCTTCCTCCCTTTGACCAATAAATTTCCCTTGCCCTATGCCCCTGTCAAACAGTGGGTAAATACCTCCTCTTTCCCTAGGCGGATGTGGGCAATCCGATGCATAATGACCCTCTTCTCCACAATTATAACATTAGCCATGCAACTTCCTAGCTCTACCTCTTCCTACCCTTGGCTGTCCTCTATCCATTATGCTTAGCCACAGATCTTGCATTTGTTTAGATAAATCTTGGACGATATGTACACAATTCTATGGCACAATTGCTACACCTCAATTTCCATGGTTCTCATCGTGAACAGCCTCTCTCGGTCTCTGCGGTTGGGGGAGAGCCACTGTCTCATAGCCTAGCACGCCTTGCTTGATTTTCTTCTTTATGTTTTGGCTCTTTGACCTAGTAAGCCACTGCCACTGTTGTAATTCTCTGGGCTCTTGAAATCCACTTTTTCGTGCACTTTAGGATGCAATCATGCCATGAACTTATCCAGCTTAAAATATATGCCATTAGCAACTACATGGCCGCCACCAACTGTGCTCAACATTCTTCAAACTGATCCAAAATAGATTAAAATCTTCAATTACATCCTGTTTGAGAGCCTTCAACTTTGCATCCATTTGGACCGAAGACACCTCCCTACAAAAATCATGCAAAAAACATGCTTGCAGAGCTGACCATGCCTGCCTCGGCTCGCCTTCCAAAGCTTCGAACCACACTTTGACTTTGTTATGCATCACCAACAAAAATGTCCGCATCTTGCTATCCTCGTTCGGCATATGCAATGATAGCATGTACAGTTCAAAGTCTGCCATCCACTCATCTGGACTCTCTTTACTAGTAAAAATTGGTCCATAGCTTCGTGTCGCCATGATTCCAATGCAAAAACTACTTCTTTTCTTCTCAACTAAGGAGCAATCAATGCACATCCTCCGTGGGGGCACCAGAAAATGGAGAGGGGGAATGGGGAACACACCCGACACACACATAATAGCCCCTAAATAGCTCAAGGTATTCACAACACTCATGTCCTCTCAAAAAACATCTTAAAAAATGACAATTCACACTAATAGGCCTACACCTATCCACTTCACAATGCACCTACCATTGGCAAGATCACCCACCCACACACACACACACACACCACTACGATTGATCTCGACCCTCTCAACCCACACAACTCCTCGTACTCACTCTCTCTACACACAACAGACGCTGTCAGTTTGGGGGCACACACACTTCCACACTGTCGTCGATATTGCACGTCACGAACGAGAGTAGGGGAGAGAGACAAGGGGAAGGGGAAATCAATACCGCATGGGGTAAAACGGGTGCAATCTTGATTCAAAAAACACTTACAACACTTCCAAATGCCATCCCTATGGAGGGCTTCAACAAAAAAAAAACTTGCTCTCGCCTTTACGAGCACTGCGCAAGACGACTCTCCACGTGCAACTTCAACCACCAAGTGCACTGAGCACTTGTCATAAAATCTAATATCTAACTAACCCAAATTATTTTCTCATATTAAACTGATCGTTTAATGTGGGATAATAAACATGAACAAGAGTTAGAATAGAGACATGTGCTTTTAGATTTATCTGAGCAAGGGACAAAGGCAATGGGTCCAAATGGGAGATGGTCTAGCAAAGAGCAATGCCAGCTAATGGAGCTTAAAAGACCTTAAGGAGCTTCATTAAAGACCTCCAAAGGTTAGTGTTAAAAGCCCTTAGACCTAGGAACTTAGGCAAGCTAGGGCTGAGCTTGAGTGGGAACCTGACCCAAGCTTGAGGTGCTTGTCGTGCTTTCTCACTAAGGTGCTTGAGGTGCTTGTCGTGCTTGCTGACTAAGGTTCTTGAGGTGCTTGTCATGCTTGATGAGTAAGGTGCTTGAGAAGCTTCCCATGCATGGAGGGTAAGGTGCTTGAGGGGCTTGAGTAAAAAAGAGACCCTACAAAGGTGGGGGCGAGCACCAAAGCTACGGGAATCTTTGACTTGACCTCCCACTCACCCAAAGGGCACCCCCTTTCTCAAGGGGCACATGGACACATGTCAGGATCTCCCTATGCTTAGCCACAAGGTGTGCTTGAATCCTATTGGCTGGGTTAAAGAGGGGTCCAATGAGATTTTAGTTTAATTCAACAACTATCTAGATATTATCAAGCCCTCTCTCTCAAAGGGGTAAGGAGGACACCTTTCCAAAGCTTACCCTTGTTGCTTGATATGCTTTATGCATGTGATTGGCTAGGCTTAGAGGGGTCCAATCATAATCAAGCTTGATCTGGGGGGGGGGGGAGGGTCGACCAAGCTAAGCAAGGGGCTTGCTCGAGGGGTATACACCCTCTCACACACTCATTTTTTCACATTCTCACTTTTGAAGTGCAAGAGCTCCTTCTTCAAGCTTGAGAAGTTGAGAGCGTATACCAACACTCTAGGCTATGGAATGCAAATCCAACCAAGATCCATGCTTCAATGCTATGCTTGCCATATTCTTCATCTCCGTTACTATGCTACTATGCTATGCTAAGCTCTATGAGTAATGGTATGAGAGGATACTACTTGTTTCTCGTATGTTACTTCTTCTTCATCTTCTCTCATTCCCTGCTAGCTCTCTCCACCTTTGAAGGTGTTTGAGGTCTTGGGACTGAGGCCGGGGACAAGTTAATGCTTTCATTAGATTAAGTTACAGGCATAATTGTGGTGCATGAAGCTCTCTATCTTCATTGCAACATTAAGGTCTCAAGAAACACAAAGCTTGTATTGTACCAAGTCTCTCTTTATGGGAGAGCTATAATACAAAAGACTTTTGGAGGGGGAACCGGCTCCGCATAAATCCGGTCCTCAATTGTTGTCAAGTTCTCTAATTCTCTCTCTTGAAAAGTATTATTCATGCCAAGCTAATTAAGTATAAAGGTTATGTTGCTACCTCTAACCAATTTCTCTCTCTATTTTTCTCAAAGTATTCTCATAAACATGTTCACTACAATTCTCTAAATTCCTCTATTCTCAATGTTCATAGTCCAATTCCATTACATTGGTATCATAGCTATTGGTTTCTCTTTTCTTGCTTAGGAAGAGAGGTCCTTAAGTTGTCCATGAAAGGTTGAACCTGTTTGCTGGAAGATGATAAGTGGGACAGGGATCTATTAATTTGGTTGAAAAGGACTTAGTTCAAGGTACACCATTGGGAACTAAAGACTTAATAATGGAGTCTTTTGGGGCTTAACAATTATTAAGCTATTAGCAAGCTCAACAGGAACCATAATCAATCGAGCAATGCTAGACCCTCTCCACTACTCTTTGCAATCAACAGTCTCTAAATCACGGGTGTGGCTGCTTGAGAGCTAATTTTCAAATGTAAAGAAGAGTAGCAACTAAGGTTTTTGAAGGTACCAAAGCACAAAATAGCATATAAATAAATTTAGTTAGCATGGATGATAATAATAAAGAGAGTAGAATGAATATTGAGAACCTTGATTTTGCACATGAAGGTGCTACTGATGATGCCCCAATGTTTGTGAACTATCTTGTTACTAGGTTGCAACAAGCTATGGGCAACCCTACCTTGCAAGCCAAAGTTACACAACAACTTCGTGCTTATGGGATTTCCCTACCTCTCCAAGAAGAGAGAAAACTTAGAAGCCTCTTGTTGAGACTTCCCAAAGAAAACTCTCTCCAATAAGAGAAGAGGAGGAGTCCAATGAATGAGAAAGAAGTGAATATCTGAGTTTCTCTGAAGATGTGGCTCCACGAAGACGACGGTCTCGATGATCCCCAACTCCTCCCAAGAGGAAAAGATCATCCTATAGTCCTTCTCCTTGTCACTTCAAATGGGAAGAGAGGAAACAAAGGAAGAAAAAGGTGAGAAATAGTTCACCCTCTTCTCCTTCTTCATCACCTTCCTCCTGTTCCAATGAAAGCACCTGAAATTCTCTTGGAGAATATGAGAGGATAGGACATCGCAAATCCTATCCTGCTTGGAAAAGGTCCCACAAGCTTAAGAAGTTCAAAGAAGGAGGAAAGAGTATCTCTTTTCTCACCTATGATGGCACCTTTGGTACTACTGAGAATGTATTGGCCTTCATCCAACAATTCGATGGGGCCTTTGGGGACAAGGGCTTCATTGAATCCTCCAAGCTACGCCATTTAGCTATGTACTTTCAAAAATCTGCTTGTCAATGGTGGGCTAGCCTTCGTGGCAATAGCTCCAAAAACATGGAAAACTCTACGAGCTTCCATCATGAAGCAACACCAAAGATAAAGTGCTCATCAAATGGTGGAGTTTGGAGCTACTCTCCAACAAGTCTATCCACAAATATGTGGACAAGTTTTGGGATTTACATCTCAAAGCTACAGTCTTTCAAAAGATAGACTTCACCGAGCAAAAGCAATAATTTTGTGCGAGATTACCTGAAGAATGGCCAAATATGTCAACTCACAACGGCCTGGTTCTATCACCGAAGTCATCCATTGCACTATGGTTGCTTCTCGTATTAATTTCCAACAAGGGGCTAAGAGGAATGCCAAGCCCATGGAAAACAAAGATCAAATGATTCAAAGGGGAAGAACAATGCTCAAAGTTCTTCCTAAGGCAATTCCAACAACAACAACAACAAGACCAAGGAGAAGGGAGTCTATAAAGGTAAAAATAAACTCTCTCCTGAAGAGCTAGAGGCTTTTTGTAAAGATAAAAAATGGTTTAAGTGTGGGGAGCAAGGACATGGCTATTGTTCTTGCCCCAAAAGAAATACCCGCAATGAGACTCCTAGAGCTTCCACGGTCGAAGCTCTAAAAGAGGATGCCCATTTCAAAGGGTCATACCTTGCCTATGCTTGGAAAAAGGTGAGAGAGCATGATCCCTTCATCCTTTTTGATCCTAGATCTACTTACAATTTCATAGCAACGGAGTTGGCCACAAAGCTGGGCATGCAAGCTTTCGAGACGAGAGATACTGTAACTGCTGATGGAGCTTTCAAGGCACAACAAGCGTCAATTACTCCCTTGATTGGGAAGTTGAGTCTTCATGTCCAAAGCTACATCGACAAAGAAGCCATTTTTATCTCCCCTCTCCAACATGAGGATGTCATCCTAGGGACACCATGGTTGAACCACATGGCTACCAACATGAAGGTCCTTGAAAGGAGAATCTACTTCACCTACAGAGAAAAGATCATGTATATAAATGCTAATGAGTCGGGGAACACCATATCCCTGTTAAATACGCTTGCTTTTGATAAGTCAATGAAAAGCTCTATTTTTGTGTATATGATTTTTGTAAGAGAATCTGTAAATGATTCTTATGTTTTCACAAGTAGCAATAAAGGGAATCAAGAGGAATTAGAGTTGTCTAATTTCCTAATGGATTCCAAGATGTTTTCATTGATGACATCCCTAGTCAGCTACCTCCAAAACAAGGGGATGGTGACCATGCAATAGAGCTTCTACATGGGAGCTCACTACCTAATAAACCTCCTTATAGAGTTTCTCAAGCTCAACAAGAGGAGATTATGAGACAAGTGCATGAATTGGTAGACAAGGGGATGGTGAGGCCTAGCTCCTCTTTCTTTTGTTCACGAGTCCTACTAGTGCAAAAGAAAGACGACACGTATCGTATGAGTGTCAGCTGTTGGAATTAGGGTTGCAGGAAAACACACACAGCTTGGAGAAGATGAAGGAAGTTCAAGGCACACAATAGAAAGTGTATTACTTAGTGTGCAATGGAAAGATAGATAGCCCTAGAGTGATGGGCGTATCTACAATGCACGGGGAAAAAAACCTCCTAAAGAGGGAAAAAATGCCTCGACGGTCCTAAATGTGTTCACACACATCACTACCACATGTATATGGTAACAAACCCCCCCTGGAGTGATGCGGTGAGCGAGAACTAGCACATGAGTAAATGGAAGTGCCATGCCCTGAGGACATGATCAATCCACAAAGGGGAGTAAGCCCAAAGCTTTGCAGAAAGCTTCGAACTTCTCATGAGACAATGCCTTTGTGAAAAGATCTGCAAGGTTGTCCTGTGTTGGCACATAAGCCAAGCGAATCTCTCCTGCTGAGAGCCTCCCTGACATAGTGGTAATGCACCTCAATGTGCTTTGTGCGAGCATGAAAAACTAGATTCCTTGCAATTGCCAATGCGCTCTGACTGTCAGTGTAGATAGTGTTGGCAGTGTCCTGTCCAACACCCAAATTAGCCATAAGGCGTGTGATCCATACACACTCAATTGTAGCTGTGAAGACTGCCCTGTACTCAGGCTCACAACTCAAAGTGGCCACAGTAGGTTGCTTCTTGCTCAACCATGATATACATAAATTGCCAAGCATGAAACAAGAACCACTACTCGCGTGTCAAAACAACCAACCCAATCTGAGTCTGGAAAAGCATGTAAGTCTTGTGGCAATGATCCCCCCTTGGGATAAAACAAGCCAAGATATAAAGTGCCACTCAAGTAGTGGAAAATCCTCTTGACAACCTACCGATGCTTAGACCCTGGGCTATGCATAAATCTGCTGACCTACGAGACTACAAACTGAATATCCGGCCTTGTGTTGCATACATAAATGAGGCAGCCAACAACAATTTGGTAAAAAGTGACATTAGCAAGATCATTAGCATCATGTAGACTTAACTTCAAACCTGTTTCCATTGCGAGTGGAAATAGGTTTGCAATCCTCAAGTCCAAACTTACATAACAATGTCTCTATGTAACTTTTATGACACAAGGCAATACCACCATCACACTGCTTAAACTGTACGCCCAAGTAATGATGCAACATCCCCAAATCTTTCATCTTGAAAGTAGCATTCAAATCAGCCTTGAATTCAGCAATATGTCTCTCATTTGATCCAGTGATCAACAAATCATCTACAGAAAGAATCACAATGAGAAGTACATCACCCTCACGCTTTACATACAATGTGCTTTCTGTTGGACTGTTACGAAAGCCTCATTTGACCAAATGAGTGTCAACCTTCTCATACCAAGCACAAGGAGACTGCTTCAACCCATACAAAGCCCTCTTACATTTGCACACTTTGTCCTCTTGTCCTTTCTTGACAAAACCGCGAGGCTGCGTTACATAAACTTCCTCAAATATGTCACCATTCAAGAAAGCAATAACAATGTCTAATTGATGTACATCCCAACCAAATTGAGCTGCCAATGCACATAGAAAATAAACAGTAGTCATACGACAAGTGGGAGCAAAATTTTCTTCATATCTATGCCTTTTTGCTGCGCATACCCTTTTGCAAAAAGTTGAGCCTCATGGCGATCAACCTCACCATCCGGCTTGCGTTTCGACTTGTAAACCCACTTTGTACCAATGGCCTTTTTGCCAGGAGGCACATCACATAAAGTCCATGTGTCATTTTCTATAAGTGCATCATATTTTGATTGCATGGCAGCCATCCAATTTTTTGAATTTTGTGCTTCATCATCAAAAGACAGAGGTTCCTCAACATCATGTAAGCTAGACACAACCAAAGCATAACAATCTAATGCAAAGTCATTAATGAATTTATTTTGAGTGGAGATAACATCCAAATCTGCCACATGAACATTGTGGGCTTTGCGGAGCTCTTGGTCTTTCTTTTTCCTCTCTTCCTTAACATCTGTCACTTCATCTTTGAGTGGCCTTATTTTCTGATCCAATTCCTCTAGCTGGTGCCTAACTAGCTGAGCCTCTGCCATTGAATCTTCTAGCTGAACTGCCAACATATTTTACATGTCATAAGCTTTCACCAGGTCCGTGTGTAGATTGGCAATTATTTATTCATCATGAGCATGACCTTGAATTGCAATATGGTACATATGTCTTGTCAGGTGTTGTAATTGCTGGTAACAGTCATCCATGATGGGCCATTGATGTGGTATCGTGCTAGTTCCATCAGTCGGTAGCCTAGCCTATCTTCCCTCTTGTATTTGTTTGTCTTTTTAGTTTAACAACATGTCTTGAGGTTCCAGGTCTGGTTGTTCAAAACTTCCCTCTTGTGGTTGTGTTTCAGGAGATGGGTTGATTGGGGGTAATGGGGAGTGGTGAGGAGAGGGTGTTTGCTTCATCTCCTTGCTTTCTATTTTCTCTTTTTGATAATTATCTCCTTTGTGATCTTCTTCACCGTCTAATTTGGAGTTGGACTCTTCCTTTGAGCTTTTGTTGTTATCACTTACAATGTCATCTCCAGACCCCTGTTCTGATTTGCATTCTGCATTTTTTGCCTGCTCATCAGCCAGTCTCTGAAATTCCTTTTCTTGCTCAAACTCTGCATACAACTGATCAAGGGCTTCTACAGTGATTGTTGGAAGTACATGATTTTTTGTTTGGAGTCCGTGCTTTTAGTGTTCTGGGAACCACTTCTCCTCAAAATCTCCTTTATCCACACGTTGTTTTTAAAATTCTTCGGCCAATTTTTAAAGCCTGGCCTCCCACTAGGCTTTGTCCTCTTTCTCTTGCTGTTTGGCATCCATGGGCCTCTTTCCCTTATCCTCCTTCTCTTCCTCTAGTTTACGTTTAGTCCGTCGAGTCCTCGAGGACTGTGTCGTCTTCCTTGATGATGGTCAACAATTCATGAGCTCTTCTGATATCTATGCTGCACGGATGCTTCTTGAAATAATTTAGTAAATCTACTATATCACAAGAAGATTTAGAAATTTTCTCATGTAGGAAAACGGAGTCTTTCTCATTGTTTTTCATACAATGCATAACATCATGATCTTCAGCTCATGATGAGAGGCACCGCATACCTAGCTAGGTACGATTGGGGGTAGGGGACCGCCAGCCCTCCCACCAGGCCGGCAATCCCCTACCCCCAATCGTACCTAGCTATGTATGCGGCGCCTCCCTCACAGAAGCTCATGATGTTGAGGTAAGTCACAATGTGGGAATATTGTGAGAATTTGTCCAAAACTGCTTGTGTATCTCCAAGGTGGTGGCTATATCCATTTTATTTGGGGATTCTGTAGAGCTCTTTAGGAATCATAGGTACCATGATCTGGTTGCCAGTCTTGTCCTTGTACCTTCCCTCATAGATGATTACGCCTTCTACTTGTAACATGCCTTTGTCTAGGAAAGTAGATGCTTCCTTGAGAGTCTCCCGGAGTATGACATATGGAGGCATTGAGTCTAGCTTCCTCTTTTTACCCAACCTCTTAGGTAGAGTTTTCTCAGTCTTCATGGATCCTGAAAAGATGTAATTACAACAAGTAGCATTTTTTAGCAACTTTCAGAGAAAATCTAGCACTGGTACAGCTTCTGTTGAATTTGGTTGAGCGTTAAACACTTCAACAGGCTCCTTTCATGAACACAAACGATGTAGAACAATCACATGTGGAAAAAAGTTCGTTTATGCAAAGTAGGTAAATTTACGCAATTTTTTCCTAGCTAGATTTTGTAGCTTTTTCCCTTATGTGATTGTATAGCCCTGATGTATATTGATATTTAGGCACCTGGTCCAAATATGAAAGAGTTTGGACTTATAGACTGGATTTTGGATCACTTTTTGACTATGCAATTGCTCTTCTGGCCCTTTGTTCTTCATATATTTTATGATTTTTCAAATCTTACTTGATAGATATGCTCCATAGACCTTTGGGAACATGACCATGTGCTCAAACTTGACATCTGCCTCCACTCTGTGATAAAAAATCACGTGTTTTTACCAAGTATGCTTTTTACGCCTCAGATGCAATTGAGCTTTGTGGGGAGAGTTTCTTGCATGATTTTAAGAGAATGTAGACCCTTGTAGTTGAACTTCGACTTTTGGTGTGAAAATGGGAACACTTTCAGGTCTCTGGCAGATTGTCTTTGGTATTCGGGCCCCTGCATGATCTTGGTTTTGCTTCAAACTTTGGGAATAGTGTTTTTACACTAGGACGATTATATGTGAACACTTGAAAAACTCCCTTTGCTTCTTTCTAAAAGTAGATGGGAATTTTTTTAAACTCAAATCTCACATATCATGCCTTTTGGTTTCCAAACTTGGTGTATATGCTGTCCTTGATGTTCTAAGAGCAATGATGACCTTAGGTTCAAAAATGGACAATTGGTGTGTGTTTGACCATTTTTCTCTGTTTCTGACTTGGAAAATAATATAATTTGAGCATCTCTGCAAAATTTTCTTCCACCAAACTTTGTAGATAGTGTTTTTAGGACTCGGGGAATTTGATGGTGAGATGTGATGGTACTTGGTGAGGAGGTTCATTATGTTTAGAGAAAACTATTGGTTAAGTCACATTGGTTTTTGACGTGTCTAGGGGTCTTGGTCCATATTTCTCTGATTCTGACAAGGCTGTTAGGCTATCCACACCCCCTAGAGATGTCCAATCTCTATGAAACTTGGTGGAGGATAATTTCTTAGGGCCTTGATCATGCTGGTCACTCCAAAACATACCTTGCCTTACTAGATAGTGTAGTAGGTATAAAATCACAATATTTTACCTACTAGCATAAATTATACTTAAAAACACACATGCAAGCATTCATACAGGTCCATGTACTCCCTGGGATGACTTTGATGTGGTCATAGCATTGGCTGAGCTGTTGGAAATGGTTTGTGACAATTTTACGCTATGAAAGTGACACTTTCTCTGAAATGGCCATGCCGGCTATTGCTTGGTGAAATGAAGCATTACCCACTTGTTGTTGATGCCCTTGAGACATGGCGTGTGACTTCTTGCATTGTTCCGACATCTTTGGAGCCCTGTGGGTCAAGATGACGCTTTGCGTGGGCTTCAAAGGTTTCTTGAGTGAAACTTTCCCAAATCTTGTCAACTCTCGATGACACTTAACAAAAGTTGTTGGCATTATGTTGATGAATCCACGTGTTGAATCTGGGGTCCATCGAGCTTAAGGGAAAAATTGCAATTTTCTACTGGGTGACTTTTTCCTGAGCCTTTTTGTGAGGTTTGGGGTTAGGGTCATGTTAGTCTACCTATGGGCATCCTGCCTACAAGTTTTGGTCAGTGTTGGGTCACTTGGGAGCGTGTAGGCAATCACTTTTTGTGATTTACCCATCCTAGGTACCTAGCTTTCTACCCACCCATTTCCGCATGCAATCGCATTGAAACGTAGAGTACTAGGAGCCGATCATACGCCTCATAGCTATCATCGAATGGTGTAGTGTGTAGGACGTGGCAGCTCTAGCTCTCTCCCTCTCTCACTCTCTCAAAGTAGAAATGAGATCTAAAAGGGCCATTGACTATACATACCTTAGGCTCCCGTACTAGTTTTTGTCATGAATTCCCAGCTAATCCTAACTCATAATTAGATGACTAGTTTTTGTCATGAATTCCCAGCTAGTCCTAACTCATAATTAGATGACCAAGGAGTCAAAAAACTCTAGAAACGGATATCATATGGCCAAAATCCATCACTTTTACCAAACTGGCCTCCATGGTAAAAAAAAGACGATTTCTGCTTTTAATCGTTTTGGGTCATAACTTGGTCATTTGAACTCCATTTTTGCTTCTAGAAGATTCTATGGGCTCCTGAGACTGAAATAGAAGAGTGATTTATACCCCCTTTTTTTAATAATTCAAATTACTCAAAAAATCGAGATAAAAAAGAAAAACTAGCTAAAATACTAAAGACATGTTTTATTTACATATGTACACTTGTACTCACACCTAAGGGCTCATTTCTGGAGTTTGTCCTTTATTCTGATATTTCTCATCTCTTAAAGGCAGGAAGAATATAAATGGGTAAAATTTCAAAAATCAAATGCAAAATATCCCAATATTTGAAAAACACTACCCTTTTGCCTATGCTATTAGATGTCTTCGTTGGTTCCGCATTTGGAATGCCTCCCCTCCTCCTAGATGGAGTCCTCCTGGATGATAGTTGTGTCCAAGGGTGCTATGTGCATGGGTCAAAAAGTCGTGCTAATGTATGGCCCTATAAGGTGGCCGTGTTATGCAACACAGTCAATGAATGTAAAAGATTTATGTTGTGCAAGGGATTGGTCTTAAAGCAAGGCACTTTAAGGGGATTTGTTGATGAGGATAAGTTGTTGTGGTGTAAGTGAGTTTACTCCATGAAGTAAGCATTGAAGCATGGCGGTGTGCTGTTGGATAGTTGGGGATTTGTGTATGGGTGGCGTTAACAATTGAGGATGTTGGGGTTTTGGATGCCACACATGACTTTCGTCGATTTGTTGAACAACTGTGGGCACGTGAGTGACTACTGATGATGTGGTCAAAACCTTGGGTTGCAGTATACGGTGTTTGTTGCTGACGGGTGGTGGGTTGGGCTTGGGTTTTCTTTGCTGAGATGTTGCTTTAGGATGTTGGTTTTTAAGTAAGATTGGTGGAGAATTTTGCAGCCTGGTCTTGGGGATCCATATGTAGTGTTCATTGATGCATACAACGTTCTTAGGAATCGAAATATGTTGTAATGGATGTCACTTGTGGTGTACCAATTTCCATGGTGTAGTTTGTGAGCGGGCTGCTGTGAGCGACATAGGCTTAGGCTTTATTTCTTATGATGATTTCGGTCAAATATTTAGTAGCCAAACTTGTCGTGTGGTTGGTCTCGTCCCTCTGATGTGAATTGTAGAGGATACTGATGTATGTTGTCGCTTTGCAATTTCTAGGGCATTGGGTTGAGGTGTAAGAATAGGTGACTGCATTTCAAGGACTTGTACTGAAGGAAGCTCCTCAACCATTACCGCTGACTTTGAGAGAGGAAGAGAATCTAAAGAAAATGGCGGAGGTGCTATCTCTTCTATCTGTAGAGCTAGCTTAGTGGTTGGTTTATCGAAAGGTTTTGTTGTGCCTCTAATGAAGAGGTACAAGGTGTCCTCCAAAGGTGCAAAGTCAATGGATCTTACCTTGTGTTCTGATGTAAAATAGACTTGATTCTCTGCCCAATGAATGTAGACTTTGCATGTTCATTGCCAAGGTGTCCCTAAAATGATTTGGTTGTTTGGAGAGTATGGTGGAAAAACAAAAAAGTTGTGGGGACACGGAGATCCCTTGACATAAATCATTAGTACCATATAGCATGAGGATGTGCTGACAATCCCATTGAAGCCTGTAAATGTGCGTTCTGTTGGTTGTAAGATGATACCAGATAGCTTTTTGTAGACATCCCAACTGATGGTGTTTAGTGTGCTCCAGAATCTACAAGCGCATGTAGGGATAGTTTTTCTTTCCCCCCCAATTCGAATATAAGGGTCGAGACTATCATCATCTTCTGCAATGGTTGTAAAGTGACATTATCTAGACTTCTTTGTATAATGCTTAGTCCACCTATGTTCATCCAAAAGCTGCTTTCTTTTAGCCGCTCTTTCCTTGACTTCCTCTTGAGCTTGCTGAACAACTTGTTCTTTCTCATCCTGTATGTTCCTGAGTGCATGTTCTCATTCCAACATCTCTTGGGTTAGTGGCAAATAATACTTCTTTAGCCACTCTTTCCTTGGCTTCCTCTTGAGCTTGCTGAACAACTTGTTCTTTCTTATCCTGTATGTTCCTGACTGCATGTTCTCGTTCTACTTTTTAATTGGAGCCACAATTGGGGAGATATGATCAAAATAGTAAAAAAATATTGAAATCTTTGCTTCTCTAGCAACCAAATGAACTCCCTATTTCCATCGCGAGACAATTTGCTTGCTTGGGTGCTAGAACCACCCTAGAAATAGGTGCAATAACAATAGAAATCAAGAAACTTAAAAGACAATTACACCCCATGATTGCCTTGACAATAGACATTGAGAAAGCCTCCCCACCAAACAAAGCTATACAATAGTATATAAAAATAGCGAACGATGTTCCTATATATCAATATTTTAAATGTAAACATTTAATGATTTTTTCACAATTAGCTCAAAAGGGCATAGGCAACACTTGGGAGATCTAGAACCAATGAGATACATGAGAACTATTATGCACTTCCTACGGGCGTAAAAGGCAAGACCATGGTGCATTGCTCACTCGATTGAATTCCGTAGGATTTAACTCCCCCTTGGATATAGTTGACAAGTTAAATCATATAGAACGTCATCTTGTTAGTATTAGGCTACCTTTTGCCAAAATTAGGAAACTTACATACGATGGTCAGTTTGGATTACGAGGTAGCGTGATGTTAGGCAATTTTCAACTTACACACCTTGTCGGCCATGACACGGGCGTCGTTACAATGACTAATGTGGGGAAACACCGGGCTATGTTGCATTCGAGGTTGTTTATACAAGTAGATTCGCTGACAGGGCAGATGTGTATAGTTTTGGAGTAGTTTCTCTTGAGATGGCCTTCAACCATCCCATCATACTGAAACAATTGTCTAGTTTGCAACAGGCCGAGGAGGAAGCCCGAATTGTGGACTATGCATGGATGCTTCAAGGAAAGGACCAGCTCATCTTACATGTGGCACTCATGTGTTGCAACCCTTCATTAGAGTCTCGACCCACAATGATGCAAGTATACCAAGCTCTCAAAGCAGACATTGTGTTGTTGCTTAGCCAGCCTCTTCTAGCAACAAGGCCTTTTTATCCCACATTTTGAGATTGGCCATCTATATAATCTTATGTGACACCGCAATTTTAGAGGGGATCTATCATAAAAAATTAGTGTGCGGAAGCCTTCACATCTGTTGATTCCAAATGTGAACTTGATGTAACCTAGATATAAACTCGGAAGAATGTGAACTCATTGTGAGCTTGCATGTGAACTATTTTTGAACTCTATAGGCTATGTGTACTATATTATGGCGGCGTGAATTGAATTTGAACTTAGTGTGAAGTTGAAGTTAGTGAAGTAGGATTGTAGTGAGCCAAAACTACTCAATATAATGCTACCATTTCCCTTGCATAACAAAACGCATGCACAAGCGTGGTGGTAAGCTATTCGTCTTGTGATGGGGAGGTGTGAGGTCAAACCCTATCCAACTCATATATTTTTCTTCAAATGGATCAAAAGGCCCATGATCAACAATGATCTAGGATCATAGATCCCCTCCATAAAAAGAGGTATCAAATAGTGACGAGGGGTGGATGGCCCCTCATAGACACCATCCAGATGAATGGGTATATGTGTGCCATGAAGATCCCCACTTGGAAGGATGTATTATTATATTTAGGTGTCAATTCAAAAGAGACATGATAGCTCTTAGGGACTCTTATAAGGCTCTAATACTGTAAGCAATTGCTTTCTCAAGTTGATAATTTTTTATAACACCGATGTTTTTTTTATAGCAAAACTCACAATTGTGAGTGGATTAGCAGATGGAATGCCTAGGATGGGGGCAAATCTTGGCCATCGGTAAATTTATAACACGGATGTTCTTTGTGTGTGTGTGTGTGTGTATATATATATATATTATGTATCTATCTATACATATACATATCTATTTTCCATACACGAGTATCCTTGGTATGTATGTATGTGTGCATACATATATATATTCCATATCTATATTCTTTCTGAGAGAGATAGAGAGATTCTCTCTACGCAAAGGATGATGTTACTTAAAACTGAATGAGAAGAAGTTGAGGATGCCTCTCTCTCTCTCTCTCTCTCTCTCTCTCTCTCTCTCTCTCTCTCTCTCCACAAAATGGAGAGTCTCAAATGCTAGAGAAATTTTAGATGGTTGTGTGCGCATTAAGTGAGTAAGAGGGCCTTCCCGTAGGCCTTCGAAACTGCAACTCAATGTGAATACAACATTCTCATAGGCCCACTAAATTCGCTCTTGAGCCCCTGATGTGGAAGGTGCTTGAACCACCCTCTAGAAAAACATCTCGCCCACACAAACATATTTTGCCAGTTTACATTATGCTTTATTATTTGAGTAGGGGGTACCAAGATGGCTTTTATTCAAAAAAACTATGGAATCAACTGAGATGCGAGGCGCCTCCATTAAAGAGGGAAAAGGAGAAGGAGCGGAGTAGATGCAGGGCACAGAGAGCCACTTCCTTGTCCTTGTCTGAAGCTATCTTCCTGGAGAAGTCATACCAAATTGAGGGCTTTCACCTTGGCCTTGCAAAAGTCTGGTAATGATCCTCCCCATGCGAGTCCCATGAGGACGTGTTGCTGAATGTTGGGGGGGGGGGGGGGGGGGGGGGGGTTAGTGGGCAAGCGTGTTGTGGAGGTGGTAGATGGAGATGCTATGGAGTTGGCGGGTGTACAATTTTTTTCCCCATGATGACGCTCATGAGCAGCAGATGGATGATCAATTGGCGTCCATATCTAGGAAACTATCCTAGTGCTTCCGGTTCGAATCATTGATCCTCGTTTTGAGTAACTTGAGACTATCTTAGGTTGCCTTTGGGAAGGTAAGGATGGGATCATGAGTGGAATCTTGTAAATGAATGAATAAATTACAAAGCGAGCCATAGGTGCTCTAGATAGTAATAGGTAGTACACATTTTGGAAAATAGCTCATTAGAGAGAATTTAAGAAGATGCCAACGCAAGAGTGGGGTGAAAAGTAAAGGTACGAATAAAGGGTTGCCTTAATTTAGGATTGCACTTTGCATGAGTACAAAACGCAAAAGTAGCAAATTTTCACATGCGAGTGGTGACTCTACGTGTGTGTGTGTGTGTGTGTGTGTATGTGTGGACTAAAGAGATAACAAAAGGGCCAGAACAAGGGGCGGTGGTGTTGTTGAAGATTGTGATGAGAATAATGATGATGATGATGATGTTGAGACGGAGCCATGAATTTTGAAAGGCAATGGAATCGATATTGTGGTTGCCACTTGGTGCTTTTGGAGGGGCACAAATCAAGGGCTATGAGGGAGTGACGAAGAAGGTAGACTTTTCACTTTTGTAGGGAGAGGGAGAAGCGGTAGGTGATTTGTCCCTGCAGCCTTTTCTATTTGGAGGATGGTGAGGTAGCTCCTTGGAGCTCCTTAGTTCGTAGCCCGAGCTCTCCTACATGTTCTTGTTGGTTGATGAGGAGAACATGAATGCCTTCCATGTGTGGGCTTGCCTGTAGGATCCACATTCCCCTTGCCTTTTGCTTCATCACCTCGCCTTTTTGTGGAGCCATGTGCACCTCTAATGCCCCTGGCAAACAACTTTAAAGAACAACGACCTTAGTTATGCAATATGCCACAACATTCACTTATGGTGTCAAAAAATTTTATTGTACTTTTCACTTTAGAAAAAGATAAATATGATTGCTATAATAGTGACTGATATGCCAAAACAATAGCTATTATAGGAAGCTTTCTATTTGACATTGTCATTATCATTCAACAAAGCCTCTATCACTAGAGGTATATGTATTGATAATGCACCCTCAATATATAATGGTCATCATTGGGTTTGCAATCCAAATATTATTATATTAACCCTAAAAAATTATTCTTGAGCAAATCAATTACTTTAGAAAGGTTCGTGAATCATGAAAGCTGTTAATTGTGAATTTATGAGTGACAACTAAGTTTAGTAGTGATAAGGTATAGAATCATGTTTTCTTATTGTGATTGGAAGTGTGTATATGTATATATACATAAGCTATGTGCCTTTTGACTTTTTAAAAGAATCCTTAGAGGAGAGTTGGGTTAGGCATACTTTCAATGTTTTCAGTGATGATGGAGACTTACCCTAAATGCTATTTCAATTTTAAAATAGTAAATGGATCTTTTTATTTGACCTTTCATTTCATATCATGTCTTGACTTCTCATGCATTTTGTTGTTTTAAAATGTTAAAGTGAGCTTCAACCTGCATAATTTTAGTGAATTCTATAGATATATACACACACAAATATATTTTTCATTTATATTCACATAGACACACACACACACACACACACACATATATATATATATTTTAAGAGTTCTTTTTATTTCACATTTCATTTCACAACGTCACATTGTTGATTTTTCTTGCATTATATAACTTAATTCTAGTCAATATTTGGGAAATCCTCTTGTATTAGCGATCGTCGGCCAAGGAAGCAACCCATAAATACTAGCAAAAATTTAAAATTTGCATGACTTTCAAACTATTTTCTCATATTTCATCGGTTTTTCTTCCCTTTACCATGGTTTACAACCGGCTAGTTTTGATTTTCAACTGACTCAAGGCTATGCTGGGGCAATCCTTTCCCAAAAATTGATTCCAATTGAGTTCAACCGAATGATTTTATCATTTCTTATTGTTTTAGAAAGCCACCGTGACCTTGTCACTTGTATTCACTGTATACAAATCTTTTTTCGATACACCTATGATTTGTGATAGAAGGGTTTCTTTAAACAAGCAAGGTTTCACACGGCTTGACTACTTTCAATTTTGTGGCTACATTAAGGATTTGAAGCATTTCACATGGAGATAGTGGAAGCTTGCTAAGTTAAATTGTTGATTGTCTTTGCTTTGCATGATGCAACAAAATAATTTAATCTTTTCAAAATGCAAACTAAGAAGGTTCACTCTTATCTTGAGGTATACAATTTTTAACTACACCACCGAAGGATTTTTCTTTATGTTTAACTAGCTAATCTCTCTTTCTCTCTCTCTCTCTCTCTCTCTCACACACACACACACACACACACACACACACACACACACACACACACACACACACAAGTCGGCCTTATACATGCCAATATGAGTTCATGTTTTTTTTTGTTGCAATAGGTTCTTGAGGTGGCTCTCCTTTGTAAGGCTTTAGTAAGCTCACATGGAAAGCATTGTGTATGAGCCAATGACTGGGCAATTTGAGTTGATAGGCCATCTCATTGATCGGCCTAAGAATTTGAAAGGGACCATAGTACCTTTTGCTAGTTAAGCATTGTACTTTTGGTGTTACGTAGGATTCTTGCCCGTTGTGTGCCTTAATCGAGCCTTGGGAAATTTAAGTAATAATTTTGTTTAAAGGCTTGAGCTCTTCTGTGCTTATCAGCAGCAACCTTTTGCCTCTGTTGTGAGATAGAGATATCATCCTTAATCTTTTGGAAAGATTCTTGTAGGTCTCGGCTATACTCATCTGCAGCAAAGATCTTCTCGTGTACCTTAAGTAGCGGGGGACTTGTTGATCTTCCCTCAATTACCTCAAAAGGTGCTTTTCTGGTAGAGGTATGTATAGTGTTATTGTAGGCATACTCCACTAATGGTAAGTACTTCTCCCATTGGGACCTTTGATCTACTTCCGTTACGTAGGCTTTTAGGAGATCAAGAATTGTTAGGTTAGCTATTTCACTTTGGCCATCTGTTTGAGGGTGATAAGCCGAAGAGAAGTTTAGCCTTGACACTAAATTCTCAAAGGGACCCTTCCAAAAATTACAGGTCATTCTAGGATCTCTATTCGACACTATGGACATTGGCAAGCCATGGTACTTGAAGATTTGTGATATGAAGAGGGTTGCCATTTGATGGGCTTTGATAGTCTTTTTGACAGGTATAAAATGAGCTTGTTTGCTAAACATGTCTACTATCGATCATATTCTCGTATTTCCATGGATAGAATTAGGCATTCCAAAGATAAAATCCATGGATATGCTCTCCCATGGTGAATTAGAGATTGGAAAAGGTTGAAGCAATCGAGGTTGTTTCCCTCTATCAAACTTTGTCTTTTGGCATACCACACATTTAGAAACATACTCTTGTATGTTTGCTTTCTTGGCAGGCCAATAGAAATATGTTTCTATCTCTTTTGGGGTAGACTGAATCCCTCTAGGCCCCGCATAAGGAGAAGCATGAGATTCATACATTACTTTCTCACGTAGTGAGTTAGTAACGCATAGTCTATTGCCATAGAGAAGATAACCATTTTGTAAGGTAAATGGTTCCTCTTTCTTCCCTAGTGCAAGGGTTGAAATCACATCTATGAAATCGGGATCAATAGCGTACTCATCTATCATAGAAGATAGATCATTGTGAGTTGCTATGGAAACCGCATTCACTCTCGGCCGTCTTGAGAGTGCATCGGCTACTTGATTATGCTTGCCAACAATGTGAGCAATATGAAAATGAAATTCCAAAAGGAAATTTGTCCACCTCATTTGTTTGTCGGAGAGCTTGGTCTGCGTCATGAAGTATTTAAGGCTTTGGTGATTCGTCCGCAGAATGAAAGGAGTCCCCAATAAATAGTGTTTCCACGAGTCTAAGGTATGTAGAACTGTGAGGAGCTCCTTTTCATATATGCCTAGAGCTTGCTCAACAGGGTTGCCTTTGACTTTGATAGGCTATGGTGTGCACTTCTTGGAGCAAAACAGCTCCAAGGCAATCGCCACAAGCGTCACATTGGACCTCAAATGGCTTTGAGAGATCCGGTAGTGTAAGCCCAAGTTGAGAGATAAGCTTTTCTTTAAGCTTTTTGAAAGCATTGTTCTCCTTGGCAGACCGTGTATACCTAACATTTTTCTTTGTTAGGTCATGTAATGGTGCCGCAATTTGTGAGAACTTTTCTATGAAGTGTCTATAGTATGCACACATACCTATAAAGCTTCTTAGTTCTTGTAGATTCCTTGGATTAGGCCATCCTTTTATTACCTCTAGCTTTGATGTATCCATTTGGATGCCATCTTGAGAGATAATGTGATCTAAATATTAAATCTCTTGTAAGAAAAACTCACTTTTCTTTCGATTAATATAAAGTTTATTCTCTCGTAAGACTTGAAATAGCTTGTGTTCGTCTAGCAAATTAGAGTAGATGATTATATCATCAAGAACACTCCAGTAAAGGTTTGGTGAGGCCTGAATAGCTTCTCCATCAAGCGGTTAAATATGGCTGGTGCATTGGTCAAGCCAAAAGTCATGACAATGTATTCGTAAAGATCAAACGTAGTGTGAAATGCGATCTTTACAATGTCTTGATCAACTATCCTTATTTGATGGTAGCCACTTTTTAGGTCAATCCTATTGAAGTAGGTCGACCCTTGTAGCTTATCAAATAGGTCTTCTACCCGTGGAATGGGAAACCTATTCTTGATAGCGATCCTATTTAGTGCTCTAGAAGGCTCATTTCGTGTATTCTTGTGGGGACAACACGATAAGCATGACCTTGCTCCCCGCACTTGAAACAGCGGTTATCTTTACGATAACGCTCAAGCTCTTCAGGAGAGAGTTTATTTTTTGCCTTTATAAAATCCCTTCTCCTTGGCTTTGCTGTTGTTGGCGTTGCCTTTAGGAGACTTTTGGACATTGTCCTTCCCCTTGGGCTCGTTATTTCGGTCCTTGTTCTCCGTGGGCTTAAGAGTTCTCTTAGCCCCTTGTTGGAAATTGATTCGTGAAGCCACCATGGTATGGTGTATGACCGCAGATATGGTGTGTGGCCTTTGGGAGTTGACATACTCCGCCATATCTTCAGTTAGACCCGCACAAAATTGTTGTTTTTGCTCTACAAAATCCATCTTTTTGAAGACATTGGCTTTGAGATGTATGTCCCAAAATCTGTCTACATATTTGTGAATAGATTCGTAGGGAGAGAGCTTCAAGCTTCGCCATGAGTACTTTGTCTTTGGCACCGGTAGCCAAAAACTGCTTCATAATGGTGTTGGGGTATAAAGCCCAATGTGGTCGCCCAGGTAAGTGGGCGGGCCACCAGGTATGTACACATATTCTTTTGTTAAAACCTAATAAGAACTCACTATGCTCTACACATTACAATAGAGCGAGTTCACCATATCGTCGTGCTCTTCTTCTCGCACTCTCTCTCGCGTCGCACTTCCGCTTGTACTTCTTCAACTGGTATCAAAGCTCAGATCGAGGCTCGGGGCAGCACTGCAGAAGGCTAGAGTCACCAGCTCAGATTGGAGTGAAATTCGACAGGCGAAGACACGGCCCCAAATCTCATGGGATAGCCCCAAGGGCTGGGTGTTGTCAGAATTTCATTCTGAGGTCATCTCGGCCACCGTTCGGCTTCGACAAAGGTCTGCGCAGGCCATTTTCGACTACGTGGTCTCGGCGGGTGCAGATCCGACTCTGCAAATTTGGGGTTTTCGGCCTACGACTGCAGGTGCTGAGGATATCGACCCTTCCAGAGTGTTGATTTGTGGCTGTCTACACATCGAAGGACGGCTCACAGTTCTTGGAGGCGTGTCACATACGACACGGGCGCATCTACACACAGACTGTAGGCGACATCCACTAGTTCATCAGGTAGCTTGTGTTTGC
Source organism: Adiantum capillus-veneris (assembly GCF_014529385.1). NCBI lineage: Eukaryota > Viridiplantae > Streptophyta > Polypodiopsida > Polypodiales > Pteridaceae > Adiantum > Adiantum capillus-veneris. Next base: position 110,736,361 of record NC_140958.1, read on the forward strand.
TGCTTGATATTCCAGATTTCATCCTGACATTGCAGGTACTCCCACATGGGATGTATTGTCAGAGATGATGTATGTTTGTTGAGGGTTTGTTGGCTATGAGTCACGCAGCAAACAACCGCCGCAGCGGTTACAACATATAGTGGGAAATTTGTGGATGTATGACTTTGTGGGAAGTCTATGTACTGTCAGATTTACTGCAGCCTTTGTTGAGGGTCGAGTGAGGTTTTATTGAGCTGGGGGATTCTCGAATGTTGAGATCCTTTCGGTGATACAGGTCTTGGAGCGATCCCTCAAGCACCCTTAGATAGGCAGCTAGGATGTATTGACTGTGAGTTAGACAGTTGGGATTGCATCTTTGCTTTACTGCCGTTGAGGCATTGTCACAGTCTATGCTTACAGGACAGTGACAGGACAATGAGAGACAGTACAGGTGCAGGACAGGTTTACCCGCAGCTTACAGTGTCAGAGAGACAGTGTTTTTGAGCTGTTTTTTGGTCTGTTTTTGAGTACACCAAAGCCATTTTACAAAGGAGACTCTGCCGAAATTTATGCAGAATCTGAAGCTTTCTTGGTTCATTTGACAGGTTGATATTGGTTCAGAGGTCAGTTTACAGGGGAAACTCTTCCGAATTTTTCCCAGGAAAGGAAACTACTGTGAAGCGTAGCTATGGCTGGATCACAGGACACTGCTCTTTACAATATCAAGAAGCTGGATGGAACCAATTTCCCATTGTGGAAGAAGCAGATTTGGCACGTGTTGGTACAAAAGAATCAGATAAAACCTATAAAGCTCAAGGGGATAAAACCAGAAGATATGGACGAAGATGAATGGAGCGAAATGGATGAGTTGGCACTTTCTACCATTATGCTGACTTTGGCAGAAAGCGTTTACTTCAATGTAGCAGACGAGATGTCGGCTTATCAAGCAAGGTTAAAGCTGAGTGATCTTTATGAGAAGCAGAGTGCAGCTTCACAGGTATACTGGCTTAAGAAGCTTGTTGACTTGAACATGAAAGAAGGGACACCTATGTCCAATCATCTGAATGAATTCAACACAATCTACAGTCAGTTGTCAGCTCAAGGTGTCAAGTTTGATGAACCTGTTAGAGCTATGTTCCTGTTGATCACATTGCCGGAAAGTTGGGACACTTTTCGTACAGCTTTGAGTAATTCTGCACCTCCAGATGGTTTGAACATAGCAGGTGTAAAAGGAAGTCTGCTTACTGAAGAAACCAATAGAAAGACAATGGACAAAGGCAAAGGAACAACCTTAGTTGTCAGGGGAAGGACCAAAGAAAAGTACAAAGGTGGAAAGAGGAATCAGTCTCGTAGCAAGTCCCGCAGTGCTAAAGGCAAGAGTGACATAGAATGCTACCATTGTGGCAAGAAGGGTCACATGAAAAGAGACTGCAGAGAATGGAAAGCAGAAAAAGGCAAAGAGAAAGCTGAAGACCATGGTGAGAAGAACAAGTCCTCAGTGAAGATTCAAGAAATAAATGTGACAAACACTGTTGTAGAGGATGACAGTCTAGTGTCAGGAGACATCTACTTCTTGAATAATACAATGGACTCAGCTCTTCTTACAGCATCTGATGGAAATGCAATGAGTGATTGGATTATAGACTCAGGGGCATCACTTCATGTGTCTCCAAACAAGGAGTGGTTTACCTCTTATGTGACCACTAAAGATCATGTTCGGCTAGGCAATGGGCAGACATGTGAGATCTTAGGTGTTGGAGATGTTCAATTGAAGTTTCAGAATGGCTCTTCTTTCACGCTGAAGAATGTGAGACATGTTCCCGCAGTTACAAAGAGCTTGATCAGCACAGGTTTACTTGATGATGCTGGCTACGTCACCACTTTTGGACAGAACATGTGGAAGATATCCAAGGGTTCTATGACAGTAGCACATGGAGTAAAGTCTGGAGGACTTTACATGATTTATGTATCAAATGTCTCTAAAAATGTAATCAATGTAACCGAGCAGCCGAACGTTTCTTTGTGGCATAGCCGGTTAGGAAATATGTCCAAGAAGGGAATGGAAATCTTGTCTCGTTCTGGTTATTTGCTTGGCTTTTCATTTAATGATTTTGAATTCTATGAACATTGTCTGTATGGTAAGCAAACACAGCAGCCACATAAGCATAGAAGCAGTAGAAGAGATACACAGTTGGCACTTGTTCATAGTGAGTTGTGTGGACCTATGCCTAACCTATCTCTAGGGGGAGCTTCTTACTTTATGACATTTATAGATGATTACTCGAGGAAAGTATGGGTTTACTTTCTCAAGCACAAGGATGAAGCGTTTAGTGTTTTCAAAACGTTTGTGACACTTGTGGAGAATCAGAGTGGCAAGAAGCTTAAATGCTGACGCACTGACAATGGTGGAGAGTATGTTTCAAAGGTGTTTCAGGACTTTTGTGAGTCAAAAGGTATAAAACATGAACTTACTGCTCCTTTCAATCCTCCTCAAAATGGTGTTGCTGAGAGGATGAATAGGACCATACAAGAGAAGGTCAGAAGTATGTTGTCTAATACACAGCTGCCAAATGGGTTTTGGGCTGAAGCTGTATCAACAGCTGTTCATCTTGTAAATACATCTCCTAGCAAGGTTTTGCAGAAGGATTCAGTGCCAGAGATGGTATGGTCAGGAAAAATGCCCTCATACAAGCATCTCAGAGTCTTTGGCTGTGAGGCATATACTCACGTTCCAAAGGAATTTAGGAACAAACTTGAGCCAAAGAGTAGAAAGTGCATCTTTCTAGGCTATGGTAATTCTGGTGAGATGGGGTACAGACTTTGGGATCCCGAATCCAGAAAGGTTGTCCGCAGCAATGATGTTCACTTTAATGAATCCAAATATCATTCTAAACCAGAGAGGGTTGAGGAGATTAGAAGAGTTGTCTTCCAAGAAGATGGACCTGCACGTGCAAGACAAAATGTCAGGGCTCAAGAGGAGCAAGGACATGATAGATTGGAACCACAGGTTGTGGCTGAGCCTGAGCCACCTATTGTGCGTAGATCTGGACGTGTCACGCGACCTCCTGATAGGTTTGTTCCATCTATGAACTATGTCATGTTGACTGATTGCAATGAGCCTTCATGTTACAAGGAAGCAGTGCAAATGAAGGACTCCGGGAATTGGCAATTGGCCATGCAGTCAGAGATGACAGCTCTGCATAAAAACCAGACATGGAAACTAGTTAAATTACCACGGGGCAAAAAGGCTCTACCCTGTAAATGGGTTTACAGGTATAAGATCACCGCTCATGATAGTCAGCCAAAGTACAATGCAAGGCTTGTTGCCAAGGGCTTTAAGCAAGAACAAGGCATTGAATTTGATGAAGTCTTCTCTCCGGTGGTCAAAATGACTACATTGAGATGCTTTCTTGCATTGGTTGCCATATTAGATTTGGTGTTGCACCAAATGGATGTCAAGACAACATTTTTGCATGGTGATTTAGACATGGAAATTTACATGCAGCAGCCAGAAGGGTTTGTTGAGAAAGGCAAGGAAGATTGGGTATGCCAGTTGTTAAAGAGTTTTTACGCCTTAAAACAATCACCGAGGGCATGGTACGATAAATTCCACAAGTTTATGCTTTCTCAAGGCTACAAACGTAGTGAGTTCGATCACTGTCTATATACAAAGAAGGCTAAGGATGGCAGTTGGCTGATCCTTATTTTGTATGTGGATGACATGTTGATTGCTGGCAAGCACTTGGAAGAAATTTCAGCTTTGAAGTCAAAGATGGCAAAATCGTTTGACATGAAAGACATGGGTGAGGCAAGTCATATACTTGGTATGCGCATTGAGAGAGACAGATCAAAGAAGTTGATTTGGTTATCTCAAACAGAGTATATTGACAAGGTTTTGCAACGTTTCAATATGGAGAAGGGAAAGGCACTGAGTGTTCCATTGCCACCATATGTGAAACTTAGCAAACAAGATTGTCCTGTGTCTGAGGAAGAACAAGCTGAAATGGATAAGATTCCATATGCGTCTGCAGTGGGTAGTTTGATGTATGCAATGATTGCTACTCGCCCAGACATTGCATTTGCAGTGGGAGTAGTAAGTCGATACATGTCAAACCCAGGCAAGAAACATTGGGAGGCAGTGAAAGGAATATTGAGATACCTGAAAGCTACAAAGAGTATGCGTATATGCTATGGGAGTCAGGAGCTAAGTGTAAAGGGTTTTACAGACTCAGATTATGCAGGTGACTTAGACAACCGAAGGTCTACGTCAGGGTATGTCTTTACATTGGATGGTGGAGCAGTATCATGGCGTTCTAGATTACAAGATTGTGTTACTCAGTCTGCTACAGAGGCTGAATATGTTGCAGCATCAGAGGCATGCAAAGAATCAATTTGGCTTAATCGACTAGTAACAGATTTGGGAATCAAAGAAGAGATGCCTGTGTTATATTGTGATAGTCAAAGTGCTATACAATTGGCTCGCAATCCAATTTATCACTCAAAGACAAAGCATGTGGATGTGAAGTATCATTTCATCAGGGAAATGCTCGAGGATAAGCAACTTCAGCTTTTCAAAGTTCACACCACAGAAAATCCTGTTGATCTACTTACAAAAGGACTTCCCTTAGAGAGCTTTGCGCATTTTCGCAAGCAGTTAGGTGTAGGGTAGTACATCACTTCTCTACATCTCTTGTATATTAGCTTGTATAGTAGCTTCTCTCACACTTAAAGTACCACATTGGACTTTAAGTGGGAGGTTGTTGGGGTATAAAGCCCAATGTGGTTGCCCAGGTAAGTGGGCGGGTCGCCAGGTATGTACACATATTCTTTTGTAAAAACCTTATAAGAACTCACTATGCTCTACACATTACAGTGGAGCAAGTTCACCATATCGTCGTGCTCTTCTTCTCGCACTCTCTCTCGCGTCGCACTTCCACTCGTACTCCTTCAAGATGTCGGCTTATCAAGCATGGTTAAAGCTGAGTGATCTTTATGAGAAGCAGAGTGCAGCTTCACAGGTATACTGGCTTAAGAAGCTTGTTGACTTGAACATGAAAGAAGGGACACCTATGTCCAATCATCTGAATGAATTCAACACAATCTACAGTCAGTTGTCAGCTCAAGATGTCAAGTTTGATGAACCTGTTAGAGCTATGTTCCTGTTGATCACATTGCCGGAAAGTTGGGACACTTTTCGCACATCTTTGAGTAATTCTGCACCTCCAGATGGTTTGAACATAGCAGGTGTAAAAGGAAGTCTGCTTACTGAAGAAACCAATAGAAAGACAATGGACAAAGGCAAAGGAACAACCTTAGTTGTCAGGGGAAGGACCAAAGAAAAGTACAAAGGTGGAAAGAGGAATCAGTCTCGTAGCAAGTCCCGCAGTGCTAAAGGCAAGAGTGACATAGAATGCTACCATTGTGGCAAGAAGGGTCACATGAAAAGAGACTGCAGAGAATGGAAAGCAGAAAAAGGCAAAGAGAAAGCTGAAGACCATGGTGAGAAGAACAAGTCCTCAGTGAAGATTCAAGAAATAAATGTGACAAACACTGTTGTAGAGGATGACAGTCTAGTGTCAGGAGACATCTACTTCTTGAATAATACAATGGACTCAGCTCTTCTTACAGCATCTGATGGAAATGCAATGAGTGATTGGATTATAGACTCAGGGGCATCACTTCATGTGTCTCCAAACAAGGAGTGGTTTACCTCTTATGTGACCACTAAAGATCATGTTCGGCTAGGCAATGGGCAGACATGTGAGATCTTAGGTGTTGGAGATGTTCAATTGAAGTTTCAGAATGGCTCTTCTTTCACGCTGAAGAATGTGAGACATGTTCCCGCAATTACAAAGAGCTTGATCAGCACAGGTTTACTTGATGATGCTGGCTACGTCACCACTTTTGGACAGAACATGTGGAAGATATCCAAGGGTTCTATGACAGTAGCACATGGAGTAAAGTCTGGAGGACTTTACATGATTTATGTATCAAATGTCTCTAAAAATGTAATCAATGTAACCGAGCAGCCGAACGTTTCTTTGTGGCATAGCCGGTTAGGACATATGTCCAAGAAGCGAATGGAAATGTTGTCTCGTTCTGGTTATTTGCCTGGATTTTCATTTAATGATTTTGAATTCTGTGAACATTGTTTGTATGGTAAGCAAACACAGTAGCCACATAAGCATAGAAGCAGTAGAAGAGATACACAATTGGCACTGGTTCATAGTGAGTTGTGTGGACCTATGCCTAACCTATCTCTAGGGGGAGCTTCTTACTTTATGACATTTATAGATGATTACTCGAGGAAAGTATGGGTTTACTTTCTCAAGCACAAGGATGAAGCGTTTAGTGTTTTCAAAACGTTTGTGACACTTGTGGAGAATCAGAGTGGCAAGAAGCTTAAATGCTGACGCACTGACAATGGTGGAGAGTATGTTTCAAAGGCCTTTCAGGACTTTTGTGAGTCAAAAGGTATAAAACATGAACTTACTGCTCCTTACAATCCTCCTCAAAATGGTGTTGCTGAGAGGATGAATAGGACCATACAAGAGAAGGTCAGAAGTCTAATGCACAGCTGCCAAATGGGTTTTGGGCTGAAGCTGTATCAACAACTGTTCATCTTGTAAATACATCTCCTAGCAAGGTTTTGCAGAAGGATTCAGTGCCAGAGATGGTATGGTCAGGAAAAATGCCCTCATACAAGCATCTCAGAGTCTTTGGCTGTGAGGCATATACTCACGTTCCAAAGGAATTTAGGAACAAACTTGAGCCAAAGAGTAGAAAGTGCATCTTTCTAGGCTATGGTAATTCTGGTGAGATGGGGTACAGACTTTGGGATCCCGAATCCAGAAAGGTTGTCCGCAACAATGATGTTCACTTTAATGAATCCAAATATCATTCTAAACCAGAGAGGGTTGAGGAGATTAGAAGAGTTGTCTTCCAAGAAGATGGACCTGCACGTGCAAGACAAAATGTCACGGCTCAAGAGGATCAAGGACAGGATAGATTGGAACCACAGGTTGTGGCTGAGCCTGAGCCACCTATTGTGCGTAGATCTGGACGTGTCACGCGACCTCCTGATAGGTTTGTTCCATCTATGAACTATGTCATGTTGACTGATTGCAATGAGCCTTCATGTTACAAGGAAGCAGTGCAAATGAAGGACTCCGGGAATTGGCAATTGGCCATGCAGTCAGAGATGACAGCTCTGCATAAAAACCAGACATGGAAGCTAGTTAAATTACCACGGGGCAAAAAGGCTCTACCCTGTAAATGGGTTTACAGGTATAAGATCACCGCTCATGATAGTCAGCCAAAGTACAAACCAAGGCTTGTTGCCAAGGGCTTTAAGCAAGAATAAGGCATTGAATTTGATGAAGTCTTCTCTCCGGTGGTCAAAATGACTACATTGAGATGCTTTCTTGCATTGGTTGCCATATTAGATTTGGTGTTGCACCAAATGGATGTCAAGACAGCGTTCTTGCATGGTGATTTAGATGTGGAAATTTACATGCAGCAGCTAGAAGGGTTTGTTGAGAAAGGCAAGGAAGATTGGGTATGCCAGTTGTTAAAGAGTCTTTATGGCTAAAAACAATCACCGAGGGCATGGTACCATAAATTCCACAAGTTTATGCTTTCTCAAGGCTACAAACGTAGTGAGTTCGATCACTATCTATATACAAAGAAGGCTAAGGATGGTAGTTGGCTGATCCTTATTTTGTATGTGGATGACATGTTGATTGCTGGCAAGCACTTGGAAGAAATTTCAGCTTTGAAGTCAAAGATGACAAAATCCTTTGACATGAAAGACATGGGTGAGGCAAGTCATATACTTGGTATGTGCATTGAGAGAGACAGATCAAAGAAGTTGATTTGGTTATCTCAAACAGAGTATATTGGCAAGGTTTTGCAACGTTTCAATATGGAGAAGGGAAAGGCACTGAGTGTTCCATTGCCACCATATGTGAAACTTAGCAAACAAGATTGTCCTGTGTCTGAGGAAGAACAAGCTGAAATGGATAAGATTCCATATGCGTCTGCAGTGGGTAGTTTGATGTATGCAATGATTGCTACTCGCCCAGACATTGCATTTGCAGTGGGAGTAGTAAGTCGATACATGTCAAACCCAGGCAAGAAACATTGGGAGGCAGTGAAAGGGATATTGAGATACCTGAAAGCTACAAAGAGTATGCGTATATGCTATGGGAGTCAGGAGCTAAGTGTAAAGGGTTTTACAGACTCAGATTATGCAGGTGACTTAGACAACCGAAGGTCTACGTCAGGGTATGTCTTTACATTGGATGGTGGAGCAGTATCATGGCGTTCTAGATTACAAGATTGTGTTACTCAGTCTGCTACAGAGGCTGAATATATTGCAGCATCAGAGGCATGCAAAGAATCAATTTGGCTTAATCGACTAGTAACAGATTTGGGAATCAAAGAAGAGATGCCTGTGTTATATTGTGATAGTCAAAGTGCTATACATTTGGCTCGCAATCCAGTTTATCACTCAAAGACAAAGCATGTGGATGTGAAGTATCATTTCATCAGGGAAATGCTCGAGGATAAGAAACTTCAGCTTGTCAAAGTTCACACCACAGAAAATCCTGCCGATCTACTTACAAAAGGACTTCCCTTAGAGAGCTTTGCGCATTTTCGCAAGCATTTAGGTGTAGGGTAGTACATCACTTCTCTACATCTCTTGTATATTAGCTTGTATAGTAGTTTCTCTCACACTTAAAGTACCACATTGGACTTTAAGTGGGAGGTTGTTGGGGTATAAAGCCCAATGTGGTCGCCCAGGTAAGTGGGCGGGCCGTTAGGTATGTACACATATTCTTTTGTTAAAACCTAATAAGAACTCACTATGCTCTACACATTATAGTAGAGCGAGTTCACCATATCGTCGTGCTCTTCTTCTCGCACTCTCTCTCGCGTCGCACTTCCGCTCGTACTCCTTCAGATGGAAGCTCTTAAATCTTTCCATGTTTGTCGAGCTTCACCGTTTTCCCATAGGCCAGACCACCATTGCCTGGCGGACTTTTGAAAATACATAGCTACATGGCGTAGCTTAGAGGACTCCGTGAAGCCCTCATTCCAAATGCCACATCGAATTGCTGGATGAAGGCCGTAGTACCAAAGGTGCCATCGTAGGTAAGGAAAGAGATATTCTTTCCTCCCTCTTTGAACTTTTTGAGCTTGGACGACCTCTTCCACGCGGCATAGGATTTCCTATGGCCTCTTCTTTTAGGTGGTTCAAAAGCTGCCACCACTTTCTTTAGAAGAGGAAGAATTTGAGGAGGATGGAGAAGAGGGTGACCTTTTTCTCGCCTTTTTCTTCCCTTGTTCCTCCTTGTCTGCACCATCACTTTCTTCATAAGAGGAAGAGGATGAAGAAGAGGGTGACCTCTTTCTTGCTTTTTTCTTCTCTTGTTTGTTGTCGTCCCTTTTTGAATTATGGTGTAGAGAAGTGTGCGATGGTCTTCTCCGTTTAGGGAGTGTTGGAGAGGGTTTTTCCCGCCGTCTTCGTGGAGCCATCTCCGCCGAGGTGGCAGGAGACTCACTTCTTTCTCATTCTTTCGCTGGGAGCTCTACCATTGAAACTTGAGTTCTCCTTTGGGAAGGAGATGCGTCGTCAAAAGTAGTAGATTTTTTATCCCTTCGTACGGATCCTCTTCTTCTTCCCTTATCGGAGAGAGGCCTCCTTTGGAAGTCTCACAAGGAGGATTCCTAGGTACTCTCTCTTCTTGGTGGGGAGTTTGGAGAATCCCATGAGCACGTAGCTACCGTTGCACTTCACTTTGGAGGGATGGATTGCCCATGGCTTGTTGGAGCCTAGTAACAAGGTAATTAACAAGCATAGGGGCATCGTTAGTAGCGTGTTCATTAGCAAAATCAAAGCTATCAACATTAATTTCACTCTCTTCACTATTGTCAACGATTCTAACAACTTTTAGGTGTAAAATTTTTAAGCCTAATTTGGCACTTCAAGCCCTAGTTGCTACTCCTCTTAACCCCTTTAAAAAAGCACTCAAGCTCCTGTACCCATGGCTCGACTATCATTAATTGCAAGGAATAGAAGAGAGGGTCTTTCACCACCAAAACAGTACCGGCTGCTTTCAAACTTTTAATAGCTTAATAGTGGTTGAGCCGTAGGCAAGCCCCGTAGGACTCCACTATTAAGACCATAGCTCTCGACGATGATGCCCCGTTATCTGCATGAAGCAGGTGCACTGCAAGGCTGAAAAATCCCTATTCTACTTACTCAATTAATAATACCAACCATTTATAGTTAGCTTGAGGACCTCTCTTCTTGAGCAAGAAAAGAGAAACCTTGTGCTCTGATACCAATGTAACATTTAATGGTATAGTAACTTGTGTGTAGCGGAAAATAACATAGACATAGTGAGTAATGAAACTTGTGTGTAGCGGAAAATAACATAGACATAGTGAGTATTTCATTAGACTAGATTCCTAATGAGCATAGCAAGTGTGGTTGGATGGAGGAGAGAGCAACAAAAGCATAACACCTAGTTAGATAGGCATGTACAATACTTCAAAAAGAGAGAGAAATTAAGCTATTTACAACAGTTGAGGACCGGATTTACATGGAGCTGGTCCCCCCTCCAAAAGGCTTTGTATTATAGGTTTCCCCATCAAGGGAGACATTTTACAATACAATACTTTGTGTTCCTTCAATAACTTGCTAGTGCAATGAAGATGGAAGCTTCAAGCACCAAGCTTACACTTGAAAACACAACAGCAATTCCCTCACGGTCTTAGACCCAAGACCTCACACACCTTCGAAGATGGTGAAAGCTAGCGGAGTATGAGAGTAGATCGAGAGGAAGGAGTATTCTTACGAGAAAGAAGTATGTCTCCTTACAGAATCACTCTTAATAGCTTAGCATAGCTTAGTAGTTAGCATGGTAGAGGAGATGAGAATGCATTGGAGCTTGGCAATTGGTTGGATTTGCATCACAAAGCCAAGAGTTGTTGGTGTAGGCCTCCCTTCTCACAAGCTTGGAGTAGATGATGAGCTTTCCATTAAAGCTTGAGAAGGAGATAGTCTTCTTTACTTCACACATGAGATTGTGTAAGTGTGTGTGTGATAATTCCTTGCAAAAACCAGCCCCCTCTCTCTGTTGGTCGACCCCTCTTGCTATTTGCTCATGCTGGCATCCTATTGGCCCCTACAAAGCTTAGCCAATGACAATTAAGAAGCGTAAGTGATAGCCTTGTGACAGTGTCCCCCTTTCCCCTTTTGTGAGAGCTTAGGGATTTAAATAATGCAATTAAACTCTCAATGGACCTCTTAGTCTTTTGGCCAATAGGAATCAGACAAGCCATTGAGCTGTTGAATGCTCGTTAGATCCCTTGGGAGATTGTCCAATAGTCTTCTAGAGAGCTTAATTTCTATTGGTTCTTTATCAAGTGTTTTTAAATAAATGAAACTAAATTTACTCTAGCCTAATTCTCATTGGTCCACCTCTATGGCCATCCAATAGGATTTGAGTGCACCTTGGGGACAACTAGGCTAGGAAGCTGAATGTGTACACTATGCCCTTTGTGTAAAGGGGAGCTTGGAAGAGTGTGTGTGTGTGTTTCTCTCTCATCCCCTACTAATATGGCTCGCCCCCTCTTAGATAGGGATGTGGGAAGAGTTTTTAGTCTTCCCCATGACCATCCAATTCTCCAACACTTTGGCCGTTGGACATTACCTTTGAATTTTAGAACCTTGGCATTTTGGAAGTCTTAATGGGTTAAACCTTGCGGTCTTTGAAGCCCATTGATGCACATTGCTCTTTGCAGATGGCCCCCGCTTTGGATCCCTATTTTCCCTCCTTTGGATCCCTATTGTGACCGGTCTACCAACCTAACCAATATTCTAACTTTTTCTCCCTTGGAACTTCCCCATATTTAATGATCAGTTTAACATGAGAAAATCATATAGGAGAATTAGATATTAGTTTTTATGATAGATGGTTTAGCAAAATAAGTAATACCATCAAAATTTATCAATCAAACACTATGACTCACTACTCATTTTAAGAAAAATGACCAAATAACTTGAGAGAGAGAGAGAGAGAGAGAGAGAGCATTATATCAACATCTTTTAAAGGTCAAAATGACCTATGAAATTACAACCATAGTGAGACTGAACAAAAATCAAAATATAACAGGCGCGCAGAGAGAGAGAGAGAGAGAGAGAGAGAGAGAGAGAGAGAGCCAATCAACTTGTATCTCAAGAAAGTATGGTTGCAAATTCAATTCCCACAAACATCTCCCAACAAACTAAAAAAGCAAGACAAATGCCATGAGATATTTAGCAAGATCCACCCTCCTCCAATTAAATAATCTCAAGTCGAAATTAAAAAAAACCTTGAATATTTCCAAAAATTCACCATACAACGATGTCCACTCTTTCATTTGAAAGAGGGAGCTTGGGACTATGAGGCTCACGAGGATGGTTTGAATGCCATACCGTATGAGATTACAACTTTTCTTAACCTTCACAAGGAGCTACAGAAAATATTTACAATAAAAACAATATACCAATAGATAGGTTCAAATGGATTAAATGCTCCTCCATAGCCCTTAGGTTTGCAGATAAGCACTAAATGTATATATAGTCAGCCAAAAAATCCAATCAATGACCACTCTTGCACACAACTCGTGATGCACACTGTACGTCTACTCGTAAGCGCGCTCTTTCGCCACCCAATCAAAATGCTGCGTGAGATTTCTAGATAGCAAAGAGACAAAGTTGAGGATAGGGCGCTGAAAATCCTCGCCAAATGATTCCACTCCATGAGTTGTGGCAGCTTTTAGCCAAACACTCCTGCTCAATTTAAGAAAGAAAAATTAGATAGAAAAATTGCTACACACGTCATACATTTGAATGTTAACAAGCGAAAGACTCGCATAGACAAAATGTGAAGGAAGTCAATGTGCCCTTTGAAGAAGGGCGCATTCACTAGCTAAACAAGGTGAAAAGTCACAATGGCCTACATAAGAGGAAGAGATAAGAGTCATTACTCAATGCCCCTCTTCATAGAAATAGGAGAAAGTTGTCAACTCTCTCATAGTGGTCTACACATGCTGATGCCTCTCATACAAGAAATAAGGTGGAAAAAGTTTGCTTCATTAACTTGATTTGGCACTGATCCACAAGCTTTATCTAACGGTCCACAATTTCTCCCTCAATTCCAATGCTTTACCAAGGCCTTCTGTAGGCCCACCACAGAAGGTTTGCCACCATTAGCTTGCCATGTGGCACTAATCACCAAGCTTTATCCAATGGTCCACAATTGCTCACAAGAATTTTATGGTTTACTAATGTCTTATGTAGGCCAACAAGGGCACCAAAATAAAAAAAAGATTGTATGCCTTTCTCCCATCTTACCCCTTCTCCCATGTAACATGGGACGCCCATTTTTGGGCTTCAATACCACTGTCCTCCCGTTCCCCTGGTCCCAGCATCATGCCCTTGTTTCAAACCCCTCTTGTAGAAACAAGATTCCCCGTTGAGCCCCATCCACATTCCCATTCCCAGCTGTTCAGGACTCGTCCCATATTACTATGCTTTCTCCTTTCTCCTCTAAGGCATGTTTTAACATGATATATACTATGTATGTTTACACGCGTGCGCACACACACACACACACACACACACACACACACACACACACACACACATATAGATATATATACTCTATTACTATGCTTTCTCCTTTCTCCTCTAAGGCATGTTTTAACATGATATATATTTTGTATGCACACACACACACACACACACACACACACACACACACATATACTTTATTTGTACGTATATATAAACTTTAGATGCAATTAAGCAAAAAGAGAAACATTTGTTAAAAATTATGGCGTTTTGATTTTAAATGCAATTAACAAAAAAGCAAAACATTTGTTGAAAATTTTATGTCCATTTAAATTTCTAGATGCAAAATTAAACATAAAGAGAAGCATACCATGGATCTTGAGTGAGGTGCTCAGTCGGTAGCAACAACATGAATCTCCGAAATTGTCCATATTTGAGACCGCCATTCACATCCTGTGCTAGGAACTTCATCATGGCACACACATCAGCTTCTGTTGCTGAAAGACCCGCTTTTACTAGCGAGTTTTTCACATGTGAGCTTTTGACTGTGCCGGAGTTGCTTACACCGAGCGAGTTAAATAATTCCACAATCACAGGCTCTTTTTCCTGCAGCAATGAAGAAAAATCTGACCAGCCATAATGCTTTGCACGCCATAGTGGACGTCCGCTTTGCATAAAGTCTTTCGCATAAGCCTCTGGCAACTTCATCTTCTTCATAGCCACTGTCAAATCCTCTAATGTCAGCTTTCCATCGGAGTCTCTATCTAACTCTTCAAACACTTTTCTCCCTGAAAAAAATTTGATCGCGTTATTAAGAGACATCAACATACAAGAATGCAACTAAAATTGTTTAAAATTCTATACTGTCCATCCATCCCTCTTGGTAATCTAAGAAAACCATGCACACTCCATCAAGTTCCTTGCAAATTCCGATCGAGTTTCTATATCTGAATAATGCTCACACGTCACCTACAGTTATGGGACAATGGAGCACACATGGCATGTGCATGTACATACCGCTTGAAGGTGGAGTCCAAAAGATGGGCCAGATGGCCACATGGAATGCTAGCGGGATGTGGACGGCCATATGGGTGTATAGCCTGGCACAACACAAGATTGGGTCAAGCTTGGCCAGTGTCTGGCCAAGTGTGAACAGGTCAAGACCCTTCATATCTCCTCGATGGAGAGCTTTTAGGAGAGGCTTCCACGCCTACATCACAATGCCTTGCCTTTCTTCATTTACATGATGTATAAGCATACACTGCCTATGTAAGTATCATGTAGGACGTCTCAATGCTTCCTCGATAAGGACTGAATTCACGCCTGCTAATGAACTTGACTATCAACGACACATCAGTAACCAGACAAACAAAGAGAAATGAACATCCCAAATAATGACACTTACCTTCCGATTCAGTGTACATGAAAAAGTCCTGTACAGAATTGAGTGCTTCCTTGTCAGGAATATTCTGTTGCTCCTGCTGATGCGGGACAGCTTGTAGTATCTGTTGCCTAAATGATCTCAACAAGAGCTTAGGCGATGAAGCAAGAAGCATAGGAGCGGATGCCTTGTCAAGCTTTCCTTGACTGCTGGCTCCATCAATATCCACTAGAGGTTGAGAGGAGCTTGAACAAATCATTCCGGGCTCTCCCCGCAATCGAGCAAAAGCAAAGTTATGAAGACTTCTTCGTGCCCACCCACCATCTGCCAGTATATGCGCTATATGGCACCTCTCCTTCGGATGAGTTTGAAAAAAGACGCCGACAAATGCTGGTACCAATCCATCATCGTCTGTTTTGGAGCCGCAACTGCACTCACCATCATGAAGCAATGCACGCCCTCTGGCAAGAGATTTCTCTGACATGTTCAGCATGATGTGCTTCCCTAGCGAAGGTAATGCCTCAAGACTATTCTGATGCAAGCACTTATCATCTGAAGGACTTTCTTTGAGAGGGCCTCCACTGGGTTCCACGAGCTTGTCCTGAGAAATAGCGTCATGTTTCGGAAGTGCATTGCAAACAGATACCCAAGTTTTATGTACCCACGAAACCTGGTTATGTGCAAAAGCCCTGGTGAAACCGGAATGCAAAGGAGGGTCAGATGGAGAGGGTGGTGGCTTCATGGAGTCGAGCTTTGTGGCTGAAATGCTTGAGGATGCCTGCTCAAAGGAGCCTCTATACACAAAAATTCTGACAAAGTTTAGCACTTTCCGGCTGTTTTTCTCCTTGTGTGCACCACTCCTGCGCTGATGAGCCATATACCGCCCAACCCAAGACAAGAAGTTCTCTTCAGAAAACCCTCTGAGCCAAGCAACCTTGATTACTCTTCAGAAAACTTGCAAGGCAGAGACAGAAATATCTGTTAATGTACTACTCTGCTACTAGATTTTGCCTTGCAGAAGGGTGCCCCCGTGCCGGTATAATAAGCAGGGACACCTTGAAATGCAAGTACTTTGCAGAGCCGAACTGCCGCATCGGTCAAGCTCAGTCAAGGCGTTGTGTCGACAAATTGGTAAGCACCACTCCTGTAATAAGCCCTGTGGAAGAAACTCCGCTGCACAGAAAATTGTCTCCGCCCAAGTAGAGGGACGCTCCCTGATTTACACACAAACTCTCTCTCTCTCTCTCTCTCTCTCTCTCTCTCTCTCTCTAAAACACACACACACACACACCCTTCTTTACATACACAAACCGCGATGCCCTCTCTCTCTCTCTCTCTCTCTCTCTCTCTCTCTCTGCGCGCCTGCGTTGCAGACACAAACCGCTGTGCTGCCCTCTCTCGCTCTCTCCGTGGCTCTAGAGTCTAGCCTCTCCTGCACACGCGCGCGCACACACACACAGGCCCCCCTGTTTTCTGCGATCCCAAAGTTGGCCCTTTTAAGGAATTATCTCATACCCAGCCAAATACACACATGACAATTAGAAGATCTTTTTGTTCCACTTTTCTGCCTAGTCTTTATCCACTTTAAGTTTTTATCCACTTTAAGTTTTACCACACATCAGCGCATGGGAGATGGAATCAAAGCCCCAATCAATTTACCGAAAATTACCAAAATGCACCTCTAATTTGTGGAAATTTCCAAAATACCCCTCAAATTTCAAAAATTCTCAAAATGTCCTTAATGTTTTGTCATAAATTCCCAAAATGCCCTTCAAATTTTCCAAAATTCCCGAAATACCCCTGATCGTGAGATTAAATTTCTCCAAAGATAGAAAAAGGAAAAACTATCAAAATACCCCTCTAATTTGTGGAAATTCTCAAAATACCCCTCAAATTTCAAAAATTCCCAAAATACCTCAATATTTTGTCATAAATGCCCTTCAGTTTTCCAAAATTCCCAAAATACCCCTGGTCGTGAGATTAAATTTCTCCAAAAGATTAAAAAAAGGAAAATTACTAAAATACCCTAATTTGTGGAAATTCCCAAAATACCCCTCAAATCTCAAAAAATCCCACAATATTTTGTCATAAATTCCCAAAATGCCCTTCAAATTTTCCAAAATTCCCAAATTACCCTTGGTCGTGAGATTAAATTTCTCCAAAGCTAAAAAAAATGGGAAAATTATCAAAATACCCCTCTAATTTGTGAAAATTCCCAAAATACCCCTTTATCTATTTTTGTTAGATTGTTCAAGATTTTCTAATCTTCATTCCTTTTTGACAATTAAGATCCATATTTGAGTGCTGAGCATGTAATTTCTCACAAATTACCTCGTAAAATAAGGCAATTAGGTCTAAAAATAGAGAAGCAATTTATCTCCAAAGCATACATAATCAACTCAAATTCTACTTTTACCATCTTGTATTGATAGACAATCGATCACTGTTCTTATGAAAAGCCACAAAAGAATTTGTCTTCGAATAAATTTTATATTACAACTAGGGGTATTTTGGAAATTTTGGAGAATTTGAATGGTATTTTGGGAATTTTCACAAATTAGAGGGATATTTCGGTAATTTTCCTTTAAAAAATGTGTAGCTGAGACAAATTACATGCTAAGCTCTCAAAAACGGACCTCAATTGTCAAGAAGGAATAAAGATAAGAAAATATTGAACAATCCTACCAAAATAGATACAAGGGTATTTTGGGAATTTCCACAAATTAGAAGGGTATTTTGGTAATTTTCCCATCAGTTTATTATCCACTTTCTCATAGTGTTACCAAGTTTTACCAACAATCAGCTATATCTCTCACGAGCATGGGAGATGCAATCAATTTAGTGCTCTGACATTAATCGTGTCTCGTAAATCTTGTCGCAAAAATAGCTCGAGTACAAAAGTAAACTCCGATACCTAAGTTTACTTCCCCCCGTTGGAAGACATCTACATTTTAGAAGCGATGTGTGCGGGCGATGTGGTTAAGGCCATCTCTGGGTTGTGTATTCAATCCCCCGAGATGGGGGGAGGGGCAAGGGGGGCGAAATAAACTGGGGTACCCAAGTTTACATTTTTCTGAGTTTACTTTGCTCGAGATCTTCGGTGCTCAATCATCCCACAGTAAATCACATCCCCTCCCATGCTAGTCTAAGATATAGGTGAGGGGGTTGAGACCCCCGAAACATCAAATGGTGAAGGGGTGATCTATTGAGGTGGCATTCGGCCATTTGATCTAAAAAAAGAAAAACAATTTTGAGACTTGCGAGGGACACGGGCGACCTCTCCTTTCTGGAACGAAATCAAGTCTACACACTCTTTCAACGCCAGATAGGGAGAGACGTTTGATCTCCTACCTTCCGTTGCAACATTTCCCTCAAGAAGACCACGTGATCAATTCTAATTTGTTGCTCATGTGCTGCATGTTTTTCTTCGCATCTCAAGACAAAGGTGTGAACTAGTTGAAGTTGGACATAGGATGCTAGAGTTCACTGTGCCAATGTAGACAATGTGACTTTTCTCACTTATTTATATTGCCCCAACTCTGAGTGCCGTCTGAAGTGGTCTTCAATGATGGTGTTAGCAAGCACCCCACACACAAGAGCTAGCAGCACATCTCCTCACAAATCTGACAACAAAAAATCATCAACCAATACAAATTAGCTTGCTAGTATGACAAAGTGGTCTATCGAGTCTGCAAATTACATTCAAAAAGTAGCAAAAGCTAGGGAAGGGCCATCCATGTTTTTGATCGGCCCAAAAAGCTCTCTCTCATTTTGTTTCAATGTATGACCACCAAATATTGTAGAGGTTATGTGGCCGCGACCTGCGGACCCTCAACACCTGCTATGAACCCTCATCACCTAAGGTAAAGGTAAACCATAATCTTACAAATGACACACACTATCTTTACAACGATTCACCCTCGATAGTACAAATAAGACACACATGGTTGCCACATGCGGCAAGTCCATTGCCACTGAGTTAAACCCCTCTCAAACAGCTAGATGGTGACCCAACAAAGTATAGATGCCAACATAACAGAGTAGTAGGAACCTAGCATACCTTGACGTGCAACGCCGATAGAAGGAGCGTGATGTAAGGCCAAGAGCAACCCAAGGGGTCACGGACCTAGGCCACTGAGGGCATGTACTGCACATGTGGATAGAGGATACTAAAGCAGGCTAGGAAACCCAACATTTATATAAAGGGCAATAGGCAGGAGGATCACCCAAGGCAGTCTCCATGGGTCTCATATTGGTATCAAAGCTTAGGAACTTTAGAGAAAAAAGGGTGTGGTCTCTCAAGTTGCAAGATATGTATGCTCATGCAAAACCGCAAGCAAGATTGCTAAGCAGGAGGTCGGGGTCGAGGAGTTGGGTGTGGGGAGCAACCCTAGGAGAAGGGAGGGGTGAGAGTTGGACTTGCATCAATGTGAGATATCTCACTCTCTGCTCATTCGCGCCGGAAACAAGGAGCCTTTTTCATCAATGTTGTGACCCAAGCTAGAGAATGTGGTGGAATCCCTCTCTCTCTCTCTCTCTCTCTCTCTCTCTGTCTCTCTCTCCAGTGCTTTCTACAACCCGTCGCCATAGCTTCAGAGAGCTTCTTTTCATATTGAAGCACCCAATTTGGGTATTGAGCCACCCAAATTTACTTAAGGGTGCATGCATGTGCCACAAGCAACCTCCCCTTTGAATCTTGAGAGCAGGGCAAGGCATATCGGGACCTCCTCCCTCTCCTTAATAGCGATCGACAAGGCGGTATAATTATTGTATGTATGGCAGATTCGGGAGATTTTTTGGGATGTCGTGCAATTTCTCTGACAAGCTCTTGTAGAAGACTTTTGGAAGAAATTTTCTCTCTGCTTGTGATGGTTCCAATCTAATCTCAATCGGCGACATTTTTCAAAGATACTTCTTTTCTCTTGCTAGCAGAGCACCACATCGCCATGGATTCAGACATTAAAATGAATCATACGTTTGATTTTGAGCATCCTGCACCAAATCCACATGATGGTGCCCCACGATCGGATACTCTCACGGAGGGTACTCGTGCGGCACCAGGGTCGGATGATGGCTATGAGTTGCTTGACATACAAGAGTTTCGTGCATCATAAACACGCATGTCTGTGATAGAGAATAATTTTGCAGGCTTAAATAAAAATATCGCTAAATTATTAGATTTAGTAGTGGAATATATGCAACAGCAAGCCAAGGGCTCTGCAAGAGCAAGGCTCCAATTAGGGGCAAGGTCCCAATCCAGATTCTTTGCTTTCTCTTACCCAAAAAGAGGTGAATGCTTTTTTGAAGAATACAAAACCATCAATTTTTAGGGGAGAGGAGAGAGAACGCAACAAAGATATGGTGAATATTATCCTCAGTAAATGGGATGGGATTCACAATCTTAGACGCACTTCGGATGCAGTCAAGCCATTGCAAATAAGTCTAATGTTAGAAGGCAAGGCCTACAAATGGTGGATGTCTCTCAAGGAGAAGGGCATTGTACCATAGACTTGGGCAACCTTTGAAGCAGTGTTTATAAAAGAATTTATGCCCACAATGAAGCAGACAAAAATTGGTGTGCTGGGGATAAGTGTTCGATGCATCATCTAAAAACATTGTTGGAGTATATCTCGCACTATCGTGATGTCATTCTCAAGCTTGAGGGGTACAAGTGGGTTGGTTTATCCGTGGGCTGACACCAGAGGATCCCAAGACGCTTGAGAAGGCTATAGTGCAAGCGTATATACACGACGATCATGATGAGAAAACACTGCATAATACTCATGTGCCTGCCACTACATATGCAAATGCATGCACACAACATGGGCACAATAAAAGAAAGTTTATAGTAGCTGCATTTCTATCCCCTAAAGAATTTGAGAAGGCTAAAAAAGAAAAATTTTGTTTCACATGTTTAAGGAGTGGGCACGACAAAATGGATTGTCCCAAGGGAAAATATGTTGTCCAAGGAAAAGAGAGAGCATTGCACATAGTGTAGTTGTTGCCTCTTGAGTCCTCCTCTCGTTCCTCCAATGTGGAGGTAACACACATCGAGGTATAAAGACATCCATGTGGCAGCCGAGCTCCGATCCCAGGGATTTAATATTTACATAATCATGTAAAATTTCTTGTGATTACAAAGAGATATTACCATATTCACATAATCATAATTAACATAATAAAAAACAAGTCCGTCAAGGGTGACCTGGTAACCCACAAAAAGCCCGCCGGGCTTTTTTATTTTCTTGGTGTGCTCGTCGGGAAAAATCTAAAGATTGGCGGACCAGTCAAGAAAACAAAAAAGCTCACCGGGCCCGTAACTTAATATATAGGTGGGTCCGTCCCGACCCGCGGGGTGTTATTTTGTGTGTGTGTGTGTGAGAGAGAGAGAGAGAGAGAGAGAGAGAGAGAGAGAGAGAGAGAGAGAGAGAGAGAGAGACGAGAGGGGGGGTCATGAAGGGAGTGTACTTTGCGTGGCAGTGTGGGACAGTAGCAGAGTACCTAACCACACGACTCGAGTGTTTGTGTTGTGTCTACGTTGTGTGGTAGCGTGACTTATGTTGTATTGTACAATAAAAATAAGGTGCCTTACCACACAATGTGGGTGTGTGCATAAGCTATCCTACGGAATAGTGCTTACCACAGGGGCATCACCTCAGTTACACGGGGAATATGATGTCCTTGTGGTAAGTATTGGCTCACCACTGGGATACTATGTTGGTAACACAATGATATTGGTATCCTTATGGTGAGTCACCTTCCCTTCCCCTTGCAAAAGAAACATATGTGCATCGGTTGGTAAAGTGGCCATATGATATTTGTATGCAAACTATTATTACTCTTTAGATTCGAGCATCAGTTGGTCAGTAACGCGGCTATAAAGTGTCATTTGATAGAAGCATTTGTTTTTGCATAAATGTGGCGTTTAGGTCGTTAATGTAGCTATATAAATGCCATATAATCTGTATATGCATGTATATATAATGTTTGTTTAAGTACTAAGTATAGAAAATACTTGGTCGATAGCGCGGCTGTGAAGATTATTTCATATACAAATTTTCATAATGTCTGTAATTGCTATTCTTGAGTGCTCTTGTCAAGATATGTCATATCTAATCATAACCCATTTTATAATAAAAAATCAAAAGAATTAATCATGTAACAACTATCAATTGAATTCTTTATCAATCATGGTTTCTTTATTAACATGATACATGAAATCTAATAAACTTATTAAGAAATGCTTTGCCAACTTATAAAATATTATCCAAAGTACTCATAAAATAACATATCACTTTTGTACAACCTCAATAGTAACTACCCCAATGAATAGCACCTTCACAAACAGTAATTTTTAACTAAAATTCGTGTTGTAGTGTTTACCTATTTGTTTACAAATACTTTATATCGACACAACTAGAAAATTTACATACACACTTTCATTAAATTTTTCATAGCAATATTTTTTTTCAAGAAATTATACACTGTAAATATTATTAAATGAGCTAAAATTACGAGATGTTCGTGAGTTTAAAACTTAAAACTTTGACAATTACTTTGTTAATTGAGGTGGACAATAGATACATTACAAATCTTAAGTGTTGTCTTGATATCGTTGCAAAATCTTTTTTGGATGTGAGTAATTATATTCACATTTGTTAAAATTGCACCAATTTTTTATGATTTTTCTACCTTCGTAATACTAATTTGGTTAAGGATTCAAAATATCGATATAGTTGTGTTCTTCACCTCGTAACTGCAAAAAGGATGCGCATGTCTTCTATTGTAACCTCTTTTTTTTAAATGTTAACGTGCAAAATGTAAACTCGTGTCTTACGGTCCAACACAATTTTTTGAAGTGTTTAGGGTTTTTAATCCATATTGTTTGATCAAACACAAATTTTTGAAGTAAAAATGGTTATCAACCCGTATTAATCCAAGCCAGGAGGTCTCTTGCATCCATTAGAGATTCCCCATGGTAAATGGGAAAGTGTCTCTATGGATTTCATTGTGGGTTTACTAACCACTGTTTGACGTCATGACTCGGTATGGGTCGTTGTAGATCATTTGATTAGACTTTGCAAGTTTATTCCAACCAAGTCAACAATTAAGACTCTAGCATTAGCTAAGTTGTTTGTGGACAATCTGTACAGATTGTATGGGTTGCCAAGTAACATTGTGAGTGATCGTGATCCCAAGTTTAACAGTCATTTTTGGAGGGCTATGTTTAAACGGTTGTGTACCCACTCACCTAAGTACAATAGATCATCCTGAAATGGATGATCAAATTGAAAGGGTCAATCAAGTGCTAAGGATATGCTACGAGAATACACTAACAAGAAGTAGTCATATTGGGAAGATTATCTCCCTTTTCTTGAGTTTTCTTATGATGGTGCTAAGTATGTGACGACTACTTTTAGTCCCTTCATGCTCATGTACGGTTTTCAACCTAGGTTACCGCTTATGATGGGGTTGGCGACTAAAAAGCTTCAACACGTCAACGATTTTCTTCAAGACCACATGGACATGTTGAAAACTAGCTCGTCAAAATGTTCGACAAGCACACAATCCGTATAAGAAGTATGCTGATGAGAAACATCGGCAAGTTAACTTCATGGAAGGGAAACAGGTATTTTTGCGTGTGCCAAAGCAGTCTACAGAATGGGCCAACACCTAAATTATCTGTAAGATATTGTGGGCCTTTCAAGATACTCAAGCGAGTTGGTGATAGAGCCTACAAACTCTCGTTAATTGCTCACTTTCGGTTTCATCTGCTATTTCATGTAATTCGTTTACGTAAACGCTTGCATGGGGACGACAATGTCATTGACCAACACCTTGTGGTTGTTGAATCTTAGATATCATGATTTACGTACTCGTCATCATGTGCAAGTGGAAAGACCGATTTGAAGAAGGTGCCAATTGGAAAAACATTAGTGTTCTTAAGAAGAAATTTCCCACTTTTGTTTTTGAGGATGAAAACACTTATCAAGGGGGGAGTAATGTAAGGCCAAGGGCAACCTAGGGGGTCATGGACCTAGGTGAAGGGCCTGGACTACTGCACATATGGATTGGGGATCCTAAAGCAGGCTAGGGCTAGGAGCCCAACAGCTATATAAAGGGTGGTAGGGAGGAGGATCACCCAAGGCAGTTTCCCCGGGTCTCATACATGAACGCTCCATCACCAGTCACCCAAGCGCCATTCACCAAAAAGGAGTCAACGGTTGCACAAATCTCCATCATGGAGGACGAAGCCACATCCAGATGGAGCTAAATCCAAACCAAACCAATATTCGATGAGGCACCAAGATCTCCAAGGGAGCCATGGTCTTTCATAGGCCTCCGTTTGCAACCACATGGGGGTCCAATGGTCAACATCCAAATGAGAGGCCCACGAGGGGAGAATCATAACGTACCAATTGTCCATTGTCCTCTCTAGGAAGAGGTGGAGGATTTCAAAAATGTTTCCCACCAAGGCATAGATCCTTCTTAAAGAATCCTATCTTCCACGTTCTTTGCATCCATTTGAAAACCTTCATGAATTGCGACCACTTTGGATTCCACATGATCTTCGTGACTTCGAGCCATTGAGCTTTCGACCATTGCAACTTCCACTTTTTGTTCAAGGGGCCGAACCAATCCGTCTCGTATACTAATGCTTGGTAAATGCCCTTGGTTTGAGGTTTGAGAAAAAGGCAATCCTTGGGCCATTTCCAAGCTTTCCACTCGAAAGAAGAATCCCATACCGGCATGAGAATATTACCCAACATTTCGAAAACTCTAATGATAAGAAGCTTCTCAGTGCCATCGTCCAACCCTTGTTGTTACCATCCCAAAATTTTATTAGCCGTTGGAGTCCTTTATTGCTCACCCTCCTTGCAATTTGTCTCCAATAAGAGTTCAAGATTACACCAATAGTTTTACACAGCCACGGGGACTAGCGTGAGATGGATTTCTAGAAGTATTTGGTTAATTCACCCCATTCCAGTACCCAAGCTTATCTATTGCACTTTCGTACTAGTTCTCCCGTGATGCCACCCAGTCTCAAGTTAGACCAACTTGGGGTTAATAATTTGTCGTGCACCTTGATCCCTTTCCATTGGCCCCCTTTAGAGCAAATGTTTGACTTGTCTATCATATCCTTGGCCATGATAGCCCAAGACCGGTCTATCATATCCTTGGCTAATGAGACCACAAATTTGGCACATACGGCCTGTGCATGTACGGATGGGTTGAGAATCCCAAGGCCTCCTTGTAACACTGGTCGAGCTTTGACGTCCCACTTTGCCCATTATCATGGCAGTGAGGCTTTAGTGTTGTTCCTCCATAAGAATCTTTTAACAGGTTTCAAAAACTTGTTCCAGTTACTTTTGGCTATTTTGAGAAGCGGGCTGGTGAAGGCAATGTAAGGAAGCATAAAAGAATTGATAATTTTGATTCGATTTGAGAAGGGAAGCAACACATACTCCCACCTTCTCATTTTTCTCTAGATCTTTTCCACTACCCACTAGAATCTTTGCTTGTGTGTAACATCCACCCCTAGGGGGCACCCAAATGTTGAAAAATCCTTCCTCCAAACACAATCTCCCTTGTCCAGACTAATGGGTCAAACGAGTCATTTTCCATAAGGGAGATCATTCTGGACTTCTCAATACTACACTTCAACCCCAAAGCCACAACAAACATTTGCACAATCTCAAGCGCCTTCCTGAGAACGTGAGGGAAAGATTTCAAAAAGAGGAGGGAGTCGTCTGCGACCATCTTGGCCAAGAGCTGGTCGTTGCCGGGCAAAGTTAGACCTTGAATTTCCCCCCTCGTAGCAGCAGCTTTGAGAATCATTATTAGAGGATGCGATCCAATGGCAAAAAATAGAGGTGCCAAGGAGCATCCTTGCTTAATAGCTTGTCTGGCTTCGAAGGAGCCCATAATTCTATCATTGAATAATAGCTTAGATTGGTTGCCTGCACCCAGAGTTTGTATAATCGACAAAGGCGAGGCCCGATATTAAGAAAGTAATCAAAGGACAGTTTTTGAATTCAAACAGGCAAAACGGCTAGTTTATTTAAATTCAAAGTTCCCCCCCAAAATCAAAATTTAAAATCTAGCGGGTAAACCCATATCATGTAGCATATCTATGGAAAGAGCTCTGCATAGATTGCATATCTATGATCTCCGGTCAAATCGGAGATCATATGTGGGAGTTATGGAAGGCCAAAAATCATAAAATTTTCCACCTCCTTTTTGGGCGGAAAAGTGCATCCTTTGACCACTCTTACACATCTCTTACACACCACCATTCTTGCACACATGGCGTACACCTATCGTCAAAGTGTGAATCATCTCCATTAGCTCATGGCAAATAAAGAGGCCCTCCTACACCCCATCCTCTTCCTAATGCCTTTTGACACTCTCGAGCAAGGTCGCTTTGGCTTCATCCACTTATTGAGATCGAGTCTCTGGTTGGCCAATGATTTGGCTTAAATGATCAAGCATCATCCTAGCCATTTCATATGGGTCTTGCGTAGTATTCCCATTCTCATATGTGAGCGAGTGGACAGAGCCTCAGTTTTTCTTGATTTTCAAGGCCGTGAAAAAGTGTGTTGATTAGCGGCCTCTGGCTGGAGGAAAGTCTCCTTGGGTATCAATCTCGCCCTCCTGACCTCTTTGAGCTGCTGCTCGTCCAGGTTGACTTTAGCTTCCTGCCAACGTATGTGATCTTCTTCGAAGGCCAACCCATTAGCTTTTTTGGATGTTAGCCGAGCAACCTCCTCTTCGAGCTACTTCTAATGCTCTTCCCAAGCCTTTTTCACCCAAGGGCCTGAAATTTTTGTATAAAGAGGTCTCAAGCTTTAGGTTTTACCAAACCAATATCTTTATTGAGTTTACCCAAAGCTTTCTTAGTTAGCCTTCTAAGCTGGTCCTTAAAAAGGTGTGCCCCAGTAACCAGTAGCTTCTTACTCCCTCTGAGGACCTTCTCCTCCTCTTTAGCTTTACTGAATTTCATGCGTAAAGGAAGATAATCCGACAGACTCTTCGTTGTTATCACCTTCATCTCTAGTAGTGGCGGAATTGAATTAGCTTGGTGAGAGCAGTAGCATTTGTCAAGCCGAGAAGTTGTGTGGGCATACTGAAGGCTTGTGCATGTGAAGCCCGGCGTGTTGTTCTAGGGGCCCACCTCCCACAGGTCCATCATAGCCCATTTCTCATAAAGACGCAGCCATTTAGTATTTTCAGTACCTGCCAACAGACTGGTGGATCATGTTCTGTGCTTTCTTTTTTCCACCATATTAAAGTCACCCATAAGAAGCCACTCCCCTTTGATTGGGTAATCCTTGAGGTGCATCCACAATTTGGCTCTGTCCCCTTGGCGTTGTAGGAGCCATATATGTTTACTATGGTGATGTGTTGACCTTCCCACACGACTCTTACTCCTAGGACTCTCCCAGAGGGATGATTAAATACCACTTTGGGCTCCAAGTCCTTGTCCACAATAGAGACAACGCCACTAAATTCGTCCACTCCCTCTCCATAGAATACCAACTCCTGTTTTCTTTTGCTACAAGCATCCATATGATGTTCTTGAATGGCTCGACAATTAAAGACTTTATCCTTTCTAACTTTTTCCCACAAGAGGGTCTACTTCTTCAGGGTCTTCAAACCTTTCACGTTCCAGGATTGGATAGCTAGATCTTCCATCATTGAGAGAGCAAGATGAATCTTTAACCTCCATCTTGTCTGGCCTCTTGGTCCCTAACTCCAGGAGAATCCGGAGGATCACCTCGATCAGGGGATTTTTTTCCTTGAAGGACGTTGAAGGGGTTGTGCACTAGGATGGAACAAGATCCATTTCTTAGTTGCACGGGGTGGGAGAGAACAATTTCCCATTAGAGTCTCGAGTACCTTTTAGTGTCTTAGTATCTTTGGCCACTGCTTTCACCCTTTTGATCCTTTTTAGACGTAGGAGTTGCACAGTTGGCAAAGTTGTTACAGTCAAAGGCTTATGTGTACAGGCAGAAAACACGAGGACATTCTCATAGTGTGTCCTTTGTGGGATATTCACTGCAAAGCTCTACTTCTCCACATTCCTCTCTTGCAGTTTGGTGAACTCTTTGTCACATACCATAGCCTCTCTTTCTTCCCTTGCTCATGTTCCTATGATACTCTTTAGTTTTTCCTTGCTCTCCATCCCAGGTTATCCCTTGTTAGTGCTTTAGAAAGTCGCCTCCTTGTTGGAGTCCTGTACTATGGGACCGAAATTTATTTTTGTCATGGGGCAGTTCTTTGCAAAGTTCCCAAATTTGTTACACTCGAAGCAAGCCCCAAAGTATGTTCCAAAATTGAGTGGAATGGTAATCAACCCAGGTCCCACATTGATCACCATGCTTTTTGGTGGAGTCTTAGATATATTCCACCCTATGCACACCCTGTTAGAGGATCTTCCCAGACCCCTCTTGTTGGGAACAAAGAAGGGGGTACCCAGCTGACTAGCCAATAACCTGATATTATCCCAGAGCCAGCCAGGCAACCCCGCAAATTCAACCCAAATTGGATAAATCCTTTGGAGGGATTCTGTCGAATCAAAATTAGGTTCCCATGGTACGACGTAGACCGTTGTCAAGTTAGATAGTGGGGGACCTTTCTTCAGAATCTTCAAAACATCAGAGTCCTCCTTGAAGCTACCTGAGAAAAGCCCTTAGTGAGATATGGAGTATTTTTGACTGCTCCACCATGTGCAAGAATTTGTGGACCCTGAATCCATTGAATGATCTCAAATCTGTTAGGAACTCTCCCACTGAATCCAAAGACATAGCTTGCATGGCTAGCTGCTTTTTGATGAGTGCAAGTGGAATTGCCACAGTGACCGCCTCCACCACCTCCACTTGTTGTTGCGATAGGGCCTTCTATAAGGCACCATACGCTCTATCTGCAAACCCATCTTCTACAAGCTCCCTACTATTCGCCTATGAGTTGGTTCTTTTGTTACCGTTAGTGTCAGACGCTATCTGCCTGCTCACTTCTTTGAGTTCCTGTTCAAGACGAATATTCATGCCCTTCAACTTTTCCTGGTCTCCAACACTTGCTGCCTCCACGATTTTATTGGAGCCACTGGCCATAGGGGTAGGACCCTTCAGAATGCTAGCAAAAGAGATGACTGGTTTGATGGATGTTGTACCGACACCAACCTTGTTCCTAGTTGTGCAGATCGAGCCCTGAGACTCACCTACCCCAAGTGTCTTCACCCTAAAATTGATGCTTTTTACCGATTGATAAATCAATTTCTCCTTTCCTTTGCCCAAGGGGGACTCCTCCAATAACCTTGCTTTTGTTGGAATTAGGGTTGCAAAGAAACACACACAGCTTGGAGAAGACGAAGAAAGCTCAAGGCACACAATAGAGAGTGTATTACTTAGTGTGCAATGGAAGATAGATAGCCCTAGAGTGATGGGTGTATATACAATGCTCGGGGGAAAAAACCTCCTAAAGAGGGAAAAAATGCCCCGGCGGTCCTAGTGTGTTCACACACATCACTACCACATGTATATGGTAACAAATCCCCCCTGGAGTGATGCGCTGAACGAGAGCTGGAACATGAGTAAAGGGAAGTGCCATGCCCTGAGGACATGATCAGTCCACAAAGGGGAGTAAGCCCAAAGCTTTGCGAAAAGCTTCAAGCTTCTCACGAGACAATGCCTTTGTGAAAAGATCTGCAAGGTTGTCCTGTGTTGGCACATAGGCCAAGCTGATCTCTCCTGCTGAGAGCCTCTCCCTGACATAATGGTAATGCACCTCAATGTGCTTTGTGCGAGCAAAAACTGGGTTCCTCGCAACTGCCCATGCGCTCTGACTATCAGTGTAGATAGTGTTGGCAGTGTCCTGTCCAACACCCAAATCAGCCATAAGGCGTCTGAGCCATACACACTCAACCGTAGCTGTGAAGACTACCCTGTACTCAGCCTCACAACTCGAAGTGGCCACAGTAGGTTGCTTCTTGCTCAACCATGATATACATGAACTACCAAGCATGAAACAAAAACCACTTGTGGACACTCGCGTGTCAAAACAACCAACCCAATCTGAGTCCGAAAAAGCATGTAAGTCTGGCAGCAATGATCCCCCCTTGGGATAAAACAAGCCAAGATGTAAAGTGCCACTAAGGTAGCGAAAAATCCTCTTGACAGCCTGCCAATGCGTAGACCCTGGGCTATGCATAAATCTGCTGACCTATCAGACTGCAAACTGAATATCAGGCCTCGTGTTGCATACATAAATGAGGCAGCCAACAACAATTTGGTAAAGAGTGACGTCAACAAGATCGCCAGCATCATGTAGACTCAACTTCAAACCTGTTTCCATGGGAGTGGCAATAGGTTTGCAATCCTCAAGTCCAAACTTACATAGCAATGTCTCTATGTAACTTTTCTGACACAAGGCAATACCACCATCACACTACTGAAACTATATACCCAAGTAATGATGCAATAGCCCCAAATCTTTCATCTTGAAAGTAGCATTCAAATCAGCCTTAAATTCAGCAATATGTCTCTCATTTGGTCCAGTGATCAGCAAATCATCAACATAAAGAACCACAATGAGAAGTACATCACCCTCACGCTTTACATACAATGTGCTTTCTGTTGGGCTATTACGAAAGCCTTGTTTGACCAAATGAGTGTCAGCTTTCTCATACCAAGCACGAGGAGATTGCTTCAACCCATACAAATCCTTGTTACATTTGCACACTTTGTCCTCTTGTCCTTTTATGACAAAACCGCGAGGTTGCGTTACATAAACTTCCTTAAATATGTCACCATTCAAGAAAGCAGTAACAATGTCTAATTGATGTACATCCCAACCAAAATGAGCTGCCAATGCACATAGAAAACGCACAGTAGTCATATGGCAAGTGGGAGCAAAAGTCTCTTAATAATCTATGCCTTTTTGCTGTGCATAACCCTTTGCAACAAGTCGAGCCTTATGGCGATCGATCTCACCATCTGGCTTGCGTTTCAACTTGTAAACCCACTTCATACCAATGGCCTTTTTGCCAGGAGGCAAATCACATAAATTCCATGTGTCATTTTCTATAAGTGCATCATATTCTGATTGCATGGCAGCCATCCAATTTTCTGAATTCTGTGCTTCATCAAAAGACAGAGGCTCCTCAACATCATGTAAGCTAGACACAGCCAAAGCATAACAATCTGATGCATAAGATACATGGCGAGAGCCTGAACGAGTACGACTAGACAAAGGTGCATCCAATTTACTGTCATGCAAAGTGTGCACCAGCCATTTTGGCATACCTCCAGCGTGCTCATTCTCAGCCCTTTCCTCATCAAGTAGATCATGTACATCTGCATCAGTAATAGGCTGATCTAGAACATTTTGAGAAACCCCCATAGGCTATACATTTGCCTCATTGGAACTTACATTCGTATTTCCACCACTGAAAAGAGGCAACAAAGTGTCATAAATGTCATGTGAGCTTACATTACTGTCTCTAGTACATGACAACAAGGGCTGAACAGAATCTTCCACAAACATTACATCCCGAGAAACCAGAATATGTTTTGTTTGCGGATGATACAACCTGTAACCTTTGCTTTCAGCACTATAACGAACAAAAATACTTTTGACAGCCTTATCATCCAATTGTCTGCGCTGCACTTGTGGCACCAAAGCATATGCCAAACTGCCAAAAACACGCATGTGCTCAATAGAAGGCTTTATATCATGCCATGTTTCATATGGAGTAATAGACTGCAAAGATTTCGTAGGACACCTGTTTAGTACATAAGTGGCACACATGATGGCCTCAAGCCAAAAAGAATGCGGTAAAGCTTGACTATTGACCATACATCGTGTCATGTTCGTTAGTGACCTGTTTTTCCTCTCAGCAACACCGTTTTGCTGAGGTGTATAAGGCACTGTACATTGGTGTTTTATCCCACGACTAGCCAGAAATGCATTAAATGCATGAGACATATACTCCCCCCCTCGATCGGAATGGAGGGTGCCCATAGTACATTTCAAGACATTTTCAGCCATAGCCAGAAATTGTTTGAAGCACATAAAAACTTCGGACTTCGCTTTAAGCGGAAATACCCATGCATGCCTGGAGTAATCATCAATGAAAGTCACAAAGTACGCGTAATTGCCCAACGACAAAGTTTGCATGGGCCCACAAAACATCACTATGCACAAGTTGCAACCTGCATGTGGCCCGAAATGAACCATCCTTTGGAAACTTAGAACGCTGCATTTTACCCAAAATATAGCCTTCACAAACATGTTTGACAGGTGCTTCAAGAGGTGGCAAAGAAGCAACCATATCAGATTTCTGCAAACGTAGCATATTGGCAAAATTCAAATGACCAAAACGTGCATGCCAAACTTTTGCATATGAAATAGCCCTTGAATCTGCAACAGCATTTTCAAAATTTTGTCCACACTTGTCATACAAAGTGAGCTTATACAGCCCACGGCACAAAAGGCCAGATGCAACAATTTCATCACGAAAACTGAGATCATGAACTGTACATCTGTCATCCACAAATTTGACTACAAGTCCAAGTCTAGCAAGTGCGGATACAGACAAGAGATTCTTCTTGATCCCAGGTACATAAAGTGCATCAACAAGTGTGAAAGAACTGCCATTAGCAGCAGTAAGCACAATCTTTCCAACTCCCTGAACTGGATAAGAGGCATTGTTGGCACAAGTGACTGAATTCCTATGAGGGACAGAGAGAGGTAAACAATTCACGATGTGAGGTAATGTGCTTTGTAGCACCACTGTCGAAATACCACACATGTGAATCTGAAGCAACTGACAAGCATGCATCATGGACATCACGATTGTAAGTGCACTCTGTGCTAAAAGCTCATTCTGCATCAACATCAGCATTAGAGTCTCCTTTCACAGAAGAATCAACAATGGCTGCATTTGTAGTGGAACCACCCTGTTTCTTCTTAGCCTCTTTGGCCTTCAACTTAGGACACGACTTGATTAAGTGATCATTAGCTTTAGAATAATGGAAACGCACCTTCTTTTTGCCCTTATCACCAGAATTGCCAAACGAAGTGCTGCCAGTAGAAGCATTAGGAACAGAAGTTTTGCCACTTGCAGCAGAACCATAAGAAGTGGCTGCATTGCTGTTACCGCCCTTTCTTTGAGAAGCAATAAAAGCCTGTTCAACTGCACGCTGTCTAGTCCTGTTTTTTCTGGAAAGTGACTCTTGTAACAGGAATGTGCATAATGCATCAAACTTGACAACTTCTGGATTTCCTTGGGTCATAAGTCTCCAAGTACTAGCAAAAGTCTGGTAAGAATCTGGTAAGGCATCAAGAACAGTTTGCACAAGTGAACTGTCTGAAATGACTTCACCTACAGAAATAAGCTGCTCATTGATATCCTTGACACTAGCAAGGAAAGTGTCCATATCATGTTCCTCATGCATAATCTTCGACTCCAGCTCTTTACGCAACAAAGCAATTTTAGCCCCATTGCGACTTGCATAAAGACCAACCAAAATATCCCAAGCCTGTTTTGCAGATTTCACTGAATGGATTTTAGGAACAATGGTGCGCTTTACAGACAACGCAATCAATGCATGAGCCTGCGCATCCTTAACATCCCAACGAGCTTGTTCTGTCGTAGGCAAAACAACTCTAACAGCAGCAATCCTTGCAGCAAGACCTGCAACATCCTCAACATCGCCTACATCCTCAGAACCAGGACGTACATCAATGCCCTGCACAATGTTCCAGACACCCTTTGACACAAGAACATGTTGCCTCATATAAGCCCACATAGGGTAGTTGTCCCCATCCAGCCTGTCCTCAGCAGCAAACGTCTTGAACACATATGTGTTGTTGTTGTCAGCCATGGTAAATGTTGCACCTGATGTGAAAACTGCCCGAAAATAGGAAAAATGGAGCGAGAACAACACGTGCTATATAGCACAAACCGCAGAAGACTATAGGGCACCTGTTATGCAGGAAATGGCACTGACAAAAATTCTGCACAAAATGACGAAATTGCTTGTGTAGACCTGCCTGTAGTGGAAACGGAGGCCGAAATGAGTCCAAATCGAAAATCTGAGCAGACTGTACTGGAGCAGCTTGCGACTAAGCCCGGAAGAACGCAAACTGCTCTGATACCAATTGTTGAAATTAGGGTTGCAGAGAAACACACACAGCGTGCAGAAGATGAAGGAAGCTCAAGGCACACAATAGAGAGTGTATTACTTAGTGTGCAATGGAAAGATAGATAGCCCTAGAGTGATGGGCGTATATACAATGCTCGGGGGAAAAAACCTCCTAAAGAGGGTAAAAATGCCCCGGCGGTCCTAGTGTGTTCACACACATCACTACCACATGTATATGGTAACAGGTTTGCCACCCCTTTGGTTCGGACCCATATCCGAGGCTTCCCCTATCTTTGTGTCCATTATTGAGGCACGTGGCTCCAATCTTTCCCCTTATTCTGCTGACACGACCCCATCATCTAGGGGTAGTTTCCCAGCTGCAAGGAACTACAAAAATTTTACTATGTCCTCCTCCATGGGTAAAGCGAACAACTCCATAGCGAGCACCACGAAAGAGAACTATATAGCTAACCAGGTGAGAGGGCCCCTGCACCGAGGGGTCTAGCTCCTAAGAAGGGACCGTCGACAAAAGGGTGTGAAGGCCCTCCTATGAAGACCCTCCCAATAAAAGGGCGCTGAAGGATAAGCCCGCCTAAGATACTTAAAAACAAAAACGTTGAAGATAAGTGGCCGCCTAAGATTATAAGCGTTGAAGATAAAGAGCACTGAAAAACACTGCCAACGAGGGCACTCGAGGAGGAAGGGAGAGTGTTGGGAAATCAAAGGGGGCAAGAACCCTGAAGAGCGCTAACTACAATGACGATGTGCTCGCTATAAAGTAGGGAGGCATTTGCCTTGGCAAACCTTGGCTACGAGGGTCGATGGAGCTCACGACACCCACCTTGTGCACCTGACGCACACTCCAACATGCCAACCAAGCAAGAAGCACCAAGTTACACATACTCTAGGTAATGAAACCCTACCATTTTTACATTGCAACGGTGTGAAGCTCAGGGAGGTTTGAAATTGTTGGTATAAAGAAATTTGTACTAGAGTATCCTACACATGTGGGTAAAATATATCCTTGCAAGTTGTTATGGCCAAATAAATAAATAAATTATGAGAGCCAAAATTAAAGCTAGGTAATTTTGTTTAATTCTGAAAATTTATTTCATTAGGGAGAATCTTTGAAGATGCCCCCTTTGATTAACCAAGAAGGAAGGCCGTTAGAAGGTGGCGAGCAAGGCTACTGATAAAAGGAGGCATGAAAGGAGGCGACCAGCAAAGACATGATCCAATTGGTCGGGGGGATAGTTGGTAGGTCACACGTGAGCTATGGGAGAAACAAGTTGATTTTAGGAAATCCTACATGAGGGATAGGTGGAAGCAGATGCTAGTGGGAACAGATACCATTCCCTTTTTTTTTAATAAGAGAGAGAACAACCTTATGACATTGCAGAGCCTGAGGTGCAGTGGTTAGCTTGGATGGTTGTGCCTCAAAGCTACATGGATACGAAGAATCTTGCGAAGATGGGATGTAATGCAAAGTGGATTGGAGTTAATAGTGTAATATTTTTTTAGAGGAGAATTAGACCCCTTCATGCATGCAAACACTTTTTTGTCGTCTCTCTCATATATAGACAAGGTGTATAATGTGGTGGAAGTGTGTAATTTATGCTTGGAAGTGCCCCCCTTTTTTATAGATATAAATGTGTACCTTGTGAGACCAGCGTGTCTAAGACCCGTCTCTCGTCCAAGCTTCTGCCCCTTATGTAGGCAACCCTTGAGCTCGATTCAGACTAGCCCTTGGCCGCTGGCCCTTGGCCTGACATTACCCCCCCCCCCCCCCCCCCCCTTAGAGAGGCATTTTTGTCCTAAAAAATAAAAGTGGGAAATTTATTCTTAAGAATACCAATGTTTTCCCAAGTGGCACCTTCTTCAGATTGTCTTTCCACTTGAATGATGCTTGTTGGCGCACATGATGATGCATACATAAATCATGATAATTGAGAATATGCTCATGTTCATGAGGCTGGGTTGGAGGTTCAATGAAATCGACCAAAATCTCCTACTGAATGACATTTTCGTCCCTATGCAAGTGTTTACATTAATGACTTACATGAAATACCGGATGAATGTGAGAGTGTGGAGGTAATAAGAGTTTGTAGGCCATATCTCCAACTCGCTTGAGTATCTTAAAAGGCCCAAAATATCTCAAAGATAATTTAGGTATTGGACTAGTCATTAGACTTTATGAATGATCTGGCACTTGTAAGAATGCCTCTTCCCCTTCCGTGAAGGAAACTTGCCAACTTTTCTTATCAGCATACTTTTTATGCCAATCTTGTGCTTGTTGAACATTTTGATGAGGTAGTCTTAGCATTTCCACGTGGTCTTGGGGAAAATCATTGACCTTTTGAAGTTTCTTAGTTGCCAACCCCACCATAACTAGTGACCTAGATTGGAAACCATACATAAGCATGAAACGACTAAAACTCATCACGTGCTTGCAATTAAAACTTGGCCGGAATAAACTTGCAAAGTTTAGTCAACCGATCTACAACTACCCATACCAAGTCATGACCTTGTACAGTGGTTGGTAAACCCCAAAAAAATCCTTAGAGATAATTTCTCATTTTGGCAATGCAAAACATAGTTTTGAACATACCCGTGTAAACTTGGCGACTAAAACTAGTGCCTTGGTGCCCTGCACAAGGATTTTCATAACATTCATAAAGAATTTTTTGTTAAATGTCCGTGTCCATCAGAACACAGAATCTCCCCTTGTGGAGTAGGTACCCATCATCTATAGAAAAATTATTCCATCTCTGTAGCTCATCACTCAAAAGAGGAGAACTGAGTGTGGAGGTTAAAGACACACTACCAACATTGGAGTGAGAAGGATCCCTCATTTTCACATGCTCCACACTTTGGAGTATGCTTCATCATGCTCATATTTTCCATCGAGAGATACCAAAAACTCAACTTTGAAGCTCAGTAAAAAGAAGAGAGTTGATCTTCAACATACGACTAAGAGCATCAGCTACCACATTGTATTCCTTTATGATACTAGAGATTTGTATCACACTCTTAAAGAATCTCAGCCCACTTGGTCTTTCGACCCTTCCAATTTGTTTGTTAGTGTAGTCCATTTTATACTTTCATGGTCAACACAATCTCAAATTGAGCTCCATACAAATAATGTTGCCATATGGGTTTACTGCCTACAACCACATTTATGCCATGTTGCACAACACGTGTCTGCGATAACCTTGTAGGCAAATCATCTAGGAATACATCTGTGTATTCCATTAATAAAAATCTTATAACTTATTAGCAACATTTTCTTGTTCTGGCGAGAGAGAAGTAGCCATAGTTGGAAAAGAGAAGAAAGAAGAATGCGACATGGAGGAATTGTCATCTAAAACATTATCAACATTTGACAAAAAATGGCACAATGAGTAACACAAAAAGAGTTCTTCTATTTCATCTTTAGAAGAGAGCTTTATAAGCCCGACTATACAAATAAGTAACAAGAAAGGAACATCCTTCTTTCCCAATAGCAACATCAATCATCAAACTATTGTATTCATAGCTACATTCTAATGATGACCCTAAACCATATAACCACCCCCAACGAAGGACCACATTTTCTCGATCCATCTTCATGACTTGGAAATACAAGGACATGTGATACCCTTGAATCTCTAGTGTTACATCCCTCACTTGAGTATCCCACACCTTAGTGTCATGGCCGTTAATCATTGCTACCTCTTGTAACAATGAGAACTATGGGTCTCGGGCAAATTGAGCCATTTCATTATCTTATACTTTAAAAAATTGTGCAAAGCACAATCAACTACCAATATTCTCACCTTGTGACCTTGAATAAGCCCATGAATGGTCTAGCTCGTGTAGACCAAAAGGTCGGCTGCCATATTCAATCCGTCATACAACACTCATGCACCACTTTGGTGTGTTTTAGTTCCACATTGAAGAAACCAGAGGAGGACTCAAGAGAAAGGAATTGCACTATGTGCACCACTTTCTTCTTACCTTGGGCATCAAATTTCTCGTTGGGACAATCCTTTTTGTTGTGTCTACTCCCTAAACATGTAAAACATATTTTTTCCTTCTTAGCCTTCTCAAACTCTTCACTAGATAGATGGCCCCTTGGGCTTCTTAGATGCATCAGATGCAACTACTATAAATTTTCTCTTATTATACCCATGTCGTGTTCATGAATTTTCATATGTGGTGTCAAACATGTGAGTGCTATGCAATGCTCTTTCATCAAGATCATCATGTATATGCACTTGCACTATGGCCGTGTGTTTGAACATGCTCCTTAAACTCAAATGTTAATCCATGGATGCCATAGACTTGTTGAAAGGTATCTAGACCCTCCACGTCATGTCACAATAGTGCAAGATATACTCCAATAGTGTCTTATGTTGATGCATAGAGCACTTATCCCATGCAAACCAATTTCTTTTGCTTCATTTGTAGGCAAAAGTTCCTTTCTGTACACATCCTTAAAGGTTGCCCAAGTCTGTGGTATGATGTCGTTCCCATTTAGTGACATCCACCAATTGTAAGCCTTTCCCTCTAGTGTCAGGCTTATTTGTAGTGCCTTAACTACATTTGGAGTGTGTCTAAGATTGTGAATCCCATCCCATTTTCCCAGAAATGTATTTACAATATCTTTGTTGTGCTCCTTTTCCTCTCCTCTGAAAATTGGTGGCTTGATATTCTTTAACAATCCATCCACCTCGTTTTGAGAGAGAAGGTGCAACCCCTCCAGATTGGAGCCTTCCTTCTGCTCTCGCCCAAGCATGGGTGTCGCAAAAATCCTAGTCTACTCATTCACTTGGCCCTTTTCGACTGCTGGAAGAATTGCATAAGCATATCAAACATCTTAGTGACATTCCCATTCAAATGTGTAAAATTAGACTCTAAAATAGTTATGTGTGTTTGCAGTGCTCTAAAATCTTGGATATCAAGCAATTCAATGCTATCATCCAGCCTTGTTGCTACACAAGCACCTATGTGAGAGTAGCTATCCACTATGTAGTAGCAAACAAAATTGGTGCAAGATTCTCAAAATCAAACAGATGATGCATGTCAATATCTGAATCCATGGCATAACGTGATGTGCTAGCTCGAGAAAAGATGTATCCTAGAGAAAAATTCATTTGCCAAAACCAAACCGCAACCAACTCTAAGCAATCGCAAACAAAATAGATTAGCCATGCTAAATCAATACTATCAAGACGTAATTAAATGTCGATGTCAACTATGAACTTTGGAATCACCTTCCAATTGTGAAATTCATCGATACTTGAAAGGCTGTCGAAAAAGACCATGTCCAATATGAGGAAGATAAACCATCAATTTGTATATAGAAAAAAGATTTTGCTAGGTATTCCTGGCTTTGTTTGGCACAACCCTTTGTTGATGCCGCTTTGCTAGTCAAAATCTTTGTCAATAAAGGAAAATTGAAGCGATGCTTACTTTCAAAATTCTTTGAATTTTTTGAAATTTTCTAAAATTGCAAAGGTTTTGCAATGAACTCCGCTCGCTTCTTTCTCCTTTAACAGTGGGGGCTTGCATTGAACTCCGCTCGCTTCTTTCTCCTTTAACCGTGTGGGCTTGAAATGAACTCCGCTCGCTTCTTTCTCCTTTAACCGTGTGGGCTTGCACTGTTCTTACTTGAAGAGGAAAGGTGAGGGGGGGTGTCATGAGCACACTCCATTAGTATGTTTTTTCGAAGGTCAATAGGGTGGCCCTTCGCCTTGGGTGGGTGCCCATGTGAAAAAATGAGCTTCAAGGCTATGATGGGAAATTAGTAGCACTACAAGAGGAAAGTTTGCTTGCACCGGGCCAGATAGATTCTCACAATGTAGAATGTCTAGGGAGGACCTACCTTACTTGCTCAAAGAGTGCCCGGATATATGCGGCCTAGCAGAAGGTATGCAAGTGGGTTCAAAAGTCCTGGAAGGTAGGGTTCTTTAAGAAAAATCTATTCCTAAGTAAGAAGGTATCAAGCGTCAAGCGCTACTTATTGGAACACAAATTGTTTGATACTACTACTTCAAACATGTGTGCAAGGCCAGGAACTATCGGATTTTTGAGAAATCCTTGAAAACATCTAGTTTCTTAAAAATTATTTAAGAAAGCGGAAAGCGATCATTGCCATTGGGAAAAGAAGGAACTTTGAGGAATGGAACAGGATGATTGATGCCGCAACAAATGGTTAGTAGATGATTCCTCTTCAGGTTAAGGAGTGCTTAGCTTATACTTTCACTGATGCCACTACCAGTGTCCTAGAATGGCCCCCCGATCAATCGGTGTATCTGGGTAGCTTGGTGAAGTCATGGCTAGTCATGAGCATGACTAAAATTTTCAATTTATTGGTTTCGATAATATAATCCACTCACCATTGTGACTTTTTCCAAAAACAAAAAAAGGGGGAGTGGGATCTTGAAAACAATCTTGATCTATCATACCAAATTTAGGTTGCAGCATGAGAATAGGAGTGGGCTCTTGACAACAATCTTCATCTTCCATACCAAACTTTCTTTTTCAAACTCACCAAAGGTGAGAGAAAAATATATTGCAAAAACCAAAAAATTATATTACAATCTATGATGCACAGACCGTGCCATGAGACCAATCATAAGCAAAGACAACAACACAATGTTCATGCCTTTACAGGGGGGTGATACCCACATACCCATACAAATCCCAACAAAAAATAACTAGGGGCCAATCAGGGAGCCACTCTCCAGAGAATCCAAGCCAAGGGCTTTTGTGCTGTGGCCGAATCTTCCATACCAAACTTAAATAGCACTCACACAATATGGAAAGGTAATTCAAGGCAAGGGTGTAAGCTTATGTGGCACAAAGCCATTCGTTCAAAAAAGGTGAAACTCACATTTGCACCCATGAAAAAACGGGCGTGGCCGCCCTCAACCCCCATAAGATGAAGAGTGTCCACACATTTTTGTACCAGAAGAAAATGCCCTCGAGCATTGAGCTCATGACCCCCTACACATGGAAAGCATGGGATCTAACCACAACATCATTACCCTTTGGTCCTTAAGAAAGCCAGATGCAAACATTTTCAACATCATTGGGAGGGTCTCAATTAGATTTATGCAAATTGACATTTATGTTGCAAAGCATTGGAGACGCATGCACGTGCACATGTTTGTTGTATGTATGTGCATGTACATGCCTACACACATCTTAGTTGGTGCATGGAGGGGCTGAAGCCTCGACAAGCGCTAAACAAAGCAGGCTCACTGACAATTTACAACGTAACCAAGGGTTGGACTGCTACAAAAATATCCTCCAACCCAAATTTTTACAAAGCATCATAGTGCAAAAGCTGAAACAAAAAGAAAAACTTGAAATTGTGCATGCATGCTACTATAGGCAAATTGGACGCTCCAAGGTAAAGGCTCATTGTTGTAAACGGGAAAGGTCTACTCTCTATGTGACCATGAGAAATAGTTGTAGTGCATGAGAGGAAATATTTTTTAGTCCCCCCATAGCGCTAAGTAGGATGGGGCTCTTACACATTGCATACATACACACCTCTTTTATCTTTGCCCTGAAATTATGTTTGGAAGCCAAAAAAATAAAATAAAAATCTATCTAAAGAAAAGTCTTGTGCAAGACAAAAGAGCCATAATTGCAATGTGGCATGCCTTTGAAAGTTGTTAATACTTGAGTCCTACAAAGTGTATGGTTTTTTTTTTTGGCAAAACTCACAATTTCTGAGTGTATTGTATTAAACACAACATAGATTTACAAAACAACCTCAAGCTCACACTGAACCATGAGGTGGTGCTGAGAATTACAAACTGGATATCAACTGCCGCTCAATGAGGCCTATTATCATTGACTTAACAAAGTAGGTGCACTATAGTTCTAGGCTTTACTTGTCGCAGGTTGCCAATACGGCGTGGGTAGCTCTAGACCAGTCATCTGAGACTTGCTTGCCTCCAAGCGTACAGATCATCACTCTGCTTTCTTCTGTAATCTTAGAGAAGCTTTCCATGTCTAGATCTCCTTTAAACACACGACGGTTCCTCCTACCATATATGGTGAAAGAAGAAGCATCTGACAGTTTGAGTACATATGAATTTTTTTTCGATCAAAGGAATCTTCAATCAAAGATTTTTTTTTAATCGAAGTTTTTATTATATATATATATATATATATATGCAACCACCAGAGCTCTCTCAGGAACATTTCACACAACCAAAATTCAGCAACTTGATAAAAGTAATCATCTTCTCTATAAAGATAAAATATTTTTTAAAATATAGTAAATAATATTTAGCTAAAATTAATTTAAATTTCAACTTTATGATTTGTTGTTTTTTTTGTTTTTACTTTTTGAATTAAATAGTTTTGAATCAAAATGAAAATCAAAACTTGCTCTTTTTGTGTTGGAGTTTTTTAACACTTAAAAAGAAGAAAATTAGGTCGAGAACCATCTATCATTGTGTTGGAGTATATATTCACACATAAATAGTGATTATTTACTTTTGTACTAGAGTAAAAGTGTTTACTTTCACTGGACATAATCAATTTTTTCACTTAGATTAAGGTTTAGCAATTAAGAATTTCTATGAGTTTTTGTGTTAGAGTGATCTACTCACACATGGCACAATGTTGACAAAGTTTCTTATTGAGGCTTTTTGACCCTACTCGATACTTATCTTGTACGATTAGAAATGCTTCAACTATGATAATGTTATCACCTTGTTGTGTTAAGAGTAGCTGCTCACAATTTCGAGTATATTTTCAATTAAAGCTTTTTAGGCATACTGGATGTTTATCTTGTACCGCTAGAAGTGCTTCTATTACAATGATGTTATTACCTTCTTGTGTTAGAGTAGTTGCTCACACTTCTAGGAAGATATGCAACGGTCAATACATATTGTTTTTACCAATGTGATTTGTAAAAAATCATGATAATGCTGCTACAATCCAAAACTGATCGTTGGTAACCAATGATCATCGCGTTGAGTTAGAGTATTATGCTCACAATTCGGGATGATCCAATGCAACAAAATATTGTTTAGGGTACAATTCTTATTATTTGTAGGTATAAAGTATTCAAAATTTATTCCAAATACCTAAACAATGGATTATATTCTCTTTTTGGATATGTGCATACAATGTAAAACTATTGTTGGATACGATTGACTATGTACTTTCAATTTTTTGACATAATCAAATAAAAAATTGTATACTTCATATGTGAATAATAAAAAGGAACAATTCACAAATTATAGTTGTCTATTTTTTATAGATCTCTTTTGTGCATTATGGTTCGTGGTCATGAGTGGACGTACGTGCATGAAAATAGTACCAGGACGAACTGCATCTTAATTGAAGTGCAAGTCTTGTCACCATGTGTTCAGTGACAATGCTACGAGGGTCAAAGAGCATTTTGTTCAAAGTGTCAGGCAATGTTGTGCCTTGTACCTTGTCTCCACGAGACATATATGAAAGATTTGTGGATTATGTACGAAATTAAAGGTTGTCCTTGAGAGAAAAAGTAAAGGGGCAAGCAAAAGCGGTCGTATTATGGGAAGAGCAGATTTAATGGATGAAGAAGAACCTGTTACGAATGAGGAGAGGAATTTGATGGGCACGGAGAATAGAGATAATAATTCCTTTAATCTTTGGTTTTAGAGTGGAGTGCACAATACACCATCCTTCAATGTAGGTACATCTAGTAATGCATCTTTGGCAAACTTGACAAAATAAAGACTACTTTGTTGGAAGTAAACACAATAGTAAAGTTCATTAGAGAGCATCGATTTTCATATGCTCTATTCAGAATCAAGTCGCCTAACAAGGCATTACAAATCTTTTGTGTGACTTGGTTTGCTACTTCATATCATGTATTTTCAACACTAGAAGTTGTTTGACATGCGCTGGTGGAGATAGTTGCCGACAGGCGATGGGATGCATGGCTTAAAAAATATCCCAACTACCAAGCTACAACATTAAGGGTTCATCAACTCATCAATTCTCCAATGTTTTGGAGAAATGTGGAAAAAGTTGTCAATGTTATTAAACCCTTTGTGGATCCGTTGTGCTTGGTGGATAAAGACTCTTTTGTCTTTGAAAAAGTATATTGGTATATGTCAGATGTCATTGAAAAGCTCAAGGACTTTTAAGGATACACTAATAGAGATATAACGTTTCTAGTTTCATGCGCAGAATCTCAATGGGCGCAAATGCACACGACATTACACAGTGCATCATTCGCTTTGGATCCAAAATTTCAACTCTATGAACGATCCTCCAGTTCAGAAGTGATGCGTGGTTTCAACGCTGTGTGCATGCAACTCTTAGGGTCAGATGAGGGGAGAGATGCATTTTCAACAAAGGTTGGTATGTTTGGTGATCCTTGGCACATTGGCGCCATCAAAAAAATTTGTGCACCTATGTGGTGGTGGAAAGAATATGGTGGAGAAAAGATAGAACTACAACACATAGTTGTCAGAGTATTATCGATTGCTGCTTCAAGTGGTAGCTGCGAGAGAAATTAGTATGCATTTGACTTCTTACACACTAAGAAGAGAAATAGATTAAAACCAAAACGAGTTGAGGCTCTACTATATGTGTTTTGTAATATGAGATTGTTGCATGCTCCAACCAACATTGCG
Organism: Adiantum capillus-veneris; assembly: GCF_014529385.1. Classification (NCBI taxonomy): domain Eukaryota; kingdom Viridiplantae; phylum Streptophyta; class Polypodiopsida; order Polypodiales; family Pteridaceae; genus Adiantum; species Adiantum capillus-veneris. Next base: position 110,781,136 of record NC_140958.1, read on the forward strand.
ATGAGAGAAGCTGAACATTGTTTTGGTATAAAGCAAACACATGAGGCACTTGCTGCTAGGTGCAAAGTGACGGTGAGTCAAAGTGGGAGGTGGCTTTAGAATGTTCAAACATGGAAGAAGTTGATGACATGGTTCTGGTGTTTGATTGGGACGACATTGTTTAAAAACACCTTTGGTACAAGGTACTTGTAATCAACTTGAGTTTGTTGGCCATATCTTATGATCTCTCTCTTTTTGCCATATCACTTTGTGTCGTATGATTATCAATCACTTTTATTTTATACTTATTGTATAGAATTTATAACCATGATGAAAAAGAGACAAAGCGTTTAATATCAAAGTTAATTATGTAAAATGATTACAAAAAGTTGGCTTGGAGGAATGCAACAATAGAATGTATAGCTTTTATAAGTTAGCATGTTGAGTGAGGTATGCCAAAATCTCATTCAAGCAAAATTCATTAGAGCCAAGAGATGCACAGTTGGTCTGTGCAGCCAAAAATGCATTGAGATTAGCTGTGATAGCTTTAACGTCATCTTTTGTAAGGGGACCAAACTTCTCATTGTACTTTGCAAGCTTGCTTTGAGCTAGTGCAAGCTCTCTTCTGGTGGCATCGATTTGTGTCTCAAGCTCTAACACCTTCAACCTCAAGCCTATAAAAGTTTCACCTTAGCTTGCTAGGTCAACTCCCTGGCTTGCCATCTCCACAATGATTTCATGCTCCTATGGTAGGAGAACGACAAGACACTTTCATGATGGTTGGGGTCTTTGCTTGTTCTGTGTTGAAACCTTGTCAACAATGCGGCCAAGCCCAATGCTCGCGTTAGGAGGCTTATCATCCTAGTTGACTCTCTTGCCCAATATGTAATGTGCCTAGCATTGCTGAATAAAGTATATGGAAATCTGGTTATTACTGGGGATAGCTTGTTGTTGACAGATAAATCATTGGGGAAGAACTCAAGCTAAGCCCACATGTTGCAAGTCAGAGACCTTTATTAGTGGATTTCCCCTTGTGTGGCCACTTGTTCTAAAAAGTGTATTCCGAACAAAGTGGTTTGGACATAAGTCTTTGCATTGTTTTCAAGTCAAGGGCTCGCCTTCTAGGTTCAATTCGTCCTCTTGAATACTGACAATAATTGATAAGTCTGATTGTCCACATCCAATTTGCTCTGCATTGATAATTCATTGTGCCTTGTTGTAATCAAGTTTGTTAGTCATATCTACAAACAAAATGACGCAAATGTCACTTAAACAAATTTCAATGATATAATGACAGTTTGAACTTAAAAACATTAAATTGTCACTTGAGTCGTGACGTGATACTTAAATTAAGACAATGCAATAACAATCAATGACAATTTCAACCCAAAAAAACTTATTTGTATTCATTCATCATTTTGGTCAGAGACCAAAAGAAGATACAACATTTATGCCAACTTTGTGGACTCCATTGATACAAAGGGAGAAATCGAAAGCTCAAGGTGGATTTTCTATTTTACCTAAATCAAGAGTTCTACGTATTTTTTTACAAAAGGTTCTTTGCTTTAGATCACTTGGCTCAAGTATGCGTTTCAAAACCCAGCATAGAGAATATACATCCGTGGCTTTAGAAAAAGGAGGAGGGTTGGTGGAGATATACTCGGGGGTAGCCAAGGGTAGTCTCGAGGGTGATTGTTTCGACATTCCAAAGACATATCTATTAGCTTTGGAAATGTCTTGGTAGTTGGGAATGAGCTAGAAATGCCCCAATTTGTAATGCTACAATAAAAACCCTTGTCAGCAAAATGCAACATAAATGTTGCGAGGGTGAAGGTGGTTGTGCAAAAAATCATGGTGATGCAAGAACTTTAATGTTTGAAATAGAGCATTGACGATGTGCAAGATATTGCCTTGGAAGCACTCTATACTACCAGTTGTCTGCAAAAACTCTTTGATGGCAAGTTTGCTTCCATCCAAGTGACATGCTTGTATCCACTGCTACACATGGTCGCCGTTCCAACATATGAAGATAAGCATTGGCCATGGGGAGTGATGCATGATGCCTATTGGTAGGATTATACCTCGGTGTTGGATATTTAAAGTGGTGGCTTCTTCCATGCCTTTTTGTGCAACAGCTGGCCCATGTGGATGGATATTGAATACTTTAGCTGCATACACAAGGTCTGAGAAGGCAAGATGCAGTACACAAACTTGCTTGACATATGCCATCTGCCTTCTCCAAGTTAGAGAGTTTGCAAGTGGAAAACATGTCAATCTTGTAGAGGGTGAAATACTAGTGTATCATCACCTTGGACTATTGATTCTACATTAACGCATGAATGGGAGTTGCCACTTCTGTCTCAGTGACTGGCTCGATAGGATCAACCACTCTTGGTATTTTTCTAGGGCCTTCTAGCTTGCTCTTTCCTTTCATTTTTGCATGCAATTGATGAGCTAATTGCATTCTTTCGCATACTAAAGGGAGAGAGTAGACTTGAGGGTTTTGCATAGCATCAAAAACAACCAAGAGTTGGCCTAAAACTTGCTTGACAAGCCCCCGCAATTGACCGCCGTCAATGTGTTGACAAAATTATTGAAGCTAGAAGGCCCTACAGTTTCAAAACATCGATGCAACTGCTTCTCTATCACACCGTGTAGGTAGCAAACAATAGATTCAATTATGTTTTTTCGATGTACTCATGATAGCTTCGTCTCTGGCATGGCTATTGAAATAAACAATTATATATTATCACCAAGAGAATAATTCAAATTTCAAACATGCTGAAATATGAAAATGTTTAATATCAAGACTTAGAAAGATTCAAAGTGAATTTTTTGTTGCAACAAAGGAGATATATACAATTTTTAATGATAATGATTTTGAAATAAGATTTTGTTATCAATAATCGAATAAATGTACATTCACTTTAGAAAATAGATGCCTAAAAGTTAACATTATGAAAAAGTAGTCCAACTGTGTGAGTTAAAGACTCAAACACAAGTGTGGACACTACTAAACACAGATCACTGGAAGTTTACGTCACACAAAAGTAGTCTATTAGACTACGAAAAGTGTACGATATGCACTATGTGAGCTAATAGCTCTAACACAAGAGTAGTCACTATTCTGAAGTGTGAGAAAATCTTTAACACAATGCAACAGTCAGACCATTAGTCATCACATCTTTAAAAAGGCTATAAGTCATAGTTACAAAGCACATGTATAGAGTATATCTTTCCTCACCTATTGCAAGTACCAAACATTGATGAAAGAGAAGCAAAGCTTCAACTTAGCACTCACTATCCCGATACTATTTCTTAGGTGAGTTGGATACTTAAAACGAAAGCATAAACAATAGTGCAAACAAAATATAAACATTGATACATTTGTAAATGAAGAGAAGGTTAAACTTAACTCTTCAATCTTAAAATGTGGCAATGTGTATACTTTATTTATACCATAGTTTAGCTCTGTCTCCTACGTGTAAAGTAAATTATACTGGATAGCAAGATTCTAGATATGTTTGTATATTTTGCCAACTTCTGAAGTGTGAGTATTCTCATACACAACATAGAGTGACAAACCCCTACTCTATCTCTCTGAAGTGCGAGGAAGGAACCTCTACACATCACGAGTGGGATTCTACACACCCTTTAGTTCTCTGTAGAGTGTGATCGATTGGTTTACACAACCATGAGACATAGTTCTAATGTCCTATCTATTCCAGGAGTGTGACTATGTCGACACAACCTCGGAATAGGCCTATGCACCTGCAAACTAATTTTGTGTGCGAGGTGAACCTCTAGCACAACACTAATTAGAAAAAAAAAGTTAAAAATAGAACAGAAAAATGCAATTATACATGCTTGCTCTGTCACCTCTGTCTCTGTCAAGCTGAAAGTTGCAATGTGCTCCTTTGATTGAAGCGACGTATATATTAAATAGTTCTTTGATCAAAGATTTTATTCGATTATACATTTTACAATGTAGTGTTTAAAAAAACAGTGTATAATCCAAATACTAGGTATAATTTTCACTATATGGCCATATAAATGTAACCTAGCCTCTACTTCTTTCCATTTATCACCTTTTAAACCAAGTTTAGCTGCATCTAACATATATTTGGTCATGATAGCCCAAGCTTGGTCCTATTTAGCAAATGAAACCACAAACTTGACGTAGCGGGCTTCAGCATGGCGCAATTGGGTTAAGAATCCTGAGACCTCCTTGGTCCACTAATCTAGCGACTGGCTCCCATCTGGCGCACTGCCATGGTCTGGAGGATTTCGGGTTGTTTTCCATAGAAACCTTTTTACTAGTTTTAAGAATTCTTTCACGAAGTGTAAAGTGTATAGTTCTATTGTACTCCATACATGATGGCTATAATTTGTATGACAAAGACCACACATAATTTCATGCAGGACTCCTTGGCCCTAGTGCTTTGTATCTAGTCAAAAAGAGGTTGGTCGAAAAGTGAGATCGACACTTTAAATGTCCCTCTATTTATGTGTTGCTCCTAATGGAGTGTGGCATGTCCATGTCATAGGTAGATAAAATGAAGCACTTTCAAATGGAGTGGGCGTTTGGAGTGAGCTTTTTCTTTTTTGAAGTGAGATATTTTTCTCTTTTTCTTTAAATTTTATATTTAACAAAAAAGCTTGTTCCAAGAGCTTTTGGAGCATTTTCTCTCTCTCTCTCTCTCTCTCTCTCTCTCTCTCTCTCTCAATCCCTCTCATTTTCTCTCCCTCTCTCACTCTCTACAGAGCAATTGAAGGATTGGGAGAGAGAAATCCCTCTCACTTTCTCTCCCTCTCTCACTCTCTACAGAGCGAGTGAAGGAGAGAGAGAGAGAGAGAGAGAGAGAGAGAGAGAGAAGAGAAAATGAAAAAAAAGTTTGCTTCAAAAACTCTTGGAGCGAGCTTTTTTTGTTAAATATGAAACTTAAGCAAAAAGGGCAAAAAACCTCGCTTCATTCCAATCCCCTTCCAAATGTGGAAGGTCTTACAAGCATAACAATGTAGCCCCAATGCCCTCGAACCTATATGACATTTGGTGGAGACTACTCTAGTGTGTGAGTTGAATTGCTTGTGCAACAATTTCCATGCAAGCGGTAAGATCTCGATCTTCTATATGGACTTGTGTTGAGTGCCCACCATGTCCCATGGGGCCCTCTCTTATGAGTGCCTTTGGTTTTCCATGTGTGATAACCGATTAATCAAAGGCCAAGTTCCAACCCTTTCTCAAAACTTAAAAGCGTCCTTTGGGTTCATGTGGAGACAAAAGAATAACTTACCATGTGAGGTAGGCGTTCTTCAATTATTGGGATTTCTTGTGTCGGTCCTTGCATGACGTCCATGTCCACCCTTTTTTTTCTCTCCCATCTTTTTCAAGGACGTGTCTTATTCCCATGCTTTCAACATTTCATATGACATCAAATTTCATTATATTATGATGGCATCATGGATTCATTGGGCATGTGGATATAACATTTTGTCATGTTCTTGTTTTAGTCATCACTACAAGGCGTCTAGGACTGCTGTGATCTATTGCCACGGGTACCTTATGTCATGGTCGGTAGCTATAAAATAAATTACAAGACATGTGAGAAAAAGTGTGTTAAGAAGCAAGCTAGGGTTTGAGCATGGAGGTGGGCCTGCGGCTATTGCTGCTCCGCCCAGCCTGTGAGGGGTGCAGAGTTGGGGGGCTCATTGGCATCACCTGTAGCAAGGGGATAGGTTCTTCGGCTGGCAGCCTTGTGGTGGCGAATAGTGCTCTATGTGGCGGGGACTCGCTCCGGTGGGGAGCTCCCGGTACCACACCCACCTCCTCCGTTTGTTGCGCCCTCCTCTACCCATCTAAATTTTTGCTCGAAGGGAGAGATCACCCTCCCTCCTCTTCTCCAAGAGGTGTTGGTCATGACGATTTGTGCTTCCCCGGTAGAGTGGGCATTTTGTGGCAGGATCCACCCACTTTGGTGGCACCGATGGACCGTTCTTGGTGAGGTGGGCTTCCCCTCAAAGCCCATGCTTGTGTTGGCCTTCGTGGGGCTGGTGGTTGGTTCAAAGCTAATGTTGGGGGTTTCAACCAGCTTGCTTTTGGTCTCATTGTGGATCTGGTGGTTGAAAGTTGGTTTCAAGGGTGTTGGTTGATGATTGTTCATCTCTACAGCCTAGAATAGGCGTCTGATGGTGACAATGCTTGGGAATCTCGTTTGGCTCTCTCGGGGCATGTCAAAGTCAGTGGCAATGTCGATGGCATGGTGGCAAATTGGGGACCAATGATGGTGATGGGGACATCGAGCCTCGCCCCGTTTGGCATTATTGGTATGTGATACTTAATGCTTTGTCGTGCGATGTTATTCTCTGTATACTGGGTTAGAGGGCTCCCTGTAAAAGCCTTCGGAACGAAGTCTTGATGTACTTTTGTCTCGGTTGGGATTTGTTGAGTTTGGAAGTCTGTCTATGGTATGGTGGTTGTTTGGTGAGGCCTCTTTGATGCCATGGCTCATGTTGAGCATGGATTCCCTTGTAATTCTTTTTGCTATCTAATATATCTACAACTCACAATTATGAATACTGTAAAAAAATAAAAAAATAAAAATTTACAAGACTCTAAGAGGCTTGCCACAATACTATATACCTTCGGGTCTTAATGTCTCCGGAGCGGTGGGATCGACATTGGAGGTTGAAGCGTGCTAATCTCGAAGCACACAAACACCATAAAAAATGTCAACAACATTGATTGTGAAGCATGTGATTGGGGATTTGAACCTGGTACCTCTTGAATGGTAGCCCTATGAGCTAACCATGCATGCATATTTCTAGCATATTTTTGCTTGAAAATTGGTAGAAGTGCTTGAAAACCAGTATTGGAGACCTGTGGATGATTGTGCATGAATTCTGGACAAAAATTCAATAGTAGACATCATACGCGTATGATGTCTGAAAGGTGAATCTGGCATCCAGATTGACTTTTTGACCTACTCCCAAGTTTTGCATGTTGTGTTGAGCACATACACCAAGTTTCATTTCATTTGGACATTGAGTATTGTGAGGATTCCACTATTTCAAGGAAATTACTCGTCAAAAGTTAGGATTTTGTGCAAGTTTGGCTTCTACAAATTGTTGTGAGCACTTGTGCTTGTTGGACACATCAAGAAGCACCTGGGACAGACACAGAACTCCAATCTGACTCAATAGACATCTCCCTTACATACAAGTACACAATTTCAAGATTATAAAGAATTGTTCATGAAATGCATTGTCTTGTTGATTTTTCTCAAACTCTAAAAAATTTCTCTGACTTAAACTTTATAAAGCGTAAACCATCAAATTTGTTGGAATTAGGGTTGGAGGAAAATGCACACAGCTTGGAGAAGACAAAGGAAGCTCAAGGCACACAACAGAGCATGTATTACTTAGTGTGAAATGGAAAGATAGATAGCCCTAGAGTGATGGGTGTATATACAATGCACGGGGAGAAAAACCTCTTAGCGAGGGAAAATGCCCCGATGGTCCTAAGTGTGTTCACACACCTCACTATCACATGTATATGGTAACAAATCTCCCATGGCAGTGATGAGGTGAACGAGAGTTGGCACATGGAGTATAGGCAATTGCCATGCCCTGAAAACATGATCAATCCACAAAGGGAAGTAAGCCCAAAGCTTTGTGGAAAGCTTTGAACTTCTCACGAGACAATAGTGATCATGGTCATAAGACCATTCCCAAATGCTATAGATGGTGGATCTCAATATCTAAATACATGCAAGTCTACATGTTCGTAAAAAGCAATGTCATGGAAAATATCAATACCAATACCATGCTAGGGTGATTAGTCATGGAGCCATGGTGGGATGCTTGATCAAATGACCATGTTTGAATTTACCAACTAAGAAAGTCCACAAGGCTACCTAAAATGCTTGCTCTTAGGATCATGCTTAGTTTCAAGGAGTGGAAATGGACCCCATATCTTACTAGAATTCATGGAGTGGGAAATTTATCAAGGATCAAGCTACCATCCTAAGGCCCAAAACCATGAGGGAATACACAAAAGTGATTATGATCCTATATGCATGATTTGAAAATCCCTTTGGGGGTTTACTAAAAAATATGTAGAATAGCACATGAGTTCAACGGAAGGGATTAATTTCTCTTATGGACTTACAAAAAATATACATACGGAAGGGTGTCTTGAATTGAAAAGTGGAAATTTTGGGACATAAGGGGTCATTTTATTGAGAATACAAGTGATGCATAAGGGATCTCTATATACTTCAGGAATGTAGAATAGGGAGTTTTAAAAATATCTCTTGAACCCATGTGCTATACAAGATCTCCATATAGTGGACCCCAAAAGCAAAATCCACTAGTATCCATGAAACCAAGACCATGAAAGAAGGTTAGGTCTCAATGCCATGCTTGAGATCTTTGCCTCAAATCTATGCTTATTACAAAGAGTGTTCCTCATCCACAAGCCTTGCTAAGATGCTTGGTGCTAGAATCATGCTTGAATCCATATGAAATTATGAGATTGACTTGTCTTTAAAACTAAATGCAATCTTCGCAACTTGGCTCCAACTTGGTCCCAACACAATGCTTCAATGAAAAAATTGTGATTGGCCTTGAAATCATGGTACAAAGATTCATCCTAGGGCAATGCAACGGTGATTGCCCACAAGACTAGGATTCTTGGTCATAGGGCTATGATTTGATTCTTGAACACAAGGAAGTCATAATGTCCCCCTAAAATGCTTGGTCCTAGGACCATGCTTGAAATGGTCATATTCCCTTGGCCTTGAAAGGTTTGTTAGCCTTTAAAGCATACAAGAATTGAAAAGTCTAGTGATATGTTTGGTATCCAAAACATGCTTGAATTCCAAATCCTTGGTAACTCGTTTGTCCACATAAAAATTAGGATAGTGACAATACCTATGTCAAATAAGAAATAGGCCTTTTCATAATTGTTTTTATATAGGACCAAGATTGAATTCTCTCTATGAGCATAGTCTAGAAAACTTTCTAAGATGTTAAATCTAGCTTGCTTCATCTCAATAGAGTCTCCAAAAATTGGTCCAAAGACCATGCTAGCGTGCTAGGTCTCAACAAAATTACACGATGCTTGGTGCAAGAACCATGCTTAAATCATCTAGTTCACACAATTTTATGCTTGGTCTTTAGACCATGCAAAACACAAAAGACGTCCATCTTGAATTTGGTCTCATCCGTTTTTGAATTCATGGATATTAAAATGGTCGTAAGGCCATTCTACCATGCTAGAAATTAAAATCAAGCCTAGATTCTTGGTCCCAAACCGTGATATCAAGAAGAATCTTAAGATCGTGATATCAAGAAGAATCTTAACTTCACAAAAAACGATCTGGGTGACATGACCATGAATGTATGCCTAAATGTTGTGTGTTAATACCTATATTGGTGCAAGAACTATGCTTGGATTATTTATTTCAATTAAAAAAAAAATGTTGCTTGGTCATAGGAACATGTGTTGAATTAGGTCTCAAGGTCAAATTTTTATACATTATTACCTTTCTTACGCTAGATGTTTTTTCCATAGTAGTTTTGCGACTACTTATTGACCCATTTTGCGACTTGCATGGTTGCACAATTGCACCATGCTATATCATGCTAGGGACCAATAGAAATCTTGGATTCTTTGACACAAAGGCCATGCTTAGTTCTGAAAAGTAATGATGATCGCAAGACTATCCCCAAATGCTATAAATGGTGGATCTTAGTATTTTGATACATGCAAGTGAGCATGGTTCTAAAACCATGCTGCCATTGTAGGGATCAATTCCACGACCAAGCGAAATTGATTGGTGATGGAAACATGGTGCGATGCTTGGTCACATGACCATGGTAGGGTTTAAAAACTAAATAAGGTCATAAGGCTAGGAACATGCTTAAATTCATGCATTGGGAATGGTCCCAAGAGCTTACTCAAATTTATGGCGTGGGAATTGTTTGATGGATCGAGCTACAAAGACGAAAAGGCAATGATCATGTCCTTGGATGGACAGAAGACAAAAACTTTGATCACTCCTCAAACCATAGCAGAGGCACTAGGGCTCCACAATAAGGGAAGCTCAGTTTGGGAAAGGAGAGACGAAGTAAAGGTCTACACCCAAAAGAAGCCTAATCAAGCATTCTAAGACCTGGTGGACCCGAGAGCTGCAAAGATCTGCAAATTATACAACCAATACTTCCATGTTTGCAGGAAGAGGCCCCAAAAATACACAACTCCTCCCCATGCAGTGGCAACGACCATAACCTGGGCATTGAAAAGCATCATGCCCAAAGAAGTGAACTACGCCCAATACTTGCGGCATGGGCATGGAAAAACCAAAGTACATTGGCGGAGGGGAAACCCTGACAAAGATTTCATATGAAGCCATCGGTGCTAGAGGACAGTGGCCAGAGCCACCAACACAGAACGAGTGGTTCAAGCTAAAGTCAGATACAAAAGACGAGCCAGTAAGTGCAGTGGCTCCACTAGTCACCACAAGACTATGAAGAAGGTTAGAAACAGTGCCTAAAGAAGAGCCTATGGTGCCACCAAAGAAGAAAGGAAAAATAGCAATGACCAGAGAAACAAGACCCAAGGAAACGGCAAAAACATGATTCTTTGATATAGTAGATGTAAGACCTCTGGAAATGGTTGTTTTGACAAATCATGTCATTGCGATGATAGTGTCGCCGACTGATAGGAGTGTTGAGTTTGTAGCTTTGGAAGGCGCGAACACTTCAATGCAAGCCAACAAGGTTTTGCAAAAATTTTTAATCATTACACACGTCAAGTCAAGAGAGCCAGTGAAAATCTTAATGGTGCCCTTCAGGGTTTTCACCATATAAGAGACACTTATTCTCTCTCCTTCCTTGGATGGTGGCAGAGTGGGGTAATTAAGCCAGTTTGGATGTCTCTTTGGGATTCTAAAATGGTTTGCCCATGTGCAGACACGAGGGACTGGGTAGAATAGGAGGTCATCCCTGATGATTTTTGGGGCCTCCACCAAGTATTTCACAAATCCTGGGTACTTTAGGAGCCAGGCTTTTCTCCATCTTGGTTGAGAGTCCACTATTTTTGCTCCAACCTTTGTATTCTTGACATCTCCATCATATATTGGCTCTGTAGCTTCTGCTTCGACTCTCTTCTTGATCACTATTACTTCATACTTTAGGAGAGGATATGGGAGCGTGGGTTGCATCCATTCCTCCCTAAGCACATTTGTGGCTAGTCCTTGGACTCCTGCAGAATGTAGCATTCTTGTTTCCCATTCCAAGCCTACCTTGTGGTCTTCTGTTGTGGCCTTTTCTATCAAAATCTTGAGGCATGTCTCCTCCTCTACGGTCAATGAATGTCCTTCTTTTGCTTGTGTCTCTAATTGTTCTTCTTGGTGCTGCATATCTTCTGCACCCTCAAGAATTTCCACTGGCTCATCTTTGGCATTTGTCCGTGTTTCATTGGGCCCTGGTTCTGATTCTTGTGTCCTTGATTCGGCTATCTCTCTTGGTAATTCTGTGATCTATTGTTAGGCCATCGTATCTCGTTTAGTAGCTTTGTCTGCTAGGTCAACCAACATTTCTTGAAGTGTAGCCAGGTTCTGTTGGAGTTCTTCATGTTCTTGGTGAAGCGCTTTGTGTTCAACTTTTAGTCTTTCCTCCATGGCTAGAGATCCTTTTGCCATATGCATTCGCTGTCTTTGCTCCAGCCGTAATTCCATTTGCAGGGTGGTGATTTGTGCTTCCAAAGATTGCATAACTGGATTATCTGCCCCTACACTTGCTCGCACAGCCCTTGGTGTTGCCCTTAATTTTTTGATGGTCAAGTCTTGAAGCTCTATTTTTTCTTTCAGCTCCAGCACTTCATCTTTTGTTGCCTCTAGCTCGTCTTCTACCTTTTCTTTTTCCTCCTGGAAAGTCTTGACTTCTCTCGAGACCTTTGCCATTTCTAGTGTTAGAGTGTCTCGTTTGCTCTCAACCTCTCTTAGTATTGTAGTGACAGTAGAAAGCTCCTTTTTGGCTTCCTCAGCTTCGAGATGGGTAATTTGTACTACGCTCGATAGGTTATCATGTTCCATTTGCATATTATCCTCTCTAGTATGCAGTAGACTGTTTTCTTTAGCAATGGTTAGAGACCGCGTTCTGACTTTGTCCAGTATCTGATATGCGGCTCGTTTTTCGTCTTCATTCGTTGCTCCCAAGTTTCTAGTTGTTGGCCTATTGATAGGGACAACAAATGGAACATGATGTCCCATACTTATCGTTACCCCTGTTGGTGGTACTCTCCACAGATTGGCCAATGGTCTCCGTTGAGGCGCTTGAGGGATGTGAACCAACCCTGGCACTCCAGGTTGTGGGGAGTACCTTTTTGGAGCTCGTTTTTGCGATTCTTGATCTATCTTTGGTTCTTCAGATCTATCAGCCCTTTCTTGGCCCATAGAGAACTCTCGTCTCTCTTATTCCTCTTTTGCAGCCCATGGCGGAATAGGAGTTCCGTAAACTACTATCAAAGCCTCTGCCATTGTGTACCCAGCTTGAATGAGGTCTTCATAGGTGTCTCTTTCTTCTTTCTCCTTATCCCCAGGTGCAGGTGCAGTCTCTTCTATTTCTTTTGGTGAGGATTGTGGTTTGGGTGTAGAGGATTTTGGACTTGGAGGAGGGGTGGAAGAGCGTGGTGACGAAGGTGGTGGTGTCTCAACTTTCGTTCGGTTGCCCTCCCGATCCTTCTTCACTAAGGGTTCTGGCGTTTCCTTTAGATTCTTCTTGATGTCTTGAACTTTGTCCATTGTGAAGGGCTCTAAGTTCTATTGTTCAGGCACCCTTTCCGTCTCCTCATACGCTCGGATGTAGTAAACAAACTTCTCCTCTAGAGGTCTAGAGGAGCTTCCTCCGACTTTTGCCGGGTCTAGCAGCTAGTACTCTTCAAAATCCCCCTTGAGTGCTCTTTCTGCCCTGAATTGCTTAATCAGCCTCTCGATCTGAGCTCTGTAGGCTTTTGAGGAAGCCCTCTACACCAGATTCTTCACATATAATAGCAAAAGATGAGGTCCCACGGTCACCTTGGGCAATATAAGATACGAATTGTACCTAAAGTTGCTTAATCCCTAAGGATTCCATTGACACTGGGATAGTTTTCACCAGAAGTAGAAGATCAAGACCCGTCATGTTAGAGACAACATGGACACGGAAGGGGGGAGTGTTGACGGCGGAACACAAAAGAAGTTTCCCCAATTTGACGTATCATTATTTTTGAAGGCGAATGCTATTTTTTGTAATATTTGAGTAGTCATTAGACTTTGTGGGAACAAGCCTCTAGGGAGGAATTGTATATAAGCTAAATTTTGTAACCCTAAGCTTAACTTTTGAATTAATCGAATCAGTAGTTTTCTGTGCGATGTGTCTGAGAGAGAGAGAGTGAGAAACAGAGTGTGATTTCTTCTCTTCCCTACGCGTCCAATGGAAGGTCCATTGCGAAAGCGACACCGTCAATGTGTTAGCAACGGCAAGGGCTTCCACCCAATGCCAAGTTTGTACGATTCAAGCAACATCAAGAAGCGAGCTCCTACGAGCTTTTGGGTGAGTTTTCTTGCAAATCGGGTGTCCGTTCGGTGATTCTTTGTACCTATGCGTTCACAGCAAGTAGAGCTACGCATTAGGACCATGCACAAAAAAAAATGGTGACCTGTATTTTGTTGCATGTCTTTATACACAATTGTTGCATGAGGTAGTTTGAGGTCGGATACCAAGTCATAGTCCATAGGGTATTGATCTTGTGATATGGAGATTGTATTTTATGAGTTTCATGACATTTTGAATGCATTTGGCCTAGTTTTGGATAGCATGAGCATCGTAGGTTGGGTTGCTTTCATTAGCGCATATAATGCTTAGATTTGATTTCCTAATTTAGAGATTGTTTTAAAAGGTCGAGAAGGTGCTTGACATCCATCTTCTTGTCTCCATGCGCCTACGGGTTAAGCTTCGTCATTGGCCGACATAGAGTTGTTGGTTTTGTTGTTGCTATGCTAGCGTCCGCTCGTGGCATATCCGCCAACACTCTCGTTGCCATGTCTAAACCTAGCATTAGCTTTCAATGTTTGGAAAAACAATGTATTCTAAACATACATAAGTCTCTTTCAACCAAGTATAAAGTAGAGATTTCTTAATTAAACTATAGATTTGGCTACCTTCACATTATTTCTTGTAAAATCCAAGAAAAATTTCCTTTTCACTATCCTATCATTTGGCTATCTTGAATTTCTAGCCGCAGTTGAGACACACTTTCCTAAAGAATGTAGCTTGCGTGTTTTGAAGTTAGGCAGTGGTCAAGTGTAACAGAGTTATTCGTAAGATAACTATGCAATAACTATGCACAACCAATCTTAAAATAGGCTCTACAAGCGATGTTTTGCTCACATATAGTAGCAATATTATAGTTGATAAGTAGCTAGAGGCAAAAAACAAGAAGAAATGGTTGCACATGTGAGAGGCATCATCAAAATTTTTATGACAAGCATATGCATGCTTGTATACTTATTCCCAATACCATAATGAGATGCTTGGTCCCATGACCATGCTTAAAGGCACAAATTTTGCATGGTCCCATGACCATGGTCATGGTTCTATGGTCCTATGACCATGCTTGGGTGCTCGTTGTGGGCCTTATACCATGATATTTTGTGCTCATTCCCAAGACTTCACTGAAATGCTTGGTCCTAAGGCTTTGAAATCTTTGATGATTGGTCCTAAGACCAGGCTTGTTCTTGAGACAATCCTCATACCATGCTTCCTCCTAGGGGAATTCTCACAAGAGCATGCTTGGATAGGAGTTTTAGGACTAGTGAAGCTTTTGGGAAGAAAATATGAAGCCTTATAAAAAGGATGATCCCAAAAGAATGTTTGAATTCCAAAATTGTGCTTGCTCCCTATACCATTCTACAATGATTTCCAATGGATACATAAATGCAAAGAGTTAGCATGGTTGGTCCCAAAGCTGCACGATGTGTCCAAAAATGTATAGTAGCATTTTTTTACCAATCTTTCCATTCCAAAGGGGACCCTCACCCATGCCTCTCTCTCTATCGTCACCCCATCTAAACCTAGCCTTAGCTTACAGATGTTTGGGAAAAATGTTTATCATAATCATACAAAAGTCCTTTTGAGTCAATCATTAAGAAAACATTTTGCAAATTAAACTATCCTTTTGGCTACATTCACACTATTTTCTAGTAAAATCCAATTAAAATTTTATTTCATTATCCTCTTAATCGGCTATCTTAAATTTCAGATTGTATATATAAATGCAAAGAGTGAGCATGGTTGGTCCCAAAGCTGTAGGTGGGTCCAAAAATGTATAGCAACAATTTTGACCAATCCTTGCATTCCAAAGGGTACCCTCATTCATAACTCTCTCTCTATGGCCGGTCCGTCTGAACCTAGGCTTAGCTTATGAATGTTTGGGAGAAATGTTTATCCCAAGTCCCTTTGAGCCACTTCTTAGGCAGATATTTTGCAAATCTAACTATATTTTTGGGTACATTCATACTATTTTATTGTAAAATCCAAACAATATATTCTTTTCAGTATCATCTCAACCAGATACCTTGAATTTCTAGCCAGCTCAAGGCTATGCTAAGACACACTTTTCTAAAGTATGTAGCTTACTTGTGGTTTTAGTATTAGATTGTGGTCACATGCATCATAGTTCTTCATAAGATAAATATGTGGTAGCTATACACAATTAAGCTTAAACTAGGCTCCAAAAACCTTTTTTTGGTCACACATAGTAATAGCATTGTAGTTGACAGGAAAGTGGAGATGAAAAGAGGAAGAAATGATTGCTTAGGTGAGAGGCACCATCAAAAACTTTATGATAGGTGCACGTATACTTTGATGCTCATTCCCAACAACATAAGGAGAGGCTTGGTCCCATGACCATGCCTGAATGCACAAATGTTTCATGGTCCCACGGCCATGCTTGGGTGCTCGCTCCCAAGACCATGATATGATTCTCATTCCCAAGACATCACTCAAACTCTTCATCACAAGGCTTTAAAAGATTGGATGCTTGGTCCTTGGACCACGCTTGCTCTCGAGACAATGCTCCTGATACCATGCTTCCTCCTAGGAGAATTCTCACAACACAATGCTTGGCTAGGGAATCTAGGACCAACAAAGCTTTTGGGAAGAAAATATGAAGCATGCTTGAATGTTAAAGCATTTCTTGCTCCCTATACCATTTTACAATGATTGGTCCCAATGGATGAATAAATGCAAAGAGTGAGCATGGTTGGTCCCAAAATAAATTCCAAGGCCATGATTGGATGCTTCATCCAAGGACCATGCTTGAATTCACGAACATGCGTAGTCCCAAAACCATCATTGGATGCTCACTCTAAGACCATGATGAGATGCTTGGTCTCATGATCATGCTTGTGTGCACAAATTTTGCATGTTCCCATGGCCATGCTTTGATACCTCCTCACAAGCTTTTGGTAAGATGCATTGTCCGAAGGCCATGCTTGAATGTAAATGCATAAAGAAAAAATAAGATTTCTCTAGTATCCCTAGGGAACAGTGGACTTAAATACTACATTGGGGAATGGCCCTTGGACCACTAAATCATAATTAATGGTTTCATATCATTCTCCAACTACAAGGTCTAATATCAATTCAACATTTTTGTTTTTGCCCTAGTCAATCTTTGAGATCATGGCTCGATTGTGGAAACCATGAACATGTTATAGAATTTGTGTAGACTTTCATTGGAAATAAAGGGTATGTTGTATAAAATATTCTTACAAAAAAACTTGCGTACTAAGGCCTTTGTATTTCTTTGGATGGATTATAGAAATACAAAGATGTCTTTGCATGGAAACACACCAATTTGAAGAGTGTCGATCCAGAAGTGTGTCAACGCTAGTTGAAACTAGATGCCAAACCAATGAGATGGCAAAGGTATAGAATGAACCCCAATTATGCCAAGAAAGTAAAAGAAGAGATTGACAATCTTTTAAAAGTAGGGTTCATTACTAAAGTGGCAAGCACAGCAACTGGTTGTTTTTTATAGTAGTGGTACCAAGGAACAATGGAAAGTTGAGGGTCTGTGTGGATTATCCAAAGCTTAATGCTCATACTATTAAAGATCCATTCCCACTTCCATTCAATAATATGCTACTAGACAAGATTACTAGCCACAAAATGTATAGCTTTATGGATGGTTATAGTGGGTACAATCAGCTGAAGATTTCACTAGAATATCGGGCAAAAATGACTTTCATCACTGAATGGGGAGAGTTTATGTATCTGGTAATGCCATTTGGGTTATGTAATACTCCAACAACCTTTCAGCAGAGATGTATAATGAAGATCTTTAGTTGAGTTCTTGCATAAATTTTTGGCTATTTCTATGGATGTGCGGTGGCTTTGCGTGATGTTGGACGGTCGGCCATTGGCGGGTCATATTTTTGGAGGACAAGGACTCTGTGCGGTGGTGCCTGCTTTGCCATGGCCTCGGTTGC